>NC_054496.1:22734077-23474691 GCF_017639515.1 Carcharodon carcharias
CAGACTGCCTGAGTATTTCCAGCATTTTCTGTTCTTATAAAAGTTTTCTCCAGTGCCTCCGAGCAACTGAAATCACCTCCACGCCCTTTGAAAGACTTTGATGTCTTTCCTAAAGAGTAGTGCCTAGAATGAGAACAATGCTCCAGCTATCACCCTCTTTAAACATGCTCAGCAGCAGAAAGGGCCCCTTGCCCCCAACTATTTGAAGGGATCATCAACTACTTTCACATTAGATCTTAGTCTACTTCTGCTAGATATGTTTGAGTTTGTAGAAACTCTGTTTTCTAATGCCTTTTAAAGTTGGCGAAGTTGAGTGAGTTGAGTTACAGAAAGCCTTGTTTCTGACTTTGAGAGTTCTCCTGGTCAGGTGTTGCCGTAGTTACCAACCCCTTGGCTTGCAACATGGCAGGAGAATTGAGCAGAGACAGCACAGAGCAGGGCAAACTGCTCACGGAGGAAGGAGCGGGAGAAGAGCCCTCGCCAGGATGCCTTACTTACCGTCTTCGGACGGCACTTCTCTCACCTCAACCTGAGCCGGGGATAATAGGTGCGAGGTTTCCGTTTTGTCAAAGGGGCCGTCAGTGAAACCTGCCCTGTCTTTCTGGCAGACTTGCAGCCTCGGAGCAGGTCTGAGGACCGTGCTGAAATTCAAGAAAGAAAGACTTGCATTTCCATAGCAACAACTTCAGGATGTCCCCGAACACTTGGCAGCCAATGTAATATTTTTGATGTGCAGTCATTGTTGTAATGCAGGGAAGCAGCAGTCAATTTGCACACAGCAAGACCCCACAAATATCAATGTGACAATGACCGGACACTCTTGTTTCTGTGACTTGATTGTGGGATAAATGTTGGCCAATATACCGGAGGTAACTCTCTACCCCTCTTCAAAATAATGCCAAGGAATCTTTTCCACCCATCTGAGGAGGCATATAGGGCCTTGGCTCAACATCTCATCCAAAAAAAGGCACTTCTGACAGTGCTGCACTTCCTCAGTCCTGTATTCGGGTGTGAGCCTAGACTTATATACTTCACTTCTGAGCACAGGACTTGAACCCACAAGCTTTGAATCGATTGACAAGTGAGCGCTACCACCTGAGGGCAAAGAGTAGAAAACAGAGGGAAAGAGAAAAGTGGGCATGGGGTAAGGCACTGATTGTAAAATACTCAGACATTTGGTTGACCTGCTCTTGTATCTTTCTGGCCTTTAGTCTCCAGGTGCATTTGGGACCCTTGACCTCTTTGACTTCCCTCAAGACGATTCCAATGATAGAGCCCTGCTGTGGTACCTCCCATCATCTGGTTGCAACCATCCCAGGAGTGACCCACGGTAACCAGTATCTACAGTGATGTGAAATGCTAAGGAGGTGGGGCTTGCCTCAACAAAATCCCTTCAAACGGGTCCCTCTAAGCGGATTTGGCAACGCACGAGCATTCACCAGGCCTACCCAACCTGCACCTTGATACCTGATAGTCTGGGGACACAGCAGACAGCGCCGGCTTTAGGTGCAGCTGTCCCTTCAGCACATAGCATATGGAGAATCTAGAGGTTTGCTTATCTAATATCAGACACTGGTGAGCCACAACTTCCTGTTATTAAAATTAACCAATTTGTTTGGTGGGCTTTAACTTGGCAATGAAAGCAGGAGCAGATGTTTTAATAAGGGCCTTCTTATTAGAATTACTCTATGTTTATTTATGAAATTCTGCTTGCCAGGTTCAGCCAGTCTACCAAAACAGGCCGCGTGGATAGAATCATCAGCGAATCATGCATCACAGAGGAAGGTCAATCAGTCAATAGGGCCTGTGGCTTTTGAAAGAGTGATCCAATTAGTCCCACTCTCCTGCACTCTTTCAATGTCGTCCTTTTAAGTACATATTCAATTCCCTTTTGAAAGTTGCTCTTGAATCTGCATCCACCGCCCTTTCAGGCTAAGCATCCCAGATCACTCACTGTGGCGAAGAAATTCCCCACATCTGCCTTTTGGTTCTTGTTCCACTCGTCTTAACTTCACTTATGGCTCTCGAGCAATTGTACTCTTGCACTAAAGGACGACAGACAACAGTTGTATATTCTGACATATTGTAATATTCTAACTTTCACTTATAATTACTAGACTATCGCATGTGCATTTTGATGTATTGTCTGGATTCTACTGAAAACCAGCCAAGTTCAGTTCAATACCATAAGATCATATGAATTAGGTGCAGGAGGCCATTCGGCCCCTCAAGCCTACTCTACCATTCAAAATCATGGCTGATCTGATTGTGGCCTTAACTCCATTTTCCTCTCAGCTCCCCTTGTCTTCCTTGTCAATCAAAAACCTGTCCAACTCAGCCTCGAATATATTCAATGACCCAGCCTCCACTGCTCGCTGGGGAAGAGAATTCCAAAGATGAACAACCTTCTGAGGCAAGAAATTCCTCCTAATCTCTGCCTTAAATGGGAGACTAGCTCTTAATTTTAAAGTACATCCCCTAGTTCTAGGTTCCCCCCCCCAACGAGAAGAAACATCCCCTCAGCCTCTATCCTGTCAAACCCCCTTGCAATCTTATATGTTTCAATAAAATCACCCCTCAGTCTTCTAAACTCCAATGGGTATAGCCCCCAACCTGCTCAACCTTTCCTCGTAATCTTGTAAAGGAGCGAATTCTTCTGTGGCCACATGCTAATCCTTGGCAATTGCTGTGACTGACACTTGTATTCAATGACTTCTTCCCCTCCAAACCTTCCTCCTTTCCCGGCTCCACTATCTCCCCTTCGTCTTATTGCCATTATCTGTATCTGCCTGGGGACGTTATTCGGTAAGCAACATGCAGCTGTCGGCTGGCATTTTCCAAAGTCGCTGCTGACAACTTTGAGCCAAAACGACGCACGTGGGCAATGAAATGTACACATGTGAAGACCATTCGGCCCATTGAGCTCACCCTTCCGTTGAAGCATTTGGTTGATCCCATCACAGTTTCTAAAATGCCTCCACTGTTTATAACCTGTCCCATCCATTCCAATAATTGATCACTCCGTTTGTTAAGAGGTTCTTCATGACAACAGTCCCGAACTTGACCTTTTACCAATTTGTCGCAATGTCCCTCAGCCATGCTTTCACTTGAAACATTGCTTAATGTCAATCGTTTCCATCCCATTTCACCAGTCTATGTCATCCTGAAGTTAATTACCGTCCTCTTCATTGTTTACCACATTTCTGAGCTTTGTAGCATCTGCTAACTTTGAAATGAATCCCTGTACACCTAAGCCCAAGTCATTAATATATATCAAAAAGAGCAGAAACCCCAATACTGACCCCTGGGGGAAAACCATTGTATACTCCCCTCCAATCTGACAACCATTCACCACTACTCTCTGCTTCCTGTCTCTTAGCCAATTTCATATCCATAGTTAAGCTGCCGTTATCCCTTTGATGGGCTTTAATTTTGCTAAACACCTTTTGAAAGTCCGGATATAGAGCATCTACCCACTACCCTCATCAACCATTTCTGTTCCTAACCCAATGTAATTTTTTTGTTTGAGTTCAAATCCCACCATTGCAAGTTGTAACAATATAATTCATGAATGTGCTGACATATGGGCTGGCACCAAGAACGATGGCCATAACAGTGAACCGAAGGTTGTTGTAAAGAGGCTCTCACATTGACCAGAGCCAGCTTAAGAGTCCAACCCCATGCTGCATGGAGGGCTTTCAGTGCCCTTTGTTGTGGCCTAATAAGTCTTTCAGCTTTGAGAATGATCATCCTGAAACACAGGCACAAGCACACACACACACACACACACACACACACACAGAACCGCCCCACACATACACATCCCCGCCACACACACACACACACACACACACACACAGAACCCCTCCACACATACACACATCCCTGCCACACACACACACACACACACACACAGAACCCCCCCCACACACATCCCCGCCACACACACACACACACACAGAACCCCCCCCCACACACATCCCCGCCACACACATACACACACACACACAAACACACAGAACATCCCCCCCCACACACACACACACCCACCCCACACACACATACACACACACACATAAACACACACACCCACCACACACACACACACACACACACACACACACACACACAGAACCCCCCCCCACACACACACACATCCCCGCCACACACATACACACACACACACAGAACCCCCACCCCACACACACACATAGACACAAACACACACACCCACACATACACACACAGACCCTCCCAACACATACACACAAACACACAGCCCACGCACACACCCCACACACACACCCCTGCCCCATAAACACACCCCCGCCCCACACACACATACACACACCACACACACACACACATACACATACACACACACGTACACACACACACACCACACACACACACATACACGTACACACACACGTACACACACACACACCACACACACACACACACACATATACACGTACACGCACATGTACACACACACACACCACACACACACACACACACACATACACACACACATACACGTACACACACACGTACACACACACACACCACACACACACACACATACATACACGTACACGCACACGTACACACACACACACCACACACACACACACACATACACACACCGCACACACACAAACACACACCTACAATTCCCAGGATTGGGTAAGAATGACAGTGTCGTCGACATCACTTCTCAACAGCACATTTCAGAAATCCATCAACTTCTAATAGAGTGGATGCTCCTACACTCAAAGGCATTTGAAGTATAAGATTCCAAAACCCAACAGAAAGCCAAACAGTCGCATCCAACTGTGGGCAGTTTGCCCTGCACAGTGCCACAGCACATCTTTTAGAAATGTCACAAAGTGCTTCAAAGGCAGTGAATAACTTTGAGGCCATGGTGACTATTGTTATCTAAATACACACAGGAGCACATTTACTTCAGTACAATATGGTTCCTGCGACCAAAGGAGTGAGGAGCTCAGTAGAATTGCATCAAAGATGTAGCACCAAAACAGATGGCTCAGTCTATGCTAGTGTTTATCCTCCCTATGGGCTGCAGTCCTGGTCCAAGTAATCGGGTGGTAGTGCAGACCTTGAGTATTGCTGAAAAAAAGAGATATGTCAAAGCTTTTCATCTTGCACTCATCAGGACACTCACAAGAATACCAAAATAAGGGGAAAACAACAATTTTTCTCTATAATGCCTTGACTAATCAGGGTCAAGCTGCCTGGTTTAAATTTCAAACAATGCTTGACAGTTAACTATCAGTCATCATTACTGATGCATTCTCCATGGCAATGCCTCTACCAATCAGATTCCACTTGTCAACCAATCAGCACACACATCTCATACAGTATAAATTGTTGTTTCCCCTTTTCTTGTGCAGAGTCCTGGTGAGTGTAAGACAAAAATATTGCCATGTCTCTTTTTTCAGCAATACTAAGTCCCAGGCCCATCAAAGCATTCCGTTCCCATCTCCTTTGATTCATATGAACACATGAAAAGAAAGGGCAGGGGGAAGATGTGCTGTGCTACTCCAGAAGATTTAAAAAGTAATTGGATATATGCTTGAAGTGCCATAACTTACAAGCGCTGGAAAGTGGGATTAAGATGAATGGCTACTTGTCAGCCAGAGTGGACATGATGGGCCAAATGGCCTCAGTCTGTGCTGTAAATTCCCATGATTCCATGATACTACAATCCAACCTGCACCACGGTCAGGATGGTAGTGCATCATGACTAGACTCTCGCCTCCACCCTCATCACCCTACCCCTCCTCTACCTGACCCCCTCCCTCACTCACGGCCATGTGAGGGGAAAAAAAAACAAATGGAACCCTAGGGCCAGCTAGAGAAAAATAATTTCTGGAAAGTTCCACTCCGACCCCTCACAGGCAATAAAAAATAGTCCAGGAGATCACATGAAACTAGTTCTATCTATAAAGCAACGTACTTTCTATAGTAAATGATCTCTACCCAAGTCAAGAGCTAGTCCAGCTCCCTCTGAAGACATATGGAGAACCCCTTTCCCTTCAACCGCATGTTGTTAAGTGTTGACGTAGGGCCGAGTTTTTGCTACCGAGGCGGGTTGCTCAAGTTTGGAAATTCCCGGGCTCGGCAGAACCACAGCTGTTTAAAGGTCGCCTTTACACCCAATTTTCACACCAGGGAGGCGGGGACAAGGATAGAATTGGGCCTTCTGACCTCGGAAGCCAATTGTAGGCAGCCACGGGGGTCAGGCGAGTGCCGAGACAGGCTGGTAAGAAGGCCTGCCTCCACTGTCTGCGACCTTGCCCCTGTTGTTTAGAAGCTGTTAGGCCCTCTGGTCCTCATCCCTCACACGCCCACCCACTCCCCATGGCCTTTCCATGCCAACTCATGACCCCAGCCCACCCCCATTCTACCTCATACCCCCATGCCACCTCCATGCCACCACATACCTCCAGGCAACGCCATAGCCACTCACCCAGTATTCACCATGGGCAGACCTCAGGAGCCATGTGGAGATGAAAAAAAATAAACTTCTAACAATCTAATATAGCTCTCACTCATACTCACTGGGTACTGAAATTAAAACTCCCATTCATGAAACCCATTCAAAAATTCTGAATTCCCTCAAGTGCAAACTTCTATTCAGTAACCACTTTGAAGGCAGATAATCCTTTAGTCGCCTCTTAAAGCTGAAAATCAAAATGTAAACACAGTACCCCTTCCCCCTCTCCTCCCGCTGAGATAAGTAGTTTCTAAATATTCATAATTGATAGTGGGATATAAGGAGATGGCCGATGGATTAAACAGGTATTTTGCTTCTATTTTCACTATAAAGGATACAAGTAACTTCCCAGAAATAGCTGTAACTCAGGAAATGGAAAGGAGAGAGCAACCTGTGGAAATTACAATCACCAGGAAAGTGGCATTGAGCTACTTATTGGAGCTGCGGGCTGACAAATCCCTGGGTCCAGATGGGCTTCTCCCTAAGGTCTTGAAAGAATTGGCTAGTGACATAGTTGATGCATTGGTTTTAATTTTCCAAAATTCCCTAGTTTTGGGGAAGGTTCCATTAGACTGGAAAATAGCAAATGTAACTCCTTTATTACAAAAAGGGAGGGAGACAAAAAGCAGGAAACTACAAGCAAGTTAACTCAACATCTGTCATAGGGAAAATGGATAGAAGAGTGGCTAGCTAATGGGAAGCAGAGAGTTGGCATAAATGGGCCCTTTTCTGCTTGGCAGGATGTGACCAGTGGTGTGCCACAGGGATCAGTGCTGAGGCCTCAACTTTTTACAATTAATATAAATAACTTGGATGAAGGGACCAAAGGAATGGTTGCTAAATTTGCTATGACAACACAAAGATAGAGAGGAAAGTAGATTGTGAAAAGCACATAAGGAAGCTTCAAGAGGACATAGATGGGTTAAGTGAGTGGGCAAAGATTTGGCAAATGGAGTATAATGTGGGAAAATGTAAAATTGTACATTTTGGCAGGAAGAATAAAAAAGAAGCTTATTATCTAAATGATGAGAGATTATAGAGCTCTGAGATTCAGAGGAATCTGGGCGTCCTTGTGCATGAATCACTAAAGGTTAGTATGCAGGTACAGCAGGTAATTAGGAAAGCTAATAGAATGTTATCACTTATTGTGAGGGGAATTGATTACAAAAGTAGGGAGGTTATTCTTCAGTTATACAGGGCACTGGTGAGACCCCATTTGGACTATTGTGTACAGTACTGGTCTCTCTATTTAAGGAAGGATGTAAATGTGTTGGAAGCAGTTCAGAGAAGGTTTGCCAGACTAATACCAGGAATGGGTGGGCTGTCTTATGAGGAAAGGCTGGACAGGCTAGGCTTGTATCCACTGGAGTTTAGAAGACTAAGATGTGACTTGATTGAAACCTTTAAGGTCCTAAGGGGTCTTGACAGGGTGGATGTAGAGACGGTGTTTCCTCATGTGGGAGAAGTTAGAACTCGGGTCACTGTTTAAAAATAAGGAATCGCTCATTTAAGACAGAGATGGGAAGAATTTTTTTTCTCTCAAAGGGCTGTGAATCTTTGGAACTCTCCTCCCCAAAAGGCGATGGAAGCAGAGTCTTTAAATATTTTTAAGGCAGCGCTAGATAGATTTTTGATTAACAAGGGGGTGAAAGGTTATTGGGAATAGGCAGGAATGTGGGGTTGAGGTTACCATTAGATCAGCCATGATCATATTGAATGGAGGAGCAGGCTCGAGGGGCCGAGTGGCCTACTCCTGCTGCTAATTGATATGTCTGTATGGTCTCCTAATCCTGCTCCTAATTTGTAGGTTCGTATATTTGTAATGATTACAGCTGTAATTACTGCCATTTGGAAATGTCAACAAAGAGCTTCCTGAAACTGCAGGAATAGATGGTAATGTTTTTGTTCTAACCTATATCAGATGGCCTGTCAATAAAAGCAGTGTTTTTCTTAAAACTCTGACAGCTCCAACCATTTTTTTATTTCAAGTTTAAAGGGCTGGGGATTTTAATACCCCTGCCCCCTGCCCTTTAAACATGAAATAAAAACAGCTTGGAGGTTTCAGACTGTAAAAAAAAAACACTGCTTTTATTGATTTCCCCTCTACTTTCTATTAGCTCCTTGAGATTCTGCAGATCCAGTAAATGGGACATCAAATTATTATCCCATCAAAATGCAACAATCCCAATCAAGTCATAGAACATACCTTTGAACCGAATAGCTCTTGAGTTATCGGCCAATATGCATTCAACTCAGCCAAACTAGTTATTCAGTTCCTGTTGTTAAGTGTTCATACTGAGGTAAAATGTTGGCCTTAATTATACGTTTTATTCTGACATTAGCTATTACACCATGGTTATCCTTTTCAAGTTACATTTGGTGCAAGTTTGCGAATGATTAGACAGGGAATAGTTGGAGGGACATGTGGGCAGAATCCTGATGTGTCTTTCTGGTGGGAGAGTCTGGGAGTTCATTTTGTAAAACTTGATTCTATAGAGACGTGACAAGGTCACAGCAGAGTCATAGTATCGTACAGCACAGAACGAGGCCATTCAGCCATTGAGTCTGCACTGGCAGATGAGCAGTCCAGTTAGTCCCACTGCCCCGCTTCTTCCCCATATCGCTGCGTCCCTCCAAATATTTATCCAAATCCCTTTTTAATACTACCATTAAATCTGGATCCATCACCACATCAGGCATTCCAAATCCTAACCACTCATTATGTAAAAGGAATTTTTCCCTCATGTCACTGTTGGTTCTTTTACCTTAAATCTGCACCCTCCTAGTTATTGACCCTCCAGTCATTGGAAAAGATTTTTCCTTTATCTAGACCCTCCTTGATTTGAAATGGCTCCATCAAACCTTCTATTAACCTTAAGAACAGCTCTGTTCTTAAGTCATAAAATAAAAACAGAAAACGTGAGGAAAAACTCAGCAGGTCTATGAAGAGAGGAACACAGTTAAGGTTTTGAGTCCAATATGACTCTTCTTCAGAAATCCTTGGTCAGGCCATTGGAACAAGTCATTTGACTGAGATTTATTTCTGTTGAAGGGTCATACGGACTCGAAACGTTAACAGTGTTCCTCTCCGTAGACGCTGTCAGACCTGCTGAGTTTTTCCAGCTATTTTTGTTTTTGTTTACTTCTGATGAAGTATCCATTGCACTTGGTGACAGCCTTCCATCTCCTAGGCGATGGTTTGTGCTGTGGTGGTCAACTCTGTGTTCAGTACTGCCTGGTGTGGTTCAGGAGCCCCCAGCCTGGCATGGCAGACTCTGCTGCATGTGCTGCAGAGGAAGACAGTGGGACTGAGAAGGTGCCCGATTCTCCGGATTCTGTTTTCTCCAGAGCCTCTTGTCGGCCACCTGAGCTTTCCTCTTCTGCTCACCTCTTCCAATGCCCCTCCACACAGTCAGCCTCCAGAGGTCACAGGTCAGCGACTGTCGCCCAGTTGTTAGTGTCAGTGTCCACCACCTTCCTATCTCACTTGCAAGTGTCCTTGTCGTGAAGGTATGGACACCCAGGAGGTCCTGACCCAGTGGCCAGTTTATCATACAGAAGGTCTTTGAGTTTATGGCTGTTGTCCACCTGATGAATGTGGCTGAGCCAGCACAGATGTCATTGGCTTAGCAATGAGTGCACGCTGATTTTTTTCAAAAATGTATTTATTCTTTCATGAGGTACGAGTATTGCTAGCATGCCCAGAATTTGTTGGCCATCTCTAATTATCTAAAGCAGTTACAAGTCAGCCACATTCCTGTGGGTCTGGAGTCACATGTAGGCCAGACTGGGTAAGGGTGGCCGATTTCCTTCCCTAGAGGGCATTAGTGGACCAGATGGCTTTTTACAACAATCGATGATAGGTTCATGGGCGCCATTACTGAGACTAGATTTCAATTCCAGATTTTATTAACTGAATTTGGTTTCAACCAGCTATCGTGGTGGGATTTTAAACCAAGTGACCCTACAGCATTTGCCTGTGCTGCTAGATTGCTAGCCCAGTGACATTACCATTACGCTACCAGCTGATGGAGTTAGCCCCAGGATCTCGGAGTGGGTGTCCTTCTCCTGCCAGGAGAGGCCACGGATACATCTGAGGCTGTGAAGGTGGAAACTGCAGCCTTTGAACACCCATTGAATTCAGTAACCTCTTAAAAGTAGACAAAATAGAACTTGCCTGCAGTACTGTCGCTGTACAAAGTAATGCATAATAACGTGAAGCACTTTGAGAAGCTTCTGAGAGACATGGGAAATTGCTATATAGATGCAAGTCTTTCATTGTCTATTAACTGTCAGTTATACTTGTAAGCTGAGGTTGCTGGACTTAATACTTTTCTAAATTGCACTGCTATGCCACAATTCATGTTACCAAGTGGTTATTCATTCCCTGATGTATGGCAGGAATCAGCCATAAGTATAGCTTTTTTTTTCCGCAGTTACACTTGTGTTGTTTTTTTCTTCACTGAATGTTTGCTGCTGGAAGGAAAGGAGTTGCCAATAATTGGACACTTGTTCCCACAGAAACATGTTGAAAATCTTCTCAAAGAGGGAAAAAAACTCAAGCACTTCAGTTCTATAAAATTCAATGCTCAGCGCATCAGTTGCTGTTCAGCTGAGTATTATTGCCTCTTAAGTCAAGGTTGTGGATTCAAGTCCACTCTTCAGGACTCGAGCATAAAAATCTAAGCTGACTGCAGAACTGAGGTAGTGCTGAACTGTCGGACAGCCTGTCTTCTGAGTAAGATGTTGACCTGACATTGCAGATGGATGTAAAGGACCCCATGGTACTATTTTGAAAACAAGCAGGGGACTCCTTCCCGGTGTCATGGTCAATATTTATCCCTCAATTAACTTCACAAAAAGCAGATGGTCTGGCCATCATCTCTTGGCTGTTTGTGGAAGCTTGCGTTGTGCAAATTGGCTGCTGCTCTTGCCAAGTTCAATTGTTCTATATTTGATTATGTAAGTCTGTTTGCTATTGACGCTCATGGTGCTTGATTAGTTAAGCCTGGGTGCGGACTCAAAGAAAAGTAAACAAACAGTCGAAGTTGCCCAAGAGAGGAAGGAAGACAGTTCGGCTCATTTTATTTAATCCACCCCAAAGGTCCATTGATACCAGGGATTTCACTGCCATTATTATTCCAAGGGGAGGTGGTGGTGTAGTGGTATTGTCACTAGATTAGTAATCCAGAGACCCTCCCAGGGCAATGCTTTGGGGACCTGTGTTCAAATCCTGCTACAGCAGATGGTGAAATTTGAACCCAATAAAAATCTGGAATTAGATGTCTAATAATGACAATGAAACAATTGTTGTAAAAACCCATTTGGTTCACCAATGTCCTTTAGGGAAGGAAATCTGCCATTCTTACCTGATCTAGTCTACATATGACTCCAGACACACACCAACATAGTTGACTCTTAAATACCCTCAAGGGCAATGAATGCTGGCCCACATCCCAAGGGCAAATGAAAAAAAGAGCTATAAGCATGGAACAGGTATTTTAAAACACTGAATAAAACTTGTTACACACATAGAAACTGGTGTGTCATCTCTGTATAGCACCATGATATAAAATATGTGACACTGTTTCCTACATTAAAACTGCGAATGTACTTCAGAAGTTTTTAACTGGCTGTAAAGCATCTTGGGAGTTCCTGAGGTTGTAAAAGTTGGTATGGAAATGCTAATCTTTCATTAAATGGGGAATCTACACAAAACATTATTGAACTATTGTTGGGCAGATTTGGGCTCCACTGTGTAGAAGAATATTGAGGCAATGGGCGGTGCACAGTGCAGATTCACTAGGCTGCTGCCTGGTATGAGGAAGAGATAGCTGCAGAGGAGGAAGATAGTCGAGCTCATTTTATTTCATCCACCCTAGAAATTCATTGATTCCAGGGTTTTCACTGCCATTATTTCATCTGGAAGTCCATTTCAAGAGTGAATCTTTCCATACGCAAGGAATTACATTACAGAAAATCAATATCTCAGAACCAGATCATTGGCACAACTGGTGTTTGCACTCCGCATAAATTCTTGCTGAGTGCAAATGGACTATTTTGGCCTGATTCATTGGCTACGAAGTGTATTGGAACATTCCGGGGATGTGAAAAGCACTATACGAATGAGAGGGGTTGCTTTTTGTTATTTCTACCGTGCCTTGTATACAGGAACCGGACGCAGTACCTGGGAAGCTTGGGACTGGACGTGTACCACATCAGGGAATTCTCCAGATTTTGGGACCTGCGGTGTAGTCTAGAAGTAAAACAGCCTTTCCTACATTTTTCTGTTTTTGCTTCTTACTAAAATACAGGTTTTCTCATAATCATCAGTCCTGCTGAAGGTTACCCCCGAAAGGTCATGAACTGTTTTGCTCCCTAAACGAATGTCCACAGATGTTTGTACTTCAAAAAAGGCCATTGCAGTTTCCAGCCCAGGAGCCGGATTTCAGGTCATTGCAGATTTTGGGATGCCGGATAAGGGATCTGGTTAACTGCATTCAATAAAGCCTGATCTTCCAGCTGGAATTTACCAACGCTAGAACCCACCAAGGATTGTTTGATTGGTTTGAGGGTGTGGCAGTTGTAAGCTGCAGTCTTTGGTTCTGGCACTCAGAGCCACTGCTGACACTCTGTCTCTCAAGAGAGAGGAAAGCAAGACTGTCATTCCCTAATGGCACACTGTTGTGAGTCATTTTCCCTGCTGCTGACTTTGCAAGGTATCCTGAACTTTTCTTTTCAGGGAGTTTATTTTCTTTCAGAAACTTCTGAGGGGAAAGCGCAAGCGATCCAAATTGGACCACAGCCTTCACCCGGCTAAATAAGAGAGGAGTCGAAATGGTTTCAAGTGTCAAAGTTGATGACTAAGCTTGAAGGGTTTGCAAGCAGGAGATTGAAAATTATGGTGTCAAGAGTTTTCTGTTAAGTAAAATCCAAGTGCCAAGCAACACATCCATTACTGACTTGACTGAGGGAAAGAGTGAAGCAATGAATACATCAAAAGCAGAAGAAGGGAGACTGTATTTTACCTCAACCCCCGATGTTTTTCAGTGCACAATTTAGACAACAGATTGAAATGAATTGAAAGATTGTTTCCCCCCTGCACACTCACCCCCACACTTAAAGGGTTGGATGCAGCTATGTGTTTTGCTCTTGTCAGTCACAATACAGTCCTGTCTGATTACTCCGACAGTTAGTCTCCATGTATTGCTGCTAATTGTCGGCTCTTGGTGCATTGGACTGATTTCTTGCTGAACAGATGGATCTGATCCCTAACATTTAAAGCGAGAAAGCGTCGTGGCTGTCACAAAAGCTGTCAAATGGCAATTATCTTAAGGGCCGTTCACTCCTCAAAAGCATGCAAAGCCACAACCAATGAGGGCTCCTCCTGAGTTGAGAACAGCTCGGTCTTGTTAATTAAGTTGCTGTGCACCAATTACAGTCAGCAGCGATTACTGAGGAGATTTCATGTGAGGATATTCAATGTCTGGATGGGTCATTTATGCCTATTGCACTCACAGGTGCTATCAAAAGACTGGCCAGGCACTTATCTTGATGCATTATTGTATCGGGGCATGTAAGCACGAGGCAAGTTCAGGGTAAAAGATGACACTGTGACTCCATTGATCGCTGTGGATCAGTGGGTAGCACTCTCACACCTCTGGTGTTAGGAAGCTGTGGGTCCATGTCCCACTCAAGGTGCTTAGGTACAAAACATAGGCTCCCACTCCAGTGCAGTACTCAGGGCATTCTGCACTTTTTGTTGCCCTGCCTTTAAGATGAGATGTCAAAACCGAGGGCCCATGGTTCTCTAGAAATACTAGTCTTGCTTATATTCTAATCCATGAAGTCAATAAGTTGCAAGTAAATCAGGTCTTTGCCCAATGCATTCTAAAATAGGTCTCAAGTCTATCCACGGGCCAGAATCTCCCATTTGCTCCTTCAATGTTGGAATCATTGCCAATTGGCATCATGTTAGGGTTGTCCAAATAAGGAAGATCACGTTCCAGTTTGAGAGAACAAATGTTTGCACAGTGCGGGAGAAAGGTGAATCTGACTGAGGGTCCTAAAGAGATGAGATGGATGATGACAAGACATTTCACCTTGCCCAGGGCAGAGGGCGTTGCCTATGCTTGAAGGGGGTTTGATTTAAAACACATCCGGGGAAAACAGTCTGGGCTGTAACTTCCGAGCTCCAGGGCGTCGTGCTGATTGTGGGGGAAGGGGGTGGTACCCCAAAAGGCATGCCGGGGAACACCCCACCCCACCTCCCCCACCGCCCCCACTCGCCGAGTCAGCCTTGTACAGCGATTGCCCAGAAGTGCAAACCTCCCCTGGGCTATTTCCCTGTGCTGCAAACCATCCAAAAGTGAAACTTAAATCCCAAATGTCAGATGGTACCCATCGGGTTACATCAGCAATTACCCAGAAAAAGTTGGAAGAATTAAAACCTCTTTGAATTTCTTGCACAGACCCACACCGGTCCCATCCCCTCATAGGACTCACCCCTACCCCTGTTTACCCATCCCCCCACCCCAGGGGGAAACTCCCACCCCCTGACACCCCGGGTTCACCACCCACCCCTTCCCCCATCCCCGGCTATCCCAGCATGGGACTTTCCCCACTCCCAAAGGACTGCATCCCTCAACAGAAACTTCCCAAACCACAGGATTCCTCCCCCCTCCCCCCCACCCCCACGGGGACTTTTCCCCCGACCCCTGCCAAACCCGACTCTCACCCCCTCCCCTTCCCACCACCAGGCCTGACACTCACCTCTTCCCCCCTGTGGCCAGGCCTGACCCTTAACCTCTCTACCGCCCCCAATGCCCAATCTGATCCGACTGCCCACCCTGAAGCTTGAACCAACCCAACCACCCCACCAAGGCCAGACTCATCCTGACCCACCTCCCCCCACCGCCCCCCCCTCAAATCTCAAATCCACCCCACCCCCTGGAGGTGGTATTAGCTAAGGAATGTGCTAATGGGGACATTAAGGGTAGAAAGCAGGACAAGCTAGTGACAGATAGCCCTGGGGGGAGGGGTGGGGGTGCGGTGGTGGGGGGCGTGGGGTGGTGGTGGTGGTGGTGGTGGTGGTGGGGGGGGGAAGGGATTGAAACAGGCTAAAAGGTAGAGATAAAACAATGGATGGAAATACATTTAAAAATAATGGAAATAGGTGGGAAAAGGAAAATATAAATTATTGTAAAAAAGGGGGATTGGAGAGGGGTGGGGATGGAGGAGAGAGTTCATGATCTAAAATTGTTGAACTCAATATTCAGTCCAGAAGGCTGTAAAGTGCCTAGTCAGAAGGTGAGGTGCTGTTCCTCCAGTTTGTGTTGAGCTTCACTGGAACATTGCAGTAGGCCAAGGACGGACATGTGGGCATAAGAGCAGGGTGGTGTGTTGAAATGGCAAGCGACAGGGAGGTCTGGGTCATGCTTGTGGACAGACCGAAGGTGTTCCGCAAAGCGGTCACCCAGTCTATGTTTGGTCTCTCCATTGTAGAGGAAACCGCATTGGGAGCAGCGAATGCAGTAGACTAAATTGAGGGAAGTGCAAGTGAAGTACTGTTTCACTTGAAAGGAGTGTTTGGGCCCTTGGACGGTGAGGAGGGGGGAAGTAAAAGGGCAGGTGTTGCATCTTCTGTGGTTGCATGGGAAGGTGCCGTGGGAAGGGGTTGAGGTGTAGGGTTATCTGCATACCCTGTTTAGTGGAAATATTCCAAGTTGTGTTTGAAATCAAATTGGTCCATGCATTTTACTAAACATCACATACACATGCAGAATTGAGTGCAAAGTCTAGGCATCAATCCCAGTGTAACACTGAGGGTGTGCTGCACTGCTGGAGGTGCAATCTCTCAGTTGTGACATTAAACCAAGGCCCGGTGTTGTAGTGTGGCCAAGTTGCCTATTTGTAATAGAGTTGACCTACAGACAACTTTCTAAGTGGAAACATGTTTATTTACTATACAGCCAGCAGCAACTACACAAGTGCTTTCAACTCCATCTCTATCACTACACTCAATGTGGAGGTAGCCGACACTGCTAACACATTGGTTTACACAGATCATGTAATCTTACATCACAGGACTATTTTTAAAGGTACAGTCCAACATTTAACAAAACCATAATTATTACACCGGGTTTGTCCTCTCAGGTGAACCTAAAAGATCCTTTAGCAGTATTCGAAGAGGAACAGGTGAGTTGCCCCTGGTACCCTGGCCAATACTCATCCCTCAATCAACATTATTATCCAATTCTTGCCTGTGGGAGCCTGCTGTGCTCAAAATTAGCTGCTGCTTTTCCTACATTATAATGTGATTACACTTCAAAAAGTGCTTCATTGGCTGTAAAGCATTCTGGGTCTTCCTGATGTTGTTGTTGTAATGTTGTATGTTGTTTCATGAAGAGATCCAGAGGCTTGTATGGTTGACCAGTAACTGTTTATTTTTAACACATAACTATATACATACCTAGGGTACAGTCCTGACTAGGTGCTATCTTAATGCCGACTTCTATCAGACTCACTACTACCCTCTGCCACTCCCTTGTGACTCTACATCATAATATGGGCAGTACTGTTCCCCTTGTCCCACATTAACCCTCCCAGTTCCAAACACCCTAACACTACAGTCGTGAATGGCGCTATATAAATGCCAGTCTTACTTTTTTAAAAAAAAATGAGTTAATACCAAAATAAATTATGCCATTTTAAGCTTGTCTTGCATTTTAAAAAGTGATTAGGTTCTGGGGGTCCTTTCCAGTGTTCATGTCCATTGATGCACAGCAACATTTGGGCTACCCACAGCAGATAAAATGCTGAAGCATTGTCCAACACTGTCCTGAACTCCCAATCTCACAGCACGGAGAGGTACTGGGAAAAGCAGATACGTTTTCCCCACCACCCTCCTGCTGAACACCTCTCATCGTCCAGTTAAAAGCGTCAGTGGTTCGGGAGCAGTTTGTCTCCTGGTTTGCAATGGTACAACATGAGGGCTGGCTGCCTGTGGCAAGATAAGAGAGAATATGATGGCAATATGTGTTAACATAATGACAGAGAATAAGGGAATGTGGAAAAGAAATCACTCCTCCCTCACTCTCACCATCACCGAGTTATTATGCACAATGCTGTAACAAAATTGTTTTGAAAATCAGGAAGGGTTTTGATAAAATAAATAAGGAGAAACTGTTCCCAGTGGCAGAAGGGACGGTAACCAGAGTGCAGTGTTCAAAGGTTCAATTGTTCCTTGATTGATCATATGAGTCTGGCGAAAGATCTATGCTCACTGTGTTCTATTGGTTTAGCCTGGGTATGGGCTCAGAGCAAAGTAAACAGACGCCACAGAAGCGACTACAAGCTGAGCTGTAAGCATCAGTGCAGACATTTTGTGATTGCAGAGATATTCTAAAACTCTTGTAAATAAACCTGCTGCACACTTAGAAACTGGTGTCATCTCTGCATTGCTCTGAAACGTATAAAATATATGACAAACTGACAAATATACAACACAGAGGGCACGAATGGAAGGTGATTGGTAAAAGATTAGAAAGCTCGACCCCAAAAAGCCAGCACAGTTATGATGGGCTGTATTGCCTCCTACTCTGTTGGAATATTATATGATTCTATGAAGAGCTGTAACTTGGTAAGTCTTTCCAAGAGGAGCTAAAAACGTAGGCAAAAATATCACCAGCCCTCAACCCACATGGAAGTGCAGAGCGTAAGCTGTCTAAGTCCCAAGCTTGTGACTTGCTCCCTGCTAAAAATAGCTTTCATTCCTAAGATATTCTGTGAGTTCGTCAAACAACTAAAACTCCTGGCATGTAGGGTCCTCACTGTCCAGTGCCCCCCCACCACTCAAAAGTGTCTGTGCCTATGTACAGTGAGCACATGGGTGTATGAGAGCTTGGGTACAGGTGCCCATGGGTGGAATTTTCCGTGCCCACTGGCGTTGGGCGTGCTCAGCGGTGTGAGCAGACAACATGGCAAAAAGGCATCATGAAACCAGGCCACGATCACGCCACTGTGTTTCACAACAGCAGTTATAAGGCGTGCACTTGGCGGGCTGCGCTTTGAAGGGGAACTCAGAGGTGAGCGCACAGTGATGTTTGTGCAGCACTCGTCCCGGTCGCTCGTTGAACTTCAAAGTTGAGGCGTGTTGGAGTGGTGGGTGAGGACAAGGGCTGCCCTGCGGCTGAAGGTAGGGCACAAGCCCGTGCGGAGCGAGGGGGAGGGAAGCAGCCACGCGTTAGGGACGCCTTGTATAAAGTGACCATTCCTCTGCAGCTGAGACAGTTCAGGTGCAGCCGCATGGATCTGATTAGAGTTGGGCCTCTAGTTTCTCTGCCCACTCCAGCACAGAGGCATGGAAGTGCTATCAAGTGCTGCAGAGCTTTTCACCCCTCAGGCACAGACTGCAAACTAATGAGGGTTTCAGTGGGCTGCAGAACAGCTGGACGACTGGACACATTGTACAATCTCCTCACTAAACTGGCCATGGAGCAGTCACTGCTGGAGGTGCTCACAGCCCCTTGCAATGTCATCATCCCTGTTTGGACCAGTCTTCCCCATGGTTCATACTAACAGTGCAGTCTTGCAGTGTGGGTTAGGAGAATGCCTGTACCTGAGCTGAGAGCACAGCATGCAGTCCAATGGGCAAAGCTGCTGCCAATCGGTCAGGTGGAGTGGGGTGGAGGTGGGTGGGGTTTCGAGTAGCCATGCAGCGCACTAATCTCTGGCCATCCAAGTGGTGGTCAGGACTCTCCGGGATGTGTTAAGCAGCCTCAGACTTATCCAAGAGAAGTTCTTAGTATACCTAAGGTAACCCATGTGTTTCTCTAGTTCATCCTGCAGGAGGAGTACATCAAATAGAGCCTGGTGAACTAGTTGTATGCCTAGTGGCTTACAGAGAGTGAAGATGATAGAGAAGAGAGCAACTAGGGCACCTGGCTGCACAGAGAGAGGAACAGCACCCTCAGGAAGAAGGGACAGCTGGGGTTCCCACACACGCTGCTGAAGACCCACAGGGAGCCATCGCTGGTCAGCGCCTAGTGACACCCAGGGTCTATAGACATCTCCTGTCATTCCTGCAGAAGACTGAAAACCAGTATCGCTGAAGACTGCACTTGTCTAGGGAACTAGCCAGCCAGCTACTGCAGGATTTGGTGCCACTGGGACATGGAGGGCATCCACTGCCAGTGGCTGTGAAAGTGACCACAGAGCTCAATTTCTACACCAGTGGCTCCTTTCAGGGCTCCACTGGTGACCCCTGTGGGATATCACAATCCTCCACCCACAAATACATCCATGAGGCCACGGATACCATCTTCATGAGGACACACAACCTCGTGCATTTCGCCCGGGACCAGGACAGCCAGGATACAAGAGCGACTGGATTTGCCCAGATCTCGGGTTGCCCACAGGAGCAGGGTGTGATCGACTGCACTCACTTGGCGCTCAGATATCCATCGCAACACACGGTCAACTATGTCACCCACAAGGGATTCCATTCACTGAATGTACAGCTGGTGTGTGACCACCACAAACACATCCTGCAGGGCTGGGCACGGTTTCCAGGGAGTGTCCATGACTCCGACATTCTCAGTCAGTCACAGATCCCTGACATCTCCCAGGGTCCACAGAGGCTGCAGGGCTGGCTCCTCGGGGACAAGGGCCACCCACAGAGGCCATGGCTGATGGCACCCGTGTGGCAGCCTCAGACTGCAGCAGAGTGAAGGTTTAATGAGGCTCATACTGCAGCTCACAGCTAGATGGAGCAAACCATCGGGATGCTGAAGATGAGGCTCCAGTGCCTGGGCCAGTCTGGTGGAGCCCTGCAATACAGTCCACAGAGGGTGTCACACATCGTCATCACCTGCTGCACCCTTTACAACCTGGCGCTGTAACAGGGAGAGGGACTGGCTGAGGAGGAGATGGAGGTGCTGGAGGTCTCCTCCAATGAGAAGGACTCTGATGGTGATGAGGGTGAGGAGGTTCTCTGAGGCAATGATCACAGCGATGAGGCCCTCGCACTGGCCACACAAGGCAAGCATGATCGGGAGGCCCTCATAGCTGCCAGATTTGTGGAGGATGGTGACGAGATGCAGTGAGGAGACATCATAGATCCTCACGTTGCAGCGGTGAATGTTTGACTCCAGTCTGGCTTATGGCAGCACGAATACCCTCTGTGAGAATGCTCCTGTCATGGAGACGCTGTGGAGACCCTAATAGTCACTCGATTCCAGGAGGATGATGATGACCTGCAGTGAGGTCACTCCATAGATCTTCACACAGCCTCTGAGAATGTCTGACTCCTGTCTGGCCGAGGGCAGCTCTCTTACGCTCTGTGATCAGGGTCATATCATAGAGACGCAGCCATGAAACTTTAAAAGCATCTGATCCTTTGTCAGCCTTCAGCACCTGAGCCCTTCAGGAACACAGAGTCACTGGTCACAGATGCTGAAGAGATGGGGCCAGCCCCACCTTAAAGGTGCTGAGAGCAGACAGAGAGAATGAGGGAACTCTGTGACACCTGCCCACCACATTCTGGCAGCAATGACAAGCACCATTGAGGTGCAGGCATCAGTAATGTGTCCAGGGAGTGTGAGGCCGGACCATCACTTTGGTCTGAAGGCTGCACAAAGCACAGGGAAGAGGCCCTGGACTGAGACACCTGCCTTTATCTTGTGCAGAAAGGTTTCACATCTGAGTGACATGAACACTGCTCATCAAAACAAGGAGCCATAGGCAGGGAGACATTCTTGGGTGTTTATTGACAATAGTGAACATTATGTACAAGTGATTAACACCCGTGCCCAGGCTGTGCAAATACATTTTCTTAACTCCTTTAAACTTTGTTCTTGGTTTTACAGCTGACCTGAATTAGGGACTGTGCCTGATTTATCCCAATTTTGTTAATTTGGTTTTATTGGTTTTAATTCAAAAGAGTTACATTTTCTTAACATTCCTAACCCTGCTGCTATGTCTTGGTGCTCCCCCTTGGGGAGGTGGAGCCAGCCTGCTGACTGTGATGCCCTGTCTGTGATGACTTTGATGGGCGTCCCCTGTGGGACCGAGACCTGGAAGGCCCTAGTCTGCTTTCTGGGTCCTGCTGTGTGGCAGTGGCACCCTCCTCAGCCTGTGGAGCTGGAGCTGCTGGGGTCACAGTAAGAGGGGAGTCAGATGGACCAGACACTTCTGGAGTCACCTGGATGTATAGCCCTGAGGTGTACACCTGCTGATCCTCTCTCTGATGGATGCCTAAGGGCCCCAGGCTGACTCCTTGAGGAGCAGGGGTAGCTGGATTGAGATTGAGCTACCCCACACCCCTCTCACGTACACACTGTTGGAGGCTAACTACAGTGTCAGTGATGGAGTTCAGCCCGCGCAGCAGTGCAGGAGCGACATCCTGGGCCAAGGTCTCCATGGCGGCCGCCATCCTACCAGTGTTGACCTCAATGCATTGACAAGCCGGTGCTACCACCTCAGACTGAAGGCAGACAGACTCCCCCATCATGCCTTGCAATCTGAGGAGTGCAGTGACATCCCTTCCTGATGTTCCCGAGCTTGTCTTTGCAGCTCCAGCAACTGTGACATGACCGAGTCCAGAGGCTCCTCATCTGACTCGGACTCAGCAATGTTCTGGCCTCCAGCAGTCCTCTGAGTGCCGGGGACCTGGGAAGTCCCTGCCTCCACCTGCTGTGGATCAGACAGTGCTGTGTGCTCACCACATTGTGACCCTGAGGCTGCTCTAGAACTAGGTCCCACCGAGGTGTGTGTCTCTGCACTGGTGGAGGGTGTGGGTGAGGCTGTGACGGGACTTCAGGGAGGATGCCTTCAGATTCCTCTTCAGAGGTTTCTTCGGGGCTTGACTGGAGGCCCTGGGTCATGGACTCCATTGGCTGTTTCCCAGATGTGACTGTGGAAGTAAGGGGAGATAATTAGTGCACGGCAGTGGCCTGTGAAACAGGACACATCACTCACAGCATGGTTATCTGATGGGTGTTGCACTGCTGGATCCTCACTTGGTAGAGCAGTACCAACCTCACTGTCAGCACAGGACTGGTCCAGATCCTCACCGGTCAGCTGGATGGCTCTGTTTTCAACGTCCGTGAGGACCTTGATTTCAGGCATTGCTCCACCGTCTGCAACCTCTCCCTCTTGTTGTGCGCCAGCTTGTCCTGCCTGAATAGAGATGGAGAGAGTGTAAGCAGGATGCCTGCTAGACCAGATGATAAGTCTGCCTGGCCTGTGTGTGTGGTGAGTGGTCCCATGGACAGGATGAGGACAATGACGGTGAGTGTGAGAGAGTGAATGGTGATGTCCCTTGAACTTAGCAGTGAGTGAGGGCACTGTGGGTGTGTGATGGGTTTGTGAGTGTGAGAGTTGGGAGCGATGAGAAGAGTGACTTACCCTGGCGGAACGGAGGAGATCATTCATCCTCTTGTGGCACTAGGTGGCTGTCCTCTTTTGAAGGGAATTGGCACTGACCACCACTGCCACCGCCTCCCAAGCCGGATTGGTGATGTTGCTGCCCCTCCTCCGGTCAGAGCGAGGGTAGAGAACATCACGATGAGCCTCCACATTGTATGAAGGGCGCTTGAGGGACATGTTACTAAACGGGGTGGGGGCATGAGTGGGGGCTGCAGTCTTTTTGCTTTTTGGGGCCGTGTCTTCTGTGCAGCTGGGCTGGAAGCTCTGAGAGGTGTGTGCGCGGCTGTACTTTAGACATGGTGCCCGGCACGCTGAAGCAGTGAGGTGTCGGTAAGGCGGCAAATGTGAGCCTGCTCACCATGGAAACAACCTGTTTCCCGGGAATGCGTGATTAATCCAAAGGGTTTGGGATGAAACTATGTGGAAAGCCGCCATTGCGTCCAACAGGTAAAACGTAGTTTTCCCCACCTGCTACCGCACTTAGTGCAAATCTGGGGCGATTCCACCCCATTTGTTTACAATGTGCATTATAGAGTGGTGTGTGTGCATGTGTGTGAGTTTATGTATGTGGTGTGTGTGCATGTGTGTGAGTTTATGTATGTGGTGTGTGTGCATGTGTGTGAGTTTATGTATGTGGTGTGTGTGCATGTGTATGAGTTTATGTATGTGGTGTGTGTGCATGTGTGTGTTTATGTATGTGGTGTGTGTGCATGTGAGTGAGTTTATGTATGTGGTGTGTATGCATGTGTGTGAGTTTATGTATGTGGTGTGTGTGCATGTGTGTGTTTATGTATGTGGTGTGTGTGCATGTGAGTGAGTTTATGTATGTGGTGTGTGTGCATGTGTGTGAGTTTATGTATGTGGTGTGTGTGCATGTGTGTGTTTATGTACGTGGTGTGTGTGCATGTGTGTGTTTATGTATGTGGTGCGTGTGCATGTGTGTGAGTTTATGTATGTGGTGTGTGTGCATGTGTGTGAGTTTATGTATGTGGTTTGTGTGCATGTGTGTGAGTTTATGTATGTGGTGTGTGTGCATGTGTGTGAGTTTATGTATGTGGTGTGTGTGCAATTGTGTGTTTGGATAAAGCAGCCCACTTAATTGGCACCTCATCCATCAACTTAAGCATTCACTCCCTTCACCACTGACACACAGTAGCAGCAGTGTGTACCATCTACAAGAAGCACTGCAGGAATTCACCAAGGCTCCTTAGACAGCACCTTCCAAACCTATGACCACTACCACCTAGAAGGACAAGATCAGCAGATTCATGGGAACACCACCACCTGGAAGTTCCCCTCCAAGCCACTCATCTTGGAAATATATCACTGTCCCTTCATTGTCACTGGGTTAAAATCCTGGAACTCCCTCCCTAACAGCACTGTGGTTGTACCAACACCACATGGACTGCAGCGGTTCAAGAAGGCAGCTCACCACCAACTTCTCAAGGGCAATTAGAGATGGTCTAGCTGAGCCTGCCAGCGATACCCACATCCTTTGACAGAATAATTTTTTTAAAAATGTGTTGGTGTGTGTATCTGCATGTCTGTTTGTGTATGTGTCTGTGTGTGGCATGTTTCAGTGCTGTGTCCCCTTGTGTTGTGTCCGTGATTGTCTGACAAGTCTATCCGTCTATGATTTGTTTTGCCTGTTGTATGTGCGTACCTGTCTACCGGTGAATCTTTGTGCATCTTGTGTATCTATATGGTGCCCGCGCATCTGTGTATTGTGTATGCGTGTGTCTGTCTGTTTGTCAGCCTGGTCTGACTGTGTGTGTGTGTGTGTGTGTGTGTGTGTGTGTGTGTGTGTGTGTGCTTGTGACTGTCTGGTATGTGTGTGAATGTGTCGGTCCATCTGTTGTGTCTGTGTGTGTGTGTGTATGTGTGTGTGTGTCTGTCTGTGTGTGTTGGAGCATGTCTGTCTGGGATATTCGTTGCTCCCAATGTGGTCTCCTCTACATTGGAGAGACCAAACGTAAACTGGGCGACCGCTTTGCAGAACACCTGCGGTCTGTCCGCAAGAATGACCCAAACCTCCATGTCGCTTGCCATTTTAACACTCCACCCTGCTCTCTTGCCCACATGTCTGTCCTTGGCTTGCTGCATTGTTCCAGTGAAGCCCAATGCAAACTGGAGGAACAACACCTCATCTTCCGACTAGGGACTTTACAGCCTTCCGGACTGAATATTGAATTCAACAACTTTAGGTCGTGAGCTCCCTCCCCCATCCCCACCCCCTTTCTGTTTCCCCCTTCCTTTTTTTTCCCAATAAATTATAAAGATTTTCCTTTTCCCACCTATTTCCATTATAAAAAAACCCCACTAGAGCTATACCTTGAGTGCCCTACCGTCCATTCTTAATTAGCACATTCGTTTAGATAATATCACCAACTTTAACTTTAACACCTATGTGTTCTATTGTACTATTGTCGTTGACATCTTTTGATGATCTGCTTCTATCACTGCTTGTTTGTCCCTACAACCACACCACCCCCCCTCCACCTCTCTGTCTCTCTATCTCTCCGCCCCTCACACACACACCTTAAACCAGCTTATATTTCAGCTCTTTCTTAGACTCAAACTCAAGTTCTGTCGAAGGGTCATGAGGACTCGAAACGTCAACTCTTTTCTTCTCCACCGATGCTGCCAGACCTGCTGAGTTTTTCCAGGTAATTCTGTTTTTGTTTTGGATTTCCAGCATCCGCAGTTTTTTTGTTTTTATATTTATATTTGTGAGTGTGTCTGCCTGGTGTGTGTGTGAGTGTGTCTGTCCATCCGTTGTGTCTGTATGTGTGTGTGTGTGTGTGTGTGTGTGTGTGTTGGAGCATGTCTGTCTGTCTGTCTGGGATACGTGTGAGTGTG
This sequence comes from Carcharodon carcharias, assembly GCF_017639515.1. Taxonomy (NCBI): domain Eukaryota; kingdom Metazoa; phylum Chordata; class Chondrichthyes; order Lamniformes; family Lamnidae; genus Carcharodon; species Carcharodon carcharias. Next base: position 22,759,888 of record NC_054496.1, read on the forward strand.
TCTGTCTGGGGTGTGTGCGTGTGTGTGTGTGTGTGTGTGTATATGTGTGTGTGTGTTTGTGTGTGTGTGTGTGTGTGTGTGTGTGTGTGTATGTGTGTGTGTGTGCGTGTGTGCATGTGTGTGTGTGTGTGTGTGCACAGGGCAGACCGATTAGGGTCAATCTTGCTGGTGTGCCACCCATACTCAAGCAGCCTGGACTCATTCCCTCAAGCCTCACAGAAATGACTGGGGCACGCGGCACAGCAGGGCCATTGGTGCCCTTGAAATGGCAGCCGAGCGGTAGGAAGGACGACAAGGAGAATGGTGGAAACCAAAACAAAGGGGCCAAGCTTTCCTCAGACTATTCCTCACTGTGGCTCTGAAACCTCATTTCTGCCCTTTATACAACGTTGGAACAAGTGATGCCAAGTGACACATGGATTGTGAAACTAGAAAGGTGCTAATAATTCACTGATGTGAATTTTTGGTTTTATTGCAGTGAGGTTGAATAATTCATATAAACACTTGCATCACTGAGGTCTATGTGTTGACAAGGCTGATAACAGCGATGTCAGAAATCATGAAACGGGACTATCTGTGTGCTTGTCCTGTAACAGAGCACTGAGATAAAGCCAACTTAAAAAAAAACAATTATTAAGCTGTGACTGCTGAAACAGTGGCAAAAAAAGACATATTGGTTTTTTAGCTTAAATGGAGTTAAACATCCTTTCTGTTCCCAGTGTTATCAGGGCTTCTTAATGCTCCCAGCTCCTCACTCTATTTGTGACTGAAACCTTCAAGGCCTGTCAGACGCATACACTGTGAATGTGTACCTAACAGAGCGAGGATGCTCTTTGACATAGATAAGCTGAAGGAATGAGGTCCCGCTTACTCTAAGTCTTGGGAAATTCTGACAGTACTTCAATTAAAACAAATGAATTCACTGATGCCTGTGAAGGGCCAGCGTCTTAAGCAGGACTGAGGAGATCATTTTTAAGACCGGTTTCCAGGGCTGCCAACTCCAGCTGGGCGTATCCCTAGAAGCTTCACTGCTGACCCATGCCTTTGGTCACCCAAGATGTCCATCATCGCAATGCTCCACCTATCCTACGCCAATTGAGAAGCAAACAGGCTTTTAGGGTGGCAATCACCCAGGGTAATGCTCTGAGGAGCTAGGTACAAATCCCACCATAGCAGATGGTTAAATTTGAATTCAGTAAAAAACTTGGAATTAAATGTATAATGATGGCCGTGCAACCATTGTCGATTGTCGTAAAAACCCATCTGGTTCACTGATGTTCTTCAGAGAAAGAACCACCCTTACCTGGTCTGGCCTACGTGTGACTCCAGACCCACAGCTAATGTGGTTGACGCTTAAATGACCTCTGAAATGGCCTAGCAGTTCTCAAGGGCAATTAGGGATGGGCTATAAATCATGGCGCAGCCAGTGACACCCACACCCCATGGACGAGTGAAAAAAAAAAATTCCCCACAGGCTTCAGGACCTCTGAGCTCGAAACCAAATGGCATTCCCAAGCCAGGAGCCAGGCCTGAGGAGCTTTCTTCCAAGGGCGGCAGGTGGGCTTCCGATGCGGCAGGCTCCATCCGGCGGTCACCCTGGAGGCTGGGCAGACCCTCCAGGAGAGGTGGGTGCTGCTGGGGCAGGTCTGAGAGCGCACAGGAGCCTCAACACGGAGGCCCACACGGAGACGCAAAAGTAATCAAATATTTTAAGAAGGGTAGCGGGGGGGGAAAGGTGGCAGAGCCCCTCAACTTGGAGGAAAACCCCTCCCAGTTGGATTATTGATGCCGGTCCTGACGCACACCCTCTGTTGGCTCAGAGGCCCCACTGGATTGCCAGAGGGAGGATGCCTTCATGAAGCTGCCAGCCTTGCCCCTTAGTGGGAAGACCCACTGCCACTGACAATTGCCAACGGTGCCGCAATACCACCCCCCCCCACTGCTTGGGCCAGTGACTTTTTAAAATTCGAACCCCAACCCATCCACATACCAGACACCCCCCTGGAAATGTTCCCGGCAGCAGGGACCTGTCATGGTATTGGAGGAGGATGTTGCGATTGTGTCAAAGATCGCAGATAGGTCAAGAAGGAATAGTTCTGTCACATATTCTTCGTGACTATGATTCGGGCCATTTTTGTACCATACCAGGTCCAGAAATGGGATTGAGGAAGTTCAAGGCTGCAGCTGCAAGAAAGCCGGGCACCAACCCGAGAGGCATTAACACTGGAGAGGATTGGAAGGCTGGAGATGGGGTGTACGTTTGCATATAGAGATGGGTCAAGGGTCATTTTTTGAGGAGAGGGGTGATCATGGCATGTTTGAAAGAGAGGGGAAGAGTGCCTGGGCAGACGGAACTGTTTACAATATCAGGGCACATTGCAGACTGAAATGGAAGTTGCCTGGCCAGCAGATAAGGTGGAATCGTGCCAAGTGAGAAGGCAGTGGTTCTCCTGGACCAAGTGAGCTCAGAGACGGCACGAGAGGAGATAAGAGAGGAGTTAGCCAAACCTGTGAACATTGAACTGTCAGACACACCAACACACCACAAGCACCAAACCATCAAACACACCAACACATCACAAACAATAAAGTATCAAACACATCAAACCATCATAAAGCAATGGACAAAACTTTGGCAAATGGATTTCGATGCACAAAAATGTCATCGACTTCAGATCAAAAAAGGCTGGAACAGAATACTTTCTAAATGGTGAAAAGCAAGAAACAGTGGGCGTCCAGAGAGACCTGGCGAGAGAGCGGGTACAGGTATATAATCATTGAGATGTCACGAGCAGGTACAGAAAGTAATCAAAGAACCAACGGAATGCTAGTCTTTACATCTTCAGGGCTAGGATACAAAAGGTTATAAGTTATACCTCAACTGAGCTGAGCCCTAAGTTAGGCCACAACTGGAGTACTGTTCCTTCCCTGAAAGACCTGAGTGAATTTTTGTGACAATTGATGATAGCTAGCATGGTCATTATCACTGAGACCATCTTTATGCTCTAGATTTATCAACCTAATGAATTTAAGTTCCACCAACTGCTGTGGTGGGATTTGAACCCGTGTCCTCGGACCTTGGGCCTTGGGAATTTACCACCCTGCCACCATCTTCCCGTGAACTTCTAAATAATAAAACCATCTTCAGTCGCACTCTAATTTCTCTGTCAAAGAAACTCCACGTCTGTTGCTATGGTGCCTACTAACAAATTCTAATCTATTCATTAATATCCCCTCATCCATTAAACAGTCCACTACCCAAAGGATAGTGCTTCAGTTCACAGAAAAGATAGATCTGAGTTTATTTGTTCAATGGGTTTAATTAACTGTGTCTGCACAAAAGTGAAATCAAGAACTTTATCCGAGAGGCACCTTGAAATTGCCGATGGCTCCCAGTATTTTTCTTAAATCACCCAAAATTAAAATGCACTGTTGCAAGGCAGGATCTGCAGCTGGCCCCTTAGGGCAGCTATCTGAGCATTTCATCCGCAGTTAATTGCAGACTTAAACTGGAGTCCTGATGGCTGGCGACTGCAGTGAGTGTCATGGGGGAAGCACATTTTAATTCACTGTTCTCTATGTGTGTTGTTTGAAAAATCCTTCACCACATACCTTCAACTTCACAGAATCATAGAATCAAAGAATACAGCATGGAGCAAGGCCATTTGGTCCATCACGTCTGTGTCGGCCTTTTGAAAGAGCTTTCCAATTAGCCCCACTCCCCTGATCTTAGGCTTAAACCTGCAAACTCTTCCTTTTCATCCTTTTATCCAGCTCCCTTTTAACAGTTACTGTTGATTCTGCTTTGACTGTCCTTTCGGCCAGTGAATTCCAGATCATAAACACTCTGTGTAAAAAAAATCTTCTTGTCTCCCCTTTGGTTCTTTCCCCAATAATCTTAAACCCTGAATGTTGCTGAAAAGAGGAATATGTTGCCGAAGCTTTTGGTCTTCCACTGATGAAGAGTCAATGGAGTCAATGAAGGGTGCAGGAGGGCGTGCACCAGGCATACCTAAAAATGAGGTGTCAACCTGGTGAAGCTACAACACAGGGCTACTTGCGCACCAAACAGCATAAGCAGCAAGTGATAGGCAGAGCTAAGCGATCCCGCAACCAACAGATCAGATCTCAGCTCTGCAGTCCTGCCACATCCAGTCGTGAATGGCGGTGGACAATTAAACAGCTCAGTGCAAGAGGAGGCTCCACAAATATCCCCATCCTCAATGGTGGGAGAGACTAGCACACCAGTGCAAAAGATAAGACTGAAGCAGTTGTAATAGTTATCAGCCAGAAGCACCAAGTGGATGATCCATCTCGGCCTCTTCCGGAGGTCCCCAGCATCACAGATACCAATCTTCAGTCAATTCGATTCACTCCACATGATATCAGGAAACGGCTGAAGGCACTGGATACTGCAAAGGCTCTGGGCCCTGACAATATTCTGGCAATAGTACTGAAGGCTTGTGCTCCAGAACTTGCCGTGCCCCTAGCCAAGCTGTTCCAGTACAGCTACAACACTGGCATCTACCCGGCTATGTGGAAAATTGTCCAGGTGTGTCCTGTGCACAAAAAGCAGGGCAAATCCAACCCATCCAAGTACTGCCCCATTCAGCCGACTCTCCATCATCAGTAAAATAATTGGAGGGGTCATCAACAGTGCTATCAAGCGGCTCTTGCTTAGCAATGACCTGCTCACTGTAAACCAGTATGGGTTCCACCAGGGCCACTCAGCCTCTGACCTCATTACAGCCTTGGTTCAAACATGGATAAAAGAGCTGAACTCCTCAGGTGAGCTGAAAGTGACTGCCCTTGACATCAAGGCAGCATTTGACCGAGTGTGGCATCAAGGAGCCCTAGCAAAATAGGAATCAATGGGAGTCAGGGGAAAAACTCTCCACTGGTTAGAGTCATAACTAGCACAAAGGAAGATGGTTGTGGTTGTTGGAGGTCAATCATCTCAGCTCCAGGACATCACTGCAGGAGTTCCTCAGGGTAGTGTCCTCGGCCCAACCATCTTCAGCTGCTTCATCAATGACCTTCCTTCCATGATAAGGTCAGAAGGGGGGATGTTCGCTGATGATTGCACAATGTTCAGCACCATTCGCAACTCCTCAGATATGAAGCAGCCCATGTCTAAATGCAGCAAGACCTGGACAATATCCAGGCCTGGGCTGAAGAGTGGCATGTAACATTCACACCACACAAGCGCCAGACAATGACCATCTCCATCAAGAGAGAATCGAACCACCGCCCCTTGACATTCAATGGCATTACCATCACTGAATCCCCACAATCGACATCCTGAGGGTTACCATTGACCAGAAACTGAACTGGACTAGCCATATAAATACTGTGACTACAACAGCAGGTTAGAGGCTAGGAATTATGCGATGAGCACATTGCCTCCTGACTCCGCAAATCCTGTCCATCATCTACAAGGCACAAGTCAGGAGTGTGATGGAATACTCTCCACTTGCCTGGATGAGTGCAGCTCCCACAACACTCAAGAAGCTCAACACCATCCAGGACAAAGCAGCCCCGCTTGATTGGCACCACATCCACAAACATTCATACCCTTGACCACCGACACACAGTGGCCGCAGTGTGTACCATCTACAAGATGCACTGCAGGAATTCACCAAGGTTCCTTCAACGGCATCTTCCAAACCCACGACCGCTACCATCTAGGAGAACAAGGGCAGCAGACACATGGGAACACCACCACCTGTATGATCCCCCCCCCCCCCCCAAGACACTCACCATCCTGACTTGGAAATATATCACCGTTTCTTCACTGTCGCTGGGTCAAAATCCCGGAACTCCCTCCTAACAGCACTGTGGGTGTACCTACACCACATGGACTGAAGAGGTTCAAGAAGGCAGCTCACCACCACCTTCTCAAGGGCAATTAGGGATGGGCAATAAATGCTGGCCCAGCCAGCGAAGCCCACATCTTGTGAGTGAATTTTTTAAAAAATCAAGACAAATGTAAGAATGCCAAATTTCAAACAAATATCACAGAATTGTTACAGCCCAGAAGGAAGCAATTTGGCCCATTGTGTCTGTTCCAGCTCACCGAATGACCATTTCACTTCATGTCATTCTCCCTGTAATGCTGCACATTCCTCCTCTTCAGGTAACAGCCTCATTTCCTTTTGAACCTGCCTCCACCACACTCTCAGGCAGCGCACCCCAGACCTCAAGCATTTGCTGCATGAAAAAGTTCTGTCCCATATATCGCTTTTGCTTCTTTCGCCAATTACTTCAAATCTGTGCCCTCTCGTTCTTGATCCTTTCATGAGTGGGAACAGCTTCTCCCTATTAGCTCTGTCCGTATCCCATATGATTTTGAATACCTCTATCAAATCTCCTGTCAGCCTTCTCTTCTTCAAGGATAACAGCCCTAACTTCTCCAATCTATCTCCGTAACTGAAGTTCCTCATCCCTGGAACCATTCTCATGAATCTTTTCTGCACTCTCTCTCTCCAATGCCTTCACATCCTTCCTAAAGTGAGTTGCCCAGAACTGAATGCAATTCTCCAGTTGAGGCCGAACTGGTGTCTCAAGCACATTCATCACAACCTCCTTCCTCTTTTACCCTCTGTCCCCTAATAATAAAGCCTAGTATACTTAATGCTTTATTAACTGTTCTCTCCACCTGTCCTGCCATTTTCAGTGACTTATGCACATATGCACCCAGGTCCCTCTGCTCCTGCAACCACTTAAGAATCGTTCCCTTTATTTTATATTACCTCTTCATGTTCTTCCTGCCAAAGTGAATCATTTCACATTTCTCCGCATTGAACTTCATTTGCCACCTATCCACCCGCTCCCCCAGCTTTTCTACATCCCTTTGAAGTTCTTCACTATCCTCCTCACAGTTTACAATGCCTCCAAATTTTGCATCAACTGCCAATTTTGAAATTGTACCCTGTATAACAAGGTCTTGGTCATTAACATATACCAGGAAGAGCAGGGGTCCCAACACTGACCCCTGGGGAACTCCGCTACAAACCTTCCTCCAGCCCGAGAGACATTAATTAACCATTACTCTCTGCTTCCTGTCACTCAGCCAATTTTGTATCCATATTGCTCATGCCCCTTTTATTCCATAAGCCATAACTTTGCACACAAGTCTGTTGTGCAGCTCTGTATCAAATGCCTTTTGGAAGTCCGTGTACACTACATCAACAGCATTATCCTCATCAGCCCTCCCTGCTATCTCTTCAAAAAAAACCCAACATGTTAGTTAAACATGATTTTCACTTAAGAAATCTGTACTAGCTTTTCCAATAGTCAAAATTCATACAACAGAAGAAAAGTGTTCTGATTGGTTCGCAAGTCAACTCTGAATGGTCGAGACATCATCATGGAGAAAGCGACGGGGAACTATAGGCTCCCCAAACTCCCAGATAATTCAAAGAAAGCTCAAGGCTGGATCATATTCCTTATGTTTGCAGAGAATGGGTCCCTGTATATAAATTTCTAGCAAGCGCGAATGAGCCACATTATGAGCTCAACTGGTTATCTTAAATTGGCTGTTTGTGTAACTATTAACGCACTCAGCGTTGTTCAGCGAGTGCTTTCCAATCACATAATCACATCTAACAGTAGACATTTTATTTTGGGCGTTCTGCAAGTATGGGCTGGTTGAGTATGGTCTGTTCTTTGCCTATTACGAACAACTGAAAGAAGATACTATCTTATTCGATCAGCCAATCACCAGGACATACAGCCTACATATCTGGCAATGCCTCGCCCAATCAGAGTTGACTTGCCAACCAATCAGAAACTCTTTCCTCCTGCTGCATAAATTGTTGTGATGTTTGAAATTTGACATTCTTGTGTTGTCCTGATGAATGCAAGGCAAAAAGCTTCAGGAACATGTCTCTCTTTTCAGCAATATTCAAGTTCTGTATGACCAAGCGACTGTTTATTTGAATCTGTCTCCTCTGTTTACCAAACCACCCACCAGTGAAAACAGTTTCTCCTTTTTATGCTCTATCAAAATTATTTTTCATGATTCATAATTTCATAATTTTGTTCATTAGTTTTGTCATAAACTCATAATTCTGGACACCCCCATTAAATCTCCCCTTAACCTTCTCTGCTCTAAGGAGAACACCCCTAATTTCTCCAGTACATATATCAGTGGAGTACTGCAAAGCCCATAGAACGACGGTACCATTCCAGTTGCCATGGTCTTTTCCCAGACTCTCTTTAAGTTGAACTCTATTCTACATCAGGGAAGGAAGTCTGCCATACTTACCCGGTCTGGCCTACGCGTGATTCGATATCCACAGTAATGTGGTTGACTCTTAAGTGCCTGCTGAAATGGCCTAACAAGCCACTCAGTTCAAGGGCAATTAGGGACGGGCAACAAATGCTGGACTTGCCTGCAACGCCCACATCGCATAAAAGAATTTAAAAAAAACTTGGCCAAGTGATAGTCTATTTGCCTTGGAAATGGGCTGCCAACTCTGACTGGAGGTATTCCTGGAGGTTTCATCACATGATCTCCCACCTCCAATCATCCTGCTCGGTCTAGCAGTCTTTGCTTCACAATCTCCACTACTCTTAAAGCTTTTAAATGAAAGTGTTTGAAGAAAATGAGAAACATAAGTGATTTTTAAATTACTGTCTTTATTTTTATCCCTGGATGTTGCTTGCAATAGTGACCAGAAGATTGAATTTTCATTTCTGGTGACTCCAGAGCAACCCTGGGGGATTGGCAACTCTATCTTGGCGTCAAGTCATGGATTCAAGTCCCATGATTAACTTAAGCACCTAGTGCGGTATGTGACTTCAAGGCAGAATTGAGTGGGTATAAAGAGACTTATGAAGAAAGGCTTTCATTTATATAGCACCTTACAGGATATCCCAAAGCACCAATGAAACTCTTTTGACTTTAGGAACAACATGGGGCCAAAACTTGCTGGTAACTTGTGCCATAGTCATGAATGTATCTATAACGTATGTCAGTCGTATGGAGTGGAAATTCCAGAAAATTATGCCTTGAGTGAGTTATGCAGTTACGTGCACCAGGCCAAAATTTCCGAAGAGTTCTGCAGCTGCTCCAGAGAAACTTGCCAAAAAATTGGATTGCCAAATTACCACAGCCCCACCCTCCACTCCACTAAAACCAACGGTGCCTTTGCATTTGCTGAATCAGCGACACTGCGGTTGATTCAGCCTCTTAGGCTTTTGCACAATAGACCAAGTGAGCTCTATGCCTTTGGTGGAATCACAGGAATGGTAGTTCATTGATTAAATAAAGAAATTATGCTCAATTCACTCGATGCAATTATCCTAATTTGCACCATCACGTTCAATTCTCATCCTTGTGTTCACTGACCTACATTGGCTCCCGGTCCAGCAACACCTCAATTTTAAAAGTCTTACCCGTGCTTTCAGATCCCTGGTTGACCTTGTCCCTTCTCACGTCGGTGATCTCCTCCAGCCCTCCATCTCTGGGATATCTGTGCCCTACAATTATAACATTGTTAAAACATTGGTTCCCAAGCCTTCAGCTAATGAAGACCTCAACACCAGAATTCCGTCCCTAAATTTTCCACCTCTCTATATTCCTTTCTGCCCTTAAGACATTCCTTAAAACTACATCCTTGACCAAGCTTTTGAATACTTGTCCTAAAATACTCCTCATGGAACTCAACATGTAACTTTGATTGATAAAACACCTGTGTGTTAATGTCCTGCCAAATTACATTGTTAAGGCTTGTTACTTACGGTATTAAGGTTAAGAGAAACAGGATATTACTTGAGCACATATAAATAGGGAGCATGCTGAGACATTGGGTTGAGTGGGAGGAGAACTGTGAGAGTCAATAAACTCTCTCGGTAAGGAAAAGCCCTGTGTCTTAGTTTCTGCTTGACCAACCGGCTATTAATGCTGTGAAACACATTTGAATATTTAACGGTGTTTAAGGTGTTGCATAAAGGTAAAACAAAAACAGGAAATGCTGGAAAAACTCAGCAGGTCTAACAGGTCTGTGGAGAGAGAAACAGAGTTAACTTTTTTTTTCCAGATTTCCAGCATCCGCAGTATTTTGCTTTTACCTACATAAATATAAATTGTTTTTTGTCAGTGCTGTTTTATCATTATCCCCTGGCGAAATCCTGTTAGTGTTTTGGGTCAATGGAGCAAAGTGTAAAGCAGCAATGATGTATACCTGGGAGCTGGGAGCAATTTGCCACTTCTTTACCTTCTCTATATGTAATTTGGATCATTAAACCCAATGCATTGTGAATGTGGTCGTTAGTGAACACAATGTACCCATTTACACCTTATTACAACCTGAGTACTAAATCAATGATAGCAACAGGTTATAGGCTGCTTGAGCAACTCACAATGTGTAAAGCGAGGCAATTGGAAGGAGGAGCGGAGATAGGCGATATAAACTAAATGGTACAATTTTAAAGTGGGTGTGCAGAAACAGAGGCTGGGGTAGAAATGGTGGTCAGAGAGGGGCAGCATAGGAGAGGGGCAGTTTAGCAACTGTAAGGTAAGGAAGTCAGATATTTACCTTAATTTTAAATTGACAGTCATGGTTCCCACCGAGTCTTGGGCCTTCTGCACATGGGTCAGCCGGGAAGAGGCCTCAACCTCCCCGACTCCCTCAACCTCAACGTCCCTGTCCCCAACTCCCTCACCCTCCCACTCCCCGACTCCCTCAACCTCAACGTCCCTGTTCCCGACTCCCTCACCCTCCCCCTCCCCGACTCTCTCAGCTTCCCTGTTCCCAGCTCCCTCATCCTCCACCTCCCTATCTCCCTCAACTCCCCCATTCCCGACTCGCTCAACCTCCCCCTCCCCCTCGTCCTCCCCGCTGTTCACGTGTTTGACGTTCTTCGGGCCAGGAATCAGCCCTATGCGGTCTGCACAGATGCAAAGAAGTGGAAAAGCAGTGCCAAATGCAGCTGAGTGACCCAAGCCAGAGCGCCATTCTCCAGGAAGGTATCCTAAGGAGCAAGACAGGGGGAGGGGGCAGGTAGAAGTTCCAGGAGAAATTCCCAGACAGAGACAAAGATAGGGATCAGAAAGAGGACCCAAAAGTCAAGTTAAAAGAAAGGAGCAGAGCAATAGGCTCTGAGTTAAGGACAGAGCTCCGAGGAGCAGATTTGAAGCAAAGTGAGCTTGAGAGAAGACCTGAAGATCCAAGGAGGCAGTCAAAGGCTGGTGCCCCTGTGCTGTGGACATTTTGGAGCAATAGTGTCCTGCTTGACAAGGCCAAGGATATGAAATTGTGCTTGGAAAGTGAAGTATGAGCGTACTAGGAGATTCAGTGGGAAGGAATCTTGGCAGGCAAGATTGAAACCCTGAGAAGTGGGCCATTGTTGCAGCCTTCTGAGTGGGAGCAATGTTTGGAGAGAATTCCAAGGTGAATTCTTCAAATGTGGAGATTGGAAACCCTTGCGAGAAAGGCAAAGCTTCAGTGAGTCTGGTTGGCTCACAATATGACAAATGTCTGGGTGGTTGTTGAGAAATCCATGGAACCTGCTTTGGTCGCATCTGTCATTTTAGAGTGTGGTTTACCTGTTAATGCACATGTACCTCATACTTACTCTAAATATTAGAGTATAATATATATCTTTCTGAATTTGTATGTGCCTGTAAAGATATTGCTGGGATGAAGGAATCACATTCTTGTGTTTGTATTGAAATATTTCCAACCTCTTTGTCTGGTGTAACATAGTTCATTTTTTCCGGTTAATAAATATTTTATTCTTTGTGTTTGAAGTTCATCAGCAGAGCCCTGTGAATTTCTTCAGTAATTTTCCTCCATGGTTTCTTAAAAAAAAATGTCAGGATCTATCAAGCCAGGCTTCACTCTGGGAGCTGACTTGCCCAGTATTCACATCAGCTGAGGATGTAACACAATACAAATCTTTACAGATGGCAGGAAAATCTGAAGAGGCTATCAAGCAGATTGGAATCTTTGGTTTTATTAATAGAGGTATGGAGCACAAAAGCCTAACAAATCACTGGGCACCACTCTTTGGGAAGGAGGTCAAAGCTCTGAAGAGGAGGTTTACTGGAATGGTAATTGGGTGACTCTTTCAAATAACCAGCATAGCTGTGGTGGGCCAAATGGCCTCTTTCCACCCTGTAAGATCCTATAACTCTGGGCAGAATTTTATCAGGCTTTGTGGAAGTGTTGGGAGGTGGGAAGGCTGGAAAAGTGAAACGGGAAGGTGACAGGGAGGGGGCAAGCCTGAACATCTTCCTGCCATCTTTGCCATGCAGCAGGAAGGTTGGCAGATCGGCTGCCCACCCAGAGCCCAGTTGAGCGGCAGGCATGGAATTTGTCTCCGCAGCCCTCGGCGGAACATGGTCACCTCCCCTTTTTGGCCGAGGTGGAGGGGCTTCAGCCACAGTAGAAGAATTCAGCCCTCTATGGCCAACTCTTGTGAAGTACAATCAGGGAGACTTCGACCATGGGGCTGGGGTGGGGGGGCTGGGTGCTGGTGACCACAAGTTCGGGAGTAGGAGGGGGAGGTTGTGACCATAACCCCCACTTAGTGACCGATAGAAAGAATGCTCGCAGAAGAAAACAGAGAGGCAAAGGCAAGAGGAGACCCTCCCAGGCTTCGTTTCCCACAGGCTTGTCCTAGAATTAACTGACAAACGGTATCACAAAGTAGTCAAAATAAAGGGGCAGGCTCTTAAAATATGGGACAGTTAGTCACCCTGCTCTGTCACTAAGTTCTCCCATCTTCATGTTGTTCATTAATGGAAAAAGGGGAGGGAAGCAGATTGGGATTACTGTTCCTTTGAAAAAAACTAACCAGACAAACAAACCAATCACTCGAGCTTATTCGTAGAGGGTTAGGATTGAAAAGTAGGGAAGTTTTGCTGAACCTGTATTGACTCTTGGTTCAACCACACTTACAGTGCTAGGTGCAGTTCTGCTCACCATCTTATAAAAAAGGAGGGGGGGGAGATGACTGGAGAGGGTGCAGAGATGATTTACAGGGTAGTAGCCAAAATGCATGGGCATACATATCAGAAAAGGATCGACAGGCTAGGTCTCATTTCTCTTGAGAAAATAAGGCCGAGGGGTGACCTAAAAGAGGTCTTGGCAAATATGGAAGGTGTTGATAGATTGGGCACAGAGGGAATAGCCAGGATCTTACTGGCCGGAGTCAAGTCACGATGTTGGGATGAAACGCGAGTTCCCAGACTGAGGCAGCAGCAGCAGTGAGACTGCAGACTAATGAAGGGTGGTGACCACACTTCACTGAGCTGCCAATCGGAGGGCGGCTCCGCGGCCTCGACAGCATCACTGGTAGAGGCTCCTGGGAGGAGATGGTGCCTCCATGTTAAGGCTCCCTCGCAGCTAAGTTGGGACTTTCCTTTCTGTGCCTGGGGTCAGGCAGACAGGCCCCGGCGATCAGAGGGCTGACCCCTTCGCAAAGGTGACGGTGGCCATTGCTGCTGGCGGATCCCTCTGTGGACCATGGATCAACCGGAAAGGAAGGCCCCCCCCCCACTCCTCCCACCCCTCGCCCTGGGAAGCTGCTGGGAGGCTGCTTCGATGGATCTGGTGGTCTCCCCTCACGTCGGGAGGCAATTACCAATTTTAGTTGGTAAAATGGCCATTAATTGGCCGTTAATGGGACGTTTTGACCTCCTGCCTCCATTGGAGTTCCTGCCTCTGGGAGTATCCCATGGCAGCGCTAAGATGTCAGGCTTCCCTTCCAACGCCTTCAGCCGCCATTTCGCTAGCTGTCCTGCCTCGCAGCCCCACCTCCTGAGGGCATGTAAACTCTCCGCAAAGTTCCAACTGGTGGGGAAGAGCAAAACTAGAGGCAAATTAATATGAGATCATCATCAAAAAATCCAATAGAGAATCCAGAAGTAGCACCTTTCAGCAAAAGGTGACGAGAATGTAGAATTCACGACTGCGTTGACTAGTTGAGGCAAATGGTATTGATGCGATTAAGGGGAAGGTAGACAAGTGTATGACTGAGATTGGAATAGTGGGTTATAATAATGGAGTTTGATGGGAGGGGGGGTTGAGTGGAGCATAAATGCCATGTTGGGCCGAATAGACTGTTTCTTTGCTGTTTATCTAATTGGAACATAGGACTTAGGAGCAGGAGGAGGCCATTCAGCCCTTCAAACCTGCTCTGCCATTCAATAAGATCATGGCTGATCTGCTTGTGGTCTCAGCTCCACTGTCCCATCTGCCCTCTCCTATAACCCTTAACTCCCTTGTCGATCAAAAACCTGTCCAGCTCTGCCGTGAATAAATTCAATGACCCAGCCTCCGCTGTGCAATATAGATTTACACGTCGAGGTGTGATACGAACAAGTTCTCGAGGTGATTATCGCTCCATAATTTAAATTTCTGGTTGTTCATGGATTCGTGTGGGCTTCTGGGCTTTAATCCTGAACTGGGGTTTAACCTTTTGACCCCCCCTGGCAGGGGGCGTGGGAGGTGTGTGTGGGAGGTGGGAGGACACACTGGGGGGAGGAATCCCAGCAGCAGATGGGGAATCTGGAGGGACTGGAGGGCCCCGGCTACTTGGTAACAAAATTGAACATCAGCTACCCGACGTAGAAAACTCACACGCGTTGACTTGAGGTAAACAACTACTGATGTCAAATATTTTTTTTCCTTCATGGGATGGTGGATATCACTGGCAGTGCCAGGATTTGTTGCCCATCCCTAATTGCCCTTGAATTGAGCGACTTGCTATTTCAGAGGACAGTCAAGAGTCAGCCACATCGCTGTGGGTCTGGAGTCACATGTAGGCCAGACCGGGTAGGGATGGCAGATTTCCTTCCCTAAAAGGGCATTAGTGGACCAGATGGGGTTTTTACAACAATCAATGCTATGGTCACCATGACTGAGACCAGCTTTCAATTCCAGATTTATTAATTGAATTTAAGGGCAAAATCGCCGCAGGTTTGCACTAGGTGTGGTAGGGGGAGGGGAGCGGCTAAAACGATGTTGTACCTGCTGGCCCCAATGGTGGGTTTTCACATCGTACCATCCCAAACCTGCCACATTATTAAAGCACTCCTGGGAAAGACGCCGTTTCCATAGCGAGCGTCTCTCATTGGCCCACCACGCCATCCCCTCGTCGCTTCATCACGCCGGGTGCCATATTTAAAGTCCAGCTACAATCCCACATCACCGCGCTTCCAGACCACACCTGCTGCACGGAAGACATGGCCCTGAAATGGGAGAAGCCTGCAGCCCCCAGGTTTAGCAACACCTCCCTCAAGTGCCCTTTGGATGCCACGGAGGCCTGCCAGGGTATCCTCTACACCCACTCAGGGTGCGGGGTGGGCAACAACAGTAATAACCCAGCTTGGGAGACAGTGGCAGTGGTGGTCAGCAACGCCCTTCAAAAGAGGACAGCCACCCAGTGCCACAAGAGGATGAATGATCTCCTCCTTTCTGCCAGGGTAAGTCACTATTCTCATCACCCTCAACACACACACTCACAAACCCATCACACATCCCCAGGGCCCTCACTCACTGTCAGTTCAAGGGACATCACCATTCACTCTCTCACACTCACCGTCATTGTCCTCATCCCATCCATGGGACCACTCACCACCCACACAGGCCAGGCAGACTTATCATCTGGCCTGACAGGCGTCCTGCTTACACTCTCTCCATCTCTATTCAGGCAGGACAAGCTAGCACACAACAAGAGGGAGAGGCTGCAGACTGGTGGAGGAATGCCTGAAATCAAGGTCCTCACGGACGTTGAAAACAGAGCCATCCAGCTGACTGGTGAGGGTCTGGACCGGTCCTGTGCTGACAGTGAGGTTGGTGCTGCTCTACCAAGTGAGGATCCAGCAGTGCAACATCCATCAGATAACCATGCTGTGAGTGATGTGTCCTGTTTCACAGGCCACTGCCATGTACTAATTATCTCCCCTTGCTTCCACAGGCACATCTGGGAAACAGCCAATGGAGTCCATGACCCTGGGCCTCCAATCAAGCCCCGAAGAAACCTCTGAAGAGGAATCTGAAGGCACCCTCCCTGAAGTCCTGTCACAGCCTCACCCACACCCTCCACCAGCGCAGAGACACACACCTCGGTGGGACCGAGCTTTAGACAAGCCTGGGGTTCACAATCTGGTGAGCACACAGCACTGTCTGATCCACAGCAGGTGGAGGCAGGGACTTCCCAGGCCCCCGGCACTCGGAGGGTTGTTGGAGGCCAGAACGTTGCTGAGTCCGAGTCAGATGAGGAGCCTCTGGTCTTGGTCATGTCCCAGTTGCTGGAACTGCAAAGGCAAGCTCGGGAACATCAGGAAGGGATGTCCACTGCACTCTTCAGATTGCAAGACACGATGGAGGAGTCTGTCCGCCTTCAGGCTGAGGTGATTGTGTCGGCATGGCAACGCACCGAGGTCAACACTGGTAGGATGGCGGCCGCCATGGAGACCTTGGTCCAGGACTTCGCTCCTGCACTGCTGCGCGGGCTGAACTCCATCACTGATGCCATAGTTGGCCCCCAAAAATGTGTATGTGTGATAGGGATGTGGGGCAGCTCAATCTCACTCCCGCTCCCCCTTCTCCTCAAGGAGTCAGCCAGGGGCCCCTGGGCAGCCACAGGGAGGAGGATCTGCATGTGCACACCCCTGGGGCCATCCATCCAGGTGACTCCGGGAGTGTCTGGCCAATCCGAATCCCCACTTCCTGTGACCCCAGCAGCTCCAGCTCCACAGGCCGAGGAAGATGCCACTGCCACACAGCAAGACCCAGAAAGCAGGCCAGGGCCCTCCAGGTCTCAGCCCTCCAGAGAACGCCCATTAAGTACATCACAGACAGGGAGTAGCAGTCAGCAGGCTGGCTCCACCTCCGCTGTGGGTGTCCGGGGAGCACCCAGGCGCAGTCGCACAGCCTGGCACAGGTGTTATCACTTGTACATAACATTCACTATTGTCAATAAACTCCCAAGAATGTCTCCCTGCCTATGGCTCCTTGTTCTGATGAGCAGTGTTCATGTCACTCAGATGTGAAACCTTTCTGCACAAGATAAAGGCAGGTGTCTCAGTCCAGGGCCTCTTCCTTGTGCTTTCTGCAGCCTTCAGACCAAAGTGATGGTCCAGCCTCACACTCCCTGGACACATTACTGATGCCTGCACCTCGATGGTGCTTGTCATTGCTGCCAGAATGTAGTGGGCAGGTGTCACAGAGTTCCCTCATTCTCTCTGTCTGCTCTCAGCACCTTTAAGGTGGGGCTGGCCCCATCTCTTCAGTATCTGTGACCAGTGACTCTGTGATCCTGAAGGGTTCAGGTGCTGAAGGCTGACAAAGGATCAGATGCTTTTAAAGTTTCATGGCTGTGTCTCTATGATATGACCCTGATCACAGAGCGTAAGAGAGCTGCCCTCGGCCAGACAGGAGTCAGACATTCTCAGAGGCTGTGTGAAGATCTATGGAGTGTCCTCACTGCAGGTCATCATCATCCTCCTGCAATCGAGTGACTATTAGGGTCTCCACAGCGTCTCCATGACAGGAGCATTCTCACAGAGGGTATTTGTGCTGCCATAATCCAGGCTGGAGTCAAATATTCACAGATGCAACGTGAGGATCTATGATGTCTCCTCACTGCATCTCGTCACCATCCTCCACAAATCTGGCAGCTATGAGGGCCTCCCGAACAGACATGACCCGTGCGAGGGCCTCATCACCCTCATTACCTTTGGCATCCTCCTCATCAGAGAAGACCTCCAGCTCCTCCTCAGCCAGTCCCTCTCCCCGTTACAGAGCCAGGATGTAAAGGGTGCCGCAGGTGATGACGATGTGTGACACCCTCTGTGGACTGTATTGCAGGGCTCCACCAGACCGGTCCAGGCACTGGAACCTCATCTCCAGCATCCCGATGCTTTGCTCCATCTAGCTGTGAGCTGCAGTATGAGCCTCATTAAACCTTCACTCTGCTGCAGTCTGAGGCTGCCACACGGGTGTCATCAGCCATGGCCTCTGTGGGTGGCCCTTGTCCCCGAGGAGCCAGCCCTGCAGCCTCTGTGGACCCTGGGAGATGTCAGGGATCTGTGACTGACTGAGAATGTCGGAGTCATGGACACTCCCTGGAAACCGTGCCCAGCCCTGCAGGATGTGTTTGTGGTGGTCACACACCAGCTGTACATTCAGTGAATGGAATCCCTTGTGGGTGACATAGTTGACCGTGTGTTGCGATGGATATCTGAGCGCCAAGTGAGTGCAGTCGATTACACCCTGCTCCTGTGGGAAACCCGAGATCTGGGCAAATCCAATTGCTCTTGTATCCTGGCTGTCCTGGTCCTGGGCAAAATGCACAGAGTTGTGTGTCCTCGTGAAGATGATATCCGTGGCCTCATGGATGTATTTTTGGGTGGAGGATTGTGATATCCCACAGAGGTCACCTGTGGAGCCCTGAAAGGAGCCACTGGTGTAGAAATTGAGCACCATGGTCACTTTCACGGCCACTGGCAGTGGATGCCCTCCATGTCCCAGTGACACCAAATCCTGCAGTAGCTGGCAGATGTGACTGACCAGTTCCCTAGACACGCGCAGTCTTTGGCAATATGGGTTCTTGGTCATCTGCAGGAATGACAGGCGGCGTTACAGACGCTGGGTGTCACTAGGCACCGATGACTCTTGGGCGTCATGTGCAGGAGCCCCAGCCACCCCTTCTTCCTTAGGTTGTTGCACTGTTAACTTGAACCATGGGGAGACTGGTCCACACCGGGATGATGACATTGCAAGGGGCTGTGAGCACCTGCAGCAGTGACTGCTCCATTAGACCACAAGACCATGAGACATGGGAGCAGAAGTTAGGCCATTCGGCCCATCGAGTCTGCTCCGCCATTCAATCATGGCTGATAAGTTTCTCAACCTCATTATCCCGCCTTCTCCCCGTAACCTTTGATCCCCTTACCAATCAGGAACCTATCTATCTCGGTCTTAAATACACTCAATGACCTGGCCTCCACAGCCTTCTGTGGGAATGAATTCCATAGATTCACCACTCTCTGGCTAAAGAAGTTTGTCCTCATCCCTGTTCTAAAAGGTCTTCCCTTTACTCTGAGGCTGTGCCCTCGGGTCCTAGTCTCTCCTACTAATGGAAACATCTTCCCCATGTCCACTCTATCTAGGCCTTGCAGTATTCTGCAAGTTTCAATCAGACCCCCCCTCATCCTTCTAAACTCCATCGAGTATAGACCCAGAGTCCTCAAACGTTCCTCATATGTGAAGCCTTTCATTCCTGGGATCGTTCTCGTGAACCTCCTCTGGACCCTCTCCAGGGCCAGCACATTCTTTCTGAGATACAGAGCCCAAAATTGCTCACAATATCCTAAATGTCGTCTGACCAGAGCCTTATAAAGCCTCAGCAGCACATCCCCGCTTTTATATTCTAATCCTCTCGAAATAAATGCCAACATTGCATTTGCCTTCCTAAATACCGACTCAACCTGCAAATTAACCTTAAGAGAATCCTGGACTAGGACACCCAAGTCCTTTTGCACTCCAGATTTCTGAATCCTCTCCCCATTTAGAAAATACTCTATGCCTCTATTCTTCCTACCTAAGTGCATGACCTCATACTCCCCCACATTGTATTCCATCAGCCACTTCTTTGCCCATTCTCCTAACCTGTCTAAATCCTTCTGCAGCCTCCCCGCCTCCTCAATACTACCTGTCTCTCCACCTATCTTTGTATCATCTGCAAACTTAGCCAGGATGCCCTCAGTTCCTTCATCTGGATCATTAATGTATAAAGTGAAAAGTTGTGGTCCCAACACTGACCCCTGCGGAACTCCACTAGTCACCGGCCGCCATCCTGAGAAGGACCCCCTTATCCCCACTCTCTGCCTCCTGCCAGACAGCCAATCTTCTATCCATGCTAGTACCTTGCCTCTAACACCATGGGCTCTTATCTTACTGAGCAGCCTCCTGTGCGGCACCTTGTCAAAGGCCTTCTGGAAGTCCAAGTAGATAACATCCATTGGCTCTCCTTTGTCTAATCTACTCGTTGCCTCCTCAAAGAATTCTAACAGATTTGTCAGGCATGACCTCCCCTTGATGAAACCATGCTGACTTTATTCTATTTTACCATGCATTTCCAAGTATTCTGAAATCTCATCCTTAACAATGGACTCTAAAATCTTACCAATGACCGAGGTCAGGCTAATCGGCCTGTAATTTCCTGTCTTTTGCCTTACTCCCTTCTTAAACAGGGGGGTTACATTAGCGATTTTCCAGTCCTCTGGGACCCTCCCTGACTCCAGTGATTCCTGAAAGATCACCACTAACGCCTCCACTATCTCTTCAGCTATCTCCATCAGAACTCTGGGGTGTAATCCATCTGGCTAGCGAGGAGATTGTACAATGTGCCCAGTCATCCAACTGTTCTGCAGTCCACTAAAATGCTTATGAATTTGCAGTCTGTTCCGGGGTGTGGAGTTGAGGTGGAGGTGGGGAAGTGGAGTTTGTGGAGCTCTGGAACGCTCGGTGGCACTTTGATACCTCTGGGCTGCTTGAGTGGGCAGATGAGTTAGAGAACCAGCCATCTGCCACTAGCTTGCTACCCTTAATGTCCCCATTAGTACATTCCTTAGCTAATATCACCACTGTCAACACCCCTTTGTCCTTTTGTCTGTGACATCTTTGGCAATCTCTTCTTTGCCTCCACCTATCACTGGCCCTCTATCCAGCTCTACCTGCCCCACCCCCCTCAACCAGCTTATATTTCACCACATTTCCCTATTTCCTTACCTCTGTTGAAGAGTCATATGGACTTGAAACGTTAACTGTGTTCCTCTCCGCAGATGCTGTCAGACCTGCTGAGTTTTTCCAGCTATTTTTGTTTTTGTTTCAGATTTCCTGCATCCGCAGTATTTTGCTTTTAACCCAATCGTATCAATGTGGCTGATGTTAACACAATGTCATATTCCGATCATCACATCAAGGTGTAATTAATTTTGGTGCTCAGGGAAATTCTGACAGGCCTCTCTGTAAACTGTTGGAAGCATACTCTCAGAACAAGCCCTGTGAGAGAAAGCCTTTCACCTAGGCAAGGAAGCAGGTGTGAGGTCTCAGTATTTTCTGGTCTCTCACTTGTTCAGCCCCTTCACGCTTCATTGTCCCCTCAACTTAATCGGAATTCAAAGCCTGGGAAATGCAGGCACGCACAATTAAATTTAAAAATCCTCGTTCAAGCAACAGTCAAGTGAAGCCGCCCGTATCACAGGGTTTTTCCATGGACAGCAACATGCACTGAGGTTAAGGACAGAAATTGGTGATTTCAGCCCCTTGAGCCAGCCACCCGCTTGTGAACTCCACTCAATTTTTTTCAGCTTAAAATACTCATCATCGTGTCAACTAAATTAGACTAAACCAACATAAAACACCAGTTCACCCAGGTCCTGGGCAGCTTGGTTTCAGAAGGATTATGCAAGTTTTAGAGACGGCTCAGGGATTTGCTGCAATGGTCTCGGGATGAGGGAGTACAGTTACATGGATAGACTGGAGAACCTGTGCTTGTTCCCCTTCGAATAGAGAAGGTTAAGAGGAGAAATGAAAACAGAAAATGCTGGAAATACCCAGCAGGTCCAACAGAGCTGTTCAAAATCATTTAGATAGGAGTAAATCAAGAGAAACTGTTTCCAATGGCTGAAGGATCAGTAAGCAGAGGTCATGGGCGATTTGCAAAGGAACTGTTCTGTTACTATAATGATACAGGCACCAATTGCTCTTAAGAGATCGTGAAAACGCGTTGTGGGTTCGCTTATTTAGACTAGGCACATGAGAACAGTTGCACAGAGGTAGGAAGCATGAAGACATCAGCAGCAGAGCTGTGAGTTGTGCTCTACTCGAAAGCAAAAGTGAAACTAAGACTGGATCACATGACACACTTCCCTTCTAATGATGCCCTGCTGCTATCCCTTAAAGGCATATTACACCAGGAACCAGAGGCAACATGAGGAAAAACGTTTGGAACAACCAGTGGCCAGGATTTGGAAGGCACTGCCTGATTGGGCGGTGGAAAGGAATTCAGTAATGACTTTCAAAAGGACATGTCAGGGGTCGGGAGAAAGGGTGGGGGAGTGGGACGAACGGGGTTACTCTTCGAAAGAGCCATCACAGTGTCGATGGGCCAAATGGTCTCTCATCTGTGCTGTGCTTTTTAATGTTTCGATGAGTCGTTGATTTAGTTCAATCGACGTTAAGTGAGATTCAGCATAATCACATCGTCACGGGATTGTACTTTGACCATATTGTCCTGCCATTTCCAAGCTGCTGCTGTGCTCAATGTGGCCTATCTTAATTATTTCCCCAGCAAGTTGTGAGGTAATTTCACCACTGGAGGACCAGGGAGGTTAATGGTCTGACTCTAATTGATTGTCCCCAATGTTTACCATCGCACCTATGGAATGAGTTGTTAAACTGAGGGCCAACCTACGTTCCTTTGGATGAAATTGATCCCTGGAAACTGCCAAAAGATAAGAGTCATGAGTTTTCCTGGGGTCCTGTCCTTCAACCAACACTACAAAACAATACTTTGTGCTTTTATGAATTTGTTATTTGTGGGTTGGTGCCGTATGCTAAAGGTCAGTCGATAGGTTTAGTGGTCACACTAGTATCTCCAAATCAGGGGTCATGGGGTCAAGCTGCCCTCCTGAGGCTTCAGCACTTCACTAAAACAAATTATATGGTCCTTTATCTCCTTACTGCTTTTGGGGAGCTGGCTGTGCACAAATGGATGCCACAGTTCCCTCGATTCCAACGTGACTACACTTCAGAACGTGCTGCTGTGGCGTGCTTTGAGATGTCCTGAGACGCTCTGAGTCACGACATTCTGGGTTCAAGTCACACCCCCCGGGTTTGAGCACAGGAATCTAGGCTGACACTCCAGCGCAGCACTGAGGGAGTGCTGCACTGCCAGGGGTGCCGTTCTTTCTGATGAGACCTTAAACTGAGGCCCCATCTGTCTGCTCAGCTAGATGTAAAAGAACCCCATTATTTTGAAGAAGGGCAAGGGAGCTCTCCCTGGTGTCCTGACCAATATTTATCCCTCAATGAACATCACTTTAAAAAAAGATTATCTGGTCATTATCTCATTGCTGGCTGTGGGATCTTGCTTTGTGCATATTGGCTGCCGCATTTCCCACACGACAACAGAGACCACACATCAAAAGTACTTCATCGGCTGGAAAGCAAAATGAGATGTCCAGAGGCTGCAAAAAGCACTAAATAAATGCAAGCCTTTCTTTTCTTCACTTCATGGAAGCTAGTTCTTCCTCTCTTCCCCATGCCACTGGTGATAACAAAGCCTGTTTGCAAAGTTCTCCCCTGAGTTCCAATTCCATTTAACACGCAGCAGAGCGACTAGAGGCAGCCTGTGGACCTGCATCAGGTGTAACGTCATATTATGTCCCCACCCCTCTCCCCACAGCTCGCCCGCCATCCCCCCCACCCCGCCCCCAGCGAAAACCCCCCACCCCACTCACGACTTCTGCCCTCTCTCTGCACGTTGAGTCCTGGGCTTGAGAGCCTACTCAATGGAAACGCATTCAGTGGCTCAATTCTCTTTGCACCATTGAATAATTCATCAGGATTGGCGGAACTGTAGCCTCCCGTGTTGACAGGTCTGATAACAGCAATGTTGGGAGCTTAGAAAGAGGGGGCAATCTCAGTATCTCTCCTGTAAAGAGTCCAGAGATAAACTGCCGTTTTAAAAAACAATTACTAGGCTGCGGTTTGGAAAGCCTGTCATGAAGAGACACACTGGTTTTATCTGAAATTAAGTTATTCAGCACTTCTGACAAAAATATCCTTTTATCGCTTTTTTTTTTGTTAATATTTCCAACTCTTCAATTCAATGCATGCTTCATAGGTTTGGACACACTGCAAAATCCCCAAGCTTGACCGAATTTTTTTTTAATATTTTGACGCCACCAGCCTTTCTCTTTTTTATTCCATACAGCCATTGTATTCACACGTCTGTTGCCTGGAGACAGCTGGAATGCATTGTAAAGACACTTAAGATGCCCATAATTACATGCCCTCAAAGCTCCAGAATGCCCATTTCCTACCCGCGGTGCTATTAAGGTACTGGGCAGTCTTCCAATGCATTGCAGTGAGGTTGAAGAGCTTGATGTGGCATTATGTAGCACGTGCAAGCTTTCATGATACTCAACTGTGGTTCAGTGGGTTGCACACAAGCATCAGAGCCACAAAGGTTGTGAGTTCAACTCCCACTTGAGAGGCCTGTGCTGATAACATACACCGACATTCTCCAGTGGGAGTGCTGCACTGTCAGTAGGTGCTGGCTGTCAGGTGAGATAATAAACTGAGGTCCTGTCTGTCCTCTCAGGTGGAAGTAAAAGGGATAATTTTCGCTGAGTGATAGAGGTAGCCAAAATGACATCTTAAGTTCAAAACAAAAACAGAATTACCTGGAAAAACTCAGCAGGTCTGGCAGCATCGGTGGAGAAGAAAAGAGTTGACGTTTCGAGTCCTCATGACCCTTCAACAGAACGCATGGGCTCCACCATCTCTGTTTTTATCTTAAGTTCAAATGCTGGGTCAGCACAAGGTGCCATCTTGGTAAAGGAGTTGAGCTAGCACTATCTGTGGCTGCTCAGAACCTTGTTAAACAGCTAATTCCCCACTACAAATGCCAATATGTGCTCATTAAAGAGGCTGCATGGAACTTTACTGACCTCACCACCCCCCCCTCAACATTTGTTGCTGCCAGTTGTTTGAGAGGCAACACAGCCTCAATGTCAATTTACCACACTACTTAAAGGGATGCCCACCACTCAGAGGGATAGTCATTATTCCATGCCCATTGCTGCTGGACCTGTGAAGAGGACTCTGAAATACACGGCGAAGCTTTGTCAACATACGGGCAATATTTATTCTGGGAATCCTCTGAGTGTTCACCTAAAAACGGTGAGTGCTGTCCTACCCTACCTTATCAGACTCCTTATAAGGGTTATCGGGAGAGATGGAAGGCTTGGCCATATGCATCTTACAAGGGGTCACCCTTGTTCTGGACGGTAGGAGGACATGAGGCCAGATAGAGGAACAACAGCTCCTGTCGGAGAGGGGGACAGGAGGGAGAGAAGGGACTCTGCTGTGGGGACAGGACAAGCCTCCTCCTCTGGGTGTCCTCCACAAGGGCCTCCAGTGCAGCATCCGAGAGACCTGGGAACCCTCTCGGTCAATCCCTGGTGTGTCAGACAGTGGGAGTGGGTGTGAGGAACCCACATGTCGTGCTGCACAAAAATTCCACCCATTATCAGCAATTGAGTGCAATAGCTGCAGCTTTCTAGTTCAACTCCTTGTGGTGAAGCCGTGTGCTATGTACCTTTAAGGGAATGTAGTTAATTGACCATGTGACTGTATTGACCAATTGCCACTCAGCGAGGGCATCTTCGGTAACTGGCACGCCTAGAGCTGGAGGCGATTGAAGAAGCACACATGGGGCAGAATTTTCGGGTTGGTGAGAGAGGGCGGGGCCCGCTCGCCGATGTGTAAAATGTCACGTGCGGTGATGTTGGGCGTGTGTCCCGATGTCACCGGGCATCATTTAGATTGTCGGTTCGGCAGGCGCGCAGTTGATTCGGCCGAGTGCCCGCCGAACTGTCAAAGGCCTATTAAGGCCATTAAGAAAGTAATTCAGGTTGTTAAGAAAGCTGCTCGTCCAACTTTAAGGTTGGCGGACAGGCGAAGGGCCCAGACGGCCTTCGCATTTTTCATGAAACCTCATCCACGGGCGGGATGGGGTTTCATAAAGGGTTTATTAAGTAAATAAAAATGCTTGAAAATATTATTGGACGTGTCTCAGCTCATGTGACAGTTTCACATGAGGGGACGTGTCCTGAATTTTTTTTCCCTTGAATAACTTTCTCTGAACTTGAACTGATTTCCCTGGGGCACCTTCGTGACTCGAGGAGATTTCTGCACTCTCACGCGCATGATCAAAAAGGTGCACCCCCCAACTCAGAGAATTCCACAACCACTCCCCCCACCGCTCCCCCCACCCCCCCCAGCCCACACAGGGAGAGTACAGCGCGTGCGTCACATAAAATGGTGGCACGGACCCGATCAGGGTCCATTCGTTAGCGCCCATTCCCGCCGGCCCCCTCACAACTCCCCTGATGGGAGAAAATTCTTCCAATGGTGTTCGTGTCCTTGTTCTCAGTTCCAACAAACCACCCGTGTTTGTCCAGTTAATCGGTCTCTCTGTCTATATTGTTTCAAGCACCAACTAATGTGTGAATATCAAGGACACAGCTTGTGTTCACTGGACAAAGCGAACCTGATAACAAAAGACATTAAACTGGTGACGAGGATAAACCGGATAAATTGACGTCAATCAAGAAAGCTGCAGTAAGTCAGCTCCGTTACTTCACCACTATCTTGAAAGCTGTTTTAAAGCGCAGTCTCCTTAGTCATCGAGTATACTGAGGTTTGGGCATCTTGAACCATTCGACCCCATTTCCAATGACTGGTCTCATTACATCGAATGCCTAGTGTTCTTCTTTACCGCTAATGGCATCGCGGGGGGAAGGACAAGAAGAGGGTGATTCTTTAGTCCACATGCGGGAGCAAAATGTACAGGCTGGTCCACAGCCTCATGTCACCCAACACCCCTGATACGGAGACTTTCGACTAGTTAGTAAACAATGTAAAAAACACCTGAAGCTGAAGCTCTCAGTCACTATGCAGTGTTTTAATTCGAGGAATAGGCTTCCAGGAGAGACAATCTCTGGCTATGTAGCTGCATTAAAGGAATTAACGGAATATTGATTTTGGAACTTCAATTAATGATATGTTGAGAGACCAATTGATATGCGAATTTGGGGATGATGCTATTCAAAAGCGATTGCTATCTGAAATTAATCTAGACTCCAGTATAGCAGTAGAATTGGCAGCAGCCATGGAGAGACTGTTAGAGACTCGGAGGCAATAAAAAATACACAAAATGGTGCCATCCATCTTCTAGGGCAGGAAGGGCGTGAAGAAAAGGCAGGAAAACATCGGACTCCTCAGAAAGCCCACTATGTACAGACCATTGAAGAACAACAGAACTACAGTGAAAACCCACAACATTAATGAGAGAAATGCATCCAGGCAGCCTGCAGACGATCGACAATTCAGAAATATCGAATGCTTTCTCTGCCACCCCAATAGTCACATAATACGGTATTGTACAGATAGGCTGAGCCAGCATTTTAAAAACAAAGGTAGAAATCGCAAAATCGGTCTCGTTGAAGAACCAGAGGGAGCAGAATCTGACATCGATTCACTATACAACCTGAAAGTAGGCAGAACTGAGCCAATCCAGGTAGTCATTAGAGTCAATGAACAACCCATCAAGATGGAGGTTGATACCGGGGCACAATGTCTGCCATAGGAGAATATACGCTCAGACACTTGAATAAAGGAGTCCATCCTTTAAGGTTGGAGGAATCAGACACTAAATTAAAAACATATACAGGTGAAGAAATAAGAGTGAAAGGGATATGTCAAGTCCTGGTGCAGTATGGGGATCAGTCTGCAAATTTGCCCCTTATTGTGGGAGCCGGGGTGGGCCCCAGTTTAATTGGTCGCAACTGGCTCAAAAAGATTAAATTGCAATGAGCCGAGATTTTTCAAATCAGAATGAGAAACTTACAGGAATTGTTACAAAAGTACGCTTTCATTTTCAGTGATGAGCCAGAAAGGATTCATGGGCTACAAACCAAAATCCACTTGGACCCTAATGCAATCCCCAGATTTATCAGCGCCAGACCAGCCCCTTATGCTCTATGGGACAAGGTTGAGACCGAGACAAACAGGCTGGAAAAGTTGGGTATCTTACAACTGGTGCAATTTTCCATTGAGTGCCAACCATAGTACCTGTACTGAAGCCAGGCCAAAGTGTTCGCTTATGCAGTGGCTGTAAGTTAACTATAACCAGAGTGGCCAAACTTGATAGACACCTGATACCAAAGATTGACGAATTGTATTCAAAATTGGCAGGGGGCATCACATATTCAAAACTCGACATGAGCCACACCTACCAGCAGGTAGAGCTGGATAAAGGTTCTAGGGAATTCGTGACCATCAATACACATCGAGGATTGTATCAATATACTCGACTACCCTTTGGGGTCT
This sequence comes from Carcharodon carcharias, assembly GCF_017639515.1. Lineage (NCBI taxonomy): Eukaryota > Metazoa > Chordata > Chondrichthyes > Lamniformes > Lamnidae > Carcharodon > Carcharodon carcharias. The sequence goes on from NC_054496.1 coordinate 22,788,036, forward strand.
CATCGGCGTGTGCTATTTTCCAGTGTACCATGGAAAATTTACTCCAGGGACTGCCCCATGTCGTTGTTTATCTGGATGATGTCTTAGTCACTGGACGAACTGATGAAGAACATTTAGCTAATTTGGAGGAGGGGCTGAAACATTTCTCACAAGTGGGGGTTCGCTTGAAGCAAGAAAAATGCCTTTTCTACGCTAAAGAGGCAGTTTACTTGGGCCATAAGGTTGATGCGCAGGGTCTGCATCCTGTGGAAGGAAAGGTCAAGGCTACTCGCGAGGCACCTACACCGAAAAACACTACAGAACTAAAAGGTTCTTAGGCATGATAAATACAATGGGTGATTTCTCCCAAACCTATCAACCACACTGGCTCCATCATACCCATTGCTTAAGAGAAACCATCAATGGATTTGGCAAGCTCCACATCAGGAGGCGTTTCTGAAGGTAAAGCAGTTGTTAAGATCATCAGCCCGACTGGTTCTCTTTGACCCAAAGAAAGAATTGATTTTAACTTGTGACACATCCCCTTATGGAGGAGGGGCTGTACTTTCACATCGGATGTTGGATGGCTCCGAGCGACCCATTGGTTATACATCTCGCACACACAGTGCTGCAGAGCGACAATATTCTCACATTGAGAAAGAGGACTTGCCTGTTGTGTTTGGAAACTCCGTCAATAACTCCTCGGTCGCCATTTTCACACTATATTCGACCGTAAACCTCTGCTGGGATTATTTGGAGAGGATAAGGTGATACCCCCATCGCATCTGCTCATATCCAGAGGTGGACACTGATATTGGCTGCTTACAGATACACTTTTATTCACCAATCAGGAAGCCAGATCACACATACTGACTCACTGAGCCTCCTCCCCCTGCCAGATAACAACGTAAAGATTCCAATTCCCCAGGAACTTGTCTTAGTAAATTTTTTCGATTCCTCCCCTGTCCAGGCCAAACAAATCTGTGAGTAGACAAGCCAAGATCCACTTTTATCTCACGCCTGGGTGCAGGTCTTGAATGGATGGTCAGGAGAGCCAAAGACTGTTGACATAAAGCCTCATTTCAATGAGCTCACCTGCCAGGGTTGTATATTGCTCTGGGAAGCAAGGGTTATTGTTCCCCCGAGAGGGCGAAGGTTATTACTGGCTGAATTACATAGCGCTCACCCTGGCATTAGTACAATGAAGATGCTCACACGCAACTACTTGTGGTGGCCAAGGATAGACACAGACACCGAAACCCTAGTTAAAAGTTGTATTCAATGCCAGCAGGTAACAAAAGCTCCATTGCAACCCTGGGAATGGCCGGGGTGACCAGGCACCTACATATTGACTACGTGGGGCCCTTCTTGTGCACGATGTCCTTTTTACTAATAGACGCCCTCTCCAAGTGGATGGATGGCCATGAAGTCTGGTCACCCACTTCAGCAGCCGCCATAGACCGTTTACAACAGAGTTTTGCAGTTTTGCAGTGCGTGGGTTACCGGAGGGGCTCGTGTTGGATAACAGGACTGTGTTTACCAGCGGGGAGTTCCACAGGTTTACAACCCTCAACGGAATAACTCATATCAAAACCTCGCCTTACCACCCCACCTCTAATGGTTTGGCTGAGCGGGCAGTCCAAACTTTTAAGTCCGAGATGAAGAAGCTGGACGGGGATTCCATCAGCACTAGATTGTCACGGTTCCTGTTCACACACCGGACAATGCCACACACGACCACCGGTATTACTAATGAAGAGACGTCTCTGCACCCATTTAACTCTTATCAGGATGAATTTAGGGGGGAGGGTGGAGAGAAGCCAAGAGGCCCAGAATATTAGACATGATGGGCATAATCATGGAAGAAATTTCATGGTGGGAGACACAGTTCTTGCAAAGAACTCTGGAGATGGAACCAATTGGCTACTGGGCGAAGTGAGCCCTGTGACAGGACCTCTCTCTATAATTAAACAGCCGAATAATTAGACTATATGTGCATCACCCCGAATAATTAGACTATATGTGCATCACCCCGAATAATTAGACTATATGTGCATCACCCCCGGAGAAGAGAGACAGTCCCACAAGAAGGAATGCCGTCACCATTTGCGTTTGAGTCTGCAGCGCACATGGAAAAATGTCACATTGTTTGGAAGTATCAGTGGGGCCTGTTGGACCCGAGAGGGTCGAAGACAGAAATTTGCCCACTTCCACCGAAGAGCCTGGTGGACAGTTGAGCCACTTCTGAAGAAGATCCTGAGAGACTTGACTTGTAAATAGTTATTCATGTAAATAATTGGGATGTTGAGATGTTTGCCAATTGTACTTTCAGGTAAAAAGGGAGAGATGTGGTAAAATGGAGTGCTGTCTACCTTTCAGAGAATTTAGCTAATTGACCATGTGACTGTGTTGACCAATCGCTACACAGTGCGGTCTACTTTGGTAACTCTAAGTCTAGAGCTGGAGGTGATTGAAGAAGCATACACGGTGTTAGTGTCCTGCTCTTAGTTCCAACAAACCACCCGTGTTTGTTCAGTTAATCAGTCTCTCTCTGCCTGTATCGTTTCAAGCACCGACTACTGTGTTAATATCAAGGGCACAGCTCACATTCACTGGACAAAGCGAACCTGATAACCAAAAACATAAAACTCCCCCAGGTTAAGTTCAAATTATAGTCATCAGCAATCCACAACAAAGCTGTTTGCTGAATCCAGACTTCCAACCAGTCTAATCTTATTAACACATGGCACCCATATAGTACCTGGGAACCCAGGAGGATAAGAGCGTCTATATCATTGTGGCTGGATGGGTTCCTGGAGGTTTGATCACATGACCTCTATCGGCCCCACCCCCATTCTCCGCTCTTGGTCATTGGGAACATCCATCGTCAATTTGTCAACCGGTCAGCCAATGGACTCCTTGAATGTGATTTGACCAGCCATTGCCGAGACTTTTATATTAAAAAGCAAAAGTGCTCAAAGGCAATGAAATCAATCTTTAATCTTAGAAAGATATTATTTTTCTAAGGCCAGGTCCCAGGAGATTAATTTCTAGAGACTCCAGGACAATCTGGGAGGGTTGGAAACCCTCCACACCTTGGAGGCGCCATCACATTCCAGTTCACCCGTGAGTCATACGCTATCCTGAATTGTACATATGTCAATGACACTGTGTCAAAATGGAAGAATTTGCTAGCCTAACGCACCATTACAAGGTGGAAGTCCATCAAGAGCATTTCAGGACAACTATTGACAGGCAATGAATGTGACATAGCCAGCTCACATTTGTCCTGATGATTTATTTTTAAGTTAAAAAGAACACATTTCAAATTATTAATCAGCAAAGCAAAGTATTGAAAACAGAACCATTGTCTCCTATCGCTGCTGTGAGTTTATTCAGATCCCGGGGTGTACATTAAGAAAAATGCTAGCCACCTTTGATGAGGGTACTGTCCGTTGCCATAGCGACAGTAAAATGGATAATGCTTGTGGTATAAGTCATTTCCTCAGAAGCTGTTCTGGTCTTCCTTTGGGGTCAGTGATTGAGGAACCAGCAGCGAGATGAGCACAGCAGAGGAAGAAATCTGTTGCATGATGAATGAATTACAAATCAGAAAGGCTCCAGTAGACCTGGGATTCTATGATGAGGGTTTAGTCACACAAGTAAACTTAGATAAATGAGAAGGAAGGACCAGGGCGGGATCAGCTTCTGTACAAACCTCAGCACACATTCGTCATCTCAACTCCTTTAGCATCCCTCCAGATCCCAATGAAGTAAAGTAGTTCCCCAGCCACTGAGCTTGTCAACAATTTCCCTGCGATCGGGAAGTTGGCTGCATGAACTGGTGACCAGAATGGAGATGATTGGAGTAATTGCCCCATCAGTCACGTCTGGAGACTGAGATTGATCTCACACCCATAATTTGTAACTAAGTAACTATGCTCCACTGACTGCACTCTGCGGGAGAAATAATCCTGCTTTAATCGGGAGAAGTTGCTGCAGTTTCGGCCACGATTTCTGTTTTGCTGCGGTTCATGGAGCTTCTTTTTAACTGGGTCCTGTAAGTAGACTGTGTTAGCTGTAAAATAGACTTTTTGCTGTGGGTCCTGCTTTAAGCCCTGTCCTGCCTTCTATTCATTGGATGATAAAGCCATGTCAATGTATACCTAGCAGGGAGCCAGAATATCTCTTGCACAAGCCTGTACCTGTCACCTGATAGCACTGTGCACAATGCCTTCAAGTGTGCCGGCTTCTATCCACTGCATGAGTCCAGTTGATGGTCTGGTGGGAAAAAGCATCAGCCAGGTTTGTGAAGATTTGGGCAAGCCAGTAGAACTTCTACTGAATTGCACCAGAACAGAGTTTTCTTTTTAATCCTTTTGTGGGACGTGGACGTCACTGGTAAGACCAACATATGTTACCCATCCTTAATTGCCTTGAGGAGGTGGTGGTGAACTACCTTCCTCAATGTAACTGAACGGCTTGCTGGGCTAGTTCAGAGGGCAGTTAAGAGACAACCACATTGCTGTGGATCACGTATTGGGCAGACCATCTTAGGACAGCAGATTTCCTTCCTTCAAGAGCATGAGTGAGCCAGATGGGTTTTTACGCCAATCTGGTATCCGGTAGTCAGACTGGAGTGGTTGGTGGAGTGGGGAAAGGGGGTGCAGTGTTGACACCACAATTGACCTCAGTGCCTCTGGGTTACAGAGGGCTTGGGGGGAAGCAAAATTACCCAGACTTCCTGTTTCTTTTCATTATCCAGTCATTCCAGGTGGGACATGTGGATGAGGAAAGGAACAGATTGTATTGTAGGATTGTACAGCACAGAAGGTGGCCAATCAGCCCATCACACGTGCTATCTCTTTGAAAGACCTACTCACTTAGCCCTGATTGCCCATCCTCTTGAATTATTCTTTAACATAAACAGAGCTCTTCACCTTTATGTTATGAGAGGTGAAAATGGATAAAAACGCTGAGTGTGAAGTGATTCATTTTACGAGGGAGAATGGATATAAAATAAAGGGCACAATTCTAAAGGGGATTCAGGAGTAGAGAGACCACAAGGTATAATTATTCAGTGTCCCAGCTGACTCTCTTTGTACTCTTTTGAGTAACCAATAAAAAGATGAAATAATTAACAAATAAGCTAATTAACAAATTGACAGCCCTTCAAAGGGGCAGCACAACAAAAAGACAAAACTTTATTGGAAACTTAGCAAATTAAATTAAAATGTCATCTCTGGTGCTGATGACACACTCCAGCCCCTACAGCGCCTACTGGCTGCGGAAGGCCGGAAGTGTACCGCTGGACACAAAATGTTTCTTCTCCAGGAACACCAGGATGCATTGTCAACAAGATATAATAATTCTCATAATGTTACTGGAATTTATTGTAAAATAGAGTAATAGCTGTGAGTGTGTGTGTATGTGTGTGAGATTTAATTGAAATTGAGGCAGCTGGCCTGGGTGCTATGATCTAAGTAGAGAGGTTAGGTTTGAAACATTTATTAGGTAAACATGGGTAAGTTTAGAAACATAAGTGTCAAGGGAACACTTGCATTTTGAAATTAATCAGACTAGATTGTTTTCAAAGGAGGGGCGAAATGTGTCACCTGGCCAGGTGAAGTTTAGAAACAGTGTGTTTATTTTTCCCAAAGACTTGGTGGTCTAATTACTACTTAATTCAGGGCACGCATCTCAAAATTGAGACAAATTGCAAAACAAGTTGCGGCAGTTGTTTCAACTTTCCCTTTGGGATTTGAATAACTCAGCATTTACCATCAGCTGTGCCATAACAGCCTACGAAGCCACGGAAGACAGGCAGACAGTCAGGTCAAGCGGCCCCTTCTACCGCCCGCTGCCTGAACCTGATAGTGGCCACCTTGACCAGGCCCAGGAGCGGACCCATGAGGACATCCTCCCATCCCCTCTGCACCTGGTGGCCAAAGACCAGGGGAGTGGGACTAAAGAGCAGCCAAAACTTGAGGAGCAGGCCTGCCCCTCCCCCAGGATAATCAAAAAGGAGCTACAACCTCACACAATCTATATGTATCTGGAAAACATATTCCTCAAGGCAGCAGAAAAGAAAGGTAGCCACTACAGGGTATCTGTGCACAAATTTTTAAAGGTAGAGGGATAGGTTGGGAGAGCAGTTAAAAAAGCATAGGGTATTCTGGGCTTTCTACATAGGGACATGAAGCACAAAAGCAAGGAAAAAATCCATTGGTCGTAGTGAGCTTGAGTATTACTGAAAACTGAGACATGCTGTCTAGGCTTTTCATCCTGCGCTCATCAGAATTGCAGGAGCAAAGCAGTTATGATAAATCTTTATCAAAGACTGGCTCAGCCCCAACTGGAGTGTTGTGTCCAATCCTGGGCACCACACTTTAGGAAGGATGTGAAGGCTTTAAAAAGATTGCAGAAAAGATTCACAGGAGTAGCTCCAGTGATGGGAGACTTCAGCTGCGAAGGTAGAATCGAGAAACTGGAGCTGTTCTCCTTGGAGAAGAGAAGGTTGAGAGGAGGATTGATGGAGGGGTTCAAAATCATGAGGGGGCCTGGACAGAGAAGATAGGGAGAAACTGTTCCCATTTGGTGGAAGGATCAAGAACCAGAGTGCACAGTTTTAAGGTGATTGGTGAAAGAAGCAATGGTGACATGAGGGAAAACGCATTTACGCAGCGAGTGGTTAGAATCTAGAAGGTGGCGTTAGAGTGTAGTGGAGGCAGGTTCAATCGCGGCTTTCAAAAGTGAATTGGATAATTATCTGAAGAGGAAAAACTTGCAGGGCTACAAAGAAAAGGCGGAAGAGTGGCACTAGGTGAATTGTCCTCGCTGAGAACCAGCACAGAAACAATGGGCAGAATGGCTTCCTTCTGTGCTGTAACCCTATTGCGATACTACGATTTCCTTATGCCTAATCCATCCTCTTTAACAAAATGAGTTAGACCCACATCAATGTGATTGACTCTTAACTGCCCTCTGAAATGGTGCAGCCAGTCAGTTGTATCAAACCACCAGAGGCTGTGGTCCACATTGGTACTAATGACTTAGGTAGGAAAAGGGGATGTGGTCCTGCGATCAGAATTTAGGGAGCTAGGTAGAAAATGAGCAAGCAGGAGCTAAATGTAGTAATCTCTGGATTACCCCCAGTGCCACGTGCAAGTAAGTACAGAAATAGGAGGATAAGGCAGGTAAATGCATGGCTGGAAAGATGGTGCAGGAGGGAGGGCTTTAGATTCCTGGGACACTGGGACACTGTGGGTACAACACAGGGACTGCAGTGGCTCAAGGAAGTGACAGCTCAGCACTGACATGGGCAATGAAATACTAGCCTTGCCAGAGGTGATCGCATCCTAAGAATGAATAACTAAATGACAGCACATTTTTTTTCCCCTTTGATGCTGTTTTGTTCTCTGAAAAGTTTTTCCATTCTGCAGCCTTGAAGCAGGGCCTCTGCTTGTTCACCGAGAGTTTTATTAAAGGCAATCTGGTGCATTACTCTTCCTTGGCTATTTAAACTCACTTACGTTAATTTGATTCCTGCAATAAAAAGCCAGTTGTTGACTTTATTTCCATATCAACTGGAATAAAACAGACCCCTGTGGAGAAAATATTGAATTACAGGATTTCTAAAGTCGATGAATCACATTATCCTGATACATTCACAAGGTGATTTTATTACATTTAATTATGCCATAATTGTGACACTTCCTCCTCAGTGCTGCATTATGAATCATATTTTTCTTTGCAAAATCTTTGGTCTCTTACCCATGTTCGCTTGACCTTTTATAGGTAAGTGTGGGGTAATAAAGGCTTCCTTTGAGCCAAGCTTACCAGTAGGCCGCAGGTGTGATCTTCCATAGCAACAGTTGAGGAGTTCAAATTCCCTTCAGCAACAGTGGGATAACAAGGTGGGGAGGGAAGGGATACATAATGTTCATCATTGACACTCCCTTTTATAATGCATTTTAGCAACTCAACAAATAATCAGAAATAAACTCTTTTCTTATATAAAACACAGCTCCCAGAGAATTGCCATTTGCTTCAAGGGTTGTTGGCAGGACTAGATGTGCCACAAGTTTGAACTGAATCAGATATGGTTAATTTGGACGTATTAAATTTATCCGTGAGTCGTCCTTTCCACGGGTTACTTTGTGCAATATCTCACAATTTAAAATCAGAAAGGTTCCACTCCTGCTCAATTTTATAGCCAGGGAACAACTTCAGGAGCAGAACAGTAACAGCTCAAAATTGGGTATGAAACTGGGATGGACAAATGGATGACAAGATATAAATGGGGACGACCGGAAGACAAATGAGAAACTGAACTTTGTATTAAGATAGAGTTTAGGATTAGTCTTACAACCGGGCTAGAGATTAAGCTTTGTCTACACTGTCCTATCAAACACTCCCGGGGCAGGTACAGCACAGGGTTAGATACAGAGTAAAGCTCTCTCTACACTGTCTCCATCAAGCTCTCCCAGGACTGTTACAGCATGGGGTTAGATACAGAGTAAAGCTCCCTCTACACCGTCCAATTCAAACACTCCCAGGACAGATACAGCACGGGGTTAGATACAGAGTAAAGCTCCCTCAACACTGTCCCCATCAAACACTCCCAGGACAGGTACAGCACAGGGTTAGATACAGAGTAAAGCTCCCTCTACTCTGCCTATCGAACACTCCCAGGACAGGTACAGCACAGGGTTAGATACAGAGTAAAGCTCACTCTACACTGTCCCCATCAAACACTCCCAGGACAGGTACAGCACGGGGTTAGATACAGAGTAAAGCTCCCTCTACACTGTCCCCATCAAACACTCCCAGGACAGGTACAGCACGGGGTTAGATACAGAGTAAAGCTCCCTCTACACTGTCCCCATCAAACACTCCCAGGACAGGTACAGCACGGGGTTAGATACAGAGTAAAGCTCCCTCTACATTGTCTCCGTCAAACACTCCCAGGGCAGGTACAGCACAGGGTTAGATACAGAGTAAATCTCCCTCTACACTGTCTCCGTCAAACACTCCCAGGGCAGGTACAGCACAGGGTTAGATACAGAGTAAAGCTCCCTCTACACTGTCCCCATCAAACACTCCCAGGACAGGTACAGCACGGGGTTAGATACAGAGTAAAGCCCCCTCTACACTGTCCCCATCAAACACTCCCAGGACAGGTACAGCATGGGGTTAGATACAGAGTAAATCTCCCTCTACGCTGTCCCCATCAAATGCTCCCAGGGCAGGTACAGCACAGGGTTAGATACAGAGTAAAGCTCCCTCTACTCTGCCTATCGAACACATCAGACTCACATACAGCCATTAAATACACAGCAAATCTCCCTTTTTGGATGAAACTCTGGCTTTGCTCCAGGCTGTAAAGAACAGCACCCATTTCGATCAGGACAGTTCTCTATTCTGTCCTCATGGTTACGAGGAATTTGGATGTGATGTGGTGAGTGCGTGGCTTATAATGTGCTGCAGAATTCTCCTGGAGACATGCTGAGGGTAGGGAGGATAGTCTAAACCCTTTCCATGTGGGGACAGTATGCAGGATAATTTAGCTAAAACATCCACGATAATATAGCTGAAATATCATAACAGATCTCATTGTAATATGGCTCTTTGTCAAGTGATCGTTCCTCACTTGTGGGCCTGGACAATTATTATTGGTGGACTATTTGACTGTAGAAGGCTGAACCCCATTCTCTGTCATCATCCAAACTCACCATCAGCAGTCAATGCAGAGCAATGGTGGGAGAGGTGCCCTTGCTGCTTATTTTTCTGCCCTCTGCCCAAATTTCCTACCTCAGGAATCATAGAAACTAGGAGCAGGAGTAGGCCATTCGGCCCTTCGAGCCTGCTCCGCCATTCATTATGATCATGGCTGATCATCCAACTCAATAGCCTGCTCCCGCTTTCTCCCCATATCCTTTGATCCCTTTCACCCCAAGAGCTCTACCTAACTCCTTCTTGAAAACATACAATGTTTTAGCCTCAACTACTTTCTGTGGTAGTGAATTACACAGGCTCACCACTCTCTGGGTGAAGAAATTTCTCCTCATCTCAGTCCTAAATGGTCTACCCCGTATCCTCAGACTGTGACCCCTGGTTCTGGATTCCCTCACCATCGGGAACATGCTTCCTGCATCTACCCTGTCTAGTCTTGTTAGAATTTTATAGGTTTTATAAGTTTATAGGAATCACTTAGTTAATTGCAGAGCAACCTGTTAGACTGAGACTGGCATGGACCAGCCACCAAGCATAGGATTGTCCAGGTCTGTGCAACTCATTGGCATTTCAGTGGAATCAATACCCCAAATAGACGTGGAAGGAGTTGAGAGAAAACTCTTTGAACCAAAGGTTAACTGCAGAAAATAGATCAGCTATTCAGACAAGTGAGATTTCACCACCAACGCATAATGTGAACAACTGTGAGAAATTAAAATAGTTCCACGTTTAGTCAGAGAGCCTCTTCATTGCCAACCTTCCCTGCCCTGACTGACAGTTTTTACTTTATAGCGATGGAGGTGTGAAGTGAATTATGTTGGTAGCAAGCGAGGTGAGAGGCAGTACAAAATAAATGGTAACTATTACCGAAGCAAAACGCTGCGGATGCTGGAAATCTGAAATAAAAGCAACAACAACAAAAACCAAAACTGCTGGAAACGCTCCGCGGGTCAGACAGTGTCTGTGGGGAGGAACAGAGCTAATGTTTCCGGTCGAGACGATCTTTAATTAGAACTCACGGGGCTGAATCTTTCTGGCTGAGGTGTGGGTGGTGGAGCCTGCACCTCAACTCTTAAGATGTCGCGTCCCGATGTCAGCGCGCGGCATCGCGATAGTTTGGTGGGCGGCTGCGCTATGCAGCACGACACCCACCTGCCATTAATTAAAAGCCTTGTTAAGGCCCTTAAGTTACCAACTGACGATGATTTTGAGGAGCCTGTGCGAACTTCAGCTTGGCTCCCAGGCCCAACAGGCAGGCGGGTAGGGGATTTTTTAACAAACCTCATCCACTGGCGGGATGAGGTTTGATTTCGGATTTTAAAAAGTTTGCTAACGTTCTTGTGTCCTTCATTAACTCGTCCCACCTCTTGTGACATTTTCGCACGAGGGCGACATGTTAATGATTTTTTTTTATTGTTCTACTTTTAATCTTTCACAACCTTTCAGCGATCTCCCTGAGGTACCACCTAGTGAAAGAGCGCATTCTTGCAGCTGGGGAATCCCCGCCCGCCTGCACAGGAAGATCATAGAGCTTCCCATCAGGCATCACGCTGGGCAGGCCTTAATTGGCCCGCCCATGTAAAATGGCGGCGGGGCCCGTTTCGGCGGCAGCAATCAGCTGCTTGCCCGCCCGCCCATCAAGGGCAAAATTCAGCCCGTGATCTTTCTGAATTTTCTAATGAAAGGCCATCTCAACCTGAAACACAAACTACTTCTGTCTTCGCAGATGCTGCTGGACCTTCTGACTGCTTTGGGTATTTTTTGTTTTCACTCAATATTATAAACTAATGGGTACAGTTCTAAAAGGGGGTGCAGGGGCAAAGGCTCCTGCAGGCACATGTGCATAAATCATTGAAGGTAGCAGGGCAGGTTTGAGAGACCAGTCAATAAAGCACACGGGATCCTGGGCTTTATAAATAGGGGCATAGTATACAAGAGAAGAGAATAATTGTTTGGTAGTACAGAATTTGGATATAGCTGAAAAAAGAGACATGTTGTTGAAGCTTTTCGTCTTGTACTCATTAGAACAATTAGCAAGAAAACCAAATGTAAAGGGTACAACAATTTATACTTCATTAGAAGGGAGTGCTGATTGGTTGGCAAGTAGACTCTGATTGGTAGAAGCGTTGCCAGTAACTGACAACTGACAATTAGCTGCCAAGATTAGTTTAAACTCAAATGATTCTACCAATCAGAGTCTACTTACTAACCAATCAGCAGTCTCCTCTCATGCAGTATAAATTGTTGTTCCGTTTGCAGTTTGGTATTCTTGCGAATTGTCCTGATGAGTACAAGATGAACAGCTTCTATCAAGATGAGTACAAGATGAACAGCATGTCTTTTTTTTTTGCAAGTCACAAAAGCAAAGAAGTTATGATAAACCTGTGTAAAACACCGGTTTGGTCTCAACTTGAGCATTACATTCAATTCTGCGCAGCACACTTTAGGAAGTATAGGAAGGCACTAGAGACAATGCAGAAAGAATTCACGAGAATGGGTCCAGGGATGAGACACTTCAGTTATGTAGATAGATTAAAGAAGCTGGGACTGTTTCCCTTGGAGAAGAGAAGGCAGAGAGAAAAGTTGATAGAGATATTCAAGATCATGAGGAGACTGGACAGAGTAGATCGGGACAAACTATTCCCATTGGTGGAAGAGAGCACAGATTTAAGGTAATTGGCAAAAGAAGCAATGGCAACATGAAGAAATCCATTTTTTTTTACGCAGTGCGTGCTTAAGATCTGGAATAGTTTGATACCAGTTGGTGTGAATACTGGATAAGTCAGATCCCAGGATGGAACCTAACTTGATAGACCATACTTTCTAAATTATTTTTTTAAACTCTGGAGGGTTCTTACTGAAACAGATTCATAGGAGTGTGCTGTTGACCTTTCATCAAAAAGATAAAACATTTTTTTTACACAAGAAACATGGCTATATCAGACTAGACAACAAAAACTTGGAAAGGTTTCAACACAGGCACCAAGGAAAAAAATATTCAAACTCACTCAATTCTTTTATGCCAGCAACACGTTTGCAGGCCCAACACTCCAGTGAAGAGGTTCCACTGTTTCCACTAGAGCTGATTCAGTTGCAAAAAGAGTTATTTCCCAGTGGACTTCTGAACATTCATTAGAAGCCCATCTACAATTGGTACCTCCCTTGAGATATCCAGAAAACCCATTCTAAATTCACTATTACTCTAACTTTAGAGCAATACATATGAGCTCCTTAAACTCATTTCCTTAGCCGCCTGACATCATTTCCAGCTAGAGTCTTAGACCTTTTCTGTCTTCACCCTGTGGTATATGCATGCCAACTGAACTAAAATCTGCCTTCTTGTCTCCCACTGTGTCTCTGTGGGTCTCTCCCCGACCCATTGCTAGGTAACAGCACAGTTTTTTCCTACTTTCTGTGTTTGTTTTAAATTCCCAAAACTACGAACCCCTTGGTAGCCCATCCCTTCAAATCAAGAATCGTAAAACTTCATTAAAATGCATGCATACAAACGGGGTCTGGAGATTTCCCAGCTCCATCTCAAAAAATCCTCCAAAATGAAACAAAAACCAGGTTCCACCCATCTTAATACACAAATAAAAAAAGAATAAAGTTAGCTTAAAGCTGTATCTTGATCCTAACACTCACAAATACAAATATGACTTACTTAAAACTATATTTAATTCCTAACAGAATGCACTGCCTTGAGAATGTGGTGGAGGCAGATACAATCAACACATTCAATAAAGAATTGGATCAATATTTGAAAAGGAAAGATTGGCAAGGCTACTGGGAAAAGGCAGGATGTGTGGCGCAAGTTGAATTGTTCAAGCAGGGAGCCAGCACTGACATGCCAGATGAACAGCCTCCTTCAGTGCTATAACCGCTCTATAAATAAATGTTATTCTTTGATGAATAATTTCCTTAAGAATGCACTGTGTGAGTGTCAACTGAGATTATTTTTATAATTTTTCATGCTAGAGCTGTGTATTTTCCTTGCAAGGCCAGCACTTACTGACCATCCTGGATTGTCTTAGTGCCCATTTCAGAACCAATCGCATTGGCGTGTGACTGGAGAAACAGGTTGGGAGGACAGCTTCCCTTTTCCCTAAAGTACCTTCGGGGACCAGTTCCATCCACAGATAGAGAGTGCACAGTGTGGGCTCAGCATACAGTAATTGGACAAGCAAAGGTAGTTGCATAGGAGTCAGGTGGGCAGAGACAAAGCTACAGGCTGTGATATGAGTCGACAGATAATTAATGCCACCTCCATATATTAGCCATTGCAAGAAGCCCACTCAGAAGAACTCAGGTATGCTGTGAAAGTAAGGTGTTTGAATGGGAAAATTGCAATGGCCATTGCCATTGGGAGAAAGCAAGAACAGCCTGCATTTAACACCTGGTAATGTAGTAACATTTTTTCAAAGTACTTCACAGGAGGGTTACTGAGTAAAAATTGACAACAAGCTACATAAGGAGAGGTTAGGACAGGTGATTAAATGGTTGGTCAAAGAGGTAGGCTTCACAGGGTGTCTTAAAGGAGCAGAGAGAGAGACAGAGAAGAAGAATTCCACCCTACGGACAGTGTTGGTGGCTGAAAGCCTGGTCGCCAATGGTGGGATTTAGGGGATGTGCAAGAGGCCAGAATTGGGGTTGCGCAGAGACCTCGGAGGGCTGTGGGGCTGGAGGAGGTTACAGAGATGGGGAGGTAGCTGAATAAAAAGTCTGCACACGGCTTGTATCTGACGATCTCCAGTTGACGTTCTGGTGCACTATTTGAGAAAGGTGTCAAAGGCATGGTTTCAAAGCACTTGGGCCTATGTATCTGCAGATGCTGTGCTTCAAGCAGCTGGGGGTTTCCAGTTAGAAGAGTTGTCAAATTAGGACTCCTAACATTACAGCTCACCAAGTTAAGAAGACATGTTAAAGAGCACCAAGTAACATTGGTGCCACAAAATGACAATGACCATCTCTAACAAGAGAGAATCTAACCATTGCCCCTTGACATTCAATGGCATTACCACCACTGAATGTAACATTATCAATATCTAGGGGGTCACCATTAACCAGAAACTGAACTGGACTAGCCATATAAATACAATGCCTTTAAGAGTAGGCCAGAGGCTGGGAATTCAACAGTGAGTAACTCACCTCCTGACTGTTAGGAAATAGAGATAGCTTAACTAAGTTATATTGGTATTTGTGAGTATTAGGGATGAGTTTTAGCTTTGAAGTTTAAGTTTGATTTGTATTTCTGTACCTGTGTGTTAAGAAAGGTAAAATGGAGTTTTAGTTTCACTTTAAAAGGCTGCTTGCAGTTCTAATGAGATGTTTACAATCCCTATAAAGTGAAAGTAAACACAAGAGTAGGAAGAACAGTACTGTTGCTTAGCAACAGGGGGGCTAGATAGGCAGGTTCCTCCTACACACACACACACACACACACACACACATACAGAAGAACAACATGCTGTTTGTTTTGGAAGCTGTTTGAGTTCAGCTGGTTTGAAGGCAGCTGTGAAGCAGAAGCAGCCTAAAAGGGGACAGATAACAAGTCCCAAGCTAAGAAAAACCCCCAAACTCCAGGGGAGTGGAAGCTGGGAAAGTCCAAAGAAGACTTTCTAGTTAAGGGAAGGACAGGGACTTGGGAAAAGTTTCTGTTAAGTGAATATAAGAGTGAGGGGCAGAGAAAAAGGCTCCAAGCTACAGATTTAAAGCAAGGACAGCTTGCAAGAAGCAAAAATGTTCAAAGAGACAATTGAAGGTCTGTAATTCTTTGCTATGGGCATACGAAACAGTGGTGCACTGTTAAGCTTGAGTTGGTGAGAGAAAGTGCATTGAAGGCAGCTTGAGGGCATGTGGTGACCCAGGGAAGAGGAACATCTGAAGGAAAGTTTGAAACCCTGGAGGTGAACCCTGGTCGAAGGTGTCTGAGTGAAAACGTCAGTTTGGGAGAAGATTCCAAGGTGAGGCCCTGGAGAGTGGAGATTGGAAACCCTCGTGTGAAGGACAGAATTCAGTGAGACTGGTTGGCTCATGGTGTGACAAGCATCTGGGGGGAGTTGAGGAGAGATCCATAGCATTTGGTTGAGGTGGCATCTGTCACTTGGTTTCAGAGTGTGGTGTGTCTGACCTCAGGGTCCCATAGGGTTACATGGACTGTGTACTTACTGTGGATATTAGAGTATAAGATAGCTTTTGTAACTTGTGTTACCCTTACAAATCTATATATATCTGTAAAGCTATAGTTATGGGTGAAAGAGTATTGTAATATAGTTCATCTTTTCTTGTTTAATAATTTTTTTATTCTTTTGTAAAAAGTTTACCAGCTGACTCTCATGCCTCTGTTCAGTAGCTACTCCCCACATATCTAAACAAACAAAAATAAAAGTTAGGATCTATCAAACTGGGTTTCACTCTCGGATCAGGCTTGTCCAGGGTAACCTCAGCTTGGATCATAACACCTACTCCCCAAAGCCTGTCCACCATCTACAAGGCACAAGTCAGGAGTGTGATGGAATATTCCCCACTTGCCTGGATGAGTGCAGCTCCAACATACCATCCAGGACAAAGCAGCCAGCTTGATTGATACCCCTTCCACAAACACTTACTCCCTCCACCACCGACGCACATTGGCAGCAGTGTGAACCATCTACATGATGCACTGCAGCAACTCGCCAAGGTTCCTTCGACAGCACCTTCCAAACCAGTGAGCTCAACCATCTAGAAGGACAAGGGCAGCAGGTGCATGGGAACACCATCACCTGCAAATTCACCTCTAAGACATGCACCATCCTGACTTGGAAATATATTACCATTCTTTCACTGTCACTGGTTCAAAGGCCCGGAACTCCCTTTTTAACAACACTGTGGACTGCATCGGTTCAAGAAAGCACCACCTTCTCAAGGGCAACTAGGAAGGGACAATAAATGTTAGCCTAGCCAGCGATGCCCACGTCCCATGAATGTATTTTTAAAGCATTGATAGAGGTGTTCAAACATTGAGAGAGAAAATAGGGAGAAACTGTTCCCATTGGTGGAAGGATCAAGAACCAGAGGGCACAGTTTTAAGGTAATTGGGAACACCACCACGTGCAAGTTCCCCTCCAAGTCACTCACCATCCTGACTTGGAAATATATCGCCATTCCTTCACTGTCGCTGGGTCAAAATCCTGGAGTCCCCTCCCTAACAGCACTGTGGGTGTACCTACACCAGAGCGATTGCAGAGGCTCACCACCAGCTGCCGGAGACCAAGGTAAGTGTCAGTGAGCAGGTTAATGCTGAATAAGTGCTACTTGATAACACTGTTGATGACACATTTCATTACTTTGCTGGTGATGGAGAGTAGGCTGATGGGGCAGTAATTGGCTGGGTTGGATTTGTTCTGCTTTTTGTGGGGAGCACATACCTGGGCAATTTTTCACAGTTTTGGGTAAAAGCCAGCATTGTAGCTGTATTGGAACAAGTTGGCTAGTCCTTGAGCCCAAGTCTTCAGCACTATTGCCGGAATATTGTCAGGGCCCATAGCCTTTGCAGTATCCGGTGCCTTCAGCCGTTTCTTGATATCACGTGGAGTGAATCGAATTGGCTGAAGATTGGCATCTGTGATGCTGGGGTCCTCTGGGGGGAGGGCAAGATGGATCATCCACTTGGCGCTTCTGGCTGAAGATTGTTGCAAATTCTCCAGCCTTATCTTTTGCACTAGTGTGCTGGGCTCCCCCATGATTGAGGGTAGGGATATTTGTGGAGCCTCCTCCTCCTGTTAGCAGTTTAATTGTCCACCACCATTCACGACTGATGTAGTAGAACTATAGAGCTTGGATCTGATCCGCTGGTTATGGGATCGCTTATCTGTCTATCGCATGCTGCTTCCATTACTTGGCACACAAGTAGTCCTGTGCTGTAGCTTCACTGGGTTAGCACGTCATTTTTGAGTATGCCGGGTGCTGCTCCTGGCATGCCCTTCTGCACTCTTCATTCAACCAGGGTTGACCCCCTGGCTTGGTGGTAATGATAGAGTAGGGGATATGCTGGGCCATGAGGTTACACATTGTGGTTGAATACAATTCTGTTGCTATTATGGCTCACAGCGCCTCACGGAGGCCCAGTTTTTGAGTCACTAGATCTGTTTGAAATCTATCTCATTTCACATGGCGGAAGTGCGAGATTTAATTCTGAATTTATTAGTTGAATTTAAATTCCACCAGCTGCCAGACATGGTGGGATTTGAACCCATGACCCCAGAAATTAGTCTGGGCCTCTGGATTATTCTTCCAGTGACATTGCCACAATGCTTTACCTCAATGTGGTTGACTCTTAAATACTGTCTGAAAAGGGCTAGCAAGCCATTAAGTTCAAGGGCGATCAAGGATGGGTGACAAATGCTGGCTTTGCCAGTGACACCCACATCCCATGAAGGAATTTTAAAAAAAGCAACCACCCATAAATAGCAATGAGATAATGGGCAAATCATCTTCGTCAGTTGTGTTGGTTGAGAGATCAGGGTGGAGAACTCGCCTGCTCTTCTTCAGATTAATGTGACGGGATCTTTCACGTCCACGTGAAAGGACAGGAGAAGGGCTTTGCTGTAAGCTCTCATTCAAAAGACAGTGCATCTGACACAACAGCACTCCCTCAGTGATAAAAACAAAAAAACAAAAAAACTGCGGATGCTGGAAATCCAAAACAAAAACAGAATTACCTGGAAAAACTCAGCAGGTCTGGCAGCATCGGTGGAGAAGAAAAGAGTTGACGTTTCGAGTCCTCATGACCCTTCGACAGAACTTGAGTTCGAGTCCAAGAAAGAGTTGAAATATAAGCTGGTTTAAGGTGTGTGTGTGGGGGGGCGGAGAGATAGAGAGACAGAGAGGTGGAGGGGGGATGTGGTTGTAGGGACAAACAAGCAGTGATAGAAGCAGATCATCAAAAGATGTCAACGACAATAGTACAATAGAACACATAGGTGTTAAAGTTAAAGTTGGTGATATTATCTATACGAATGTGCTAATTAAGAATGGATGGTAGGGCACTCAAGGTATAGCTCTAATGAGTTTTTTTTTATAATGGAAATAGGTGGGAAAAGGAAAATCTTTATAATTTATTGGAAAAAAAAAGGAAGGGGGAAACAGAAAGGGGGTGGGGATGGAGGAGGGAGCTCACGACCTAAAGTTGTTGAATTCAATATTCAGTCCGGAAGGCTGTAAAGTCCCTATTCGGAAGATGAGGTGTTGTTCCTCCAGTTTGCGTTGGGCTTCACTGGAACAATGCAGCAGGCCAAGGACAGACATGTGGGCAAGAGAGCAGGGTGGAGTGTTAAAATGGCAAGCGACAGGGAGGTTTGGGTCATTCTTGCAGACAGACCGCAGGTGTTCTGCAAAGCGGTCGCCCAGTTTATGTTTGGTCTCTCCAATGTAGAGGAGACCACATTGGGAGCAATGAATGCAGTAGACTAAGTTGGGGGAAATGCAAGTGAAATGCTGCTTCACTTGAAAGGAGTGTTTGGGTCCTTGGACGGTGAGGAGAGAGGAAGTGAAGGGGCAGGTGTTGCATCTTTTGCGTGGGCATGGGGTGGTGCCATAGGAGGGGGTTGAGGAGTAGGGGGTGATGGAGGAGTGGACCAGGGTGTCCCGGAGGGAGCGATCCCTACGGAATGCCAATAAGGGGGGTGAAGGGAAGATGCGTTTGGTGGTGGCATCATGCTGGAGTTGGTGGAAATGGCGGAGGATGATCCTTTGAATGCGGAGGCTGGTGGGGTGATAAGTGAGGACAAGGGGGACCCTATCATGTTTCTGGGAGGGAGGAGAAGGCATGAGGGCGGATGCGCGGGAGATGGGCCGGACACGGTTGAGGGCCCTGTCAATGACCGTGGGTGGAAAACCTCGGTTAAGGAAGAAGGAGGACATGTCAGAGGAACTGTTTTTGAATGTAGCATCATTGGAACAGATGCGACGGAGGCGAAGGAACTGAGAGAATGGGATGGAGTCCTTACAGGAAGCGGGGTGTGAGGAGCTGTAGTCGAGATAGCTGTGGGAGTCGGTGGGTTTGTAATGGATATTGGTGGACAGTCTATCACCAGAGATTGAGACAGAGAGGTCAAGGAAGGGAAGGGAAGTGTCAGAGATGGACCACGTGAAAATGATGGAGGGGTGGAGATTGGAAGCAAAATTAATAAATTTTTCCAAGTCCCGACGAGAGCATGAAGCGGCACCATCATCGATGTACCGGAGAAAGAGTTGTGGAAGGGGGCCGGAGTAGGACTGCAACAAGGAATGTTCCACATACCCCATTAAGAGACAGGCATAGCTGGGGTCCATGCGGGTACCCATAGCCACACCTTTTATTTGGAGGAAGTGAGAGGAGTTGAAGGAGAAGTTGTTCAGCATGAGAACAAGTTCAGCCAGACGGAGGAGAGTAGTGGTGGATGGGGATTGTTTGGGCCTCTGTTCGAGGAAGAAGCTAAGGGCCCTCAGACCATCCTGGTGGGGGATGGAGGTGTAGAGGGATTGGACGTCCATGGTGAAGAGGAAGCGGTTGGGGCCAGGGAACTGGAAATTGTTGATGTGACGTAAGGTGTCAGAGGAATCACGGATGTAGGTGGGAAGGGACTGGACAAGGGGAGAGAGAAGGGAGTCAAGATAACAAGAAATGAGTTCTGTGGGGCAGGAGCAAGCTGAGACGATCGGTCTACCTGGGCAGTTCTGTTTGTGGATTTTGGGTAGGAGATAGAAGCGGGCCGTCCGAGGTTGGGCGACTATCAGGTTGGAAGCTGTGGGAGGGAGATCCCCAGAGGAGATGAGGTCAGTGACAGTCCTGGAAACAATGGCTTGATGTTCAGTGGTGGGGTCATGGTCCAGGAGAGGTAGGAGGAAGTGTCTGCGAGTTGACGCTCAGCCTCCACGAGGTAGAGGTCAGTGCGCCAGACAACAACAGCACCACCCTTGTCAGCGGGTTTGATGACAATGTCAGGGTTGGACCTGAGAGAATGGAGTGCAGTAAGTTCAGAGAGAGACAGGTTAGAATGGGTGAGAGGAGCAGAGAAATTGAGACGACTAATGTCGCGCCGACAGTTCTCAATGAAAAGATCGAGAGAAGGTAAGAATCCAGAGGGAGGGGTCCAGGTGGAGGGAGAATATTGGAGATGGGTAAAAGGATCCGTTGAACTGGGAGAGGACTCCTGCCCAAAGAAGTGAGCCCGGAGACGAAGACAGCGGAAGAAGAGTTCAGTATCATGCCGAGCCCGAAATTCATTGAGGTGAGGGCGTAAGGGTATGAAACTAAGTCCTTTGCTGAGCACTGAACGTTCAGCATCGGAGAGGGGAAGGTCAGGGGGTATAGTGAATACACGGCTGGGGCTGGAATTGGAAGATGGGGTGGGGACGGAGGGACAGGCAGGGGTGGAGGGTCCTGGATGGGTGTTGGTGTCGATGAGTTGTTGGAGCTTGCGTTCCTTAGCACTTGAGAGAAAGAGAAAAAGTTTCTTGTTGAGGCGTCGGATGAGCCGAAGGATAAAATGAAATTGGGGGCACGCGCAGCTTTGAAAAAGGGTACGGCGGTGCTGCTGGAGGGAGAGGTCGAGTGTGTTCATATGGCGGCGCATGGCACTGAGAGTGGATTTCAGAATGTGACGGGAACAGCAGTCCGAGAAACGTTTTATGTCCCGGAGATACCTGTAATCCTGGGTGGGTTCGAAACATGAGGGGTGGAATTTCAGCTGAAATCCATGTGGGGTAAGTCGGAGATGGAGACAGTCACTGATGTGAAAGCGGGTTTTAGTAAACACCTTGTCAAACACTAGGAGGGAAATGGAAAGCAAGGAAGGTGAGCAAGACAACAGAGAGATACGGAAATCTTGTCGCAGAGAGGAACAGAACTTCTTCAAGGAGGTAGGCATTTCTTGAAGAGCAGTGGCAGTCAATTAAACACAGAGATAAAAACAAAAAAACAAAAAAACTGTGGATGCTGGAAATCCAAAACAAAAACAGAATTACCTGGAAAAACTCAGCAGGTTTGGCAGCATCGGTGGAGAAGAAAAGAGTTGACGTTTCGAGTCCTCATGACCCTTCAACAGAACTTGAGTTCGAGTCCAAGAAAGAGTTGAAATATAAGCTGGTTTAAGGTGTGTGTGTGGGGGGCAGAGAGATAGAGAGAGAGAGAGGTGGAGGGGGTGGGGTGTGGTTGTAGGGACAAACAAGCAGTGATAGAAGCAGATCATCAAAAGATGTCAACGACAATAGTACAATAGAACACATAGGTGTTAAAGTTAAAGTTGGTGATATTATCAAAACGAATGTGCTAATTAAGAATGGATGGTAGGGCACTCAAGGTAAAGCTCTAGTGGGGTTTTTTTTTTATAATGGAAATAGGTGGGAAAAGGAAAATCTTTATAATTTATTGGAAAAAAAAGGAAGGGGGAAACAGAAAGGGGGTGGGGATGGGGGAGGGAGCTCACGACCTAAAGTTGTTGAATTCAATATTCAGTCCGGAAGGCTGTAAAGTGCCTAGTCGGAAGATGAGGTGTTGTTCCTCCAGTTTGCGTTGGGCTTCACTGGAACAATGCAGCAAGCCAAGGACAGACATGTGGGCAAGAGAGCAGGGTGGAGTGTTAAAATGGCAAGCGACAGGGAGGTTTGGGTCATTCTTGCGGACAGACCGCAAGTGTTCTGCAAAGCGGTCGCCCAGTTTACGTTTGGTCTCTCCAATGTAGAGGAGACCACATTGGGAGCAATGAATGCAGTAGACTAAGTTGGGGGAAATGCAAGTGAAATGCTGCTTCACTTGAAAGGAGTGTTTGGGCCCTTGGACGGTGAGGAGAGAGGAAGTGAAGGGGCAGGTGTTGCATCTTTTGCACTCCCTCAGTGCTGCACTGGGAGGGTCAGCCTAGATTTCTTGCTTGATTCTGGAGTTGGACAGAAGCCCACCAACTTCTGACTCAGAGGCGAATGTGCCACCATTGACCCAAGCTGACACAACAAACATGGCTTTGCCGGTGTTGACCACATCGTTTGAACAATTTTGAAACCCAAGCTAAGCACCAGCAGTTTTCCAAGGTTCTCAATATGAAACGTATTGTCAGACCCACAGGGACACATGGACACCTGGATCTTCTAAGTGGCTTCTTCTAAGGTGTGACTATTCCATACTGTCTTGGTGCACAACCAAACATTGTACTTGGCATTCTTTTCAAAGTGTTAATGAAAATCTGGTTGGACAGGGGCCATGTAAGCGAGCCCAACTGAGACTCGAGTCCTTGCAGGTGTAGAGTGATCCCGATCCATGCCAGCTCCAAGTAGGTACCAGCTCTCCCCCTGCGGAATTATTCAAGCTGGGAGGAAAAGGAAGGGAAGCCAGCCAAAGTCCAGCTTTTCTGTTTGCCGGTCACTTTTGATGCAGGAACTGAAATGTTGCATTCAATCATGCTAGGGATGTGCAAACAATCAGGTGAACCACAGGCAGATGGTAAAACGGCAAACTGCTGCCAAAATCACTCCCCTGTTCTTCATGAGGCCTTCAAGTACTTGGAAAGTGCGGCTTCTAAATCTTGGCTCCGAGCAATGTTCTGTGTTTGGAACGTTGGACAGTCCCATCTCCATCCGAACCCTGTTCCTGTCTGGGGAGCTAATTACAAGATAGCTATCTTGTTCTGTGCCTCTACCAAGAAAAAGTGTTGACAGTTTGCTGGCATACCAAGGCTGTCAGAGACTGGAGCACGGTGAGAGGGGAAAGATTAGCCTAAAGGTCAAGTGTGATCCAATGTTAATTTAATGTGCGTGTGCGACAGGCGACTGACTCACTGTCTAAGGCTTTCAGCAGTGACTACCCGTGCTTTGAGGAAAAGGCTGGACAGGTGAGTTTGGAAGGTGCTAGACTATCCCACTGATTTTTTTACAGTAATTCCTCGCTAAATGGTACAGTTGTGTCCCTGAGAAGTGTAACTTTAAGTAAAATGACTTTAAGCGGATCAGATGTTCCATTACATCAAGGTAAAAGCTGCAGTGATCTGTAAGACTTGCCTCACCAGCAAAAGCTGTAGAAGCATTGTGCTCTATAAGCTGAAATACTGTGCATTCCCAAATTCCTATATTTGTAAATGGAATAACTTTTAAAATAAAATAAATTTTAAAATATATAGGAAATACGCTAACTCTTTCTACTTTCCACCCTCACAGCTTCTTCCACTCATTGAATCTCACCCTCTCCCCACTCTCACTCATTCCCCAACTGTCACCCTTTCCCCAACTGTCACCCACTCCCCAACTCTCACCCTTTCTCCAACTCTCACCCACTCCTCAGCTGTCACCCACTCCCCAACTCTCATCTGTTCCCTGAATCTCTCCCACTCCCCCACTATCCCTCTCCCCCTGCCCCCCACCCCAACCTCCCGCACTCTTTCCCTCTCCTTGGCTCTCTCCTACTCCCCAACTCTCACCCGCTCTCTGAATCTCTCCCCTCCCCAACTTTCTCACTCTATCCCTCTTCCCCATTCTCTCCCTCTCCCCAACTCTCACCTGCTCCCCTGTCTCCCGCTCACTGCTTCCCTCTCCTGAAGACGCACTCAAAAGATGCACTGTTGGACCTGGTTCTTGGAAATGAAGCAGGCCAAGTAGATCAAATGTCAGTGGGGGAGCATTTAGGAAACAGTGATCATTGCATTGTATGTTTTAAGATGATGATAGAAAAAGATGATAGGCAATCCAGAGTAAGAATAATTAACTGGACAAGCAGACTTTAATGGGGCAAGAACGGAGCTGGGCCAGATAGACTGGAATGAAAACTGAAGCTGAACAATGGGCTACCTTCAAAAAATAATTGGTTCAGGCATGGTCAAGGTATATTCCATCGAAAGGGAAAGGTAGGGCAAACACATCCAGAGCTCCTTGGATGAAAAAGGAGATAGAAATTAAAATAAAGAAAAGTACGTTTACGACAGGTGTCAGGTAGAAAATACAATTGAGAACTAAGGAATACAGAAGGTTCAGAGGGGAGGTGAAAAAACATATTAGAGAAGCAAAGAGGGATTATGAGAAAAGACTGGCAGCCAACATAAAGAGGAATTCAAAGACTTCTATAGACATTTAAATAGTAAAAGAATGATAAAAGGAGGAGTAGGGCTGATTAGGGACCTAAATGGGAATTTACACATGAAGGGGCCATGGCTGAATACTTTGCATCCATCTTTGCCTAGGAGGTAGATACTACCCAGACCATGGTGACAGATGAAGAAACTGTCACTAGAAGGGTTCAAAATTGACAAGGAGGAAGTGTTGAATAGACTGCCGGCACTCAAAGTTGACAAGGCACCGGGACCAGGTGAGATGCATCCACGGATATTGAAGGAAATGAGATTAGAAGTTGTAGGGGCGTTGGCCATAATCTTTCAGTCTTCCCTAGACTCAGGGGTGGTGCCAGAGGACTGGAGAATTGCAAACATTACACCCTTGTTCAAAAAGAGTTGTAAGGATAAGCCCAGCAATAACAGACCAGTCAGTTTAACTTCAGTAGTGGGCAAGATTCTAGAAACAATTATTTGGGATAGAATTAGTAGCTACATGGAAAAATATGGTTGATAAGGCAGAGCCAGTATGGATTTTTAAAGGGGAAGTCATGTTTAACTAACTTGCTGGAAGAGATAACAGAAAATGTCGATGAGGGTAATGCTGTTGATTTGGTGCACATAGATTTTCAAAAGGCATTTGACACACAGCCACATAACAGACTTGTGAGAAAAGTTATTGCTCATAGAATAAAAGGGAAAGTAGCAATGTGGATACAAAATTGGCTGAAAAATAGGAAGCAGAGAGTAATGGTCAATGGATATTTTTCAGGCTGGAGGAAGGTTTGTAGTGGAGTTCCCCAGGAATCGGTATTGGGACCCTTGCCTTTCCTGAGATATATTAATAAACTAGAGTGCAGTGGACAATTTCAAAGTTTGTAGATGATGTGAAGCTTGGGAGTGTTGTAAACTGCGAGGAGGACAGTATGGAACTTCAGGAGGACATAGACAAGTTGGTGGAGTGGGTGGGCAGATAGGTGGCAGATGAAGTTCAATGCGGAGAAGTGTGAAGTGGCACATTTTGGCAATAAGAACATGGAGAGACAATATAAAATAAGGGGTGAAATCTTGAAGGGTGTGCAGGAGCAGAAAGAGTTGTGCATAGATCATAAAGGTAGCAGGACAGGTGGAGAGAGCAGTTAATAAAGCGTATAGTATCCTGGGCTTTATTAATAGGGGAATAGAGTACAAGAGCAGGGCGGTTATGCTGAATTTATATAAGAGGTTGATTAGACTTCAGCTGGAACAGTTCTGGGCACCATATTACAGGAAGGATGTGAACGCATTGGAGAGAGAGCAGAAGAGGTTTACAAGAATGGTTCCAAGAATGAGAAACTTCAGCTATGAGGATAGATTGGAGAGGTTGGGCCTGTTCTCCTTGGAGAGAAGGTGGCTGAGAGGAGATTTGATAGAGATGTTCAAAATCATGAGGGGGCTGGACAGAGTAGATAGGGAGAAACTGTTCCTGCTCATAAAAGGATTGGGAACGAGAGGGCACAGATTTAAAGTGATTTGCAAAAGAAGCAAGTGTGACATTAGAAAAAACTTTTTCACACAGCGAGTGGTTCGGATCTGGAATGCACTGACTGGAAGTGTGGTGGAGGCAGGTTCAATCCAAGCATTGAAAAGGGCATTGGATGATTATTAGAATAGAAACAATGTATGGGGAAAAAGCAGGGCAATGGTACTAGGTCATGATGCTCATTTGGTGAGCCGGTACAGACATGATGGGCCGAATGGCCTCCCTCTGTGCCGTTAAGATTCTGTGATGCTGTGAAGCCGCACGATGAACAAGGGCTCTGGAGTGAGGCAGTGAGAGGGAGGAAGTGAGCAAAGGGGTTGGTGAGCGGGAAAGGCTGGCCAGTGGGAGACAGGGCATGAGTGGGAGAGAGTGGGAGAGAG
Organism: Carcharodon carcharias; assembly: GCF_017639515.1. Classification (NCBI taxonomy): domain Eukaryota; kingdom Metazoa; phylum Chordata; class Chondrichthyes; order Lamniformes; family Lamnidae; genus Carcharodon; species Carcharodon carcharias. The sequence goes on from NC_054496.1 coordinate 22,814,699, forward strand.
TAGAGGAGAGGGAGAGAATGGGCAGAGGCAGAGAGTGGGAAAGCACGAGAGAGGAGGGGAGCAGGAGAGAGTAGGGGACTGGGTGAGAGTGGGGGAGAGGGACAGTCCACTCCAAAATGGCACTGATCAGGTCACGCCACATTACGAAGACCTTAGTGTGAAAAAAATGCTAAAGCAAAAGTCCCATCTAAATGTGCATACCCGCCCCATTGCATCAGCGATGTTAAAGTGGAACAATGCTGAATATGGCAACTTAAAATGAGAACTTACTGTATTTACAACAGCAACATTAAAGCCAGGACACTGATAGAACATAAGAGCTTAACAAATAGGGGCAAGAGTTGGTATACACCTCTCCAACCTGCTTCAACATCAAAGCTGCATTCCCGCCTGATCCCCAAATCTCTTGATCCCTGAGCATCTGAAAACCTCAGTCTTCAATATACTCAATGACAAATTCCTCTGGGGAAGTAGATTCCAAAACATTCACAACTCTCTGAGTGAAGAATTTTCTCCTCATCTCAGTCCCAGATGACCAGCTTCTTATTCTGAGACCCTGATCCCTGCTCTAAACTGTTCAACTGGAGGAAACAGCCTCTCAAAATATACCCTCTTAAGCCTCTAAGAATTTTACATTTTTCAATCAGATCACCACTCCTATTTTTAAACTCCAGCAAATATAGGCTCATTCCAGGCAATCTCCCCACATCCCAGGATCCATTCCAGTGAATCTTCCTCTACCCATCTAGGTAGTGTCCTCAGCCCAATCATCTTCAGTTGCTTCCTCAATAACCTTCCTTCCATCATAAGGTCAGAAGTGGGGATGTTCACTGATGATTGCACAATGTTCAACACCATTCGTGACTCCTCAGATACTGCTGCAGTCCATGTCAAAATGCAGCAAGACCTGGACAATATCCAGGCATGGGCTGACAAATGGCAAGTAACATTCATGCCACACAAGTGCCAGGCAATGACCATCTCCATCAAGAGAGAATCCAACCATCAGCCCTTGATATTCAGTGGTATTACCATCGCTGAATCCCCCACTATCAACATCCTGGGAGTTACCGTTGACCAGAAACTGAAATGGGCCAGCCATATAAATAATGCGGCTACAAAAGCAAGTCAGAGTCTAGGAATCCTGCAGTGAGTAACTCACCTCCTGACTCCCCGAAGCCTGTCCACTACCTATAAGGCACAAATCACGAGTATGATGGAATACTCCCCACTTGCCTGGATGAGTGCAGCTCCCACAACACTCATGAAGCTTGACACCATCCAGGACAAAGCAGCCCCGCTTGATTGGCACCACATCCACAAACATTCATTTCCTCCACCACCGGTGCACAGTAGCAGCAGTGTGTACCATCTACAAGATGCATTGCAGGTATTCACCAAGGCTCCTTTGACAGCACCTTCCAATCCCATGACCACTACAACCTAGAAGGACAAGGGCAGCACATTGATGGGAATGCCACCACCTGCAAATTCCCCTCAAGTCACTCAAAATCCTGACTTGGAAATATATCACCTTTCCATCATTGTTGCTGGGTCAAAATCCTAGAACTCCCTTTCTACCAGCACTGTGGGTGTACCTACACCACATGGGCTGCAGCGGTTCATGAAGGCAGCTCACATCTACCTTTTCAAGGACAACTAAGGATGGGGTCCAGCCAGCGAAGCCCACATCCCATGAATGAATTTTAAAAAGACCTTTGCTGATATCTCATCTTTTAAAAATATTCTGCTTTCTCCACCCAGTACCATGCCCTAACAGGGTATTGGAGACCATGGATTTCCATTAGATTGGTCCATGGTTATGCTTGGCAAGGTTTTGCAGTGGTTTGCTTTTGTCTTCTGCTGGATGGCTGACTAGGAAAGTCTCCTGCTCTTACCGCCTGCCATCAGGCGTATTGGAAGGATTTTCAGGTTGATAATCAAACTGCTTGGCCATGTCATGGACACACCTTCTGTGGGCATCAAGCCCTGGAATGGGACTTGAACCAGAGCTTCTGGGCCAGAGAGAGGGGTGCTGCCAACTGTTCCACAAGACCTCTTGCCCTATTCTTCGTACTAAAGTATAATTTTGCATTTGCCCACAGTATATTTCACTCCCAACCTCTTTCCCAATCATTTAACTATCTATTTAATAAAATATTAATAATTTATCTATTAGCAATCTGTTTCCTATTGCAGCCTGTTTGTATCCTCCTCACAGCTTAGTTTCCCACCCAGTTTTGTACTGTCAGCAAACTTAAATGTATTGTTATGGCCACAGCCAGTGTTAATTGCTGCACAAACCAAACCCCAGGGGGAAACTTGGCTTACGGGTCACGCCCTTTTTTTTTGTATTCTGAAAACGAGAAGAAAACATACTGATCTCAGCAGTAAGAGGTCCAGTAACACTTATGAGATTTTAAAATTAAATGTAAAAGTTTTATAAACAAGAATAAAAGAAAACTTAAGTACACAAGACTACAGTTACACAATTAAGGTTAGTCTTATAAAAAACTCCCCCAAGAGCTCTCTACTTAGTTAATCCCATAAATAAACACCTTCCAGGCAACGCTCCCTTATAGATGTCTACTATGAAATCCAGTAATATTACCCAATGCAAACTGCCGTGTCTTCAATAAATACCGCATGACCTCTACCCTTTTCCACTCTGCAGTGGAACCCACTTCAGGATAAAACTGCTTGTTGAAGCCCAAGACGTTTCTGGTTTGACTGGATGATTGATTCAAACTGCACCTCCTCCCAGCCCAGAGCTAACAGCTCTCAGCTCGGCTCCAGCTATCTCCTCCAAGTTCCCTACAGTAACACTAAAATACTTTTTTCCCCTTTCATCTCCGGTTCCATTGTTCTCAATACCTCTGTGAAACTCGAATCCTTGCAAATATAAAACCTTTTATGTCTCTAACCTGTCTTTGTTTTCAGGTCAATAAAATATAATATCCCCACTACTACCTACCTATGGAACTCCCGCAAAATACAAACATGATTCTTTTTCACCTCTGACTCCCCTTTGATATTCAAACAAACTCTCAACTTATCAAAAAATGCAAATGTTAGATCTAACCTATTCACATGTACCTCAAATTTAACACCTCTATCCTTTCATGCTTTAAACACCCCAGACAACCTGACTTCTATCAAGCTCTGCCCAGCTTAATTAAATCACAAACACACAAACACAGACACATAAACAAGCATACACACACATACATGCACACAAATAAACATGCACACAAATAAACACGCACACACACACATACATGCACACACATAAACATGCACACACACATTCAGCCTTCTTCACAGAATAACATAATATTCCCCAAAAATATTTCTTTTAAAGATAACATCCATTCTCACAGTTTTTCACTCAATACCCTCACCTCAGCCATTGATATAGATTACAAATAACCCAAGGACACGCACTGATCCTTGCAGCACTCCACTGGTTACACTCTGCCTTCACAAAATGTGTTCCTACTTTTCCTTTCCGTTCTTCAATCAACCGTCAAACACATTTAATTTTTTTAGCGCAATCATTTGAGCCTCCTAATCATGCTGACAGATAACCAATATCTTCACGAGCAGGGAAATACCGCTCCTTAATCGACATTATGGCAAAATGGTGCAAGTTTTGCTGGAAATGGAAATCAGATGTGGAAGATTGGAGAACACTTACTTCAGTGCCACAAAATTTCAGGACCCCTTTCTGCTAACCTGTGGGTTTGAGTGTGGCAGCTTGATTTGAGCTCAATAGGCACATTTCCAATTTCCTTTCATTCAACTCACTCTTCAGTAGATTTTGAAAATATATTTCAAACTAACAAGCCCGAGTTCAACAGGTCTTTATGAAGCCATCAGAGACTGAGAGAGACAGAGAAAGAAAAAGGGTGAGAGAGAGAATGAGGGGAAGAGAGTGGGCAGGATAGGGAAGAAGAGAGAGAACAAAGGAAGATGAGAGAGGAGGAAAGAGAAAAAGGAAAGAGAGAAAGAGAAAGAACAAAAGGAGGAGTGAAAAAGTGAGAAAGAGGGAATGAAAAAGAGCTATGGAGAGAAAGGGAGAGAGCCAGACAGAGAGAGAGGGAAAGAGCAAGGGAATGAGAAAGGGGGAGCAAGAGAGATAAGCAACATGGTTTCTAGCTACGTGATCCACCACATTTCCCATTGTAACCATCTTCCAGCAGATGCCTCTCATCACAACTTTAACCACTGCTCCTTACTGCTCGGACAGCTTCTCCTCTTTTGATCAGCTCTATCCCTCCCACCGTCCCTGCCATTTTCCTCATTGCCTATTGCTCTCCCAAATGCCCCGGCACGTCCCTCTCCTCCCACCACTTCTCATGTAGCCTCGTCACCAAGCCGCTCCTCTCTCCATCGATTCAGTCCTCAGGAAAGTGCTGGAGTTCATTGTTAAAGAAGTGGAAACAGGGCATTTGGAAGATCGTAATATGATTTGGCAGAGTCAGTATAGTTTTATGAAAAGAAAATTGTGTTTTCAAAATCTATGGAAGGTTTTTGAGGGTAAAGCTAGCAGGGTGGATAAAGGAGGACGAGTAGATCTCTTATGTTTGGACTTTAAGCAGGCCGTTCATAAGGTGTCATGGAGTAGGGGATAATACATTACAATGGATGGAAGATCAGTAAATCAACAAGGAGGGAAGAGTAGGGATAAATAAGTCATTTTCAAGTTGGCAGACTGTAGATAAAGTGCCACAGGGATCAATACAAGAGCCTCAGCTATTTACCATCAATATTAATGACTCAGATGAAGAGACCGAGAGTATCCAAGTGTGCTGATGAGATGAAGGGAAGTGGGAAAATAAGCTGTGAGGAAGACACAAGGAGTCTGCAAAGGGATAGAGGGTGAGTGGGCGAGAAGGTGCCAGGTGGGATATATGTGAGGTTATTCGCTTTGGTCAGGAGAATAAAAATATTGTTAAATGATGAGAAACTATTAAATGTTGATGTCTGGAGGGAGTTACATGTACTTGTAACAAAGCACAGAAAGTCAACATGCAGGTGCAGCAAGCAACAAGAAAAGCAAATGGCATGTTGACTTTTATTGCAAGGAAGTTGGAGCACAAAATTAAGGAAGACTTGCTGCATTTGTGTAGAAATTTGGTGAAAACACACCTTGAGTACAGCGTATAGCTTTGAGGTGGAGTTCTAGGGCCCCTGCCATAGCAGGGGTGGGGGTGGGGGCATAAAATGCGGCTAACCCTTCGAAAGTCCATTGACTTCGGCGGGAGTGGAAAATCCCGCCGGTGGGAGGGGCTGTAAAATTCTGCCTTTGGTCTCTTTGTCCAAGGAAAAATATATTTGCTTTGGGGAGGGCACAGCACAGGTTCATGAGATTGATTCCTGGGATGAGGAGTGATCGCTGGAATGGGCCTATATTCTACTGAGCTTGGAAGAATGCGAGACAATCTCATTGAAACGCATAAGAATCTGAGAGGGCTTGACAGGGTAGTTGCTAAGAGACTGATTCCCCCTGGCTGGAGAGTTGAAACCTCGGGGGCACAGCCTCAGGAAAAGGGGTCAGCCATTTTGGACTGAGAAATTCCTTCACCCAGGGGGTTGTGAATCTTTGGAATTCTCTAGCCCAAAAACCTGTGGACTCTCAGTCTTTGAGAGTATTCAAGGCTGAGATCAATAGAATTTTGATCCCTTAGGGAATCAATGGATATGGGGATTAGGCGGGAAAGTGGAGTTCAGGTCAAAGATCAGCCATGATCTTGTTGAATGGTGGAGCAGGCTCGAGGGGCCAAATGGCCTACCCCTGCTCCTATTCTTACGTTCACTCTGCATTAATTTCACTTAAGCCCACTCCCTCAATCTCACCACCTTGTGAGGCGTTTCCACATGAGGCTACTACAGCCGACAAATCCATCTCTGGTCACTTCAGTTTCCCTCAGCTTCCTCACTTCCTGCCCATGGTCAACCTCTATCCCGCTAAAAGTTACTATCCTAAACTCTCCCTCCAGGACTCCGTCAAAACAATTTCTCCTTTATCCCTCTACCTACCAGTGACCTTGAGATGCTGTTGACCCACGCCTTTCCCTGACTGCCTCATCCTCCTAAGCGCCTCACAGTTTTCCATCCCAGATTCCCACCCACCCCCATCCCTCAATACAAATCCCACCCGGGTAACCTTAAATCGGTGCCACTCGACTAGGTGCATTCTGGGACTTGTTCACACTGTCGGACCTGACTGGAGCACAACACCGCCTCCTCCTTGTAGCATCTCCGCATCAACCTGACATCTATCGGAGAATGAGGCTGAATATGAGGTGGAGAGGCACCAGAGGGTCCGCTTCCTGGCACTGCCAATTCACAGTATGTGTCACAGGATATCACAGTGTAACGGGTGTCACCCCAAACCTGATTCAGCCCTGGGCTGGCGGCCATACTCAGTGGGTAGCGCTCTGCTTCTGAGTCCAGAGGATCAAGCCCCACTCCAGAGACTTGACTGCACAACCTCAGCTGCTACTCCAGTGGCATACTGCAGGAGTGCTGCGCTGTTGGAGGTGCTATCTTTTGAGTGACATATTGAAAACCAAGGCCCCATCTGTCCTCTCAGGTGGTTACAAACAGTCCCCAGGTAGTCGGTGGAAAAGAAGGGAAAAAATAGTAAAAACCGAGAAATAAGGATACTGGTCCAAACTAGTCTTGTATACCTTAAAATGGAACACCAGTTTGGAGCAGTACTCTTATTTCTCAGTTTTTCCTGTTTTTTCCCACTGGTTAGAGGAGAGTTCTCCCTGGTGTCCTGGCCAATATTTACCCCTCAACCAACATCACCAAAAAAACACAATGCGAGGTAATTGCACAATGCTGTTTTTGACATCTTTCTCTTCCAAATTTGGCTGCTGCATTTCTTATGTTACAACAGTAGCTACAAGTTAAAAGCACTCCATTGGCTTTAAGGGGCTTTGAGGTGCCCTGAGGTTGTGAAAAGCAATAGTTGGGAGGATCCTTTCGCTGGGTCATGTTGCTGGGCTCCATTGCCTTATCTCTGGGCTGCAACAGCTGAGAGCTCACAGTAGATCGGGAACCAAACCTGATTCCTTCAAGTCTCTATATGAATTGGTTACATACCAGCTGACCCCGTTTGGGACATCTCATCTCTCCATCACCCGGCCGAAGCAAAGCGTAAACCTGCTGCGTGTCCAGTTCAAACCCAACACACAAGGGCAGTGCCAACCGAACGCAAGCCAAACAGAATCGGGTGCCAGGCAAGTGCCAACTTGTTGCACATTCGTTACAAAATGAATTCAGAGAAAATCCATTGCACACCCAATGTAAATGAAAGAAAAGAGTCCATTGCAAGTCACTGAGAACGGGCCCGATTTTAACTTCCCCGCACCTTGAGGTTAGAATGAGGCCAAGCGCTCACTTCCCACAGTGTCCTGATTTTAACCTGCCCTTTTGGGCCGGTGAGCCCACAGGGAGGTCCATTCTTGAACTATGCACGTCAGGTCCTGATGATGTAATCTCAGTGGGGGAGGGGGAGTGGTAGTGATCGCTTCTCCTTCAGGCCGGGCCTGCAAGGGGTTGGGGTGGAATCGAGGGCCAGAAGAGGCCCAGGCAGGTTGGAGCCCACTGGATAGAAATTGATGGCTCTGATCAGTCAATAATGGGCTGAATGTTCCCCCTATCGGGGGGGTGTGGGGAGCTGATGGGCAGGCGCGTATGGGTGCCCTTCCGATCTGCGCCCCCAATCGGGGGCGCGGCGCCATTTTACGTGGGTGGGCCAATTAAGGCCCATCCAGCGTGACGTCTGCAGGGAAGTGCTACACGCTCCCTGTGCGGGCGGGGGGGGGGGGAATGCCTAAAATCGAGAGTGCACTCTTCCTCGCATGCTCATGAAAGAGCGCACTCATCCCCCCGAGGCTAAGTGCAGCCTCAGGGAGATCGACTCTACATGTAAAAAAGATAAAAGTAGAAAAATAAAATTTCCCTTACATGTGACAATCTCACATGAGTTGGGACATGTCCGCAATTTTTACATAATCTTTATTAAGATTTTTTAAAGCCTACATCCCGCTGCTGGGATGAGGTTTCATGTTTTCTCTATTTACCGCCGGGGCTCCTGGCCGACCTGTCAACCTTAAGGTTGGACGGGCGGGTCCTTTAATTGCTTAATTCATCCTGTCAATGGCCTCAATTGGCCATTGACAGGTCGGTGGGCCCACAGCTGATTTCGCGGCACTCCTGCCTTCCCTGAAAATTTCAATCGGGCGCGGTGACATAGGGAGCAGGCCCCGCCCCCACTCACAGACTCGTAAATTTCAGCCCAATATCTCCATTATATAGTGCAACCAAAAGAATGTTAAGACGGAGAGCGAGATAGACTTGCTCTTATTTCAATTCCGAAGTTTCTGTGACCACAGCAAGGGAGCTGCAGACTCTTTTCCAAATCTGTACTTTATTCCAAATATTTGTGCAAAATATGTGACATAATGGTTCAAGTTTAACATTACATAAAGTGCAAAGGCGATCAGCTTCTTTCACCCACGGTACATGAGGTGCCTCACTACACTTGGCCTTACGGTGTATATTTATATTTCTTGTCTCTATTGCATACAGCCCGAAGGATTTTACATGGTTTCCAATCCCTCGGTGTGCTATGGCGGGAGGGCCTTAGAGAGTGGCCACATTAAGGCTGCCCAACGCTTTCAGTGTGTCCCTGAACACGAGGTCCTGGACCTTGGCATGTGCCAGTTTGTAACACTTGGTCACCCATAGTTGTTTGAGAGGGAAGACCAGCTGCTACTTGGCTGATGCTGAGAAGGTGCCGGGCATGCACAGCAGGGGTTCGCCAGCAAGAACTCTAGTTTTGGATAATCTCAGGTCACCGTGTGCAAGATTCACTAGGTATCAAACACACAGCCCGAGGGGTTCTATATGGTTTCTAGACCCTCGGTGCATAATGGCTGAAAGGCCTTAGACTGTGATCTTTCCCTGTTATGTCTCTGAGGTAGCTGACCCAAACGTTTAAGGTCTTGAGGGGCTTTGACAGGGTGGATGTGGAGTGGATGTTTCCTCTTGTGGGAGAGTCTAGAACTAGGGGCCGCTGTTTAAAAATAAGGGGTCGCCCATTTAAGACAGAGATGAGGAGAAATGTTTTCCTCTCAGAGGGTTGTGAGTCTTTGGAACTCTCTTCTTGAAAAGACAGTGGAAGCAGAGTCTTTGAATATTTTTTAAGGCAGAGCTAGATAGATTCTTGATTAACAAGGGGGTGAAAGGTTATCGGGGGGGTAGGCAGGAATGTGGGGTTGAGATTACTATCATATCAGCCATGATCTCATTGAATGGTGGAGCAGGCTTGAGGGGCCGAGTTGCCTACTCCTGCTCCTAATTCGTATGTTTGCATGTTCGGATGTTTAGTGCGTCCCTCAGCACATAGTCCAGGACCTTGGAATGAGCCAGCCTGCAACACAGGGTTGAGGACAACTCTTTGCACTGGAAGAGCAGCAAGTTTTGGGAAGATCAAAGAGCGTCTTTCACCAAGTTGATGATCCTCCAGCTGCAGTTGATGTTTGTCTCGGTGTGCGTCCCTGGGAACAGCCCGTAGCACACAGAGTCCTGTGTCACAGAACTGCTCAGGATGAACCTCGAGAGAAACCACTGCATCTCTCTCCAGACCTTCTTTGCAAAGGCACAATCCACAAGGAGGTGAACAATGGTCTCTTCCCCACCACAGCCACCTCGAGTGCAACGTGTGGAGGGGGTGAGACTCCTGGCATGTAGGAAGGATCTGATAGGGAGGGCCTTTCTCACCACCAGCCAAGCGACATCTTGGTGCTTGTTGGAAAGTTCTGGCAATGAGGCATTCTGCCAAATGACTTTGACAGTCTGCTCGGGGAACCATCCCACAGGATCCACCCTTTCCTTTTCCCTCAGGGTCTCTAGGACGTTACATGCCAACAACTGTCTGATGGACTTTGTGGTCAAAGGTGTTTCTCTGTATAAATTTTTCCACCATGGACAGGTGGTACAGATCGGTCCAACTACTTGGAGCGTTCCACGGCAGCGTGGCCAGACCCATCCTTCACAACTCCAGGGACAGGTAGAACCTCAGCATGTAGTGACACTTTGTGTTTGTGTACTGAGGGTCTATGCACCGCTTGATGCAGCCGCACACAAAGGTGACCATCAATATGAGGGCGATGTTAGGCACGTTTTTTCCCCTTTATCTAGAGGCTTGTACATCGCGTCCCTGCTGACACGATCCATTTTCGACCTCCAAATAAAGCGAAAGATGGCTCGGGTGATCGCCACCACACAGGAGTGTGGAATGGGCCAGACCTGCGCCACGTACAGCAACAGCGAGAGTGCCTCACACCTGATGACTGGGTTCTTACCCGCAATGGAGAGGCAGCGTCGCTCCCACATGCCCAGTTTTAATTTCACCATAGCTGCTCGCTCCTTCCAATTTTTAACGCACACCTTGGCCCTTCTGAACCACATGCCCAGCACCTTCAGGTAGCCTGAACTGAAGGTGAAGGGGGATAAAGGCTCAGTCAGCCCAGTTCCCAAAGGACATGACCCCGCCCTTTCCAGGGTGTACCTTGGCTCCTGGGGTCAGTTCGAACTGGTCGCAGCTGCACATCAACATGCGAGCAGAAGGCGGGCGATATCGTCCATGCGGAGGGAGGCTTTGACCCGAGTGCCTCCACTGCCTGGGACCGTGGGCCCACTTAAGCCCCTCGTCCTTCCTGATAGACTGGACAACAGGTTGGATACAACAGGCAGGGGGGGAGATGACAGCCCCATCAGCTCGCTTGTAAGGCTGGGTTCAGGGCAGCTCGGTTCCCTCTCAACTTAGACTACAGCTGCTGTCCGCTCCATTCATCCCCACAGTGAGAGTGGCAGCATTCTTTGACTCTAATGCGATTTCTCACCTTGGAATTGGTTCCCATTGCGGTGCTCCTTAATTTGCTGACATTAATTTGCAGCTGGCAGGATGATTGCAACCATTCTGTCTCACTGGCTTGCATTATTATTCCTTTCCCTCCAAGATGGAATTATGGTGAAAGTGTAATATTCCCAATTATTAACCTGCTTTCTCAAACTACAATCACAGCATGTTGCCAGGGGCTAAGAGAAAGGGAGGGTAGAAATGAGCTACTCTAAGCCCTGACTAGGTTCATAAAATATGTAACTGCCACCTCTCCTGCTGGCTCAGGGCTTGAAATGGAAATTTTATCAAGTGCGTCTAACAGTTATCCTTTTTTTAGGCAATTTGCTCTCCCCAGCTCCTTTTATTCAGCCGCAGATCGTTTACTGTGTTTGCCCTGGCGTGCAGATTCTGCCCAAATTAACAGCGTCAGCTGTCACTCGCTGGCCTCTTTGAGTTGTTGCCTCGCTCCCGACACGTGAGCGGTGCAGCGCTGGAGGAGCCCTGCACGGTTGTCAGTGTGGGGGGGGTGGGGGGGCACTGCCTTTCAGACGCAGCCTTACGCTGGAGCCCCTCAGGGTCGAAATGAAAACAAGCGGCGGAGTAATCGGTCCCTGGCCGATATTTACCCCTCGACCCACCCGCCACGAAATCGGATTGCCCACCCGCTGCCGCTTTGCAGCTTGTGGGATCTTGCTGTGCACAAATCGGCTGTCACGCTCCCTGTGTTGAAACAACGACTGGGCTTCGAATGTTGGCTGCAAAGCGCTTTGGGGCTAAATGCAAGTCTTTATTTCTTAAATGAGGCAGACGGTGAGGTACGATGATACTTGCGCCAATGCGGTGCCCTGCGCGTTGCCAGGCACCACTTGGTATCAGTCATCAGACGGGCATTTGGTCATCGGCCTGAAGCATTAACTCTGCTTCACTCTCCATGGATGCTGCCTGACTTCATCACCAGCGTTCTCCGCCACTCCGGATATCATTCGGGTTCCACTTTACCGTCCACTGGCGTTTACAGAGGTGCAGGGGCCGACCCTGGGGCACATGCGGCGTGAGTGATTTTACCCCCATTTAACTCGTGTGTACAGGAAACGACGCAGACTTTAGATCCTAGTCACCCAACAAAAGCCAGAAACCCAGAACCTGTGGGTGGAGGAGGGTGGGGGTGGGGTCGGGTGGGGGGGGTGGGTGGGCGGGGGGAGTTGCAGGTGGGACAGTTTTGGGATCGGCCAATGCACATATTCAGATCCGACTCGTCAACAATTTTGGCTCAGGCCTCTAGACAGATGGCTAAGCTGCTCACCCAAAGCTGCCAGGGCCTTCGTTGGCAGGTGCAGGTCAAGGCCCAATGACCTACAAGCTTCCGATTGCTATTGATCAGAAAACACACTGGGAGAAGAGTTGCTTGTTTTTAAATTAAACTTGCTGCTCTGTGCCAGAAATGGCAAGGCCCCAGACTGCAAGCAGCTGCAAGGAGCAAAGACTTTCTGGTTAAAGGAAACTTGTGTCCAAAAGAAGGACCAACAAGGCCTTGAAAGGTCCTACATGAGTTCGCACAGGACTCAATGACCCATTACCATCTGCAAACATCATTATCTGAAAGTTGGCTTGTTCAACGGATGAGAGTCCTCAATCCCCGCCACCCCCCCCATCCAAGTGTTGCAGCGTTACTCACGTGAAGGAACATTTCTGAAGGAAGCCGGAGGAAGACAGACAGCAATAGGGCAGCCTTTCTCAAGCCAAAGGGTCAGCCTGTGATTGGACATGTTAGCTTATGATAAGTATTAATTGGACAATAAGACACTGTCAGTATGGTGACCTGCCTCTCTCTGAGTTAAAGGCATCAAAGAAACTGTCGGAGAAACTTTGGTGTTGTGTAAAAGAAGGAGTGGCTTGGTCAATGGCTAAAAAAACTATAATCGACATGAAGTTGACCATTCTCAGCTGATTGTGCACGCTGTCGAAGCTTTTCATCCTGCACTCATCAGGACAGATTTACAAGAATACCCGAACTCAAAAGGGAACAACAATTTATACCGCTTGGGAAAAGGGTGCTGATTGGTGGGCAAGTTGTCATTGTTGCCATGGAGAATTCAGCAGGGAACAGGTATTGCCAAGCTCTTGTTCATATTCAAACCAGGCAAGTCGACTCTGATTGGTCAAGGTGTTGCCATTGGGAATGCAGGGAAACATTGTCCTCTAAGTTTTTGTTTAGTGAAAATGATCCAATGATTGGACTTATTATGTTTGTTTACAGAGGACAAGGCCTTGCATTCGAATATATGTAGCTACTAGCATGTGTAGGTGAGGCCTACACATTTCAGGCCCGTCTGATAATCTTAATTTGGTTCTTAATGTGATTGAGGGATTGTTAAGTAAGTGTTACCAATCACGGAATCACATCTAATGTTGAACACCATGTTCTGAGTACAAGCACGGAATGGTTAAGTACAGTCCACACTCTGCCTGATATGATTCAGGAATATTATAGTACAAACTATTAAAATTGGCTCACTCGATGTTTTCAAGAAAAAGGATGCATTAGCAAAGTGTGAAGATGTGGAGGAGATGAGAGTTCTCACATCTGAGGATTAGAGAGTGGCATTACTGTCAACACCTCCTCCCTGGGATATTCATCTCCACTGATAATTTCACAAGGCCTTACACAGACACTGCTGCTTATACATAAGCTGCATGTTTTCCATTATCTCTGCTTTCCACTTTACACACAATCCGTGGATTCATCCACTATCATGTTTCAATATTTAGAAATTTTGGGCCAAGCAAAGTGAGAGATGAATTACATACAAAGAAAGGCTACACTGACCCATAACACAGGTCCAGGGCAGGTACAGCCCAGGGTTAGATACAGAGTAAAGCTCCCACAACACAGGTGAATCAAACTTTCCCAGGATAGAGTGAATTTCCCCCTCCATTGTCCCATCAAACACCTCTAGAGCAGGTATGGCACTGGTTAGATAAAGAGTAAAACTTACTTTACACTGTCCCCATCAAACACTCCCAGGACAGGTACAGCACAGGGTTAGATACAGAGTAAAGCCCCCTCGACACTGTCCCCATCAAACACTCCCAGGACAGGTACAGCACGAGGTTAGATACGGAGTAAAGCTCCCCCTACACTGTCTCCATCAAACACTCCCAGGACAGGTACAGCACGGGGTTAGATACAGAGTAAAGCCCCCTCGACACTGTCCCCATCAAACACTCCCAGGGCAGGTACAGCACAGGGTTAGATACTGAGTAAAGCTCCCTCTACACTGGCCCTTTCAAACACTCCAAGGCTAGATACAGCATAATTTTTTTTTAAATGTTCTTCATGGGATGTGGGCATCACTGGCTAGGCCAGCATTTACTTTCCATCCCTAATTGTCCTTGAGAAGGTGGTGGTGAGCTGCCTTCTTGAACCACTGCAGTCCATGTGGTGTAGGTACACCCACAGCGCTGTTAGGGAGGGAGTTCTAGGATTTTGACCCAGCGACAGTGAAGGAACGGCGATATATTTCCAAGTCAGGATGGTGAGTGGCTTGTTGGGGAACTTCCAGGTGGTGATGTTCCCATGCATCTGCCACCCTTGTCCTTCTAGATGGTACAGGTTACACGTTTGGAAGTTGCTGTCTAAGGAGCCTTGGTGAGTTGCTGCAGTGCATCTTGTAGATGGTACACACTGCTGCCAGTGTACGTCAGTGGTGGAGGGAGTGAATGTTTAAGGCACTGGATTGGGTGCCAATCAAGCTTTGTCCTGGATGGCGTTAAGCTTCTTGAGTGTTGTTGGAATTGAACTCATCCAGGCAAGTGGAAAGCACAGAGTAAAGGCCCCTCCACATTTTCTCAGCAAACACTCTCCAGTTCTGCCCTGGGAGTCGGAGCACCTTGGACTGTATATTCTGGTGTTGGAGGGGTGAGGGAGGATGGGTATCAGCTGGTGTGTGCCATGCCCTTTCAGTGCTGCCTGATAGGCTTGGCATCATTCTCTTTACTCGGAAAAGACAAAGTCCTAAAAGGAAACCTGATTGCCTTCTGCACAATTGGTAGAGGGGCGGGTAATAGTAACCGAACAATATAAGGCCAAGAGGTTGATGGTAAACAGACCTCATGTTGGCTTTGCTGAGTGGAAATGTTACAGGTAATGGGCGATGTTCTTGCACAATCCCTGCCTGAATTCTAACCTCCCTCACCTGCCCACCTTTCAGGTTGTCCGATGCAAAGGCTGCACTCCTATCCTCTCCCCCATGTCCCAGCTGAAAACCCTGCCTAGAGCACCGTAATACACCCTGGGAGATCCAGTCCCCTATGACACTGTGCTCCATCACTTTCTCGCGATAAACCAGTGAAGACCCCCATTATCAACCCCACTATCCAAGAATCTCTATTCTCCCCTGCTGTTACTTTTCCTAAAGGTTTCATGAGCGTAGACCATTTTTTGGCCTCAACTTTAAACTCTCTGGCCTAGCGGGAATGCCGAGTGAGATGGGGGTTACAACTGCTTCGTTTTTAAGTAGGCCGAGGCTCCCACTGCAGGCAGGCCTCAGTTACCTTTAAAAGCTGGGCCCAACGACACCAACCGCATCACCACATGATCTTCGGTCGACGTGAGGCGGGAATCAATGGGGCGGGCAATAAATGCTGACCCAGCCAGTGAAGCCCACATCCCATGAATGAATAAAACTGAAAGTCATGCTCTGCCTGACAGCTGACCCACAGAAAGACTGGCCAGAAGAGGCTGGGGTAAGTCACGAGAAATTACTTCTGGCAGTCAGTCATTGTGAAGTCTTGCTTCAATTGTATAGAAGCTTGGTTAGGCTACAGCTGGGGCAGAATTTTACTCTGATCAGGAGGACATGCCCATTAACGCAGCAATTGTCTGTCATTTTATGTAGCCTGTCCACCCTTACAGTTGGCGGACGGACGAATCAGACAGATGGCTTTTGTGTTTTACAGTAAGCCTCCTCCACATCGGGATGAGATTCCCGCGTTGAAATAAAATAGAAATACATTTCTTGGGGCTGCATTTCCAGAAGCTGGCAGATTATGATGCATGGACACTTATTATTTTACCCCCCCCCGGGTTTTTGGAATCTTTATTTTTTTGCTGCTTCAGGTCTTGAGCTTCCCTGAGGCTGCTCTCTGGGGAGCTTTCCATTGGTGCTGCCCCACACCCCCAGCATTGGCGTCATCGTCCGCCCTCACCCCCCGGCAGCGCCGAGCCTATCGGCGCACGTTTCACGCTGGCTGAATGTTGATTGGCCGGCCGGCGTGCAATCACAGTCGGGGGCCAATCGCGATGGGCGGTCCATTTCCTGGCTGACTCTGGGCCTGCCAATCGAACCCACCCGCCTACCTGAACACTCAGGTCCTGGAGTGGTGTGCGCAGCTTTGGTCCCCTCACCTCTGAAAGGATATTACTGCCATAGAGGGAGTGCAACAAAGGTTCACCAGACTTGTTCCCGGGGATGGCAGGGCTGTCTTATGAAGAGAGATTGGGTAAACTGGGCCTGTATTCTCCAGAGTTTCAAAGTACGAGAGGTGATCTCATTGAAACCTACAAAATACTTAAAGGGGTAGACCAGGTAGATGCAGGTAAGGTGTTCCCCCTGGTTGGGTAGTCTAGAACCAGGGGCCACAATTTCAAAATAAGGGGGAAGCCACTTAGGAACGAGATGAGGAGAGTTTTTTTTATTCAGAGGGTTGTGAATCTTTGGAATTCTCTACCCCAGGCTCAGTCATTGAGTATGTTTAAAGTAGAGGTTGATGGATTTCTGATTAACAATAACGTAAAAGGTTATGGGGATAGTGGGGGTAAATGCTTTGAAGTGTCATGATCGTATCGATTGGCAGAGCAAGCTCGAAGGGCTGAATGGTTTTCCCCTGTCCCTATGTTCCTATGGACCAGCAGGAGAAAGAGCACATTTCTCAGGTGCTATTGGGAACCCTTGTGCCTTCCCAGCCCTGGCTCCCTCAACACCGCTCCCTCATCTCCAGGGAATTCTCAACCCCAACCTCTCAGCTGCCCACCCCATTACCCCCACCGAAAAGCTCAAGGGAATCACCTTCCCAAGCCTTCCTCAAACCACGAATGAAACTCCCACCTCCCAATCCTCTCTGTAACCCCGCCTCTTCCCCATCAGCTCCTGGCTTCCATTGACTTCAGAGACAATTACCACAAGTATCCAGCCGGGCTCAGCTACCAAATTCCTACCTAGCAGACTGCCTTGGTTCATGTAGTGCTCCAAGGGCATTTACAAGGCCTCCATGTCCTCATTCTGCAGGTTCATCATCCACTTCCAAGAACTGTATCGTGCCTGACCCCCAACCCCTCTGCAACTCCCCCTCCCCCTCCGCCCAATTAAAACCGTCGCCTCGCCATAATATTTACTTCCCCCTAGGGTTGCCAACTATGAGTAAATGTATTTCTGGAGGCATCATCACGTGACTTGCCCCCAACACTCCAGCCACTAGTCACCAACACATCCATCCTTGTGACTCACTCGCTTCCCACACCCACTGGAAAACAAAAACTCATTACCCACCAAGATAAAAGCAAAATACTGTGGATGCTGGAAATATGAAACAAAAAACAGAAAATGCTGGAAAAACTCAGCATGTCTGACAGCGTCTGTGGGGAGAGAAACAGAGTTAACCTTTCGAGTCCATATGACCCTTCTTCAGAACCAAAGAGAAGTAAAAATGTGCTGGAATTTATACATTTTAAGGTGGGTGGAGCAGGTGAAACTGGATAGAAGGTCAGTGATAGGTGGGGGAAAGGGAGAGATTGACAAAAATGTCATGGACATTAGGACAAAGGGGGTATTAATTATTAAACTGGATGATGCTTGACTGTCAGTCAAATAGCCTCTTATGCCCAATATTTTTTCAATATATTGTATATCTGGTAAAGAGTATTGTTTAAAGAAAATGATAAAAAGAGTAATCCTCTTCAATGTCCTGATAATTTTTCTCCAGGGTTGCACACGGCAGTGTCCCGGAGATTGACCTTCAATTCCTGGGGACTCCAGGGCAATCCTGGGGGGTTGGCAACCTCCAACAGAAAGTTAAAAGCCTTTTTGTTTATTGTGTCTTATCCCAATGGCAGAGGCTGGGAAAATAGCTTACGGTATTCAAAACTTTAATAAAGGTCAGAAGCATGATCCAGGGAATTAGGACTGCTTAACTTGACAGCTAGAGTGAGAGAAGTATTGGAGTTTATTATTGGAAGCAATTCAAGAGAATCTCAGAGACTAAAGGCAATAACTCTGAGGCAGCATTGGATTATCAGAGGCAGGTCATAGCTAACAAATTTATTGGAATTCTTTGAGTATGTAACAGAATTTGTGTTGAAGAGTAATATGGTGAAATTTAGAAATCTTGGCTTTAATAAAGCACTTAATAAGGCCCCTCACAAAAGGCAAGTGGCTGAGGGCAAAGACTAGTGATGGAAGATAGTGTAAACTGAATAACGGCTCGGCAGGAGAATGGGACAGCATGGGGTTAGATACAAAGTAAAGCTCCCTCATCACTGTCCTCATCAAACACTCCCAGGACAGGTACAGCACAGGGTTAGGTACAGAGTAAATCTCCCTCTACACTGTCCCCATCAAACACTCCCAGGACAGGTACAGCATGGAGTTAGATACAGAGTAAAGCTCCCTCTACACTGTCCCCATCAAACACTCCCAGGGCAGGTACAGCACGGGGTTAGATACAGAGTAAAGCTCCCTCTACACTGTTCCCATCAAACACTCACAGGGCAGGTACAGCACGGGGTTAGATACAGAGTAAAGCTCCCTCTACACTGTTCCCATCAAACACTCCCAGAGCAGGTACAGCACAGGGTTAGGTACAGAGTAAAGCTCCCTCTACACTGTTCCCATCAAACACTCCCAGGACAGGTAAAGTATGGGGTTAGACACAGAGTAAAGATCCCTCTACACTGTCCCCATCAAACACTCCCAGGACAGGTACAGCACAGGGTTAGATACAGAGGAATGCTCCCTTTACAGCACAGGTAAACAATGGTCCCTCTACACTGTCCCATGTCCAGCAGCAGTGCCCAGTTTGATGGTTTATAGTAACTCCAGGGTGATGAAGGGTCCTGATCTGGAATGTTGTGCAGGTAATGGAAGGGCCTCCATTTGCCCAGATTTGCTTCTTTGCTCTTTTTTCTGGCAATGTCTTTCCCAGGCGAAGGGGATGGCTTGCCACCTGATTGGCATTTACAGATGGGCGGCTTGGCATTAATGGTCGCTGGGAAGCTCCGGAATCTCCAACATTTCCGAATTGAACGGGTGGAGTCCAGGTGCTTTGCTGTCCCTTTCCACCTGGGTGGGTAAGCACAGTCCATTCAAGCAGACGGCCTGCAGCATCTTGGTCACTGGAGGTCCCATGTTGTTGGAGTAGGGAGGCAGAGTCCTCTTCCAGGAAAGGTACATACACAGGGCTGTATGCCCTTGGATTGGCATGTCCTTTGTAGGTGGCTCTGCTGAAGTGGCTGTATACCAGCTCCAGGGGGATATTTTGGGATGGTACCCTCATAAAACTTTGTTACAATATCTTGCTCAGTTACTCCCAGTTGGAACTTCATAGGTTCCACCGCTCCTTCGTTAGACTGGTGACAGTCGGTAGTTAGAGTCCAGTATGGATCTAGTTTGGGGCCTGTACCAGCTGGGGGGCAGGGTTTGGCATGATTCAGGAGCTAGATTACTGTGTACTCAGCTGACCCAGCACAAATCAAGTAGAGTAGAAAGTTCCAGGCTGTTTGACATTGTGGATGAGGGCGAGGTCAGGCTGTGAAGTCGGGTTTTCAAGCTCTTCACCATCTGCGTTAATCGCTTGGTGGCCTCAGTCTGCGTGATGGCTATTAAAGTCTCCAGTATGGACAGCTGGGTGTGATAAGACTGGGAGGATCTGTTAGTCCTAGTTCGCAGGAGGGGGCTTGAAGATGTTCACCGTCCAGAAGGCATCAACCTTGACAATGTCAGAGTATTCAGTGGAGAACGGGTGGACTGTGTCAGCAATGGTTGCTTGGATAAATGTGGCATGGCTGTGCAATATGGCCGAAACCATCGACTTGAACCTCACGGGTTCACCTGATGGGGGATGTGTTTCTTGAATGCAGATCACCTTGAAGGTGTGTTATTGGCTGAGGGTGTGGCCATGTGTCTCTTGCCTGTCCCTCAACATTGACTCTCAGGATGCAAAGTGCAGGACCAATGGTTATGGGAGCCACAAGATTTCATAGTTCTGACAGTTTTTAAGTTCTGTGAAACTGGGATTCTTCACGTGCAGACTTGTTGAATTCTCTTTGCTAGGTGGATCATTAGCTTCCTCAGTGTAGGCCCGGTACTGACGAGTAGCGCAATGAGACACTTATCCACTGGTTATGATGACATCCTCCCCGAGTTCCTCAAACACCTTGGCCCACAGGCCGGCTCCTGGGTTGACACAAGTCTTCACAAGGGTCAGGCGCGAGGGAAGTCTGCCAAAATCCTGGCGCATGTCTAAAGTCATCGGCCTCTCAAAACCAGACAGAGGCTCAGCACCGTCATATTACTGGTCAACATCCCTGCTATCCGTACCTTCAAGTTAACAGAGTGCCTAATGCAACAACGGATCAATTCGGAAGTGGAGAACATCCAGAGTGCGGACCATACGAACAACAGCAGGAGTAGGCCATTCAGCCCCTCGAGCCTGCTCTGCCATTTAATAAGATCATGGCTGATCTGCATCCCACCTACCCCTGGTAACCTATCACCCCCTTGCTTAGCAAGAATCTATCCACCTCTGCCTTAAAAATATTCAAAGACTCTGCTTCCACCACCTTTTCAGGAAGGGTTCCAAAGACTCACGACCCTCTGAGTGAAAAAATTTTGCATCATCTCCATAATGGGCGACCCCTTATTTTTAAACAGTGACCCCTAGGCCGGGATTTTCTGGCCTCGTTGTGGGCAGGACCTGAGGCGGGTGAGACACTGCCCCAATCAGAAGTCCATTGACTTGTGGTGGGACTGGATAATCCCTCCCCTATTTCTAGATTCTACCAAATCCTCTCCACATCCATCCTGTCAGGACCTCTCAGGATCTTATACGTTTCAATCAAGTCACCTCTTACTCTTCTAAACTCCAGTGGATACAAGCCTAGTCTGTCCAACCTTTTCTCATAAGACAACCCACCCATTCCCGGTATTAGTCTGGTAAACCTTCCCTGAACTGCTTCCAACACATTTACATCCTTCCTTAAATAAGGTAACCAATACTGTACACAGTACCCCAAATGTGATCTCATCAATACCCTGTATAACTGAAGCATAACATCCCTACTTTTGTATTCAGTTCCCCTCGCAATAAATGATAATATACTATTAGCTATCCTAATTTCTTGCTGTACCTGCACACTAGCCTTTAGTGATTCATGCACTAGGACACCCGGATCCCTCTGCACCTCAGAGCTCTGCAATCTCTCACTATTTAGATAATATGCTTCTCTTTTACTCTTCCTGCCAAAATGGACAATTTCACATTTTCTCACATTAAAGTCCATTTGCCAGATCTTTGCCCACTCACTTAATCTACCTATATCTGTTTGTAACCTCCTAAGGTCCTCTTCACAACTTAATTTCCCACTTATCTTTGTGTCATCAGCAAATTTGGCAACCATCCCTTCAATCCCTTCATCCAGTTGAATAAACAGTTGAGGTCCCAGCACTGATCCTTGTGTCACTCCACTCGTTACATCTTGTCAACCTGAAAAAGACCCATTTTTGCTTACTCTCCTCCTGTTGGCCAGCCAAACTTCTATCCATGCCAATATGTTACCCCCTACACCATGAGATTTATTTTCTGCAATAATCTTTGATGTGATACTTTATCAAATGCCTTCTGGAAATCTAAGTACAGCACATCCACCAGTTCCCCTTTATCCACAGCACATGCTACCTCCCCGAAGAACTCCAATAAGTTGGTTAAACACAATTTCCTTTTCACAAAATATGGTGCAGAAGGATCTGAGTGTCCTAGTGCATGAATCACTAAAGGTTTGTATGCAAGTACAGCAAGTAATGAGGAAAGCTAATAGAATGTTATCATTTATTGTGAGGGGAATTGAGTACAAAAGTAGGGATGTTATGCCTCAGTTATTCAGTTGTCTCTGCCTGATAACCTTGAGCTTATCCAAGTGCCCTGCTATAACTTATTTAATAATAGCTTTTAACGTTTTCCCTATGTTAGATTTAAGCTAACTGGCCTGCAGTTTCCCACTTTCTGAATCCCTTCCTCCCTTTTTGAACAATGGAGTTACATTTGCTATCTTCCAATCTAATGGACCCTTCCCCAAATCTAGGGAGTTTTGGAAAATTAAAATCAATGCATCGACTATCTCACTAGACACTTCTTTGAAGACCCTGGGATGAAATCCATCAGGACCCGAGAACTTGTCAGCCCCCAGCTCCAACAATTTACTCAGTACTACTTCTCTGATGACTGTAATTTTCCTGACTTCCTTCTGCACCCCCCCCCCACTTCCATTTCCTGATTTATGGCTGCTTCTGGGATATTATTTGTATCCTCTATAGTGAAAACTGATGCAAGATACCTGTTCAATTCATCTGCCATCTCCTTGTTTTCCATTATCAATTCTCCAGATTCACTTTCTATAGGACCAATGCTCACTATTTTAACTCTTCTTTTTAAAATATTTATAATAACTCTTACTATCTGTTTCCATATTTCTGGCTAGCTTTCTCTCATACTCTATTGTTTCCCTCCTTATTAATCTTTTAGTCATTCTTTGATGTTCCTTATAATCTGTCCAAACTTCTGGCCTTCCACCTATCTTTGCACAATTACATGCTTTTTCTTTAAGTTTGATACTATCTTTAACCTTTCTTGTTAACCACAAATGGTGTGTCCGTCCTTTGGACTTTGTCTTAACCGTTGGAATGTATCTATTCTGTGCATTCTGAAATATCCACTTAAATGTTAGCCACTGCATCTCTATTGACCTATCCCTTAACCTAATTTGCCAATTCACTTTCGCCAGCTCAGCTTTCATGTTCTCATAATTTCCCTTTTTTAAGTTTAAAAACTTAGTCTCAGACCCACTCCTCTCTCCCTCAAACTGAATGTAAAATTCAATCAAATTATGGTTGCTGCACCTTCACTATGAGATCATTAATTACTCCCATCTCATTGCACAATACCAGGTCTGGTATAGCCTGCTGTCTGGTTGACTCCAGAGCACGCTGTTCTCGGAAACTATCCTGAAAACCTTCAGTGTACTCTTCATCTAGGCTATCTTTACCCATCTGAGTTTTCCAGCCTATATCTAAATTAAAACCTCCCATGATTATCGCCGTGCCTTTCTGACAAGCTCCAATTATTTCTCCCTTTATGCTCAACCCCACCATGTGGTTACTATTAGGGGCCTGTACACAACTCCTGCACATGACTTCTTGCTTTTATCATTTTTCATCTCTACCCAAACCGTTTCCACATCCTGGTTTCCTGAACATAGGTCATCCCTCTCTACTGTGCTAATATCAACATTAACTAACAGAGCCATCCCTCCATCTTTTCCTCACTTCCTGTCCTTCTTAAATATCCCGTATCCCCTTTAATATGCAGGTCCCAATGCATGTCCTCCTGCACCCATGTCTCGGTAATGGCTATCAGATCATAATTACTTATTTCTGTGTGCACTCTCAGTTCATTTGTTTTGTTTCGAATGCTACTTGCATTCAGATACAGAGCTTTCAGTTTTATCCTTTTATTCTTTTTGTAGCCTCTAAATCTGTTGATTTACTGTTAGGTTTGTACTCTCTATCCCTTCCTGTCACTGTCTGTTTTTCATTTCTCATAACAGTACCTTTCTCTCTTGTCTTGTCTCTACTCTTTGGTTTACCACATCTTCCCAAATTTGATCCCTTGCCCCTACTATTTAGTTTAAAACCCTCTCTACTTCCCTAGTTATGCAGCTCATGAGAACACCAGTCCCAGCACGGTTCGGGTATGGATTGTCCCAACGGTACAGATCCTACTTTCCCCTGTATTGGTGACGGTGTCCCACAAACCAGAACCAATTTCTCCCACACCAATCTTTGAGCCACACATTCATTTCCCTAATCTGATACGTCCTATGCCAATTTGCACGTGGCACAGATAATAATCCAGAGATTACGAATTTTGAGTTTTGCTGCTTAATTTGGTGCCTAGGTCCTCATTCTGACAATGCAGAACCTCGTTCTTTGTCCTGCCTGTGTCATTGGTACCTACATGGGCCACAATGACTGGGTTCTTCCCTTCCCACTGCAGGTTCCCCTCCAGCCTTGAGCATATGTCCCGAACCCTGATACAGGGCAGGCAACACAGCCTTTTGCACTCACGCTCTTTGATGCAGAGAAAAGTGTCAATCCCTCTAACTATACTATCCCATACTACCACTACATTCCTTTTTGCTCCCCCCACTTGAATGGTTTCCTGTACCATGGTGCCATGGCCTATTAGCTCATCCACCCAGCAGCCCCCGCTCTTGCCAAAACAAACTGCAAACACTTCAAACCTGTTGGACAATTGCAGAGGCTCACACTCTTGCACTCCTGCCCTCTGAGCCTCCTTACCTCACTCGCTCATAGTCACACTCTCCTGTCCCTGACCACTGACCAAATCAGAAGACCCTGTCCTAAAAGATGTGACTGGCTCCTGGTACAAAGAATCCAGGTAAATTTCTATCTCCCTGATGCATCGCAGAGTCTGCAGTTTAGCCCCCAGCTCATAAACTCTGAGCTGAAGCTGCTCAAACTTTAAACACTTACTGTTGACATGTTTGACCTGGATCAAACTGGCATCCAGGAGCGCCCACATGCCGCAGCTGTGACACATCACCTATCCTGACATCCTTAATGTGTTCTAATTAACTATTTAATTATTTTAGTCAATTATATATTTTACTTTTGATTTTAGATATTTTATTAACCTTACCACCAGTTGCTAGAATATTTTGAACATTAGGAATAGAATAAACCTTAGTCACTTACCAGACACTCACCAAATAACTAGCTTTTCCTCCTGTAGCAGAATACAACCACTTCCTGAAGGCTAAGAAAGCCGAAAACAAAAGAGCACCTCTTTCCCTTCCTTCCCTAGCTCCCTTAATTACCCAACTCCCTGCACTCTATCCTAAATTGCACTTATTATAGTAAACCTCACCTAAAGCTCCTCTTTCCCCCTATGCACTGAATTCCCACTTGAACCAAATTCCCAAATACACTCAGTTGGTCTCTGTCTCACTCCAGCTGAAGTCTCCACTCACTGATCAGCCGCCTCTTACTGATTTTACTGAAGCAGGATTTCAGCAAGGAAGAAGAACATGTGCTCGGGTCCTTACATTAACCACTGTCATTGAAAATGCCTTTCGAAGGAATCTCCAAACTTTCCAAATTTTCCTGGACCTCACTGCAGTGTATGAATATCTGATGAGATGACCTATTCTTCAAAATATCAAGCGTTCTCCCTCCCTGGGCTACTGACACCATTGAAACTGCTGCTCCAGGGCAGAGGGTTCAGGGTGCATATGGGTGACAAGGCTAGCGCATGGAGGAAACAGATGAATGAGTTACCCCAGGGGATCTGTCCTAGCCCTGTTCTAATTTTACACTAACCACCTACTCCTAATCCAGTCCCAGAAGTTTATCTTTGCAGACGACATCTGCTGTGGCACATAAGCTCAGACTGTCCCAGAGCTCGAGATGTGTTAAACAATGAGATCACAAAGCTGACCAACTACTGCAAGACATGGTGCATACAAGTGAACACCAGTAAAACAGTTTCTAGCACATTGCACCTTCACAGTGCCAGTGCCAAGAGAGAACTGATTATCACCCTAGATGACCAGAGGTTGAAGCACGATCCCCACCCTGTTTACCGAGGTGTCAATCTTGACAGAACCCTCATATACACCCAGCAACTCATCAGAAAGGCAGAAAAAGATTAAACAATCTCCTCAGTAAACTGGCCAGTACCGCATGGGGATCACAGGCTAAGACCATCAGGGCCTCTGTTCTTGCAATCATGTATTCAACCACAGAATACTGTGCTCCAGTATGATACCAATCAGACCCACACCAAACCTATTGCTGTGCAACTCAGCTCAACAATGTGCATCATCACAGGGGCTCTTCGAACAACCTGGCTCCCTGAGTAACACTGCCCCACCCCCACCCTGACTCACACCCCGTGACCTCCACCCCCAATTTAGGAGGGCAATTGAAAGGTAAGCTACTAGAGAAGGTCTGTTCGAACCCCAGCCTGGCCTTCTTCAAAGACCCCCACAACCCACCGGCAGTACACGTGCCCTCACACCACTCCATATGGTTAAACCCACCACACCGAGGAGTAACAGTTGAGGACCTTTGGCAGGAGAATAGATCCACCAGAAACCATTCTCTCGTCGTGGACCCTACTGATCGACCATGGTGACAGTGGGCCCTTTTAAACCATTTCTGAACTAGCCAAGGCCTCTGTGCAGCTACCCAGTGGAGTTGCCAAGACCATCCAGGATGCAGCTTTGGTGCATTCCACAGGACTCCGAGCCTCTGACCTGCTCTTGTAGTCACAATATTTAGATGGCTGGGCCAGTTAAGTTTCTGGTCAATGTTAACCCCCAGGATGATTTCATTAGCTAGTATTCACATGGGTAAACCATTCCACTAATCATACAAATAAGTAATTTCACTAGTAGTCACATGAACAAATAATCCGACTAGTGACCACACATGCAAATAATTCCATCAATTAATGATGACATGAGGTGAATGACTCCACTCTCCAGTCACTGACAGCTTGGCCTAAATAGCCAAGTGGTTATGGTACTGGGTTTATAACCCCAAGATCAAGAGTTCAAATCTCACAATGCCAAACTATGAAACAATGTAATTTAGCTTGGCCTAAATAGCCAAGTGGTTATGGTACTGGGTTTGTAACCTCAAGAGTTCAAATCTCACAATGGCAAAACTATGAAACAATATAACTTCATCTGAGACAGATGGAAACAGGTTTACTCAAAAAGAGTATCAAGAGTTCAAATCTCACAATGGCAAACTATGAAACAATGTAACTTCATCTGAAACAGATGGAAACAGGTTTGTACTCGAAAGAGTTACAAAACAAAAAAAAAGCTTGGCCTAAATAGCCAAGTGGTTGTGGTACTGGGTTTGTAACCCCAAGATCAAGAGTTCAAATCTCACAATGACAAACTATGAAACAACGTAAGGCCTAAATAGCCAAGTGGTTATGGTACTGGACTTGTAACCCCAAGATCAAGAGTTCAAATCTCACAATGGCAAACTATGAAACAATGTAATTTCATCTGAAACAGATGGAAATGGGTTTGTACTCGAAAGAGTTACAGACAGCAACATTTAGGCTTGGCCTAAATAGCCAAGTGGTTATGGTACTGGGTTTGTAACCCCAAGATCAAGAGTTCAAATCTCACAATGGCAAACTATGAAACAATGGGGGCCTCGGTGGCTCCTTGCAGGCGTTGCCCGTCTTGGGCTGTGCCTGATTTATAGCTTGGCTTAAATAGCCAAGTGGTTATGGTACTGGGTTTGTAACCCCAAGACTCAAGAGTTCAAATCTCACAATGGCAAACTATGAAACAATATAACTTCATCTGAAACAGATGGAAACATGTTTGTACTCGAAAGGGTTACAACTAGGTGATGCTTGGCCTCAATAGCCAAGTGGTTATGGTACTGGGTTTGTAACCCCAAGATCAAGAGTTCAAATCTCACAATGGCAAACTATGAAACAATGTAACTTCATCTGAAACAGATGGAAACAGGTTTACTCAAAAGAGTATCAAGAGTTCAAATCTCACAATGGCAAAACTATGAAACAATGTAACTTCATCTGAAACAGATGGAAACAGGTTTGTACTCAAAAGAGTTACCCAACAATTAGTGTCTGCTGGCACTCTCGAGGCCTTCCGTGCTCGGTGGGCACCACGGGGACTGGGGTGTTTTGTTGACCCCTTTAATCACATTTTGATTTAAAGTTTGTAAGTTTCCTTTAAACTTTGTTCTTGGTTTTACAGCTGACCTGAATTAGGGGCTGTGCCTGATTTATCCCAATTTTGTTGATTTGGTTTTCATTTAAAAGATTATCAAGAGTTCACATCTCACAATGGCAAACTATGAAACAATATAACTTCATCTGAAACAGATGGAAATGGGTTTGTACTTGAAAGAGTTACAAATCTGTTTATCTGGGGATGATGGGTTGAAGGCAGTGTCTATGAAAAAAGGTGAAATTGGGCTACATAGACCATCAAGAGTTCAAATCTCACAATGACAAACTATGAAACAATGTAACTTCATCTGAAACAGATGGAAATGTGTTTGTACTTGAAAGAGTTACAGTTGCTCCACTCACTGACTGCTGATGAGAAAGGTAAGTACTTCCACTAAATAAATAAATAACTTCAATGACTAGTGGTCACATAAGCAAATTACCTTACTAACCAGTGGTTACATTGAGTCACTGCATTAACCAATCAGAGGGAAATAGCTGCACCAAGACCTTGCATTTATGTAGAACCTTCAATACAGCAAAGCGTCCCTAGGTGCTTGACACCAAGCCACAGAAACAGTGATCACATACTTTGGTTATTCCATTAGCCACTGAATATACTAACAAATTAACTCTGCTGTTGCAATAACTGAGTGACTCCACTAACTGACAATGGGTAATCTTTTGGGCCTTGTGCTTTGAGTTATGAAGTGGCACTTAGCAACAACCTGCTCACTGATGCTCAATTTGGGTTCCACCAGGGCCACTCGGCTCCTGACCTCATTACAGCCTGAGTCCAAACATGGACAAAAGAGCTGATTTGCAGAGGTGGGGTGAGAGTGACTGCCCTCAACCTCGAGGCAGTATTTGAACAAGTGTGGCATCAAGGAGCCCTAGCAAAACTGGAGTCAATGGGAATAACTGTCCTCAACACTTTCCATCACCTTGCTGATGAAAATACCCGCAGGGCCCCTGGATTTCTGATCTCTGTCGATGGGTGACCATTGCCAGTGGAAGTGTGGTTACCCCTCATTGTAGGAGAGAGCTATTGTTTCCCCTGCCCAGTATCTGTGCAGGACTCCTCAGAGCCTGCCTTCAGCAGTGCAATAGCACCACTGGGCACCTTAGGATGGACATATTTGTTGCGGAAGGGATGAATTGCAACTTTGTCAGAATAATACAGGGCTAGAAATGATTAAATTATGAAGAAAGGCATTCATTTCATTGTGTGTAGAAGATTAAGAGGTGATCCAATTGAGGTGTTTAATTGGGTAGATAGAGAGAAACTATTTCCTCCGGTGTGGGAAGAATCCAGAACAGGGGGCGCAATGTTCTATTGAGAGCTGGGCCACACTGGGATGACTTTTTCACACAAAAGGTCGTGGAAATCTGGAACTCTCTCCTCCAAAAATCTGTTGCAGCTGGAGACCAGTTGGAAATTTCAGAACTGAGATTGACAATGATTTGATTCCAAGGGTTACAGAGCCAAGACACATAAAGGGAATTAGGATTCAAAATCAGCGACAATCTAATTGAATGACAGAAGAGGCTTGAGGAGCTGAATGACCTATTTCTGTTCCTATATTTCCTATAGTTGGATCACATCCAACACAGGCGCTTGCTGAATGTTACACAATGGGCCATGGGTGACACTAGGGAATTCTGACAGGAACTCCACACACACTGTACATGTGGAAAAAAAAGGGAATCTTTTCCTCGCTGCAGGCAAGTTCATACCCAGACGTTTCTCCAGTGTAGTCAGGGATTCCCCACGGTGACATCTCAAGGGGAATGCATGTCAGGGTTTCTGACGTGTAAACCCCTCAGAGAGTCCGGGTGGGAAAAACACACACCTGCTCGTTCGAACAAACATCACCTCCAGGCAATCGAACCTGTCCTCACTCCTCACCGTCTCACAAAAGGGAGGGGCTTACCTCTTCTTTAAGTACAGCAGTTAAGGCTCTGGGAGCGCAGTTGAAATGCACAGTGACCCGCGTGTGAACTTGGAACACCTGCCTTCCACCGCAGCTCTTTCAAACAAACATCATGGCTCAGAATGGATTGGAAAACACAGCATCGTGGCTGCAGAAATATCTCACTGAGGGCTGCGGATGTGGACTGGGTCAGCTCCAGGGGTACTGAGAAGGCTCGACTGGATGCTGACCCCTGTCCAAATTCAACCAATTTGTCAGAAGTCACCTGGTTCCATTTGTATTTATCTAATTGTAGCCAGAGTAAACCTGCAATGACAACTCCTTCTTACCTCTGGTTGTCTCCGAAGGATCTATCCTCGCGCCCCCTCCCCCCCTCCTCTTTGTCTTCTACATCCCATCCCTGGGTTCATCTTCTGAAAACACGTCAAGTTCCGTCGTAGCCTGATGACCCTCAGCTCTACCTCACCATCATTCTCTCAACCCCCTCTACGTCTCTACGTGGTCAGATGCTTGCCCAACACCCAGTACTGGATGAGCAGAAACTTCCTCCAATTAAAGGTTGAGAAGGCTGAAGCCGTTATCTTTGGTCCCCACCACAAATTGCATCCCCTAATCACCAGCTCCACGAATCAGGACAAGTCCAGTCCGACCAATCACTGCCCCATCAGTCTACTCTCAACCATCAGCAAAGTAGTGGAGTGTCGATGACAGTCATTAGTGGCTCTTACCTCAGCAACAATTTGCTCACAGGTACTTGGTTTGGGTTCTACCAGGGCCACCCAGCTACTAACCTCATTACAGTCTTGGTCCAAATGTGGACAAAATAGCTGATTTGTAGAGGCAGGGTGACAGTGACTGCCCTCAACATTGAGGCAGCCTTTGAACAAGTGTGGCAGCAAGGAGCTCTCTAAAGTTAATGAGAATCAGGGGGAAAGCTCTCCACTTATTGGAGTCATGCCCAGCACAAAGGAAGGTGGTTGTGGTCGTCTGAGATCAACCCTCTCAGTCCCAGGACATTGCTGTAGGAGTTCCGCAGGGTAATGCCCTCAGGCCAAGGTGTTGTTGAAGTGATGTTTGCGCTGTGTGCAGTACCATTCGTGACTCCTCAGATACTGAAGCAGCACACACAGCAAGACCTTGACAACGTTCAGGCTTGAGCTGATAAGTGGCAAGTGGCACCACACAGGTGCCAGGCAATGACCATCTCCAAGAAGAGAAAATCTAACTATCTCCCCATGACATTCAACAGCATTACTAATGGTGAAACCTCCACAATCAACATCCTGGGTGGGGGAGGGGGTGGGGGGGGTGGTCACCATCCATCAGGACATTTGACTGGACCAGCCGCATAAAAAACTGTGGCTGCAAGAGCAAGTTCAGAGTCTGGGAATTCTGCAGTGAGTAACTCACCTCTGGACTTCCCATCTATAAGGCACAAGTCAGGAACGCGATGGAATACTCCCCACTTGGCTAGGTGAGTGCAGTTTGGACAACTCTCAAGAGGCTCGACACCATCCAGATCAAAGCGAGTTTTCCCCACTGTCATGGCCAAATATTTACCCCTTAACCAACCATCACAAAAACAATGATCCTTTTTGGATCTCTTTGGCGTTTGGGATCTTGTTATGCGCAAATTACTGCCATGTTTTCTGCACTACACCAGTGACTGCACTTCAAAAGTGCTTCACTGACTTGGGAAGGGCTTTGTGGCTTTCTGGGAACTATCCAAATGCAAGTAGCTTTCAAGGGTTCTGTCACAAAATTTGCTGTAAATTTTTGTGACGTCCTGAAGGGGGCAGTGGGCTGTGAGAGGCATCCTTTATTTCCCTTTATTCTTTCATGGGATGTGGGTGTCATTGTCAAGACTAGCACTCGTTGCCCATCCCCAATTGCCCTTGAGCTGAACGGCTTGCTAGGCCATTTCAGAGGGCAGTTAAGAGTCAACCAGATCGCTGTGGGCCTGGAGTCACAAGGTAAAGATGCCAGATTTCCTTCCCTAAACAGGGGTGAACCAGTTGGG
The DNA here is from genome assembly GCF_017639515.1 of Carcharodon carcharias. Taxonomy (NCBI): domain Eukaryota; kingdom Metazoa; phylum Chordata; class Chondrichthyes; order Lamniformes; family Lamnidae; genus Carcharodon; species Carcharodon carcharias. Next base: position 22,846,656 of record NC_054496.1, read on the forward strand.
TTTTTACAACAACCAATGAGAGTTTCATTGTCACTATCTTTCGATTCCAGATTTATTAATGGAATTCAAATCCCACCACGGCAGCTGGTGGAATTTGATCCCATTACCCCAGATCATTATCCTGGATCCCAGCATTACATTACCACAATGTCACCATTTCCCTCCCTTGAATGGTTCAATGGTGGATCTACTCTTTTGGCAGGTGTGGAGGGGGTGGTTGGGGTTAAGGCTCAGGATGCCCCGATTCTGACCAGTACAGATTCTGACTGCTCCCTAGCTCAGTGCAGCCATTGGCAGTATGTAAAATGCCTTCTAAATGGAATGTGATAACTGAAGTATATTATCCTCGAGATCCCCTGTCCCCTGAGTGCTGGCCTGCCCTGCCTCATATCCTATCCACCACCAAAGCAATAAAAAGCATTTCCCTCGTAACCTGAACCTCAATAATTGCGAATTATCCTGAAAATTACAATCAATTGGAAGCTTGCTAACTTCAGGAGGTTCTGCATTATAAAGATTACTCAATAACAGATTTTTTTTTTAAGAAAATACGACACCAGCTGATATGACATATTCACTCCTCACATCAATTATTTTGCAATTTTTTTCACCTCGACCTCTCATTCCAAAATCCCCAGGAATGTTTTGACCTTTGACACCATTTTCCTCCTTCATTGGCACTAGACCATCAAACTGAATTATAATAATCTATCCGTTAGCATTCATAGAGACAGACTTAAGAAAACAAAAAACTTGCATTTTTATAGCACCTTTCATGACCCAAAGCATTTCCCAGTCAACAGAGTATTTATGTCGCATAAGCAATGTGGTGTTGTAAGAAACACAGCAACAAAAACAACAACTTACATTTATATAGTGCCTTTCACATGACGAAACACCCCAGGGCGCTTCACAGCTGATAATAGTCAGTGTGCTGAGCTCCCCTGTGTTCCTCCCCTTCATATCCTACATCTGCTCAGCAAAGGGGCAGACTGGACCCACTCCTGTTCTTGATGTTGTGGGATGCTGTACTGTGCCCGGTCCCACATTAAACCTTTCTGTGCCAGACCCTTGCACTGCACTTCATGTCAATCTGAGTGCAACTGACCGAAATTGCCGCCTCTACAAACAAGATATGCCAGGGGAGAGGGATTTTTATATTACTTGTGAACAGCTAGGAACTAATTTTTAGGAGAATGTACACCAGCATGCCATATTTACTGGTGCACGATAGTCAGGTGCTGAGTGACATTGTGCCAGTCCACCGGCCATGTGGAGGGCTATAAGAAATACACTCAATGAAGCTCCAGCTTTTTCAGTCTAAAAGTCTGGGAACTAGAAGATATAACATGGTGGCAGCCGGCGAATGTGAGTAAGACTCAAGTGTTTCGAACAGACCTAATGTTTAATTAGATTGAGAAAAATCAACCCAAATTAGTGCCTAAGAAAGACAGAGTGAATCATACAAAAGTCACTATACCAGGTATGTGTGTGTGTGTGTAACAGGACTGAGTTGAGAAGCTGATGTGTCATTGAGGCAATTGAGAAATTTAAACAAAAGCACAGACTGGCATTCAGTAGCTTTATAAAAGGCACCAGTGAAGAGAAAAAGGGCTAACAACATCCTGTTGTGGGCAAGGGCTACATTCCTTTACAAGCTCACAGAGGCATGAAGATGACAATAAAAACCAAGAGTAGTTTGAAAAAATCAGCACACATCCACAGCCAAAGTCAAACCATTGATATGAATTTCAGAACTAAAGGCAGGAGCCAGGTAACTATTAATTAACTCACTCCTGTTTCACACACACAGTCAGTGCTGGGACACTCAGTCCTGTTTTAAACACACAGTCAGTGCTGGGACAGTCAGTACTGTTATACACACACAGTCAGTGCTGGGACACTCAGTCCTGTTATACACACACAGTCAGTGCTGGGACATTCAGCCCTGTTATACACACACAGTCAGTGCTGGGACATTCAGTCCTGTTATACACACACAGTCAGTGCTGGGACACTCAGTCCTGTTACACACACACAGTCAGTGCAGGGACACTCAGTCCTGTTATATACATACACTCAGTGCTGGAACACTCAGAAATGTTACACACACACAGTCAGTGCTGGGACACTCAGTCCTGTTATACACATACACTCAGTGCTGGGACAGTCAGTCCTGTTACACACACACAGTCAGTACTGGGACACTCAGCCCTGTAACACACACACAGTCAGTGCTGGGACAGTCAGTCCTGTTACACACACACAGTCAGTACTGGGACACTCAGCCCTGTAACACACACACAGTCAGTGCAGGGACACTCAGTCCTGTTATATACACACAGTCAGTGCTGGGACACTCAGTCCTGTTACACACACGCACTCAGTGCTGGGACACTCAGTACTGTTATACACACACAGTCAGTGCTGGGACACTCAGTCCTGTTATACACACACAGTCAGTGCTGGGACATTCAGCCCTGTTATACACACACAGTCAGTGCTGGGACATTCAGTCCTGTTATACACACACAGTCAGTGCTGGGACACTCAGTCCTGTTACACACACACAGTCAGTGCAGGGACACTCAGTCCTGTTATATACATACACTCAGTGCTGGAACACTCAGAAATGTTACACACACACAGTCAGTGCTGGGACACTCAGTCCTGTTATACACATACACTCAGTGCTGGGACAGTCAGTCCTGTTACACACACACAGTCAGTACTGGGACACTCAGCCCTGTAACACACAAGCAGTCAGTGCTGGGACACTCAGTCCTGTTATACACACACAGTCAGTGCTGAGACACGCAGTCCTGTTATACACACAGAGTCAGTGCTGGGACACAGTCCTGTTACGCACACACAGTCAGTGCTGGGACGCTCAGTCCTGTTATGCACACACAGTCAGTGCTGGGACACTCAGTCCTGTTATACACACACAGTCAGTGCTGGGACACTCAGTCCTGTTATACACACACACTCAGTGCTGGGACACTCAGTCCTGTAACACACACACAGTCAGTGCTGGGACACTCAGTCCTGTTACACACACACAAAGTCAGTGCTGAGACACTCAGTCCTGTTATACACGCACAGTCAGTGCTGGGACACTCAGTCCTGTTATACACACACAGTCAGTGCTGGGACACTCAGTCCTGTTATACACAAACAGTCAGTGCTGGGACACTCAGTCCTGTTATGCACACACAGTCAGTGCTGAGACACGCAGTCCTGTCATACACACAGAGTCAGTGCTGGGACACAGTCCTGTTACACACACACACTCAGTGCTGGGACACTCAGTCCTGTAACACACACACAGTCAGTGCTGGGACACTCAGTCCTGTTACACACACACACAGTCAGTGCTGAGACACTCAGTCCTGTTATACACGCACAGTCAGTGCTGGGACACTCAGTCCTGTTATACACACACAGTCAGTGCTGGGACACTCAGTCCTGTTACACACACACAGTCAGTGCTGGGACACTCAGTCCTGTTATACACACACACTCAGTGCTGGGACACACAGTCTTGTTTTGCACACACAGTCAGTGCCGGGACACTCAGTCCTCTTACACACACACACAGTCAGTGCTGGGACACTCAGTCCTGTTATACACACACAGTCAGTGCTGGGACACTCAGTCCTGTTATACACACACAGTCAGTGCTGGGACAGTCAGTCCTGTTATACACAAACAGTCAGTGCTGGGACACTCAGTCCTGTTACACACACACAATCAGTGCTGGGACACTCAGTCCTGTTATACACACATTGTCAGTGCTGGGATACTCAGTCCTGTTACACACACACAGTCAGTGCTGGGACACTCAGTCCTGTTATGCACACACAGTCAGTGCTGGGACACTCAGTCCTGTTACACACACACAGTCAGTGCTGGGACACTCAGTCCTGTTATGCACACACAGTCAGTGCTGGGACACTCAGTCCTGTTACACACACACAGTCAGTGCTGGGACACTCAGTCCTGTTATACACACACAGTCAGTGCTGGGACACACAGTCTTGTTTTGCACACACAGTCAGTGCTGGGACACTCAGTCCTGTTATACACACACAGTCAGTGCTGGGACACTCAGTCCTGTTATACACACACAGTCAGTGCTGGGTCACTCAGTCTTGTTACACACACTTAGTCAGTGCTGGGACACTCAGTCCTGTTATGCACACACAGTCAGTGCTGGGACACTCAGTCCTGTTATACACACACCGTCAGTGCTGGGACACTCAGTACTGTTATGCACACACATTCTGTGCTGGGACACTCAGTCCTGTTATACACACACAGTCAGTGCTGGGACACTCAGTCCTGTTATACACACACAGTCAGTGCTGGGACACTCAGTCCTGTTATACACATACACTCAATGCTGGGACACTCAGTCCTGTAACACACACACAGTCAGTGCTGGGACACTCAGTCCTGTTACACACACACAAAGTCAGTGCTGAGACACTCAGTCCTGTTATACACGCACAGTCAGTGCTGGGACACTCAGTCCTGTTATACACACACAGTCAGTGCTGGGACACTCAGTCCTGTTATACACAAACAGTCAGTGCTGGGACACTCAGTCCTGTTATGCACACACAGTCAGTGCTGAGACACGCAGTCCTGTCATACACACAGAGTCAGTGCTGGGACACAGTCCTGTTACACACACACACTCAGTGCTGGGACACTCAGTCCTGTAACACACACACAGTCAGTGCTGGGACACTCAGTCCTGTTACACACACACACAGTCAGTGCTGAGACACTCAGTCCTGTTATACACGCACAGTCAGTGCTGGGACACTCAGTCCTGTTATACACACACAGTCAGTGCTGGGACACTCAGTCCTGTTACACACACACAGTCAGTGCTGGGACACTCAGTCCTGTTATACACACACACTCAGTGCTGGGACACACAGTCTTGTTTTGCACACACAGTCAGTGCCGGGACACTCAGTCCTCTTACACACACACACAGTCAGTGCTTTGACATTCAGTCCTGTTATACACACACAGTCAGTGCTGGGACACTCAGTCCAGTTATACTCACACAGTCAGTGCTTTGACACGCAGTCCTGTTATACACAGATAGTCAATGCTGGGACACTCAGTCCTGTTACACACACACAATCAGTGCTGGGACACTCAGTCCTGTTATACACACATTGTCAGTGCTGGGATACTCAGTCCTGTTACACACACACAGTCAGTGCTGGGACACTCAGTCCTGTTATGCACACACAGTCACTGCTGGGACATTCAGTCCTGTTTCACACACACAGTCAGTGCTGGGACCCTCAGTCCTGTTATACAAACACAGTCACTGCTGTCACACTCAGTCCTGGTGCACACACATAGTCAGTGCTGGGACACTCAGTCCTGTTATACACACACAGTCAGTGCTGGGACACTCAGTCCTGTTATACACAAACAGTCAGTGCTGGGACACTCAGTCCTGTTATACACACACAGTCAGTGCTGGGACACTCAGTCCTGTTATACACACACAGTCAGTGCTGGGTCACTCAGTCTTGTTACACACACTTAGTCAGTGCTGGGACACTCAGTCCTGTTATGCACACACAGTCAGTGCTGGGACACTCAGTCCTGTTATACACACACAGTCAGTGCTGGGACACTCAGTCCTGTTATGCACACACAGTCAGTGCTGGGACACTCAGTCCTGTTATACACACACAGTCAGTGCTGGGACACTCAGTCCTGTTATACACACACAGTCAGTGCTGGGACACTCAGTCCTGTTATGCACACACAGTCAGTGCTGGGACACACAGTCTTGTTTTGCACACACAGTCAGTGCTGGGACACACAGTCTTGTTATGCACACACAGTCAGTGCTGGGACACTCAGTCCTGTTATACACACACAGTCAGTGCTGGGACACTCAGTCCTGTTATACACAAACAGTCAGTGCTGGGACACTCAGTCCTGTTATGCACACACAGTCAGTGCTGAGACACGCAGTCCTGTCATACACACAGAGTCAGTGCTGGGACACAGTCCTGTTACACACACACACTCAGTGCTGGGACACTCAGTCCTGTAACACACACACAGTCAGTGCTGGGACACTCAGTCCTGTTACACACACACACAGTCAGTGCTGAGACACTCAGTCCTGTTATACACGCACAGTCAGTGCTGGGACACTCAGTCCTGTTATACACACACAGTCAGTGCTGGGACACTCAGTCCTGTTACACACACACAGTCAGTGCTGGGACACTCAGTCCTGTTATACACACACACTCAGTGCTGGGACACACAGTCTTGTTTTGCACACACAGTCAGTGCCGGGACACTCAGTCCTCTTACACACACACACAGTCAGTGCTGGGACACTCAGTCCTGTTATACACACACAGTCAGTGCTGGGACACTCAGTCCTGTTATACACACACAGTCAGTGCTGGGACAGTCAGTCCTGTTATACACAAACAGTCAGTGCTGGGACACTCAGTCCTGTTACACACACACAATCAGTGCTGGGACACTCAGTCCTGTTATACACACATTGTCAGTGCTGGGATACTCAGTCCTGTTACACACACACAGTCAGTGCTGGGACACTCAGTCCTGTTATGCACACACAGTCAGTGCTGGGACACTCAGTCCTGTTACACACACACAGTCAGTGCTGGGACACTCAGTCCTGTTATGCACACACAGTCAGTGCTGGGACACTCAGTCCTGTTACACACACACAGTCAGTGCTGGGACACTCAGTCCTGTTATACACACACAGTCAGTGCTGGGACACACAGTCTTGTTTTGCACACACAGTCAGTGCTGGGACACTCAGTCCTGTTATACACACACAGTCAGTGCTGGGACACTCAGTCCTGTTATACACACACAGTCAGTGCTGGGTCACTCAGTCTTGTTACACACACTTAGTCAGTGCTGGGACACTCAGTCCTGTTATGCACACACAGTCAGTGCTGGGACACTCAGTCCTGTTATACACACACAGTCAGTGCTGGGACACTCAGTCCTGTTATGCACACACAGTCAGTGCTGGGACACTCAGTCCTGTTATACACACACAGTCAGTGCTGGGACACTCAGTCCTGTTATACACACACAGTCAGTGCTGGGACACTCAGTCCTGTTATACACACACACTCAGTGCTGGGACACTCAGTCCTGTAACACACACACAGTCAGTGCTGGGACACTCAGTCCTGTTACACACACACAAAGTCAGTGCTGAGACACTCAGTCCTGTTATACACGCACAGTCAGTGCTGGGACACTCAGTCCTGTTATACACACACAGTCAGTGCTGGGACACTCAGTCCTGTTATACACAAACAGTCAGTGCTGGGACACTCAGTCCTGTTATGCACACACAGTCAGTGCTGAGACACGCAGTCCTGTCATACACACAGAGTCAGTGCTGGGACACAGTCCTGTTACACACACACACTCAGTGCTGGGACACTCAGTCCTGTAACACACACACAGTCAGTGCTGGGACACTCAGTCCTGTTACACACACACACAGTCAGTGCTGAGACACTCAGTCCTGTTATACACGCACAGTCAGTGCTGGGACACTCAGTCCTGTTATACACACACAGTCAGTGCTGGGACACTCAGTCCTGTTACACACACACAGTCAGTGCTGGGACACTCAGTCCTGTTATACACACACACTCAGTGCTGGGACACACAGTCTTGTTTTGCACACACAGTCAGTGCCGGGACACTCAGTCCTCTTACACACACACACAGTCAGTGCTGGGACACTCAGTCCTGTTATACACACACAGTCAGTGCTGGGACACTCAGTCCTGTTATACACACACAGTCAGTGCTGGGACAGTCAGTCCTGTTATACACAAACAGTCAGTGCTGGGACACTCAGTCCTGTTACACACACACAATCAGTGCTGGGACACTCAGTCCTGTTATACACACATTGTCAGTGCTGGGATACTCAGTCCTGTTACACACACACAGTCAGTGCTGGGACACTCAGTCCTGTTATGCACACACAGTCAGTGCTGGGACACTCAGTCCTGTTACACACACACAGTCAGTGCTGGGACACTCAGTCCTGTTATGCACACACAGTCAGTGCTGGGACACTCAGTCCTGTTACACACACACAGTCAGTGCTGGGACACTCAGTCCTGTTATACACACACAGTCAGTGCTGTGACACACAGTCTTGTTTTGCACACACAGTCAGTGCTGGGACACTCAGTCCTGTTATACACACACAGTCAGTGCTGGGACACTCAGTCCTGTTATACACACACAGTCAGTGCTGGGTCACTCAGTCTTGTTACACACACTTAGTCAGTGCTGGGACACTCAGTCCTGTTATGCACACACAGTCAGTGCTGGGACACTCAGTCCTGTTATACACACACAGTCAGTGCTGGGACACTCAGTCCTGTTATGCACACACAGTCAGTGCTGGGACACTCAGTCCTGTTATACACACACAGTCAGTGCTGGGACACTCAGTCCTGTTATACACACACAGTCAGTGCTGGGACACTCAGTCCTGTTATGCACACACAGTCAGTGCTGGGACACACAGTCTTGTTTTGCACACACAGTCAGTGCTGGGACACACAGTCTTGTTTTGCACACACAGTCAGTGCTGGGACACTCAGTCCTGTTATACACACACAGTCAGTGCTGGGACACTCAGTCCTGTTATATACACACAGTCAGTGCTGGGTCACTCAGTCTTGTTACACACACTTAGTCAGTGCTGGGACACTCAGTCCTGTTATGCACACACAGTCAGTGCTGGGACACTCAGTCCTGTTATACACACACAGTCAGTGCTGGGACACTCAGTCCTGTTATGCACACACAGTCAGTGCTGGGACACTCAGTCCTGTTATACACACACAGTCAGTGCTGGGACATTCAGTCCTGTTATACACACACATTCAATGCTGGGACACTCAGTCCTGTTATACACACACAGTCAGTGCTGGGACACTCAGTACTGTTATACACACACAGTCAGTGCTGGGACACTCAGTCCTGTTATACACACACAGTCAGTGCTGGGATACTCAGTCCTGTTACACACACACAGTCAGTGCTGGGAAACATTTTATGTTTTAGGTTATCAGGTTCGCTTTGTCCAGCGAATGCGAGTTGTGTCCTTTATATTCACACATTAGTTGGCGCTTGAAACAATATAGCGATGTCAATTATCTGAACAAACAGGGGTGGTTTATTGGAAGTAAGAACAGGACCCTAACACCGTGTGTGCTTCTTCAATCACCTTCAGCTCTAGACTTACAGTTACCCAAGTAGCCCGCGCTGTATAGTGATTGGTCAATACAATCACGTGGTCAGTTAACTGCACTCTCTTAAAGGTACTCAGCACTCCACTTTACCACATGCATCCTCCTTTACCTGATAGTACAGTTGGCAAACTTCTCAACATCCCAATTATTTACATGAATTACTATTTACAAGACCTCAGGAAGCTTCCTCAAACATGTCATAGCTCAACAACCTCAGCTGGTTTCTACATGACCTCCTCCTCAGGGGTTAACTGTCCACCAAGCCCTTCGGTGGAAGTGGGCACGTTTGTGTCTTCAACTCTCTCGGGTCCAACAGGCCCCACCAATACTTCCAAGTCATGTGACATTTCTTCTACATGCGCTGCACACTCAAACGTAAATGGTGATGGCATTCCTTCTTGTGGGACTGTCTTTCTTCTCCGGAGATGATCCAGGTGTAGTCTAATTTTTCAGCTATTTACAGATACATTATGGAAGAGAGGTGCTGTCACTGGACTCACTTCTTCCAATAGCTAATTGGTTCCATCTCCAAAGTTCTTCTTGAGAACTGTGTCTCCCACCGTGAAATTTATTTCAAGAATATGCCCATCATGTCTAATATTCTGGGTCTCTTGGCTTCTCTCCACCCTCCCCCCTACATTCAGCCTGATAAGAGTTAAATGGGTGCGGAGACATCTCTTCATTAGTAATTCAGCAGGGGCAATACCAGTGGTCGTGTGTGGCATTGTCCGGTATGTGAACAGGAACCGTGACAATCTGGTGCTGATGGAATCCCCGTCCAGCTTCTTCATCTCGGATTTAAAAGTTTGGACTGCCCGCTCAGCCAAACCATTAGAGGCGGGGTGGTAAGGTGAGGTTTTGATATAAGTTATCCCGTTGAGGGTTGTAAACCTGTGGAACTCTCCGCTGGTAAACACAGTCCCGTTATCCAACACGAGCACCTCCGGTAACCCACGCACTGCAAAACTGCAAAACTCTGTTGTAAACGGTCTATGGCGGCTGCTGAAGTGGGTGACCAGACGTCATGGCCATCGATCCACTTGGAGAGGGCATCTATTAGTAAAAGGGACATCGCGCACAAGAAGGGCCCCACGTAGGCAATATGCAGGTGCACCCATGGTCGCCCTGGCCATTCCCAGGGGTGCAATGGATCTGGGGTTGGGGGGGAGATTTTGTGCCTGTTGGCATCGAAGACAACTTTTAACTAGGGTTCGGTGTCCAGTAGCTGCGTGTGAGCATCTTCATCTTACTAATGCCAGGGTGAGCGCTATGTAATTCAGCCAGTAATGGTCTTTGCCTTCTCGGGGGAACGATAACCCTTGCTCCCCAGAGCTATATACCATCCTGGCAGGTGAGCTCGTATCTGCCATTGAAATGAGGCTTCATGTCAACAGACTTTGGCTCTCTGACCATCCATTCAAGACCTGCTCTTGGGCGTGAGATAAAAGTGGATCTTGGCTTGTCCACTCACAGATTTGTTTGGCCTGGACGGGGAGGAATCGAAAAAATTTACTAAGACAAGTTCCTGGGGAATTGGAACCTTCACGTTGTTATCTGGCAGGGGGAGGAGGCTCAGTGAGTCAGTATGTGTGATCTGGCTTCCTGATTGGTGAATAAAAGTGTATCCGTAAGCAGCCAATATCAGTGCCCATCTCTGGATATGAGCAGATGCGATGGGGGGGTATCACCTTATCCTCTCCAAATAATCCCAGCAGAGGTTTATTTTTGTATATAATGTGAAAATGGTGACCGAGGAGTTATTGATGGAATGTCTGAACACAATCACGATAGACAAGCCATCGTTCTCAATGTGAGAATATTGTCGCTCTACAGCACTGAGTGTGCGAGATGTATAACCAATGGGTCGCTCGGAGCCATCCAACATCCGATGTGAAAGTACAGCCCCTCCTCCATAAGGGGATGTGTCACAAGTTAAAATCAATTCTTTCTTTGGGTCAAAGGGGACCAGTCGGGCTGATGATCTTAACAACTGCTTTACCTTCAGAAACGCCTCCTGATGTGGAGCTTGCCAAATCCATTGATGGTTTCTCTTAAGCAATGGGTATGATGGAGCCAGTGTGGTTGATAGGTTTGGGAGAAATCACCCATTGTATTTATCATGTCTAAGAACCCTTTAGTTCTGTAGTGTTTTTCGGTGTAGGTGCCTCGCGAGTAGCCTTGACCTTTCCTTCCACAGGATGCAGGCCCTGCGTGTTGACCTCACTTTAGCCTGAGCTAAAGTGGAGTGCTATGTACCTTTAAGAGGATGTAATTAATCGACCACATAACTGTATTGACCAATCGCTATACGGCACAGGCTACTTTGGTAATTGTAAGTCTAGAGCTGGAGGTGATTGAAGAAGCACACATGGTGTTAGTGTCCTGTTCTTAGTTCCAGTAAGCCACCCGTGTTTGTTCAGTTAATCGATCTCTCTATCTATATTGTTTCAAGCACTAACTAATGTGTAGATATCAAGGGTACAGCTCGTGTTCAGGGGACACAGTGAACCAGATAACCAAAAACATAAAACTAGTAACGAGGATAAACTGGATAAGTTGATGTCAATCAAGAAAGCTGCAGTAAGTCAGCTCCATTACTTCACCACTACCTTGAAACTGTTCGAAAGCGCAGTCTCCTTAAGTCATCGAGTATACCGAGGTTTGGGCATCTTGAACCGTTCAACCCCGTTTCCAATGACTGGTCTCATTACATCGAATGCCTAGTGTTCTTCTTTACCGCTAATGGCATCGCAGGGGAAGGACAAGAAGAGGGTGATTCTTTTGTCCACATGCAGGAGCAAAACGTAAGGGCTGGTCCACAGCCTCATGTCACCCAACACCCCCGATACGGAGAATTTCGACTAGTTAGTAAACATTGTAAATAAATACCTGAAGCCAGAGCCCTCAGTTACTATGCAGCATTTTAAATTCAATTCAAGGAATAGGCTTCCAGGAGAGACAATCGCTGGCTGTGTAGCTGCTTTAAAGGAATTAACGGAATATTGTGAGGTCGGAACTTCAATTAATGACATGTCGAGAGACCAATTGTTATGTGGAATCGAAATTCAAAATATAAAGCTGGCGATGAGAATGGGATTACTTAGAGGGGAAAGGGCGATACCCCCCATCGCATCTCCCCGCATCTAGAGATGGGCTCTGATATTAACTGCCGACAGATACACTTTTATTCACCGGTCGGGAAGCCAGATCACACATACTGACCATGAGTGGACAAGCCAAGATTCACTTTTATCTCACGCCCAGGAGCAGGTCTTGAATGGATGGTCAGAGAGCCAAAGTCTGTTGAAGCCTCATTTCAATGGCAGATACCAGCTCACCTGCCAGGGTGGTATATTAATCTGGAGAGCAAGGGTTATCGTTCCCCCGAGAGGGCAAAGGCCATTACTGGCTGAATTACATAGTGCTCACCCTGACATTAATAAGATGAAGATGCTCACACGCAGCTACTTGTGATGGCCAAGGATGGACACAGACACCGAAACCCTAGTTAAAACTTGTCTTCAGTGCCAGCAGCTACAAAAGCTACGCCCCCCCCTCCACCCCCTTAGCTCCATTGCACCCTGGGAATGGCTGGGGCGACCATGGGTGCACCTCCACGTCGACTATGTGGGGACCTTCTTGTGCACGATGGCCCTTTTACTATTGGACGCCCACTCCAAGTGAATGGATGTGTACGAAGTTCAGTCACCCACGTCAGCAGCCGCCATTGACCGTTTACAACAGAGTTTTGCAGTTTTGTAGTGCACGGGTTACCAGAGGTGCTCGTGTTAGATAATGTGGGGGCTGAGTTTACCAGCGGGGAGTTCCACAGGTTTACAACCCTCAACGGAATAACTCATATCAAAACCTCGCCTTACCACCCCGCCTTTGGTTGAGCGGGCAGTCCAAACTTTTAAGTCCGAGATGAAGAAGCTGGACGGGGATTCCATCAGCAACAGATTGTCACGGTTCCTGTTCACATACCGGACAATGCCACACACGACCACCGATATTACTAATGAAGAGACGTCTCTGCACCCATTTAACTCTTATCAGGATGAATTTAGGGGGGAGGGTGGAGAGAAGTCAAGAGGCCCAGAATATTAGACATGATGGGCATAATCATGGAAGAAATTTCATGGCGGGAGACACAGTTCTTGCAAAGAACACTGGAGATGGAACTAATTAGCTATTGGGTGAAGTGAGCCCATGACAGCACCTCTCTCAATAATTAAACAGCCAAATAATTAGACTATATGTGCATCACCCCTAGGGAGGAGAGACAGTCCCACAAGAAGGAATGCCGTCACCATTTGCTTTGAGTCTGCAGCGCACATGAAAGAAATGTCACATGATTTGGAAGTATCAGTGGGGCCTGTTGGACCCGAGAGGGTCGAAGACACAAATTTGCCCACTTCCACTGAAGAGCCTGGTGGACGGTTGACCCCTGAGAAGGGGGTCTCGGATAAGCCAGCCGAGGCCCGTTGAACTACGATGTCTGAGGAAGATCCTGAGAGACTTGACTTGTAAATAATTATTCATGTAAATAATTGGGATGTTGTGATATTTGTCAATTGTACTTTCAAGTAAAGGGGGAGGGATGTGGTAAAGTGGAGTGCTATGTACCCTTAAGAGAATGTAGTTAATCGACCACATGTCTGTATCGACCAATCGCTATACAGCGCAGGCTAATGGGTAAGTGTAAGTCTAGAGCTGGAGGTGATTGAATAAGCACACAAGGAGTTAGTGTCCTGTTCTTAGTTCTAATAAACCACCATTGTTTGTTAAGTAAATTGGTCTGTCTCTGCCTACATTGTTTCAAGCACCAACTAGTGTGTAGGTATCAAGGGCGCAACCAGCATTCGCAGGAGACAGTGAACCCAGTAATTCAAAATATAAAATGGCCCAAGTTATCTACCTTCTCCGCTTGGAAAATACATTTCTCTCATTTCAATTGTACCCCCGCTTGTGAGAATCGTTTCAGCTCCTCCTCCAAATTAGCTAAATGTTCTTCATCAGTTCGTCCAGTGACTAAGACATCAACCAGATAAACAACGACATGGGGCAGTCCCTGAAGTAGATTTTCCATGATACACTGGAAAATAGCACATGCCGATGAGACCCCAAAGGGTAGTCAAGTATATTGATACAATCCTCGATGTGTATTGATGGTCACGATTTCCCCAGAACCTTTATCCAGCTCTACCTACTGGTAGGTGTGGCTCATGTCGAGTTTTGAATATGTGATGCCCCCTGCCAATTTTGAATATAATTCATCAATCTTCGGTATCAGATGTCTATCAAGTTTGGCCACTCTGGTTATAGTTAACTTACAGCCACTGCATAAGCGAACACTTTGGTCTGGCTTCAGTACAGGTACTATGGGTGCCGCCCATTCAGAAAACTTCACTGGTTGTAAGATACCCAACTTTTCCAGTCTGTTTGTCTCAGTCTCAACCTTGTCCCATAGAGCATAAGGGGCTGGTCTGGCGCTGATAAATCTGGGGATTGCGTTAGTGTTCAAGTGGATTTTGGTTTGTAGCCCATGAATCCTTCCTGGCTTGTCACTGAAAATGGAAGCGTACTTTTGTAACAATTCCTGTAAGTTTCTCATTCTGATTTGAAAAATCTCGGCTCATTGCAATTTAATCTTTTTGAGCCACTTGCGACCAATTAAACTGGGGCCCACCTCGGCTCCCACAATAAGGGGTAAATTTGCAGACTGATCCCCATACTGCACCAGGACTTGACATATCCCTTTCACTCTTATTTCTTCACCTGTATATGTTTTTAATTTAGTGTCTGATTCTTCCAACCTTAAAGCATGGGCTCCCTTATTCACGTGTCTGAATGTAGTCTCTCCTCTGACAGAAATTGATGCCCCGGTATCAACCTCCATCTTGATGGGTTGTTCATTGACTCTAATGACTACCTGGATTGGCTCAGTTCTGCCTACTTTCAGGTTGTATAGTGAATCGATGTCAGATTCTGCTCCCTCTGGTTCTTCAACGAGACCGATTTTGCGATTTCTACCTTTGTGTTTAAAATGCTGGCTCAGCCTGTCTGTACAATACCGTATTATGTGACCATTGGGGTGGCAGAGAAAGAATTCGATATTTCTGAACTGTCGATCGCCTGCAGGCTGCCTGGATGCATTTCTCTCATTAATATTGTGCGTTTTCACTGTAGTTCTGTTGTTCTTCAATGGTCTGTACATAGTGGGCGTTCCCTGCCTTTCTGAGAAGTCCAACGTTTTCCTGCCTTTTCTTCCTGCCCTAGAAGATGGACGGCACCATTTTGTGTATTTTTTATTGCCTCCAAGTCTCTAACAGCCTCTCCATGGCTGCTGCCAATTCTACTGCTATACTGGAGTCTAGATTAATTTCAGATAGCAATCGCTTTTGAATAGCATCATCCCCAAATTCGCATATCAATTGGTCTCTCAACATATCATTAACTGAAGTCCCGAACTCACAATATTCCGTTAATTCCTTTAAAGCAGCTACACAGCCAGTGATTGTCTCTCCTGGAAGCCTATTCCTCGAATTGAATTTAAAACGCTGCATAGTGACTGAGGGCTTTGGCTTCAGGTGTTTTTCACAATGTTTACTAACTAGTCGAAAGTCTCCGCATCAGGGGTGTTGGGTGACATGAGGCTGTGGACCAGCCCGTACGTTTTGCTCCCGCATGTGGAATAAAGAATCACTCTCTTCTTGTCCTTCCCCCGTGATGCTGTTAGCAGTAAAGAAGAACACTAGGCATTCGATGTAATGAGACCAGTCATTGGAAATGGGGTCGAATGGTTCAAGATGCCCAAACCTCGGTATATTCGATGACTAGGGAGACTGCGCTTTCGAACGGTTTCAAGGTGATGGTGAAGGAATGGAGCTGACTTACTGCAGCTTTCTTGATTGACGTCAATTAATCCAGTTGATCCTCATCACCAGTTTAATGTCTTTTGTTATCAGGTTCGCTTTGTCCAGTGAACACAAGCTATGTCCTTGATATTCACACATTAGTTGGTGCTTGAAACAATATAGACAGAGAGACCGACTAACTGAACAAACACGGGTGGTTTGTTGGAACTAAGAACAGGACACTAACACCGTGTGTGCTTCTTCAATCACCTCCAGCTCTAGGCTTATAGTTACCAAAGTAGACTGCGCAGTATAGCGATTGGTCAATACAGTCATGTAGTCAGGTAACTACATTCTCTTAAAGGCACGTAGCACTCCACTTTACCACAGATACTCAGTCCTGTTATACACACACAGTCAGTGCTGGGAAACTCAGTCCTGTTACACACACACAGTCAGTGCTGGGACACTCAGTCCTGTTACACACACACAGTCAGTGCTGGGACACTCAGTCCTGTAACACACACACACAATCAGTGTTGGGACACTCAGTCCTGTATCACATACACACAGTCAGTGCTGGGACACTCAGTCCTGTTACACACACACAGTCAGTGCTGGCGACTGCTGAGTCCTCTTACTTACAATTGGACCAGATCTTCCAATTGTTGGAGATGGGACATTGTGTCACTGCAGAGGGCCTCATGTGTTGACCTCCCTGCAAATTTCCAGGATAGTTTGAACTTCCAACAAGCAATTTGTCCCTAAATCCTCTCTGACTCTTTGTTGGATTTTGAGACTTCTGACAGTTCCTTCGGACTTACCTAAATATTTACCCAGGAAATGTTAGCCACAAAATCGCTGGTCAAACTGCAGTATAATTCCAGAACTGACTCTCCCAATCACTCACACTGCCCTCCCCACGACTCCCCCTTCAACCCCTGACTACCCCTTTTACACTTTAACTAAGCCCTAGCTCTCTCAACTACCTCCCCAACCTGACCATCCAAATACCCCCCAGACCCACCTACCACTCTCCCTACCTAACTCTCTTCCTACCTACCACCCTGCCCACCTACTAGCTCAACCGCCCAACCGCCCTACCCATTCATTCTTTCACTCACCCTACCCATTCACTCATTCACCCAACCTACCCATTCACTCATTCACCCACCCTACCTATTCACTAATATTCACCCACCCTACCCATTCACTCATTCACTCACCCTACCCATTCACTCATTCACTCACCCTACCCATTCACTCATTCACCCACCATACCCATTCACTCATTCACCCACCCTACCCATTCACTCATTCACCCACCCTACACATTCACTCATTCACCCACCCTACCCATTCACTCATTCACCTACCCTACCCATTCACTCATTCACCCACCCTACCCATTCACAAACATTCACCCACCCTACCCATTCACTAATATTCACCCACCCTACCCATTGACTCATTCACCCACCCTACCCATTCACTCATTAACCCACCCTACCCATTCACTCATTCACCCACCCTACCCATTCACTAATATTCACCCACCCTACCCATTCACTCATTCACCCACCCTACCCATTCACTCATTCACTCACCCTACCCATTCACTCATTCACCCACCCTACTCATTCACGCATTCACCCACCCTACCCATTCACTCATTCACCCACCCTACCCATTCACTAATATTCACCCACCCTACCCATTCACTCATTCACCCACCCTACCCATTCACTCATTCACCCACCCTACCCATTCACTCATTCACCCACCCTACCCATTCACTAACATTCACCCACCCTACCCATTCACTCATTCACCCACCCTACCAATTCACTCATTCACCCACCCTACCCATTCACTCATTCACCCACCCTACCCATTCACTCATTCACCTACCCTACCCATTCACTAACATTCACCCACCCTACCCATTCACTCATTCACCCACCCTACCCATTCACTCATTCACCCACCCTACCCATTCACTCATTCACTCACCCTACCCATTCACTTATTCAACCACCCTACCCATTCACTCATTCACCCACCCTACCCATTCACTCATTCACCCACCCTACCCATTCACTCATTCACCCACCCTACCCATTCACACATTCACCCACCCTAACCATTCACTAACATTCACCCACCCTACCCATTCACTAACATTCACCCACCCTAACCATTCACTCATTCACCCAACCTACCCATTCACTCATTCACCCACCCAACCCATTCACTAATATTCACCCACCCTACCCGTTCACTCATTCACTCACCCTACCCATTCACTCATTCACTCACCCTACCCATTCACACATTCACCCACCCTACCCATTCACTCATTCACCCACCCTACCCATTCACTAACATTCACCCACTCTACCCATTCACTCATTCACTCACTCTACCCATTCACTCATTCACTCACCCTACCCATTCACTCATTCACCCACCCTACCCATTCACTCATTCACCCAGCCTACCCATTCACTCATTCACTCACTCTACCCATTCACTCATTCACCCACCCTACCCATTCACTCATTTACCCACCCTACCCATTCACTCATTCACCCACCCTACCCATTCACTCATTTACCCACCCTACCCATTCACTAACATTCACCCACCCTACCCATTCACTCATTTACCAACCTTACCCATTCACTCATTCACCCACCCTACCCATTCACTAACATTCACCCACCCTACCCATTCACTCATTCACCCACCCTACCCATTCACTCATTCACCCACCCTACCCATTCACTCATTCAACCACCCTACCCATTCACTCATTCACCCACCCTACCCATTCACTCATTCACCCACCCTACCCATTCACTAACATTCACCCACCCTACCCATTCACTAACATTCACCCACCCTACCCATTCACTCATTCACCCACCCTACGCATTCACTCATTCACCCACCCTACCCATTCACTCATTCACCCACCCTACCCATTCACTCATTCACCCACCCTACCCATTCACTCATTCACCCAGCCTACCCATTCACTCATTCACCCACCCTACCCATTCACTCATTCACCCACCCTACCCATTCACTCATTCACCCACCCTACCCATTCACTCATTCACCCACCCTACCCATTCACTAACATTCACCCACCCTACCCATTCACTCATTCACCCACCCTACCAATTCACTCATTCACCCACCCTACCCATTCACTCATTCACCCACCCTACCCATTCACTCATTCACCTACCCTACCCATTCACTAACATTCACCCACCCTACCCATTCACTCATTCACCCACCCTACCCATTCACTCATTCACACACCCTACCCATTCACTCATTCACTCACCCTACCCATTCACTTATTCAACCACCCTACCCATTCACTCATTCACCCACCCTACCCATTCACTCATTCACCCACCCTACCCATTCACTCATTCACTCACCCTACCCATTCACTCATTCACCCACCCTAACCATTCACTAACATTCACCCACCCTACCCATTCACTAACATTCACCCACCCTAACCATTCACTCATTCACCCAACCTACCCATTCACTCATTCACCCACCCAACCCATTCACTAATATTCACCCACCCTACCCATTCACTCATTCACCCACCCTACCCATTCACTCATTCACCCACCCTACCCATTCACACATTCACCCACCCTACCCATTCACTCATTCACCCACCCTACCCATTCACTAACATTCACCCACTCTACCCATTCACTCATTCACTCACTCTACCCATTCACTCATTCACTCACCCTACCCATTCACTCATTCACCCACCCTACCCATTCACTCATTCACCCAACCTACCCATTCACTCATTCACTCACTCTACCCATTCACTCATTCACCCACCCTACCCATTCACTCATTTACCCACCCTACCCATTCACTCATTCACCCACCCTACCCATTCAGTCATTTACCCACCCTACCCATTCACTAACATTCACCCACCCTACCCATTCACTCATTTACCAACCTTACCCATTCACTCATTCACCCACCCTACCCATTCACTAACATTCACCCACCCTACCCATTCACTCATTCACCCACCCTACCCATTCACTCATTCACCCACCCTACCCATTCACTCATTCAACCACCCTACCCATTCACTCATTCACCCACCCTACCCATTCACTCATTCACCCACCCTACCCATTCACTAACATTCACCCACCCTACCCATTCACTAACATTCACCCACCCTACCCATTCACTCATTCACCCACCCTACGCATTCACTCATTCACCCACCCTACCCATTCACTCATTCACCCACCCTACCCATTCACTCATTCACCCACCCTACCCATTCACTCATTCACCCACCCTACCCATTCACTAATATTCACCCACCCTACCCATTCACTCATTCACCCACCCTACCCATTCACTCATTCACTCACCCTACCCATTCACTAACATTCACCCACCCTACCCATTCACTCATTCACCCACCCTACCCATTCACTCATTCACTCACCCTACCCATTCACTAACATTCACTCACCCTACCCATTCACTCATTCACCCACACTACCCATTCACTAATATTCACCCACCCTACCCATTCACTCATTTACCCACCCTACTCATTCACTCATTCACTCACCCTACCCATTCACTCATTTACCCACCCTACCCATTCACTCATTCACTCACCCTACCCATTCACACATTCACCCACCGTACCCATTCACTCATTCACTCACCCTACGCATTCACTCATTTACCCACCCTACCCATTCACTCATTCACTCACCCTACCCATTCACTCATTTACCGACCCTACCGATTCACTCATTCACTCACCCTACCCATTCACTCATTCACCCACCCTACCCATTCACTAACATTCACCCACCCTACCCATTCACACATTCACCCACCCTACCCATTCACACATTCACCCACCCTACCCAATCACACATTCACCCACCCTACCCATTCACACATTAACGCACCCTACCCATTCACTCATTCACCCACCCTACCCATTCACTCATTCACCCACCCTACCCATTCACTAACATTCACCCACCCTACCCATTCACTCATTCACCCACCCTACCCATTCACTCATTCACCCACCCTACCCATTCACTCATTCACCCACCCTACCCATTCACTCATTCACCCACCCTACCCATTCACTAACATTCACCCACCCTACCCATTCACTAATTCACCCACCCTACCCATTCACTCATTCACCCACCCTACCCATTCACTCATTCACCCACCCTACCCATTCACTCATTCACCCACCCTACCCATTCACTCATTCACCCACCCTACCCATTCACTAACATTCACCCACCCTACCCATTCACTAACATTCACCCACCCTACCCAATCACACATTCACCCACCCTACCCATTCACACATTAACGCACCCTACCCATTCACTCATTCACCCACCCTACCCATTCACTCATTCACCCACCCTACCCATTCACTCATTCACCCACCCTACCCATTCACTCATTCACCCACCCTACCATTCACTCATTCACCCACCCTACCCATTCACTCATTCACCCACCCTACCCATTCACTACATTCACCCACCCTACCCATTCACTCATTCACCCACCCTACCCATTCACACATTCACCCACCCTACCCATTCACTACATTCACTCACCCTACCCATTCACTCATTCACCCACCCTACCCATTCACTACATTCACCCACCCTACCCATTCACTCATTCACCCACCCTACCCATTCACTCATTCACCCACCCTACCCATTCACTACATTCACCCACCCTACCCATTCACTCATTCACCACCCTACCCATTCACTCATTCACCCACCCTACCCATTCACTCATTCACCCACCCTACCCATTCACTCATTCACCCACCCTACCCATTCACTAACATTCACCCACCCTACCCATTCACTCATTCACCCACCCTACCCATTCACTCATTCACCCACCCTACCCATTCACTCATTCACTCACCGTACCCATTCACACATTCACCCACCCTACCCATTCACTAACATTCACCCACCCTACCCATTCACTCATTCACAAACTCTACCCATTTACTCATTCACCCACCCTACCCATTCACTCATTCACCCACCCTACCCATTCACTCATTCACCCACCCTACCCATTCACTAACATTCACCCACCCTACCCATTCACTCATTCACTCACCCTACCCATTCACACATTCACCCACCCTAAACATTCACTCATTCACTCACCCTACCCATTCACACATTCACCCACCCTACCCATTCACTCATTCACCCACCCTACCCATTCACTAATATTCACCCACCCTACCCATTCACTCATTCACCCACCCTACCCATTCACTCATTCGCCCACGCTACCCATTCACACATTCACCCACCCTGCCCATTCACTAACATTCACCCACCCTACCCATTCACTCATTCACTCACCCTACCCATTCACACATTCACCCACCCTACCCATTCACTCATTCACCCACCCTACCCATTCACTCATTCACCCACCCTACCCATTCACTCATTCACCCACCCTACCCATTCACTCATTCACCCACCCTACCCATTCACTCATTCACCCACCCTACCCATTCACTCATTCACCCACCCTACCCATTCACTCATTCACCCACCCTACCCATTCACACATTCACCCACCCTACCCATTCACTCATTCACCCACCCTACCCATTCACTCATTCACCCACCCTACCCATTCACTCATTCACTCCACCCTACCCATTCACTCATTCACCCACCCTACCCATTCACTCATTCACCCACCCTACCCATTCACTCATTCACCCACCCTACCCATTCACTCATTCACCCACCCTACCCATCCACTCATTCACCCACCCTACCCATTCACTCATTCACCCACCCTACCCATTCACTCATTCACCCACCCTACCCATTCACTCATTCACCCACCCTACCCATTCACTCATTCACCCACCCTACCCATTCACTCATTCACCCACCCTACCCATTCACTCATTCACCCACCCTACCCATTCACTCATTCACCCACCCTACCCATTCACTCATTCACCCACCCTACCCATTCACTCATTCACCCACCCTACCCATTCACTCATTCACCCACCCTACCCATTCACTCATTCACCCACCCTACCCATTCACTCATTCACCCACCCTACCCATTCACTCATTCACCCACCCTACCCATTCACTCATTCACCCACCCTACCCATTCACTCATTCACCCACCCTACCCATTCACTCATTCACCCACCCTACCCATTCACTCATTCACCCACCCTACCCATTCACTCATTCACCCACCCTACCCATTCACTCATTCACCCACCCTACCCATTCACTCATTCACCCACCCTACCCATTCACTCATTCACCCACCCTACCCATTCACTCATTCACCCACCCTACCCATTCACTCATTCACCCACCCTACCCATTCACTCATTCACCCACCCTACCCATTCACTCATTCACCCACCCTACCCATTCACTCATTCACCCACCCTACCCATTCACTCATTCACCCACCCTACCCATTCACTCATTCACCCACCCTACCCATTCACTACATTCACCCACCCTACCCATTCACTTCATTCACCCACCCTACCCATTCACTCATTCACCCACCCTACCCATTCACTCATTCACCCACCCTACCCATTCACTCATTCACCCACCCTACCCATTCACTCATTCACCCACCCTACCCATTCACTCATTCACCCACCCTACCCATTCACTCATTCACCCACCCTACCCATTCACTACATTCACCCACCCTACCCATTCACTCATTCACCCACCCTACCCATTCACTCATTCACCCACCCTACCCATTCACTCATTCACCCACCCTACCCATTCACTCATTCACCCACCCTACCCATTCACTCATTCACCCACCCTACCCATTCACTCATTCACCCACCCTACCCATTCACTCATTCACCCACCCTACTCATTCACTCATTCACCCACCCTACCCATTCACTCATTCACCCACCCTACCCATTCACTCATTCACCCACCCTACCCATTCACTCATTCACCCACCCTACCCATTCACTCATTCACCACCCTACCCATTCACTCATTCACCCACCCTACCCATTCACTCATTCACTCACCCTACCCATTCACTCATTCACCACCCTACCCATTCACTCATTCACCACCCTACCCATTCACTCATTCACCCACCCTACCCATTCACTAACATTCACCCACCCAACCCATTCACTAATTCACCCACCCTACCCATTCACTCATTCACCCACCCTACCCATTCACTCATTCACCCACCCTACCCATTCACTCATTCACCCACCCTACCCATTCACTACATTCACCCACCCTACCCATTCACTCATTCACCCACCCTACCCATTCACTCATTCACCCACCCTACCCATTCACTCATTCACCCACCCTACCCATTCACTACATTCACCACCCTACCCATTCACTCATTCACCCACCCTACCCATTCACTCATTCACCCACCCCTACCCATTCACTCATTCACCCACCCTACCCATTCACTCATTCACCCACCCTACCCATTCACTCATTCACCCACCCTACCCATTCACTCATTCACCCACCCTACCCATTCACTCATTCACCCACCCTACCCATTCACTCATTCACCACCCTACCCATTCACTCATTTCACCCACCCTACCATTCACTCATTCACCCACCCTACCCATTCACTCATTCACCCACCCTACCCATTCACTCATTCACCCACCCTACCATTCACTCATTCACCCACCCTACCCATTCACTCATTCACCCACCCTACCCATTCACTAACATTCACCCACCCTACCCATTCACTCATTCACCCACCCTACCCATTCACTCATTCACCCACCCTACCCATTCACTCATTCACCCACCCTACCCATTCACTCATTCACCCACCCTACCCATTCACTCATTCACCCACCCTACCCATTCACTCATTCACCCACCCTACCCATTCACTCATTCACTCCACCCTACCCATTCACTCATTCACCCACCCTACCCATTCACTCATTCACCCACCCTACCCATTCACTCATTCACCCACCCTACCCATTCACTCATTCACCCACCCTACCCATTCACTCATTCACCCACCCTACCCATTCACTCATTCACCCACCCTACCCATTCACTCATTCACCCACCCTACCCATTCACTCATTCACCCACCCTACCCATTCACTACATTCACCCACCCTACCCATTCACTCATTCACCCACCCTACCCATTCACTCATTCACCCACCCTACCCATTCACTCATTCACCCACCCTACCCATTCACTCATTCACCCACCCTACCCATTCACTCATTCACCCACCCTACCCATTCACTCATTCACCCACCCTACCCATTCACTCATTCACCCACCCTACCCATTCACTACATTCACCCACCCTACCCATTCACTCATTCACCCACCCTACCCATTCACTCATTCACCCACCCTACCCATTCACTCATTCACCACCCTACCCATTCACACATTCACCCACCCTACCCATTCACTCATTCACCCACCCTACCCATTCACTCATTCACCCACCCTACCCATTCACTCATTCACCCACCCTACCCATTCACTCATTCACCCACCCTACCCATTCACTCATTCACCCACCCTACCCATTCACTCATTCACCCACCCTACCCATTCACTCATTCACCCACCCTACCCATTCACTCATTCACCCACCCTACCCATTCACTCATTCACCCACCCTACCCATTCACTCATTCACCCACCCTACCCATTCACTCATTCACCCACCCTACCCATTCACTCATTCACCCACCCTACCCATTCACTCATTCACCCACCCTACCCATTCACTCATTCACCCACCCTACCCATTCACTCATTCACCCACCCTACCCATTCACTCATTCACCCACCCTACCCATTCACTCATTCACCCACCCTACCCATTCACTCATTCACCCACCCTACCCATTCACTCATTCACCCACCCTACCCATTCACTCATTCACCCACCCTACCCATTCACTACATTCCCCAACCTACCCATTCACTCATTCACCCACCCTACCCATTCACTCATTCACCCACCCTACCATTCACTCATTCACCCACCCTACCCATTCACTCATTCACCCACCCTACCCATTCACTCATTCACCCACCCTACCCATTCACTCATTCACCCACCCTACCCATTCACTCATTCACCCACCCTACCCATTCACTACATTCACCCACCCTACCCATTCACTCATTCACCCACCCTACCCATTCACTCATTCACCCACCCTACCCATTCACTCATTCACCCACCCTACCCATTCACTCATTCACCCACCCTACCCATTCACTCATTCACCCACCCTACCCATTCACTCATTCACCCACCCTACCCATTCACTCATTCACCCACCCTACCCATTCACTCATTCACCCACCCTACCCATTCACTCATTCACCCACCCTACCCATTCACTCATTCACCCACCCTACCCATTCACTCATTCACCCACCCTACCCATTCACTCATTCACCCACCCTACCCATTCACTCATTCACCCACCCTACCCATTCACTCATTCACCCACCCTACCCATTCACTCATTCACCCACCCTACCCATTCACTCATTCACCCACCCTACCCATTCACTCATTCACCCACCCTACCCATTCACTCATTCACCCACCCTACCCATTCACTCATTCACCCACCCTACCCATTCACTCATTCACCCACCCTACCCATTCACTACATTCACCCACCCTACCCATTCACTCATTCACCCACCCTACCCATTCACTCATTCACCCACCCTACCCATTCACTCATTCACCCACCCTACCCATTCACTCATTCACCCACCCTACCCATTCACTCATTCACCCACCCTACCCATTCACTCATTCACCCACCCTACCCATTCACTCATTCACCCACCCTACCCATTCACTCATTCACCCACCCTACCCATTCACTCATTCACCCACCCTACCCATTCACTCATTCACCCACCCTACCCATTCACTACATTCACCCACCCTACCCATTCACTCATTCACCCACCCTACCCATTCACTCATTCACCCACCCTACCCATTCACTCATTCACCCACCCTACCCATTCACTCATTCACCCACCCTACCCATTCACTCATTCACCCACCCTACTCATTCACACATTCACCCACCTACCCATTCACTCATTCACCCACCCTACCCATTCACTCATTCACCCACCCTACCCATTCACTCATTCACCCACCCTACCCATTCACTACATTCACCCACCCTACCCATTCACTCATTCACCCACCCTACCCTTTCACTCATTCACCCAACCTACTCATTCACACATTCACCCACCCTACACATTCACACATTCACCCACCCTACCCATTCACTCATTCACCCACCCTACCCATTCACTACATTCACCCACCCTACCCATTCACTCATTCACCCACCCTACCCATTCACTCATTCACCCACCCTACCCATTCACTCATTCACCCACCCTACCCATTCACTCATTCACCCACCCTACCCATTCACTCATTCACCCACCCTACCCATTCACTCATTCACCCACCCTACCCATTCACTCATTCACCCACCCTACCCATTCACTCATTCACCCACCCTACCCATTCACTACATTCACCCACCCTACCCATTCACTCATTCACCCACCCTACCCATTCACTCATTCACCCACCCTACCCATTCACTCATTCACCCACCCTACCCATTCACTCATTCACCCACCCTACCCATTCACTCATTCACCCACCCTACCCATTCACTCATTCACCCACCCTACCCATTCACTCATTCACCCACCCTACCCATTCACTCATTCACCACCCTACCCATTCACTCATTCACCCACCCTACCCATTCACTCATTCACCCACCCTACCCATTCACTCATTCACCCACCCTACCCATTCACTCATTCACCCACCCTACCCATTCACTCATTCACCCACCCTACCCATTCACTCATTCACCCACCCTACCCATTCACTCATTCACCCACCCTACCCATTCACTCATTCACCCACCCTACCCATTCACTCATTCACCCACCCTACCCATTCACTCATTCACCCACCCTACCCATTCACTCATTCACCCACCCTACCCATTCACTCATTCACCCACCCTACCCATTCACTCATTCACCCACCCTACCCATTCACTCATTCACCCACCCTACCCATTCACTCATTCACCCACCCTACCCATTCACTCATTCACCCACCCTACCCATTCACTCATTCACCCACCCTACCCATTCACTCATTCACCCACCCTACCCATTCACTCATTCACCCACCCTACCCATTCACTCATTCACCCACCCTACCCATTCACTCATTCACCCACCCTACCCATTCACTCATTCACCCACCCTACCCATTCACTCATTCACCCACCCTACCCATTCACTCATTCACTCACCTACCCATTCACTCATTCACCACCCTACCCATTCACTCATTCACCCACCCTACCCATTCACTCATTCACCACCCTACCCATTCACTCATTCACCCACCCTACCCATTCACTCATTCACCCACCCTACCCATTCACTCATTCACCCACCCTACCCATTCACTCATTCACCCACCCTACCCATTCACTCATTCACCCACCCTACCCATTCACTCATTCACCCACCCTACCCATTCACTCATTCACCACCCTACCCATTCACTCATTCACCCACCCTACCCATTCACTCATTCACCCACCCTACCCATTCACTCATTCACCCACCCTACCCATTCACTCATTCACCCACCCTACCCATTCACTCATTCACCCACCCTACCCATTCACTCATTCACCCACCCTACCCATTCACTCATTCACCCACCCTACCCATTCACTCATTCACCCACCCTGCCCATTCACTCACTTCACCACCTACCCATTCACTCATTCACCACCCTACCCATTCACTCATTCACCCCACCCTACCCATTCACTCATTCACCCACCCCTACCATTCACTCATTCACCCACCCTACCCATTCACTACATTCATCCCACCCTACCATTCACTCATTCACCCACCCTACCCCATTCACTCATTCACCCACTCCTACCCATTCACTACATTCACCCACCCTACCCATTCACTCACTTCACCCACCCTACCCATTCACCTCATTCACCCACCTACCCATTCACTTCATTCACTCACCCTACCCATTCACTCATTCACCCACCCTACCCATTCAATCATTCACTCCACCCTACCCATTCACTCATTCACCCACCCTACCCTTTCCACTCATTTCACCCACCCTACCCATTCACACATTCACCCACCCTACTCATTCACTCATTCACCCACCCTACCCATTCACTCATTCACCCACCCTACCCATTCACTCATTCACCCACCCTACCCATTCACTCATTCACCCACCCTACCCATTCACTCATTCACCCACCCTACCCATTCACTCATTCACCCACCCTACCCATTCACTCATTCACCCACCCTACCCATTCACTCATTCACCCACCCTACCCATTCACTCATTCACCCACCCTACCCATTCACTCATTCACCCACCCTACCCATTCACTCATTCACCCACCCTACCCATTCACTCATTCACCCACCCTACCCATTCACTCATTCACCCACCCTACCCATTCACTCATTCACCCACCCTACCCATTCACTCATTCACCCACCCTACCCATTCACTCATTCACCCACCCTACCCATTCACTCATTCACCCACCCTACCCATTCACTCATTCACCCACCCTACCATTCACTCATTCACCCACCCTACCCATTCACTCATTCACCCACCCTACCCATTCACTCATTCACCCACCCTACCCATTCACTCATTCACCCACCCTACCCATTCACTCATTCACCCACCCTACCCATTCACTCATTCATCCCACCCTACCCATTCACTCATTCACCCACCCTACCCATTCACTCATTCACTCCACCCTACCCATTCACTCATTCACCCACCCTACCCATTCACTCATTCACCCACCCTACCCATTCACTCATTCACCCACCCTACCCATTCACTCATTCACCCACCCTACCCATTCACTCATTCACCCACCCTACCCATTCACTACATTCACCCACCCTACCCATTCACTCATTCACCCACCCTACCCATTCACTCATTCACCCACCCTACCCATTCACTCATTCACCCACCCTACCCATTCACTCATTCACCCACCCTACCCATTCACTAATTCACCCACCCTACCCATTCACTCATTCACCCACCTACCCATTCACTCATTCACTCACTCTACCCATTCACTCATTCACCCACCCTACCCATTCACTCATTCACTCACTCTACCCATTCACTCATTTTCTCACTCTACCCATTCACTCATTCACCCACCCTACCCATTCACTACATTCACCCACCCTACCCATTCACTCATTCACCCACCCTACCCATTCACTCATTCACCCACCCTACCCATTCACTCATTCACCCACCCTACCCATTCACTCATTCACCCACCCTACCCATTCACTCATTCACCCACCCTACCCATTCACTCATTCACCCACCCTACCCATTCACTCATTCACCCACCCTACCCATTCACTCATTCACCCACCCTACCCATTCACTCATTCACCCACCCTACCCATTCACTCATTCACCCACCCTACCCATTCACTCATTCACCCACCCTACCCATTCACTCATTCACCCACCCTACCCATTCACTCATTCACCCACCCTACCCATTCACTCATTCACCCACCCTACCCATTCACTCATTCACCCACCCTACCCATTCACTCATTCACCCACCCTACCCATTCACTCATTCACCCACCCTACCCATTCACTCATTCACCCACCCTACCCATTCACTCATTCACCCACCCTACCCATTCACTCATTCACCCACCCTACCCATTCACTCATTCACCCACCCTACCCATTCACTCATTCACCCACCCTACCCATTCACTCATTCACCCACCCTACCCATTCACTCATTCACCACCCTACCCATTCACTCATTCACCCACCCTACCCATTCACTCATTCACCCACCCTACCCATTCACTCATTCACCACCCTACCCATTCACTCATTCACCCACCCTACCCATTCACTCATTCACCCACCCTACCCATTCACTACATTCACCCACCCTACCCATTCACTACATTCACCCACCCTACCCATTCACTCATTCACCCACCCTACCCATTCACTCATTCACCCACCCTACCCATTCACTCATTCACCCACCCTACCCATTCACTACATTCACCCACCCTACCCATTCACTCATTCACCCACCCTACCCATTCACTCATTCACCCACCCTACCCATTCACTCATTCACCCACCCTACCCATTCACTCATTCACCCACCCTACCCATTCACTCATTCACCCACCCTACCCATTCACTCATTCACCCACCCTACCCATTCACTCATTCACTCACCCTACCCATTCACTCATTCACCCACCCTACCCATTCACTACATTCACCCACCCTACCCATTCACTCATTCACCCACCCTACCCATTCACTCATTCACCCACCCTACCCATTCACTCATTCACCCACCCTACCCATTCACTCATTCACCCACCCTACCCATTCACTCATTCACCCACCCTACCCATTCACTCATTCACCCACCCTACCCATTCACTCATTCACCCACCCTACCCATTCACTCATTCACCCACCCTACCCATTCACTCATTCACCCACCCTACCCATTCACTCATTCACCACCCTACCCATTCACTCATTCACCCACCCTACCCATTCACTCATTCACCCACCCTACCCATTCACTCATTCACCCACCCTACCCATTCACTCATTCACCCACCCTACCCATTCACTCATTCACCCACCCTACCCATTCACTCATTCACCCACCCTACCCATTCACTCATTCACCCACCCTACCCATTCACTCATTCACCCACCCTACCCATTCACTCATTCACCCACCCTACCCATTCACTCATTCACCCACCCTACCCATTCACTCATTCACCCACCCTACCCATTCACTAACATTCACCCACCCTACCCATTCACTCATTCACACACCCTACCCATTCACTCATTCACCCACCCTACCCATTCACTCATTCACCCACCCTACCCATTCACTCATTCACCCACCCTACCCATTCACTCATTCACCCACCCTACCCATTCACTCATTCACCCACCCTACCCATTCACTCATTCACCCACCCTACCCATTCACTCATTCACCCACCCTACCCATTCACTCATTCACCACCCTACCCATTCACTCATTCACCCACCCTACCCATTCACTACATTCACCCACCCTACCCATTCACTCATTCACCCACCCTACCCATTCACATCATTCACCCACCCTACCCATTCACTCATTCACCCACCCTACCCATTCACTCATTCACCCACCCTACCCATTCACTCATTCACCCACCCTACCCATTCACTCATTCACCCACCCTACCCATTCACTCATTCACCCACCCTACCCATTCACTCATTCACCCACCCTACCCATTCACTCATTCACCCACCCTACCCATTCACACATTCACCCACCCTACCCATTCACTAACATTCACCCACCCTACCCATTCACTCATTCACCCACCCTACCCATTCATTCATTCACCCACCCTACCCATTCAATAATATTCACTCACCCTACCCATTCACTCATTCACCCACCCTACCCGTTCACTCATTCACCCACCCTACCCATTCACTCATTCACTCACCCTACCCATTCACTCATTCACCCACCCTACCCATTCACTCATTCACCCACCCTACCCATTCACTCATTCACCCACCCTACCCATTCACTCATTCACCCACCCTACCCATTCACTCATTCACCCACCCTACCCATTCACTCATTCACCCACCCTACCCATTCACTCATTCACCCACCCTACCCATTCACTCATTCACCCACCCTACCCATTCACTCATTCACCCACCCTACCCATTCACTCATTCACCCACCCTACCCATTCACTCATTCACCCACCCTACCCATTCACTCATTCACCCACCCTACCCATTCACTCATTCACCCACCCTACCCATTCACTCATTCACCCACCCTACCCATTCACTCATTCACCCACCCTACCCATTCACTCATTCACCCACCCTACCCATTCACTCATTCACCCACCCTACCCATTCACTCATTCACCCACCCTACCCATTCACTCATTCACCCACCCTACCCATTCACTCATTCACCCACCCTACCCATTCACTCATTCACCCACCCTACCCATTCACTCATTCACCCACCCTACCCATTCACTCATTCACCCACCCTACCCATTCACTCATTCACCCACCCTACCCATTCACTCATTCACCCACCCTACCCATTCACTCATTCACCCACCCTACCCATTCACTCATTCACCCACCCTACCCATTCACTCATTCACCCACCCTACCCATTCACTCATTCACCCACCCTACCCATTCACTCATTCACCCACCCTACCCATTCACTCATTCACCCACCCTACCCATTCACTCATTCACCCACCCTACCCATTCACTCATTCACCCACCCTACCCATTCACTCATTCACCCACCCTACCCATTCACTCATTCACCCACCCTACCCATTCACTCATTCACCCACCCTACCCATTCACTCATTCACCCACCCTACCCATTCACTCATTCACCCACCCTACCCATTCACTCATTCACCCACCCTACCCATTCACTCATTCACCCACCCTACCCATTCACTCATTCACCCACCCTACCCATTCACTCATTCACCCACCCTACCCATTCACTCATTCACCCACCCTACCCATTCACTCATTCACCCACCCTACCCATTCACTCATTCACCCACCCTACCCATTCACTCATTCACCCACCCTACCCATTCACTCATTCACCCACCCTACCCATTCACTCATTCACCCACCCTACCCATTCACTCATTCACCCACCCTACCCATTCACTCATTCACCCACCCTACCCATTCACTCATTCACCCACCCTACCCATTCACTCATTCACCCACCCTACCCATTCACTCATTCACCCACCCTACCCATTCACTCATTCACCCACCCTACCCATTCACTCATTCACCCACCCTACCCATTCACTCATTCACCCACCCTACCCATTCACTCATTCACCCACCCTACCCATTCACTCATTCACCCACCCTACCCATTCACTCATTCACCCACCCTACCCATTCACTCATTCACCCACCCTACCCATTCACTCATTCACCCACCCTACCCATTCACTCATTCACCCACCCTACCCATTCACTCATTCACCCACCCTACCCATTCACTCATTCACCCACCCTACCCATTCACTCATTCACCCACCCTACCCATTCACTCATTCACCCACCCTACCCATTCACTCATTCACCCACCCTACCCATTCACTCATTCACCCACCCTACCCATTCACTCATTCACCCACCCTACCCATTCACTCATTCACCCACCCTACCCATTCACTCATTCACCCACCCTACCCATTCACTCATTCACCCACCCTACCCATTCACTCATTCACCCACCCTACCCATTCACTCATTCACCCACCCTACCCATTCACTCATTCACCCACCCTACCCATTCACTCATTCACCCACCCTACCCATTCACTCATTCACCCACCCTACCCATTCACTCATTCACCCACCCTACCCATTCACTCATTCACCCACCCTACCCATTCACTACATTCACCCACCCTACCCATTCACTCATTCACCCACCCTACCCATTCACTCATTCACCCACCCTACCCATTCACTCATTCACCCACCCTACCCATTCACTCATTCACCCACCCTACCCATTCACTCATTTACCCACCCTACCCATTCACTAACATTCACCCACCCTACCCATTCACTCATTCACCCACCCTACCCATTCACTCATTCACCCACCCTACCCATTCACTCATTCACCCACCCTACCCATTCACTCATTCACCCACCCTACCCATTCACTCATTCACCCACCCTACCCATTCACTCATTCACCCACCCTACCCATTCACTACATTCACCCACCCTACCCATTCACTCATTCACTCACCCTACCCATTCACTCATTCACCCACCCTACCCATTCACTCATTCACCCACCCTACCCATTCACTCATTCACCCACCCTACCCATTCACTCATTCACCCACCCTACCCATTCACTCATTCACCCACCCTACCCATTCACTCATTCACCCACCCTACCCATTCACTCATTCACCCACCCTACCCATTCACTCATTCACCCACCCTACCCATTCACTCATTCACCCACCCTACCCATTCACTCATTCACCCACCCTACCCATTCACTCATTCACCCACCCTACCCATTCACTCATTCACCCACCCTACCCATTCACTCATTCACCCACCCTACCCATTCACTCATTCACCCACCCTACCCATTCACTCATTCACCCACCCTACCCATTCACTCATTCACCCACCCTACCCATTCACTCATTCACCCACCCTACCCATTCACTCATTCACCCACCCTACCCATTCACTCATTCACCCACCCTACCCATTCACTACATTCACCCACCCTACCCATTCACTTCATTCACCCACCCTACCCATTCACTCATTCACCCACCCTACCCATTCACTCATTCACCCACCCTACCCATTCACTCATTCACCCACCCTACCCATTCACTCATTCACCCACCCTACCCATTCACTACATTCACCCACCCTACCCATTCACTCATTCACCCACCCTACCCATTCACTCATTCACCCACCCTACCCATTCACTCATTCACCCACCCTACCCATTCACTCATTCACCCACCCTACCCATTCACTCATTCACCCACCCTACCCATTCACTCATTCACCCACCCTACCCATTCACTCATTCACCCACCCTACCCATTCACTCATTCACCCACCCTACCCATTCACTCATTCACTCACCCTACCCATTCACTCATTCACCCACCCTACCCATTCACTACATTCACCCACCCTACCCATTCACTCATTCACCCACCCTACCCATTCACTCATTCACCCACCCTACCCATTCACTCATTCACCCACCCTACCCATTCACTCATTCACCCACCCTACCCATTCACTACATTCACCCACCCTACCCATTCACTCATTCACCCACCCTACCCATTCACTCATTCACTCCACCCTACCCATTCACTCATTCACCCACCCTACCCATTCACTCATTCACCCACCCTACCCATTCACTCATTCACCCACCCTACCCATTCACTCATTCACCCACCCTACCCATTCACTCATTCACCCACCCTACCCATTCACTCATTCACCCACCCTACCCATTCACTCATTCACCCACCCTACCCATTCACTCATTCACCCACCCTACCCATTCACTCATTCACCCACCCTACCCATTCACTCATTCACCCACCCTACCCATTCACTCATTCACCCACCCTACCCATTCACTCATTCACCCACCCTACCCATTCACTCATTCACCCACCCTACCCATTCACTCATTCACCCACCCTACCCATTCACTCATTCACCCACCCTACCCATTCACTCATTCACCCACCCTACCCATTCACTCATTCACCCACCCTACCCATTCACTCATTCACCCACCCTACCCATTCACTCATTCACCCACCCTACCCATTCACTCATTCACCCACCCTACCCATTCACTCATTCACCCACCCTACCCATTCACTCATTCACCCACCCTACCCATTCACTCATTCACCCACCCTACCCATTCACTCATTCACCCACCCTACCCATTCACTCATTCACCCACCCTACCCATTCACTCATTCACCCACCCTACCCATTCACTCATTCACCCACCCTACCCATTCACTAACATTCACCCACCCTACCCATTCACTCATTTACCCACCCTACTCATTCACTCATTCACCCACCCTACCCATTCACTCATTCACCCACCCTACCCATTCACTCATTCACCCACCGTACCCATTCACTTATTCACCCACCCTACCCATTCACTCATTCACCCACCCTACTTATTCACACATTCACCCACCTACCCATTCACTCATTCACCCACCCTACCCATTCACTCATTCACCCACCCTACCCATTCACTCATTCACCCTCCCTACCCATTCACTCATTCACCCACCCTACCCATTCACTCATTCACCCACCTACCCATTCACTCATTCACCCACCCTACCCATTCACTCATTCACCACCCTACCCATTCACTCATTCACCCACCCTACCCATTCACTCATTCACCCACCCTACCCATTCACTCATTCACCCACCCTACCCATTCACTCATTCACCCACCCTACCCATTCACTACATTCACCCACCCTACCCATTCACTCATTCACCCACCCTACCCATTCACTCATTCACCCACCCTACCCATTCACTCATTCACCCACCCTACCCATTCACTCATTCACCCACCCTACCCATTCACTCATTCACCCACCCTACCCATTCACTCATTCACCCACCCTACCCATTCACTCATTCACCCACCCTACCCATTCACTCATTCACCCACCCTACCCATTCACTCATTCACCCACCCTACCCATTCACTCATTCACCCACCCTACCCATTCACTCATT
This sequence comes from Carcharodon carcharias, assembly GCF_017639515.1. NCBI lineage: Eukaryota > Metazoa > Chordata > Chondrichthyes > Lamniformes > Lamnidae > Carcharodon > Carcharodon carcharias. The sequence goes on from NC_054496.1 coordinate 22,884,632, forward strand.
CACCCACCCTACCCATTCACTCATTCACCCACCCTACCCATTCACTCATTCACCCACCCTACCCATTCACTCATTCACCCACCCTACCCATTCACTCATTCACCCACCCTACCCATTCACTCATTCACCCACCCTACCCATTCACTCATTCACCCACCCTACCCATTCACTCATTCACCCACCCTACCCATTCACTCATTCACCCACCCTACCCATTCACTCATTCACCCACCCTACCCATTCACTCATTCACCCACCCTACCCATTCACTCATTCACCCACCCTACCCATTCACTCATTCACCCACCCTACCCATTCACTCATTCACCCACCCTACCCATTCACTCATTCACCCACCCTACCCATTCACTCATTCACCCACCCTACCATTCACTCATTCACCCACCCTACCCATTCACTCATTCACCCACCCTACCCATTCACTCATTCACCCACCCTACCCATTCACTCATTCACCCACCCTACCCATTCACTACATTCACCCACCCTACCCATTCACTCATTCACCCACCCTACCCATTCACTACATTCACCCACCCTACCCATTCACTCATTCACCCACCCTACCCATTCACTCATTCACCCACCCTACCCATTCACTCATTCACCCACCCTACCCATTCACTCATTCACCCACCCTACCCATTCACTCATTCACCCACCCTACCCATTCACTCATTCACCCACCCTACCCATTCACTCATTCACCCACCCTACCCATTCACTCATTCACCCACCCTACCCATTCACTCATTCACCCACCCTACCCATTCACTACATTCACCCACCCTACCCATTCACTCATTCACCCACCCTACCCATTCACTCATTCACCCACCCTACCCATTCACTCATTCACCCACCCTACCCATTCACTACATTCACCCACCCTACCCATTCACTCATTCACCCACCCTACCCATTCACTCATTCACCCACCCTACCCATTCACTCATTCACCCACCCTACCCATTCACTCATTCACCCACCCTACCCATTCACTACATTCACCCACCCTACCCATTCACTCATTCACCCACCCTACCCATTCACTCATTCACCCACCCTACCCATTCACTCATTCACCCACCCTACCCATTCACTCATTCACCCACCCTACCCATTCACTCATTCACCCACCCTACCCATTCACTCATTCACCCACCCTACCCATTCACTAATATTCACCCACCCTACCCATTCACTCATTCACCCACCCTACCCATTCACTCATTCACCCACCCTACCCGTTCACTCATTCACCCACCCTACCCATTCACTCATTCACCCACCCTACCCATTCACTCATTCACCCACCCTACCCATTCACTACATTCACCCACCCTACCCATTCACTCATTCACCCACCCTACCCATTCACTCATTCACCCACCCTACCCATTCACTCATTCACCCACCCTACCCATTCACTCATTCACCCACCCTACCCATTCACTCATTCACCCACCCTACCCATTCACTCATTCACCCACCCTACCCATTCACTCATTCACCCACCCTACCCATTCACTCATTCACCCACCCTACCCATTCACTCATTCACCCACCCTACCCATTCACTCATTCACCCACCCTACCCATTCACTCATTCACCCACCCTACCCATTCACTCATTCACCCACCCTACCCATTCACTCATTCACCCACCCTACCCATTCACTACATTCACCCACCCTACCCATTCACTCATTCACCCACCCTACCCATTCAATAATATTCACCCACCCTACCCATTCACTCATTCACCCACCCTACCCATTCACTCATTCACCCACCCTACCCATTCACTCATTCACTCACCCTACCCATTCACTCATTCACTCACCCTACCCATTCACTCATTCACCCACCCTACCCATTCACTCATTCACCCACCCTACCCATTCACTCATTCACCCACCCTACCCATTCACTCATTCACCCACCCTACCCATTCACTCATTCACCCACCCTACCCATTCACTCATTCACCCACCCTACCCATTCACTCATTCACCCACCCTACCCATTCACTCATTCACCCACCCTACCCATTCACTCATTCACCCACCCTACCCATTCACTCATTCACCCACCCTACCCATTCACTCATTCACCCACCCTACCCATTCACTCATTCACCCACCCTACCCATTCACTCATTCACCCACCCTACCCATTCACTCATTCACCCACCCTACCCATTCACTCATTCACCCACCCTACCCATTCACTACATTCACCCACCCTACCCATTCACTCATTCACCCACCCTACCCATTCACTCATTCACCCACCCTACCCATTCACTCATTCACCCACCCTACCCATTCACTCATTCACCCACCCTACCCATTCACTCATTCACCCACCCTACCCATTCACTCATTCACCCACCCTACCCATTCACTCATTCACCCACCCTACCCATTCACTCATTCACCCACCCTACCCATTCACTCATTCACCCACCCTACCCATTCACTCATTCACCCACCCTACCCATTCACTCATTCACCCACCCTACCCATTCACTCATTCACCCACCCTACCCATTCACTCATTCACCCACCCTACCCATTCACTCATTCACCCACCCTACCCATTCACTCATTCACCCACCCTACCCATTCACTCATTCACCCACCCTACCCATTCACTCATTCACCCACCCTACCCATTCACTCATTCACCCACCCTACCCATTCACTCATTCACCCACCCTACCCATTCACTCATTCACCCACCCTACCCATTCACTCATTCACCCACCCTACCCATTCACTCATTCACCCACCCTACCCATTCACTCATTCACCCACCCTACCCATTCACTCATTCACCCACCCTACCCATTCACTCATTCACCCACCCTACCCATTCACTCATTCACCCACCCTACCCATTCACTCATTCACCCACCCTACCCATTCACTCATTCACCCACCCTACCCATTCACTACATTCACCCACCCTACCCATTCACTCATTCACCCACCCTACCCATTCACTCATTCACCCACCCTACCCATTCACTCATTCACCCACCCTACCCATTCACTCATTCACCCACCCTACCCATTCACTCATTCACCCACCCTACCCATTCACTCATTCACCCACCCTACCCATTCACTCATTCACCCACCCTACCCATTCACTCATTCACCCACCCTACCCATTCACTCATTCACCCACCCTACCCATTCACTCATTCACCCACCCTACCCATTCACTCATTCACCCACCCTACCCATTCACTCATTCACTCACCCTACCCATTCACACATTCACCCACCCTACCCATTCACTAACATTCACCCACCCTACACATTCACTCATTCACCCACCCTACCCATTCACTCATTCACCCACCTACCCATTCACTCATTCACCCACCCTACCCATTCACTCATTCACCCACCCTACCCATTCACTCATTCACCCACCCTACTCATTCACTCATTCACCCACCTACCCATTCACTCATTCACTCACTCTACCCATTCACTCATTCACCCACCCTACCCATTCACTCATTCACTCACTCTACCCATTCACTCATTCACCCACCCTACCCATTCACTCATTCACCCACCCTACCCATTCACTCATTCACCCACCCTACCCATTCACTCATTCACCCACCCTACCCATTCACTCATTCACCCACCCTACCCATTCACTCATTCACCCACCCTACCCATTCACTCATTCACCCACCCTACCCATTCACTACATTCACCCACCCTACCCATTCACTCATTCACCCACCCTACCCATTCACTCATTCACCCACCCTACCCATTCACTCATTCACCCACCCTACCCATTCACTCATTCACCCACCTACCCATTCACTCATTCACTCACTCTACCCATTCACTCATTCACCCACCCTACCCATTCACTCATTCACCCACCCTACCCATTCACTCATTCACCCACCCTACCCATTCACTAACATTCACCCACCCTACCCATTCACTCATTCACCCACCCTACCCATTCACTCATTCACGCACCCTACCCATTCACTCATTCACCCACCCGACCCATTCACTCATTCACCCACCCTACCCATTCACTCATTCACCCACCCTACCCATTCACTCATTCACCCACCCTACCCATTCACTCATTCACCCACCCTACCCATTCACTCATTCACCCACCCTACCCATTCACTCATTCACCCACCCTACCCATTCACTCATTCACCCACCCTACCCATTCACTCATTCACTCACCCTACCCATTCACTCATTCACCCACCCTACCCATTCACTAACATTCACCCACCCTACCCATTCACTCATTCACCCACCCTACCCATTCACTCATTCACCCACCCTACCCATTCACTCATTCACCCACCCTACCCATTCACTCATTCACCCACCCTACCCATTCACTCATTCACCCACCCTACCCATTCACTCATTCACCCACCCTACCCATTCACTCATTCACCCACCCTACCCATTCACTCATTCACCCACCCTACCCATTCACTCATTCACCCACCCTACCCATTCACTCATTCACCCACCCTACCCATTCACTCATTCACCCACCCTACCCATTCACTCATTCACCCACCCTACCCATTCACTACATTCACCCACCCTACCCATTCACTCATTCACCCACCCTACCCATTCACTCATTCACCCACCCTACCCATTCACTCATTCACCCACCCTACCCATTCACTCATTCACCCACCCTACCCATTCACTCATTCACCCACCCTACCCATTCACTCATTCACCCACCCTACCCATTCACTACATTCACCCACCCTACCCATTCACTCATTCACCCACCCTACCCATTCACTCATTCACCCACCCTACCCATTCACTCATTCACCCACCCTACCCATTCACTCATTCACCCACCCTACCCATTCACTCATTCACCCACCCTACCCATTCACTACATTCACCCACCCTACCCATTCACTCATTCACCCACCCTACCCATTCACTCATTCACCCACCCTACCCATTCACTCATTCACCCACCCTACCCATTCACTCATTCACCCACCCTACCCATTCACTCATTCACCCACCCTACCCATTCACTAACATTCACCCACCCTACCCATTCACTCATTCACCCACCCTACCCATTCACTCATTCACCCACCCTACCCATTCACTCATTCACCCACCCTACCCATTCACTCATTCACCCACCCTACCCATTCACTCATTCACCCACCCTACCCATTCACTACATTCACCCACCCTACCCATTCACTCATTCACCCACCCTACCCATTCACTCATTCACCCACCCTACCCATTCACTCATTCACCCACCCTACCCATTCACTCATTCACCCACCCTACCCATTCACTCATTCACCCACCCTACCCATTCACTCATTCACCCACCCTACCCATTCACTCATTCACCCACCCTACCCATTCACTCATTCACCCACCCTACCCATTCACTCATTCACCCACCCTACCCATTCACTCATTCACCCACCCTACCCATTCACTCATTCACCCACCCTACCCATTCACTCATTCACCCACCCTACCCATTCACTCATTCACCCACCCTACCCATTCACTCATTCACCCACCCTACCCATTCACTACATTCACCCACCCTACCCATTCACTCATTCACCCACCCTACCCATTCACTCATTCACCCACCCTACCCATTCACTCATTCACCCACCCTACCCATTCACTACATTCACCCACCCTACCCATTCACTCATTCACCCACCCTACCCATTCACTCATTCACCACCCTACCCATTCACTCATTCACCCACCCTACCCATTCACTCATTCACCCACCCTACCCATTCACTCATTCACCCACCCTACCCATTCACTCATTCACCCACCCTACCCATTCACTCATTCACCCACCCTACCCATTCACTCATTCACCCACCCTACCCATTCACTCATTCACCCACCCTACCCATTCACTCATTCACCCACCCTACCCATTCACTCATTCACCCACCCTACCCATTCACTCATTCACCCACCCTACCCATTCACTCATTCACCCACCCTACCCATTCACTACATTCACCCACCCTACCCATTCACTCATTCACCCACCTACCCATTCACTCATTCACCCACCCTACCCATTCACTCATTCACCCACCCTACCCATTCACTCATTCACCCACCCTACCCATTCAATCATTCACCCAACCTACCCATTCACTCATTCACCCACCCTACCCATTCACTCATTCACCCACCCTACCCATTCACTCATTCACCCACCCTACCCATTCACTACATTCACCCACCCTACCCATTCACTCATTCACCCACCCTACCCATTCACTCATTCACCCACCCTACCCATTCACTCATTCACCCACCCTACCCATTCACTCATTCACCCACCCTACCCATTCACTCATTCACCCACCCTACCCATTCACTCATTCACCCACCCTACCCATTCACTCATTCACCCACCCTACCCATTCACTCATTCACCCACCCTACCCATTCACTCATTCACCCACCCTACCCATTCACTCATTCACCCACCCTACCCATTCACTCATTCACCCACCCTACCCATTCACTCATTCACCCACCCTACCCATTCACTCATTCACCCACCCTACCCATTCACTCATTCACCCACCCTACCCATTCACTCATTCACCCACCCTACCCCATTCACTCATTCACCCACACTACCCATTCACTCATTCACCCACCCTACCCATTCACTCATTCACCCACCCTACCCATTCACTCATTCACCCACCCTACCATTCACACATTCACCCACTTACCCATTCACTCATTCACCCACCCTACCCATTCACTCATTCACCCACCCTACCCATTCACTCATTCACCCACCCTACCATTCACTCATTCACCCACCCTACCCATTCACTACATTCACCCACCCTACCCATTCACTCATTCACCCACCCTACCCATTCACTCATTCACCCACCCTACCATTCACTCATTCACCCACCCTACCCATTCACTCATTCACCCACCCTACCCATTCACTCATTCACCCACCCTACCCATTCACTCATTCACCCACCCTACCCATTCACTCATTCACCCACCCTACCCATTCACTACATTCACCCACCCTACCCATTCACTCATTCACCACCCTACCCATTCACTCATTCACCCACCCTACCATTCACTCATTCACCCACCTACCCATTCACTCATCACCCACCCTACCCACTTCCACTCATTCACCCACCCCTACCCCATTCACTCATTCACCCACCCTACCATTCACTCATTCACTCACCTACCCATTCACACATTCACCCACCACCCATTCACTCCATTCACCCACCTACCCATTCACTCATTCACCTCACCCTAACCCACTCACTCATTCACCCACCCTACCCATTTCACTCATTCACCCACCCTACCCATTCACTAACATTCACCCACCCTACCCATTCACTCATTCACCCACCCTACCATTCACTCATTCACCCCACCCCTACCCATTCACTCATTCACCCACCCTTACCCATTCACTTCATTCACCCACCTACCATTCACATCATTCACCGCCCTACCCATTCACTCATTCACTCCACCCTACATTCACTCTCACCCACACCTACCCATTCACTCATTCACCCACCCTACCCATTCACTCATTCACCACCCTACCCATTCACTCATTCACCCACCCTACCCATTCACTCATTCACCCACCCTACCCATTCACTCATTCACCCACCCTACCCATTCACTACATTCACCCACCCTACCCATTCACTCATTCACCCACCCTACCCATTCACTCATTCACCCACCCTACCCATTCACTACATTCACCCACCCTACCCATTCACTCATTCACCCACCCTACCCATTCACTCATTCACCCACCCTACCCATTCACTCATTCACCCACCCTACCCATTCACTCATTCACCCACCCTACCCATTCACTCATTCACCCACCCTACCCATTCACTACATTCACCCACCCTACCCATTCACTCATTCACCCACCCTACCCATTCACTCATTCACCCACCCTACCCATTCACTCATTCACCCACCCTACCCATTCACTCATTCACCCACCCTACCCATTCACTCATTCACCCACCCTACCCATTCACTAACATTCACCCACCCTACCCATTCACTCATTCACCCACCCTACCCATTCACTCATTCACCCACCCTACCCATTCACTCATTCACCCACCCTACCCATTCACTCATTCACCCACCCTACCCATTCACTCATTCACCCACCCTACCCATTCACTACATTCACCCACCCTACCCATTCACTCATTCACCCACCCTACCCATTCACTCATTCACCCACCCTACCCATTCACTCATTCACCCACCCTACCCATTCACTCATTCACCCACCCTACCCATTCACTCATTCACCCACCCTACCCATTCACTCATTCACCCACCCTACCCATTCACTCATTCACCCACCCTACCCATTCACTCATTCACCCACCCTACCCATTCACTCATTCACCCACCCTACCCATTCACTCATTCACCCACCCTACCCATTCACTCATTCACCCACCCTACCCATTCACTCATTCACCCACCCTACCCATTCACTCATTCACCCACCCTACCCATTCACTCATTCACCCACCCTACCCATTCACTCATTCACCCACCCTACCCATTCACTCATTCACCCACCCTACCCATTCACTCATTCACCCACCCTACCCATTCACTCATTCACCCACCCTACCCATTCACACATTCACCCACCCTACCCATTCACTCATTCACCCACCCTACCCATTCACTCATTCACCCACCCTACCCATTCACTCATTCACCCACCCTACCCATTCACTCATTCACCCACCCTACCCATTCACTCATTCACCCACCCTACCCATTCACTCATTTACCCACCCTACCCATTCACTAACATTCACCCACCCTACTCATTCACTCATTCACCCACCCTACCCATTCACTCATTCACCCACCCTTCCCATTCACTCATTCACCCACCCTACCCATTCACTTATTCACCCACCCTACCCTTTCACTCATTCACCCACCCTACCCATTCACTCATTCATCCACCCTACCCATTCACTCATTCACCCACCCTACCCATTCACTCATTCACCCAACCTACCCATTCACTCATTCACCCACACTACCCATTCACTCATTCACCCACCCTACTCATTCACTCATTCACCCACCCTACTCATTCACACATTCACCCACCCTACCCATTCACTCATTCACCCACCCTACCCATTCACTAATATTCACCCACCCTACCCATTCACTCATTCACCCACCCTACTCATTCACTCATTCACCCATCCTACCCAATCACTTATTCATCCACCCTACCCATTCACTCATTTACCCAACCTACCCATTTACTCATTCACTCACTCTACCCATTCACTCATTCACCCACCTACCCATTCACTCATTCACTAACTCTACCCATTCACTCATTCACCCACCCTACCCATTCACTCATTCACTCACTCTACCCATTCACTCATTCACTCACTCTACACATTCACTTATTCACCCACCCTACCCATTCATTAACATTCACCCACCCTACCCATTCACTCATTTACCCACCCTACCCATTCACTAACATTCACCCCCCCTACTCATTCACTCATTCACCCACCCTACCCATTCACTCATTCACCCACCCTACCCATTCACTCATTCACCCACCTACCCATTCACTCATTCACTCACTCTACCCATTCACTCATTCACCCACCCTACCCATTCACTAACATTCACCCCCCCTACTCATTCACTCATTCACCCACCCTACCCATTCACTCATTCACCCACCCTACCCATTCACTCATTCACCCACCTACCCATTCACTCATTCACTCACTCTACCCATTCACTCATTCACCCTCCCTACCCATTCATTAACATTCACCCAACCTACCCATTCACTCATTTACCCACCCTACTCATTCACTCATTCTCCCACCCTACCCATTCACTAACATTCACCCACCCTACCCATTCACTCATTCACCCACCCTACCCATTCACTCATTCACTCACCCTACCCATTCACTCATTCACCCACCCTACCCATTCACTAACATTCACCCACCCTACCCATTCACTCATTCACCCACCCTACCCATTCACACATTCACCCACCCTACCCATTCACTCATTCACCCACCCTACCCATTCACTAACATTCACCCACCCTACCCATTCACTCATTCACCCACCCTACCCATTCACTCATTCACCCACCCTACCCATTCACACATTCACTCACCCTACCCATTCACTCATTCACCCACACTACCCATTCACTAACATTCACCCACCCTACCCATTCACTCATTCACCCACCCTACCCATTCACTCATTCACCCACCCTACCCATTCACTCATTCACCCACCCTACCCATTCACTAACATTCACCCACCCTACCCATTCACTCATTCACCCACCCTACCCATTCACTCATTCACCCACCCTACCCATTCACTAACATTCACCCACCCTACCCATTCACTCATTCACTCACCCTACCCATTCACTCATTCACCCACCCTACCCATTCACTCATTCACTCACCCTACCCATTCACTCATTCACCCACCCTACCCATTCACTCATTCACCCACCCTACCCATTCACTAATTCACCCACCCTACCCATTCACTCATTCACCCACCCTACCCATTCACTCATTCACCCACCCTACCCATTCACTCATTCACCCACCCTACCCATTCACTAACATTCACCCACCCTACCCATTCACTCATTCACCCACCCTACCCATTCACACATTCACCCACCCTACCCATTCACTACATTCACCCACCCTACCCATTCACTCATTCACCCACTCTACCCATTCACTCATTCACCCACCCTACCCATTCACTAATTCACCCACCCAACCCATTCACTCATTCACCCACCCTACCCATTCACTCATTCACCCACCCTACCCATTCACTACATTCACCCACCCTACCCATTCACTCATTCACCCACCCTACCCATTCACTACATTCACCCACCCTACCCATTCACTCATTCACCCACCCTACCCATTCACTCATTCACTCACTCTACCCATTCACTCATTCACCCACCCTACCCATTCACTAACATTCACCCACCCTACCCATTCACTCATTCACCCACCCTACCCATTCACTCATTCACCCACCCTACCCATTCACTCATTCACCCACCCTACCCATTCACTAACATTCACCCACCCTACCCATTCACTCATTCACCCACCCTACCCATTCACTCATTCACCCACCCTACCCATTCACACATTCACCCACCCTACCCATTCACTCATTCACTCACCCTACCCATTCACACATTCACCCACCCTACCCATTCACTCATTCACCCACCCTACCCATTCACTCATTCACCCACCCTACCCATTCACTCATTCACCCACCCTACCCATTCACTCATTCACCCACCCTACCCATTCACTCATTCACCCACCCTACCCATTCACTCATTCACCCAATCTACCCATTCACTCATTCACCCACCCTACCCATTCACACATTCACTCACCCTACCCATTCACTCATTCACTCACCCTACCCATTCACACATTCACCCACCCTACCCATTCACTAACATTCACCCACCCTACCCATTCACTCATTCACCCACCCTACCCATTCACTCATTCACCCACCCTACCCATTCACTAATATTCACCCACCCTACCCATTCACTCATTCACCCAATCTACCCATTCACTAATTCACCCACCCTACCCATTCACTCATTCACTCACCCTACCCATTCACTCATTCACTCACCCTACCCATTCACTCATTCACCCACCCTACCCATTCACTCATTCACCCACCCTACCCATTCACTCATTCACTCACCCTACCCATTCACTCATTCACCCACCCTACCCATTCACTACATTCACCCACCCTACCCATTCACTCATTCACCCACCCTTCCCATTCACTCATTCACCCACCCTACCCATTCACTCATTCACCCACCCTACCCATTCACTCATTCACCCACCCTACCCATTCACTAACATTCACCCACCCTACCCATTCACTAATTCACCCACCCTACCCATTCACTCATTCACCCACCCTACCCATTCACTCATTCACTCACCCTACCCATTCACTCATTCACCCACCCTACCCATTCACTAATATTCACCCACCCTACCCATTCACTCATTCACCCACCCTACTCATTCACTCATTCACCCATCCTACCCAATCACTTATTCATCCACCCTACCCATTCACTCATTCACTAACTCTACCCATTCACTCATTCACCCACCCTACCCATTCACTCATTCACTCACTCTACCCATTCACTCATTCACTCACTCTACACATTCACTTATTCACCCACCCTACCCATTCATTAACATTCACCCACCCTACCCATTCACTCATTTACCCACCCTACCCATTCACTAACATTCACCCACCCTACTCATTCACTCATTCACCCACCCTACCCATTCACTCATTCACCCACCCTACCCATTCACTCATTCACCCACCTACCCATTCACTCATTCACTCACTCTACCCATTCACTCATTCACCCACCCTACCCATTCACTAACATTCACCCCCCCTACCCATTCACTCATTTACCCACCCTACCCATTCACTCATTCACCCACCCTACCCATTCACTCATTCACCCACCTACCCATTCACTCATTCACTCACTCTACCCATTCACTCATTCACCCTCCCTACCCATTCATTAACATTCACCCAACCTACCCATTCACTCATTTACCCACCCTACTCATTCACTCATTCTCCCACCCTACCCATTCACTAACATTCACCCACCCTACCCATTCACTCATTCACCCACCCTACCCATTCACTCATTCACTCACCCTACCCATTCACTCATTCACCCACCCTACCAATTCACTAACATTCACCCACCCTACCCATTCACTCATTCACCCACCCTACCCATTCACTAACATTCACCCACCCTACCCATTCACTCATTCACCCACCCTACCCATTCACTCATTCACCCACCCTACCCATTCACTAACATTCACCCACCCTACCCATTCACTCATTCACTCACCCTACCCATTTACACATTCACCCGCCCTACCCATTCACTCATTCACTCACCCTACCCATTCACACATTCACCCACCCTACCCATTCACTCATTCACCCACCCTACCCATTCACTAATATTCACCCACCCTACCCATTCACTCATTCACCCACCCTACACATTCACTCATTCACCCACCCTACCCATTCACACATTCACCCACCCTGCCCATTCACTAACATTCACCCACCCTACCCATTCACTCATTCACTCACCCTACCCATTCACACATTCACCCACCCTACCCATTCACTAACATTCACCCACCCTACCCATTCACTCATTCACCCACCCTACCCATTCACTCATTCACCCACCCTACCCATTCACTAATATTCACCCACCCTACCCATTCACTCATTCACCCAATCTACCCATTCACTAATTCACCCACCCTACCCATTCACTAACATTCACCCACCCTACCCATTCACTCATTCACCCACCCTACCCATTCACTAACAGTCACCCACCCTACCCATTCACTCATTCACCCACCCTACCCATTCACTCATTCACTCACCCTACCCATTCACTCATTCACCCACCCTACCCATTCACTAACATTCACCCACCCTACCCATTCACTCATTCACCCACCCTACCCATTCACTCATTCACCCACCCTACCCATTCACTCATTCACCCACCCTACCCATTCACTAACATTCACCCACCCTACCCATTCACTAATACTCACCCACCCTACCCATTCACTCATTCACCCACCCTACCCATTCACACATTCACTCACCCTACCCATTCACACATTCACCCACCCTAACCATTCACTAACATTCACCCACCCTACCCATTCACTCATTCACCCACCCTACCCATTCAATCATTCACCCACCCTACCCATTCACTCATTCACCCAACCTACCCATTCACTCATTCACCCACCCTACCCATTCACTAACATTCACCCACCCTACCCATTCACTCATTCACTCACCCTACCCATTCACACATTCACCCGCCATACCCATTCACTCATTCACTCACCCTACCCATTCACACATTCACCCACCCTACCCATTCACTCATTCACCCACCCTACCCATTCACTAATATTCACCTACCCTACCCATTCACTCATTCACCCACCCTACACATTCACTCATTCACCCACCCTACCCATTCACACATTCACCCACCCTGCCCATTCACTAACATTCACCCACCCTACCCATTCACTCATTCACCCACCCTACCCATTCACTATCATTCACCCACCCTACCCATTCACTCATTCACCCACCCTACCCATTCACTCATTCACCCACCCATCCCGTTCACGCATTCACTCACCCTACCCATTCACTCATTCACTCACCCTACCCATTCACACATTCACCCACCCTACCCATTCACTCATTCACCCACCCTACTCATTCACTCAACCACCCAGCCTACCCATTCACTCATTCACCCACCCTACCCATTCACTCATTCACCCACCCTACCCATTCACTCATTCACCCACCCTACCCATTCACTCATTCACCCACCCTACCCTTTCACTCATTCACCCACCCTACCCATTCACTCATTCATCCACCCTACCCATTCACTCATTCACCCACCCTACCCATTCACTCATTCACCCACCCTACCCATTCACTCACCCACCCACCCTAACCATTCACTCATTCACCCACCCTACTCATTCACTCATTCACCCACCCTACTCATTCACACATTCACCCACCCTACCCATTCACTCATTCACCCACCCTACCCATTCACTAATATTCACCCACCCTACCCATTCACTCATTCACCCACCCTACTCATTCACTCATTCACCCATCCTACCCATTCACTTATTCATCCACCCTACCCATTCACTCATTTAACCAACCTACCCATTCACTCATTCACTCACTCTACCCATTCACTCATTCACCTACCCTACATATTCACTCATTCACCCACCCTACCCATTCACTCATTCACCCACACTACCCATTCACTCATTCACCCACCCTACCCATTCACTCATTCACCCACCCTACCCATTCACTCATTCACCCACCCTACTCATTCACACATTCACCCACCTACCCATTCACTCATTCACCCACCCTACCCATTCACTTATTCACCCACCCTACCCATTCACTCATTCACCCACCCTACCCATTCAATCATTCACCCACCCTACCCATTCACTCATTCACCCACCCTACCCATTCACTCATTTACCCAACCTACCCATTCACTCATTCACTCACTCTCCCCATTCACTCATTCACCCACCTACCCATTCCCTCATTCACTCACTCTACCCATTCATTCATTCACCCACCCTACCCATTCACTCATTCACTCACTCTACCCATTCACTCATTCACTCACTCTACCCATTCACTTATTCACCCACCCTACCCATTCATTAACATTCACCCACCCTACCCATTCACTCATTTACCCACCCTACCCATTCACTAACATTCACCTCCCCTCCTCGTTCACTCATTCACCCACCCTACCCATTCACTCATTCACCCACCTACCCATTCACTCATTCACTCACTGTAACCATTCACTCATTCACCCACCCTACCCATTCACTAACATTCACCCACCCTACCCATTCACTCATTTACCCACCCTACTCATTCACTCATTCACCCACCTACCCATTCACTCATTCACTCACTCTACCCATTCACTCATTCACCCACCCTACCCATTCACTCATTCACCCACCCTACCCATTCACTCATTCACCCAACCTACTCATTCACACATTCACCCACCGACCCATTCACTCATTCACGCACCCTACCCATTCACTCATTCACCCACCCTACCCATTCACTCATTCACCCACCCTACCCATTCAATCATTCACCCACCCTACCCATTCACTCATTCACCCACCCTACCCATTCACTAACATTCACCCACACTACCCATTCACTTATTCATCCACCCTACCCATTCACTCATTTACCCAACCTACCCATTCACTCATTCACTCACTCTACCCATTCACTCATTCACCTACCCTACATATTCACTCATTCACCCTCCCTACCCATTCACTCATTCACTCACTCTACCCATTCACTCATTCACCCAATTACCCATTCACTCATTCACTCACTCTACCCATTCACTCATTCACCCACCCTACCCATTCACTCATTCACTCACTCTACCCATTCACTCATTCACTCACTCTACCCATTCACTTATTCACCCACCCTACCCATTCATTAACATTCACCCACCCTACCCATTCACTCATTCACCCACCCTACTCATTCACTCATTCACCCATCCTACCCATTCACTTATTCATCCACCCTACCCATTCACTCATTTACCCAACCTACCCATTCACTCATTCACTCACTCTACCCATTCACTCATTCACCTACCCTACATATTCACTCATTCACCCACCCTACCCATTCACTCATTCACCCACCCTACCCATTCACTCATTCACCCACCGTACCCATTCACTCATTCACCCACCCTACCCATTCACTCATTCAGCCAACCTACTCATTCACACATTCACCCACCCTACCCATTCACTCATTCACCCACCCTACCCATTCACTCATTCACCCACCCTACCCATTCAATCTTTCACCCACCCTACCCATTCACTCATTCACCCACCCTACCCATTCACTAACATTCACCCACCCTACCAATTCACTTATTCATCCACCCTACCCATTCACTCATTTACCCAACCTACCCATTCACTCATTCACTCACTCTACCCATTCACTCATTCACCTACCCTACATATTCACTCATTCACTCACCCTACCCATTCACTCATTCACTCACAGCACCCATTCACTCATTCACCCACCCTACTCATTCACTCATTCACCCACCCTACCCATTCACTCATTCACCCACCCTACCCATTCACTCATTCACCCACCCTACCCATTCACTAACATTCACCCACCCTACCCATTCACTTATTCATCCACCCTACCCATTCACTCATTTACCCAACCTACCCATTCACTCATTCACTCACTCTACCCATTCACTCATTCACCTACCCTACATATTCACTCATTCACCCACCCTACCCATTCACTCATTCACTCACTCTACCCATTCACTCATTCACCCACCTACCCATTCATTCATTCACTCACTCTACCCATTCACTTATTCACCCACCCTACCCATTCACTCATTCACTCACTCTACCCATTCACTCATTCACTCACTCTACCCATTCACTCATTCACCTACCCTACATATTCACTCATTCACCCACCCTACCCATTCACTCATTCACTCACAGCACCCATTCACTCATTCACCCACCCTACTCATTCACTCATTCACCCACCCTACCCATTCACTCATTCACCCACCCTACCCATTCACTCATTCACCCACCCTACCCATTCACTAACATTCACCCACCCTACCCATTCACTTATTCATCCACCCTACCCATTCACTCATTTACCCAACCTACCCATTCACTCATTCACTCACTCTACCCATTCACTCATTCACCTACCCTACATATTCACTCATTCACCCACCCTACCCATTCACTCATTCACTCACTCTACCCATTCACTCATTCACCCACCTACCCATTCATTCATTCACTCACTCTACCCATTCACTTATTCACCCACCCTACCCATTCACTCATTCACTCACTCTACCCATTCACTCATTCACTCACTCTACCCATTCACTCATTCACCCGCCCTACCCATTCACTCATTCACCCATCCTACCCATTCACTCATTCATTCACCCACCCTACCCATTCACTCATTCACCCACCCTACCCATTCTTCATTCACCCACCCTACCTATTCACTCATTCACCCACCCTACCCATTCACTAACATTCACACTGGACATTTAAGCTTACCATGCAGTGGTGCAGTGCCGTCCAGTCTCCCCTCAGCTGCAGCACTGTGATGCTGTCCTCCGACGGTCACTGCACTTTGCATGACAGGAGAAGCTGGGCTGAGAAGACCCAGGTAGGAACATGGAACAGTGTCTAGGCGGGAGAGGGTCTGAGCAGAGCAGCGATCCAACGATGAACGCTGCTTCACGGAGGATCTTGGCATTGTGCACTTCAATGGTGCAAGGAATGTACAGCAGCTCCCAGCGCTGGACAAAGTGAAACAAGAACAGAAAATGCTGGAAAAACTCAGCAGGCCTGACAGCATCTGCAGAGACAGGGAGGAACAGAGCTAACGTTTCAAGTCTGTATGTCCCTTCTTCAGAGCTAAAGAGAAATGGAAATGTGATGACATTTATTCTGTTTAAGGGTAGGGGAGGTGGGGGTGGTGGAGCAGGTGAAGGTGGATAGAAGGTCAGCAATAGGAGGGGGCCAAGGAGAGGTTGACAAAGATGTCATGAACAAAAGAACAAAGGGAGTATTAGTGGTCATGGTAAGAACAAAAAAAGGTGCTGATAGTGGCATAAAGGTAAGAAAGCAGAATGTGATAATACCAGCACTTCACTTGCACTTCCTTCAACTTAGTCTACTGCATTCGCTGCTCCCAATGTGGTTTCCTCTACATTGGAGTGACCAAACACAGACTGGGCGACCGCTTTGCAGAACACCTTCGGTCTGTCCACAAGCATTACCCAGACCTCCCTGTCACTTGCCATTTCAACACCCCACCCTGCTCTCATGCCCACATGTCCATCTTTGGCCTGCTGCAATGTTCCAGTGAAGCCCAACGCAAACTGGAGGAACAGAACCTCATCTTCCGACTAGGCACTTTACAGCCTTCCGGACTAAATATTGAGTTCAACAACTTCAGATCAGGAACTCTCTCCTCCATCCCCACCCCTTTTTAAATCCCCTTTTCCCAAAATTAATTTTAATTTTTTATCCACTTACTTTTATTTATTTTTATTTTTATTCATTGTTTTATCCCCTTTTTTTATCCCTGCTTTTTTTATCCCATTTTCTATCCTTTTTTTTCTCACCACCTTCACCCCACCCCACCCCCAAACCCTGTCATTTGTTCCATGTTGTTCTTTCCCACAATGCTACCCTTATTCTGTTATTATCACATTCTGTTTTCTTACTTTTAAGCCACTATCAGCACCTTTTTACGCCCTTACCACTATTCTTAACACACCCTTTGTCCTTTAGTTCATGACATCTTTGTCAATCTCTCCTTTGTCCCCACCCATCTCTGGCCCTCTACCCAGCTTCAGCTGCCCCACTCCCCTTAAACAGTATAAATTTCATCACATTTCCACTTCTCGTCAGCTCTGAAGGAGGCTCGCACAGACTCGGAACGTGAATTGTGTTTCTCTCTCCACAGACCTGCTGAGCTTTACCAGCATTTTCTGTTTTTGTTTCAGATTTCCGGCATCCGCAGTGTTTTGCTTTCATCTGTACAAAGTGAAGCCTTCTTGATTATTAAACTTGAACCCACCTGGGATTTGAATCCTTGTTAACATATATTACATATTTATTAATTTAATGCACATCGGCCTGGATCTTCGAACTTTCCTCTTCCCAGGTGGGTCTTCTGAGCCTCTGTCATGGTGCCGCAGTGTCAGTGCTAGACAGGGCATGCCCTCTTTTAGGGCACTGCACTGCTTTGTATGGTAAGTTTAAATGTCCAGTGTGAATGTTAGTTAATGGGTGAATGAGTGAGTGGGTAGGATGGTAGGGCGGGTAGGTGGGTGAGGTAACCGGTTTAGGGGATTAGCTGGGAGATGGGTGAGGTGGTAGGTGGGTAGGGTGCCAATTGGGTAGGGTGGCAAGCAGGTGAGGTGTCAGGTAGGTAGGTGGGTAAGGGCAGCAGGTGGATTGGGTGCCAGGTGGGTAGAGTGGTGGGTGGGTAGGGTGGCAGGTGGGTGAAGTGGCAGGTCGATGAGGTGGTGGGTGAGTAGGGTGACAGGTATGTAGGGTGGTAGGTGGGTAGGGCGGAAGGTGGGTGAGGTGGTAGGTGGGGTTAGGGGGGTAGTTGTGGGGAGAGTCAGGGGGTCAGTGTGAATGATTGGGGGGCCAGTTTTGTAGTTACCCAGGAGCTGGACTAGGATCTTCCTGTTTAACCATTCCTGGGTAACTATTCAGGTAAGTCCCCCTAAAGTGTCCGAAGTCTCGGACTCCAACTCAGAGACTTTTTCAATGGGTCCCAGGGAGGAGGGGAAATGCCGTTGGAAGTTCATATTCCCAGGTAATTCCAAGGAAGTCCGATCATGAGGACATCCGCAGGGCACCGATGCACATTTTGCATTGTATGTCCAGCCTCCAACGATCCTGAGACTGGAATTCTGTGTCAGGTAAATGGATTGTATTCTTTACCATTGACGTGCCGCATTGTCATGATTGATAACTTGGGGTTTGTTTACAGGTTGCAGTGTGAGCATGTTGAGAGGTGAAGAAAGATCTGAACCTTTCATGGCTTCTGCAAGCCCCAGAACATTTTGCAGCCAATGAAGTACTTTTGACATGTCGCTACTATTCTAATAGACACAACACATTTTAACAAAGAAAACTCCCAAAAACAGCAATGAGATGAGGATCAGGTCAAATTACTTTTTCAGTCATGTGCGATGAGGGATAAATATCACTCAGGACACCAGGGAGAATGTCTCTGCTCTTCTCTATAATAGTACCACAGGACCTTCTGCATCCAACTGGCAGGGTAGACTGGGCCTTTGTGTAACCTCATCTGAGAAACAGTATTTCCAACACTGCAGCACTCTTTTGGTGCTGTATCAGAGGGTTAGCCTACATTACGTGTTGAGTCCCGTGGGCCTCGAACACACAACCTTTAGGTTCAGCGGCTCTATTCACTAAGCCACAACTGCAGGAGCAGGGGGAGAAATTAAAGAAACTGAGGATCCTCCTCCCTTTTCAGCATTCCAAAGGGACGGTTCCCTCTTTTATACTCTGGGCCACTCCTCAATCACCTACAACACCCGGTCCCACAGCACCTTTCTATGCAACCACTGGAGATGTTGCACCAGCTCTTTAACTCCCTCCTCCCTCACTGCCTAAAGCCCCAAAAAAGATCCTTCCAGGTGAACAAGGACTTTAGAGTTCCCACTTCGCTTCTCCCGATGTGATCAACGCTTCACTGGGGAGAATGGCAGGTTGGGTGGCCACTTTGCGAAACACCTCCACTCAGGCCCTGAGCTCCGGTCGTCAGCCATTTTAATTCACCGCCTTGCCCAGCTGACACATCTCTGCCCTCGGCCTCCTCCTCCTCCTCCTTTCGAAGAAAACTCAGCGAAAGCCTCAAGGAGCAGCACCTCGTCTTTCAATTTGGCACTTCGCAGCCTTCCAGAGTTCAACAATTTCAGATCAGGATCTCCGCCTCCATTTTGTTCCCTTTCCCTTTGCCGATTTTGGTTGTGCTGGCTTGTTTCCCTTTTTGTTTTCGGGCCACAGCTGCTCATCCTGCCATTCGCACCTCCTCCAGACACATCGTTTCATTTTTGACTTCAGAATGACAGAATCGTTACAGTGCAGAAGGAGGCCATTCGGCCCATCGTGTCTGTACCGGCTCTCTGAGCACTTTAACTTAGTGCCAACCTCCTGCCTTTTTCCCCGTAACCCTGCATGTTGTTTCTATTTAAATAATCATCCAGTGCCCCCTTGAATGGCTCGATTGAACCTGCCTCCACCACGCTTCCAGGCAGTGCTTTCCAAACTCTAACTACTCGCTGTGTGAAAATGTTTTTTCTCACCTCGCATTGCCCCACTACCGCTCCACTTGGCTCTGCACCACCAACTCTGTTGTATTTTAATTCCTCCTGTTTTCCACCCTTCCCCCCCTCACTTTCATTCATTTAAAATATATCACATTTCCAAATCTCCCAATTCCTTTTTTACTTTATCCTTCCATGGGATGTGGGCACCACTGGCAAGT
The DNA here is from genome assembly GCF_017639515.1 of Carcharodon carcharias. Classification (NCBI taxonomy): domain Eukaryota; kingdom Metazoa; phylum Chordata; class Chondrichthyes; order Lamniformes; family Lamnidae; genus Carcharodon; species Carcharodon carcharias. The sequence continues at coordinate 22,906,738 of NC_054496.1, forward strand.
CCAGCATTTATTGCCCATTCCGAATTACACAGAAACATAGAAACTAGGAGCAGGAGGAGGCCATTCGGCCCTTCGAGCCTGCTCCGCCATTCATTATGATCATGGCTGATCATCCAACTCAATAGCCTGCTCCCGCTTTCTCCCCATATCCTTTGATCCCTTTCACCCCAAGAGCTCTACCTAACTCCTTCTTGAAAACATACAATGCCCTTGAAACTGAGTGGCTTGCTGGGCCATTTCAGGGGGCAGTTAAGAATCAGTGATATTACTGCAAGTCTGGAGCCACATGTAGGCCAGACTGGGTAAGGGTGGCAGATTTCCTTCCCTAAAGGGCATTAGTGAACCAGATGGGGTTTTGTAACACAAAGCAAAGATTTCATGGTCACCATTACTGGGCTAGCTTTTTATATTCCAGATTTTATTAACTGTATTTAAATTCTACCATGAGGGGATTTGAACCAAAATCTCCAGAGAAGTCTAGGGTCTGTGGATTACTAGTCCAGTGACATTACCACTAAAGTCCGTTTAATTGGCAGTCCTTCTGCAAACATTCACTCCCTCCACCACAAGCAAACAGTAGCAGCAGTGTGTACCATTTACAAGATGCACAGCAGGAACTCACCACAGCTCCTTAGACAACACCTTCCAAATCCATGACCATTACCTAGGAGAACGGCAGCATATACATGGGAACCCCACCACCTGCAAGTTCCCCTCCAAGCCACTCACCATCCTGACTTGGAAATATATCGCCGTTCCTTCACTGTCGCTGGGTCAAAATCCTAGAACTCCCTCCCTAACAGCACCGTGAGTGTACCTACACCACATGGACTGCAGCGGTTCAAGAAGGCAGCTCACCACCACCTTCTCAAGGGCAATTAAGGATGGGCAATAAATGCTGGCCCAGCCAGCGATACTTACATCCCGTAAATGAATAAAAAATATACCATCTCCCCCAGTCTCGTGCCCTCTTTCTCATGAAAGTTCATTGACCTGAAACATTGGCCGGTATTTTCCATGCCGTCTGGTGTCAGGCATTTTCGGTGGCACGAGCAGACGATATGACGAGAAGCCAAAAATCGGTTTCACGGTGTTGTGAAACCAGTTTGCGATCGTCCATTCAGCTGGCCATGTTTCCCACCACTGGGCATCGGGAACCCCATTGCAATACATCAGCGTATCATTATAAGGCCAGCCACGTATGTCTGATCTGGTAGGTAGAGATCTGCCCGTGAGCCAAGTGATGTGGTTCTGTCTGTGAAGCCTGGCGCTGATGACTGCGAGTGCTGACCAAAGCAAGGACTCACCACCCCCATTCGGCTGGATCATCCACCCTCCCCGCCAATGTGTTTCCCAACAGCATCTATAAGCCGTGCACTTGGCGAGCTGCACTTCTCTCGGGACTTCGAGGTCTGTTTGCCTGCCTTGCTTCAGGCAGCACTCGCAGTCATCAGCGCCAGGCTTCACAGACAGAACCACCTCACTTTTAGGGGGGGGTCACAGGCAGGTCTCTACCTACCAGACCAGCCAGGTGTGGGTGGCCTATCAATGTCTGCAGGGCTGGGGCTTTGCTTGGGGAAGTGGGAGAAGTGCCCTCAGGCAAGGGAAGAGGCTGCAGGGCGAGGGTTGTACTGGGGACGGAGGGTATCCCAGGGTGTGTGTGGGGGGCACAAGTTGGGGCACGTGGCCTCAAGATGGTGAGGGTTGAGGAGGCAGTCTCCAGAGGAGATGAGGCCAGATGGAGATGTGAGGGTGTGTGTGTGTGAGAGAGTGAGTGTTGATGTCCCTTGAGCTGGCAGTGAGTGAGATGCCAGTGAATGTGCGATGGGCTTGTGAGTGTGTGAGTTTAGAGAGATGAGATGGGTACCTTACCCTGGGGGCAGTGGTTAAGATAATTCATCCTCTTTCTGCACTGGATGGCCAACCTCTTCTGTGCAACATTGGCACTGACCACCACTGTCAACGGCTACCAAGCCGGAGTGATAATGTAGCTGTCCCTCCTGAAGCCAGAGTGGGGGTAGAGGACATCACAGCGGGGCCTCTACAGCATCCAAAAGACGCTTGAGAGCTACAGTCTTCTTGTCTTTGGGGGCCATGTCTTCTTTGCTGCAGTCCTGGGCTGGAAGCACTGAGAACGGCTGTACTTTAAATGTGGTGCCTGGTGTGATGAAGTAGTGAGGTGTCAGAATGGAGGGTGAATCGGAGCCCGCCCACCATGGAAGCGGCGTGTATCCCGGGAATGCATAAATAACGCGGCGGGTCTGGTAATGATACGCTGTGAAAAGCCGCCATTGCGGCCGGCGGGTAAAAGGTCATTTTTCCCCATCCGGTACCACCATTTAGCACAAATATGGGACGGTTCCACCCATTAACCCTGTTTCTTTCTCCACAGCTGCTGCCTGGCCTTTTAGGCACTTCTGGTATTTTCTATTTGCATCTTGAACCCAGGACCTAACGTAGTTGGGTTAATTGTACAGCAGTTTGAGCCATGGTCCTTTTGCTCCCCATTGCTCCACTAACATCTATTTTCTTTAGTTAATTCAAGCTGCTGTCTTTTTCTGGATTACACTGTAATCCAACCCTGGGCACCAACTAATGAAGCTAGAAGGTGCATTAGAAAATGTTCACCTCTCTTGATAAACTGGACTTAATCTTTTTCTCAGTTTCTTCCACTGATGATTAAACTGCCTGACAACCTGCTCCCAGCAAAGGTCACCAACCCTGTCGGGCCACCCCTTTCCACTTAACCCACAGCTACAGATTTCCGGCGCTGAAAATCTTAAATTCAAGGATAAGTGGTTGGAAACAATCAGCAGCTCTGGCAGCATCTGTGGAGAGAGAAACAGAGTTAACATGTCGGGTCAATGTGACCATTCATTGGAACTGGATGTTGACGAAGATGAACAGCTTTTAAGCAAGTACAGAGCCAGGGTGTAATCATCTTGAAATGCAGGACTGGTTTATTGTAAGAAATGGTGAACTTTATTTACAGACTCCAGAGGAGGCTACATGCTTGTTCCCAGACTAAGGCTAGAAAGTTCCACCCCCAAGATTCCCTGCACTTAGGGCTGATTCGTTTATAGTCACATGATCCCCATAACAGTTAGAAATGGTTTAACTGACAATTACTACATTCATCCCTCTTTACTTTTGTTTTACTCTCTCATTTGCATATTATATACAATTATATACTGTTTATGCCATTATAAATGTAGTCTTTGAGGAGGTTTTCAGATTGGGGTAGACCAACGCAACTCTACAGCTGGAGGTTCTTCCACTGGATCGACTTGCACAGGAACTGCAGCATCGGGGACATCCTTGGACAATGCCAGTTCACAATTATTTACTTCAACAGACGCATCAGGTATGTCAAAATAAAAGCAAAACACTGCGGATGCTGGAAATCTGAAACAAAAACAAAAATTGCTGGAAAAACTCAGCAGGTCTGACAGAGTCCGTGGAGAGAAAGACAGAGTTAACATTTCGAGTCCGTATGACTCTTCATCGGGTATGTCAATTCTTTGTCGGTCTGGCACCTCAGGAGTTGAAGTTTTGACTTTGATTTCAGGGGAATTAACTGGTCATAGAGGGTTTCTTGACTTCTGATACGTTCATGTGTTTCCTAACAATCCTGTTTTCCACTTTTACCTGATAAGATAAAGGTCCTATTTCAGAGATGATTGTACCAGGGACCCATCCTAACCCAGTTGCAAAATCTTATACAAAAACTGTCTCTCCTACAGTAAACTCTCAACTTTTACTGTGAATATCATGATTCGCTTTTTGATTACCCTGGCTTCTCTCCATTTTCCCCTCTAAGTTAGTAAATGCTAGAGTCAACCTTGTACGAAGTCAGCACCTCATTAACAATTCTGAAGATGTTAAACCAGTGGCCGCATGAGGAGTTGTGCGATAGCTGAACAGGAATCTTGAAATTTGTGTTTCTCACATTCACTCTGATAGTTTCTTCATGCCTGTTTTAAAGGTTTGTGCTGCTCTTTCTGCCAACCCCATTGGACGATGGATGACACGGTGTTGTTCTGATATGTTTAATCCCATTGAGGTTCACGAATCTTTGGAATTCAGTGCTAGTGAAAGCCGTACCATTGTCTGACGCAATAACTTCAGGTAATCCATCAACACTGAAACTCTGGCGCAGTTCTTCAATGGTTGCAGATAAAGTGGGCGACCTCACTTCAAACACATCCATCCATTTGGAATGTGCGTCGATAATCACCAGAAACATACAACCCAGAAATAGACCTCATAGCCTAATATGTAGCCTAACCCAGGATTGGCCAGACCACTCTCATGATGCAGTGGGGCTGAAGCGGGCAACTTCTGCTGTTGCTGACACTGGAGACAGTGTTTCACCATTTTTTCTAATCACTGTCTATACCTGGTCACCGGATATAACTTGGTGCGAGCATCTTCATTTTCCAAGTACCAGGATGAACACTATGAAGACCTTCTGATAACGGCTCTCTTCCTTGCGCAGGGATAACGACTCTTGCTGTCTATAACAAGATGCCATCTTGACAACTCAGTTCAGATCTACGTACAAAAGAACGGTTTTAATTCTTCAGGGACTAATGCATTTGACCATCCTTGTAATACTTGTTCACGGACTCTTGCTAAAATTGAATCCTGATTTGTCCAATTCTTTATCACTGTTCAGCTACAGTAGTTCCCACCAACCTTTGGTTCCAGTCTATCTGGCCCAGCTCCGTTCTTGCCCCATTGAAGTTGGCTATCTCCAGTTAATTTTTCTTAATCTGGGTTTTCTACTGTCATCCTAAATCTTATGATACAATGATCACTGTCCTCTAAATGTTCTCCCACTGACACTTGATCTACATGGCCCGCTACATTTCCAAGAATAAGGCTTAGCAGTACCTCCTTTCTTGGAGGCCTGGGCACATTCTCCTGTAAAAAGTTCTCCTGAACACAATCTAGGAACTTTTGTGCCTCTTTGCCCTTTACTGTCCCTGTCTGCTTTGGGGTAATTAAAGTCCCCCATTATAACTACTCTATGATGCCTGCATCTCCCTGAAATTTCCCTGCAGATTTGTACTTCTATGTCCTTCTCACTAGTTGGTGGTCTATAGACTACACCAATCAATGTAATTTCACCCTTTTTGTTCCTTAGCTCTAGCCAAATTGATTCTGTCCTTGAACCCTCTGGGACATCCTCTTTCTCCAGCTCTTCTTAACCAATACTGTTACCCCTCCTGCTTTTCTTCCTTTTCTATATTTTCTGTTCACCTTGTACCCAGGAAATTTAACACCCAGCCCTGCCCTTCCTTGAGCCAGGTCTCTGTTAACACCTCAACATCTTTTTTCCACATGGCAATCTGCACCTGTAACTCCCCAATCTTATTAACTAAACTCCACTTATTAGCTTACTGTTCTCTATACTAATGCTATCTGTCTCTCCCAGTATTTTGTGCAGCCTGGCATTCCTCTCTAATATTCTCTCACGGTTCCCTAATCCCTGCTAAGTTAGTTTATAGCCCTAGCTTTAGCATTAGCAAAACGCCTGACAAGGAAAACAATCCCTGTTCAGGTGCAACCCGTCCGGCTTGTACATGTTCTAATTCCCCTAGAGCCAGTCCCAGTGTCCCAGGAATCTAAAGCCCTCCCTCCTGCACCATCTTTCCGGCTATGCATTCATCTGCCTTATCCTCCTACTTCTGTACTCACTGGCTCATGTGTCATGAAGCTATTAACGTGTATAATATTTTGGAAAATACTTTTCTTTTAAAATAGACGTTCAGTCTGCAGGTGTGCCTTAGTTGGATTGAAGCCAGCTAGTCTGGGTGCTTTGATATGTACTAGTTTTGATATGTAAGAGAGATAGAACGTGCATTTGCATTTTTTGAATACAGCATTCAAGAAGTGATGTGAAAACTTGACACCTTTCTAACAGCTACCCAGCAATTTGTTTATATTACTAATAAAATTGGTACAATGAATGGGGTTTCATTGTTAAAAGGAAAAGTTCAAAGAGACTGGTGAGACAATGAGAATTTGAATTCAATCAGTGGTGGTGGGTATAACTTCAGTAGTTTTCGGGTGTGCAGGCAGAGACAATGTAAGATCAAAAGGCAGCTGTAAGCTTCCAACAGGCTCCACAGTGAAAAGAACCTCAGTCTAAATTCGTAAGGTAAAAATACTTTGCTTGGTGTTTGGTTAAGTCTATGGGTTGCTGTTGCCTTAATGGAGATTAGTTTGTTAAAATATATGATAGTAGTAATTTGTAGCCATGTGTATGTACATCTTTAATCTGTGTAAGTTAATAAAATGTTTCAGTTAGTTTAATGTAAAACCTCAAGAACTGGTGGCCTGATTCCTGAATTTAGAGTCGCAGCTCAAACATAACACTTAAAATGATAGGTTATGACAGTTGTTTAGAGTTTTCCTCTGGGATATTTAAATAACTCTGCTTTACCATAACACAGTCATGACAACGTGGCACTGGGAGTAACCTGGAGATTAATACATTCGAGGATCTGCTTGCTAATTTTTGACCTAGCTCCCTAAATTCTGATCATAGGACCACATCCCCCTTCCTAACATAAGTCATTGGTACCAATGTGAACCATGACCTTTGGCTGATCACCCTCCCCCAGAAGAATATCCTGCATCCTTGGCCCTGGTACCAGGGAGGCAACATACCATCCTGGAGTCACAGAAACATCTGTTTGTTCTCCTATCTAATGAATCCCCTGATCACCAAAGCTCTTCCTTTCTTCTTTCTCCCTCCTGAAGAGCTGATCCGTTCGTGGTGCCACAATCTTGGCTCTGACTGCACTCCTCTGAGGAACCAGGGCCCTCCCCAGCTTCCGAAATGGAAAACTGCTTTGTAAGTGGGACCCCGGGGGACTCCTGCTGTACTTGCCTGGTTTTGTTGGCCTGGTTGGCAAGCTCATTCCAAGAGAATGGTCACCATCACACAGGGGTTCACGTTCCTGGGTTTGTTACCCTAGAGATCTGGACTAACTACAGACCTGTTAGCCTGACATCAGTAGTGGGGAAAATGCTGGAATGTATAATAAAGGATGTGATAACAGGCCACTTAATGGTAAGAGTGGAAAGAGTCAACAGAAATTTATGAAAGGAAAATTATGTTTTACAAACCATTGGAGCTTTTTGAGGATGTAGCTAGCAGAATAGATAAGGGGGAACAGGTGGATGTGGGATATTTAGATTTTCAGAAAGCTTTTGATAAGGTCCCACACAAGAGGTTAGTAGATAAAATTAGAGTACATGGGATTGGGGGAATATACTGGCATGGATTGAGATCAGGTTAATGGACAGAAAACAGCGAGTAGGAATAAATGGGTCACTTTCAGTTTGGCAGGGTGTGACTCAAGGGGTACCACAAGGATCAGTGCTTGGGCCCCAACTATTCCCAATCTGTATCAATGATTTGATTGTGCGGAGAGAACCTTCTTAATCTCCATGTATCTCCATGACAACAAAGCATTTCAAGGTTCACTGGAAGCTTTGAATCTAATTTAGCTCTAGCTCCCCAAACAAAACATCTCTCTGGACTGCACTTTTTTGCAAGCAATGTAGACATCATGTCTCCAGCTCTCCAGCTAAGTAAGCCCACCTGCTGTTTTATGGTTAACTTCCTTGTTGTTAACCCCTTAAGTCAACATGGCCCTAACATTTTAAGTGTAGTGGACTCCAAGCTGCTTTAGCTGAATTTATCCCATTTTCTACAGTTCAACTTTAATCTTCCCAGAACTAAAAATTATCTCTAAAATATTAACATGAACCAACTATTTGTCACAAGCAGGTGTGCAATTATTCCTCAGCGAGGTAGTTATATCATGCCTTCCCATCTTCAGGATTGGAAGTGCTTCACAGACAATTAAATATCTTTGTAATGCAGTCAGTGGCATTGTTTCTACTCATGGGATGTGGCATCACTGGAGAGGCCAATATTTGGTGGCCTTCTTGAACTGCCACAGTCCATCTGGCATTGACTTTTTAGTAGTGGTTTGGTAAAACTTAGTGTCTTGCTCGGCCATTTCAGAAGGCAGTTAAGAAGGAACCACATTGCTATGGGTCTGGAGTCACATGTAGACCAGACCAGGTAAGGGTGGCTGATTTCCTTTTTCCTAAAGGACATTAGCAAGCCAAGTAGGGTTTTACAACAATCAATAATCGTTTCATGGTCACCATTACTAAGACTAGCTTTTAATTCCAGATTCTATTAATTGCATTTAAATTCCACCAGCTGCCCTGGTGGGATTTGAACCTGTGCCCCCAGACCATTAGCCTGGGCCTCTGGATTACTAGTCCAGTGACATTCCCTCTACTCCACCATCTCCCCACCTGTAAGGCAAAGATGGGAACCAGTTTGAAAATAGCAAGATTCCTCAAACAGCAACGAGAAGAATGTGAAGCCCACAGTCTTGTTGGGTTGAGGCATAAATATTGGCCAGGACCTCGGAGTGAGCCCCCCTGCTCTCCTTCGAAATTGTGGCGAGGGATCTTTCCTGCCCAATGGAGAGGGTAGAGCTTATGATTTATTGCTTTGTCTGAAAGCCGATGCTTCTGTCCGTACTGCACTGAAGCGTCAGTCTAGATTATGTGCTGAAGTTCTGGAGTGAAGATTTGAACCCTTGGCATTTTGACTCAGAGGCAGTGTGTGCTACCAACCACAGCTGCCGAGGAGGAGGAGGAGGAAGAGGGGAAAGAAATTGCTGAAAAAGATGAAAGACCAGAATGTTTATCGCAACATTTTTTCTTGAAGCCAGTGATGTTGCAGGCCACACTGATGTTAATGTAGATTACTAAATCTATGAGCTCAGTGGTATGATTTTCAATTATTATATTCCTTTATTATCAAACATAATACAGTAAACGAAAACATGAAATACTAAGCAGAACACTAGTCTCTTGGTATCAAGGTAATTGAGAGTGTTCACAGATTCAGACTGCATCACTGCCTGAAACTCAATGTTTGTTCTGATGCCCTTACATCAAATCTAACCTTGATCTCTGCTCTCCTCAGTGCTAACTGCACACTGCATTAGAAAATAATTGTCCTTACTCTTCCTAGCCTTTTCTGAAGCCACTTAAATTTCCCTCTGTAAAAGCCTTTAATCTTTGTCTCTTGGATAGTGACTGTTGCCTCCTCAATTTGATATCGAGAAATAGGCCTGTGTCAATCCACTGTTGTAACACAACACACATCGCTCAAAGCTTTCCGGGTGAGAATGGACCTTTGCTTCTGCAGCTACAAGCTTGATATTAGCTATGCAACTGTAGGACGCTCCCAATCATTCCCTGGGACAATAACTTACTGCTTCAGCTTTTGGTGATGGACCAAGTTGGATCCTTGTGTCTACATCCCTCTGTGGCCTCACCCTGGTCCACCCCCCACCCCCTCAATCTCTGTAACCTTGCAACCCTTCTATGTTCCCCTAATTCTGGTCTCTTGAGGATCCTCCATTTTCTTCACCCAACCACTGATGGCCATGCCTTCAGCAGCCAAGGCCCCTAAGCTCGAGAATTCCCGTGTTAAACCTCTCCTGGCTCCCCAGCCACCCTCCTCCCTGAAATTGATCCTCAAAACCTACTTTTGGTAACCCAAAATACAAGGCATAGGGAGAGGGCAAGGCAAGGATTCGGGATTGTGTTGGGTTAGGGATTGGTTTGTGTTAGCATTAGGGGTAATAATCAGATTCAGGTTAGCATTAGAATTATGAATAGTCATTTGGTAGCACAGAACTTGAGTACTGCTGAGAAAAGAGACATCTTTTGTCGAAGCTTTGTGTCCTGCTCACATCAGGGCAATTTGCAAGAATACCGAATGTGAAAGGAACAACAATTTATACTCTATGAGAAGAGAGTGCTGATTGGTTTGAAAGAGGACTTAAAGTCCACTCTCTTCTCATGCAGTATAAATTGTTGTTCCCTTTACATTCGGTGTTCTTGCGAATCATCCTGATGAGTGCAAGGTGACAATGTTCAATAAAAAATCTCTCTTTTTTTCAGTGATACACAATTAGAATTATGGTTAGAAGTTGGGTTAGGGATAGTTTTTTTAGGAATAGCGATCGGGTTCATGTTATGGTTGGAGTTAAATTGAGATTCAGATTTAAGTTATGGTTTAGGGTTGGGCATTCCGATTTCCTGCTCCTGATGGCTGACCAGTGACCCCTCCTGGATGATGCCTGTAGCTGGATTTTGGCTGCACAAGGTGACAATCCAGTTAAACTTGCTGTCAAGCTGATAGATGATGACCAGATACTCAGACAAAAGTCTGGAACGCATCTGGCGCCCATCGAACTGAGATCCAGCATGGAGTTAATGTCAACACATGGGAGAACCAGTGGAGAAAGAAAACTAATGAGCAGAGAAAGCAAAGTAAAAATCCTCTTGAACGCCTGTCTAAGAAAATTGAAACTGTTGTAGCACAAGAAAGTAAAAACCATTGTTAAATGTTCACATTCCTGGTGTGATCATTTTTACCTTCAAAACATCCCAATGTATCTTTTCCGGACACTGCAGCTACCCTAAGTGCAGTTCTTTTCTTGGCTAATGTCTAAGCCATTGATGGCCCTTTTCTGGTTCAGTCGTCTGTCACCAGGCAGTGGGTTTTCTTACAACAATTACTCATAGACGTTTACAGCACAGAAGGAAGCCATTCAGCCCATCGTATCTGCGCTGGTCAACAAAGATCTGACTACACTAATCCCATTTTCCAGCGCTTGGCCCATAGCCCTGGAGACTATGGCAACACAAGTGAATATCTAAATATTTCTTAAATGTTATGAGGGTTTCTGACTCAACCATTCTTTCAGGCAGTGAGTTCCAGACTCCGACCACCTTCTGGGTGAAAATGATTTCTCCTCAACCCCCGCTCTTAGCCTTCTACCTCTTACTCCTGGTTATTGACCCCTCTACTAATGGAAAAAGTGCCTTTCTATCCACCCTATCTATGCCCCTCCTAATCTTATACAACTCTATCAGGTCCCTTCTCAACCTTCGCTGCTCCAAGGAAAACAGCCCCAGCCTATCCAACTTTTCCTCATAGCTCAGACCCTCCAGCTCAGGCAGAATCCTGGTAAATCTCCTCTGCACCGTTTCCAGTGCAATCACATCCTTCCTATAATGTGGTGACCAGAACTGCACACAGTACTCCAGTTGTGGCCTAACCAGTGTTTTATACAGTTCCAGCATAACCTCCATGTTCTTATATTCTATGCCTCGGCTAATAAAGGCAAGTATCCCATTTGCCTTCTTAACCACATTATCTACCTATCCTGCTACTTTCAAGGATCTGTGGATATGCACACCAAGGTCCCTCTGATCTTCAGCACCTACCAGGGTCCTACCATTCATGGTGTAATCCCCTGCCTTGTTAGCCCTCCCCAAGTGCATTACCTCACACTTTTCCAGGTTGAATTCCATTTGCCACTGCTCTGCCCACCTGACCAGTCCATTGATATCCTCCTGCAGTTTACGGCTATCCTCCTCATTATTTACCACTCTACCAATTTTTGTGTCATCCACAAACTCCACTTCTTGATCGTACCCTCTATATTTAAGTCCAAATCATTTATGTACACCACAAACAGAAAGGGTCCCAGTACCGAGACCTGTGGAACCCCACTGGAAACAGACTTCCAGTTACAGAAACATCCCTCTACCTTCACCCTCTGCTTCCTGCCTCTCAGCCAAATTTGAGTCCAATGTGCCACTTTGCCTTGGATCCCATGGGCTCTTACGTTCTTGACCAGTCTGCCATGAGGGACCTTATCAAAAACCTTGCTAAAGTCTATGTAGACTACATCAAATGCATTACCCTCACCAACACTTCTGGTTACCTCCTCAAAAAATTCGATCAAATTTGTCAAAACACGACCTTCCCTTAACAAATCTATGCTGACCATCCCTGATTAATCCGTGTCTCTCCAAGTGCAGATATATTCTGTCTCAAAGAATTATTTCTAGTAACTTCCCCACCACCGAGGTTAGACTGACCAGCCTGTAATTTCCTGGTCTATCCCTTCCTCCCTTTTTTTAATAATGGGACAACATTAGCAGTCCTCCAGGTCTCTGGCACCTCACTTGTGGCCAAAGAGGATTTGAAAATTACTGCCAGGGCCCCTGATATCTCTTCCCTTGGCTCCCTCAACAGCCTGGGATACATCTCATCCGGGCCTGCAGATTTATCCACTTTTAAGGCTGCCAAACCTGCTGGTACCTCCTCTTTCTCTATATTAATTTCCTCTAAAATTCTGCAGTCCTCCATCCTGATGTCCATATCTGCATCATCCTTTTCCATTGTGAAGACCAACGCAAAGTATTCACTGAGGACTGTACCCACGTCTTCCAGGTCCACCGACAGGTTACCTCTATGGTCCCTAATTGGCCCTATTCTTTCCCCAGTCATTCTCTTGCTTTTTATATATTTTAAAAACACCTTTGGGTTTTCCTTTATTCTACCCACCAATGCTTTCTCATGCACTCTCTTAGCTTTCCTAATTTCCTTTTTAAGTTCCCCCCGGCACTTTTTATACTCCTTTAGGGACCCTGTCGTATTGAGCCTTTGGTATCTGCCATAAACTTCTCTTTTTTTCTTAATCCTAACCTTTATGTCCCTTGACGCCCAAGGTTCTCTGGACTTGGTCCCCTGCTTTGTCTCTACAGGAACATATTTGCCCTGTACTCTCGCTAATTCCTCCTTGTATACCTCCCACTGCTCTGACACAGTTTTATCTGCAAGTACCTGCTCCCAGTCCATTTGGGCCAAATCGTATCTCATCATAGTAAAATTAGCCTTTCCCCAGTTTGGAACTTTTATTCCTGGCCTAACCTTAACCTTTATCAGAACTATCCTAAACCTGAGTTATGGTCACTATCTGCAAAATGCTCCCCTGCCTTCCACCTGCCTGGGCTCATTTCCGAATATTAAGTCCAGAACTGCCCCCTCCCTTATTGGGCTTTCTACATACTGGCTAAAAAAAGGTTCTCCTGGATGTAACTTAAGAATTTTGCTCCCTCACTACCTTGCACACTTAAACTATCCCAGTTAATATTTGGGTCATTAAAACCCCCTGCTATTACTGCCTTATTATTCTTACACTTGCCTGAAATTTAATTCTATCTCTCCCTGACTGTGTGGGGGCCTATAGTACACACCCAACAGCGTGTTTGCCCCTTTGTGTTTTTTCCTTTACCCATATGGCCTCATTTGATGATCCTTCTGAGATATCATCCAGCCTCACTGTTATAATTGATTCCTTGATCAATATTATGACCCCCACCTCTCCTCTTCTATCCCCCTCCCTACCTTATCTGAGTACCCTATAACCAGGAATGTTGAGCTGTCAATCCTGCCCTTATTTTAGCCAAGCCTCGATCACAGCTATGATATCATACTCCCACATGCCTACCTCTGCCCTCAGCTCGTCTGTCTTATTGCTCAGGTTCCTGCATAAAAATATATTCCATTTAGCCTTGCTAAACTCATTTCTTTCTTACCTAGCCTATGTTTCCTCTGCCTTCCAGACTCGCTAACTAGCTCTTTAACTTCTAATTCCACCTCAGCTTCTCTCCCCTCTGAACTACTTTGCAGGATCCTCCCTCCACTGCCAATTTAGTTTAAATCCACCCCAATAGCATTAGCAAACTTCCCCGCGAGAATGTTGGTCCTGTTCCTGTTCAGATGTAACCCGTCCAACTTGTACTGGTCTCACCTCCCTCAGAAATGGTCCCAATGCCCCAAGAATCTAAAGCCCTCCCTCCTGCACCAGCTCTCCAGCCATACATTCCTCTGCTCTATCCTTCTGTCCTAGACTCATTACTACATGGCATCAGGAGTAATCTGGAGCTAACTACCTTTGGAACTCCTGCTTTTCAATTTCCTACCTAACTCCCTAAAATCTGCTTGCAGGACCTCATTTCTCTTTCTTTCTATGTCATTGGTCCCAACATGGACCACAACCCTCCCCCTTCAGAATTCCCTGCAGCTATTCCGTGACATCCTTGACCCTGGCACTCAGGAGGCAACACACCACCCTGGAGTCACATCTATGGCCACAGAAATGCCTGTCTACTCCCCTCACTTACGAATCCTCCAACCACTATTGCCCTTCCACACTTCTTCCTCCCCCCTGAGCAGCTGGACCACCCACAATGCCGTGGCCTTGGCTCTGGTTCGCCTCCACAGAGGAACCGAGACTCTCACCGAGTTCCAAGGCCAAAAAACGGTTTATGAGCAAAATACACTCAGGGATTCCCTCACTACCTGTCTGTTTCCCTTCTTCTATCTGGTGGTCACCCATTCCCTCTCTGTGTGCACTTCTTTAAGCTGTGGGGTGACCACATCCTGAAACATGCTATCCATGAACCTTTCAGCCTCACATATGCACCGTAGTGTCCCCAGCTGCTGCTCAAGCCCCAAAACCCAGAGCTCGAGTTGCTTCAGTCGGAGGCAGTTCCTGCAGACATGGTCATCCAGACCGCCAGGAGCATCTAGAGTTTCCCACATTACGTAGGATGTACAAATCAAAAGACTGAGCTCCCCAGGCCTATCTTAACCACATAGAATATGGACACTTGCTTTTATTTTACCTTTACTCCTACTTGAGTATAGATTAGATGCTAGATTCTCTAGATAGACTAGAACCTCTAGGTGCTGCTGACTGCCTGTCCCAGGGTCCTCCTCTCACACTCTCCTCTAGGTGCTGCTGACTGCCTGTCCCAGTGTCCTCCTCTCACATTCTCCTCTAGGTGCTGCTGACTGCCTATCCCAGGGTCCTCCTCTCACACTCTCCTCTAGGTGCTGCTGACTGTCTGTCCCAGGGTCCTCCTCTCACACTCTCCTCTAGGTGCTGCTGACTCCCTGTCCCAGGGTCCTCCTCTTACACTCCCCTCTAGGTGCTGCTGACTGCCTGTCCCAGGGTCCTCCTCTCACTCTCTCCTCTAGGTGCTGCTGACTGCCTGTCACAGAGTCCTCCTCTCACACTCTCCTCTAGGTGCTGCTGACTGTCTGTCCCAGGGTCCTCCTCTCACACTCTCCTCTAGGTGCTGCTGACTGCCTATCCCAGGGTCCTCCTCTCACACTCCCCTCTAGGTGCTGCTGACTGCCTGTCCCAGGGGCCTCCTCTCAAACTCTCCTCTAGGTGCTGCTGACTGCCTGTCCCAGAGTCCTCCTCTCACACTCCCCTCTAGGTGCTGCTGACTGCCTGTCCCAGGGGCCTCCTCTCACACTCTCCTCTAGGTGCTGCTGACTGCCTGTCCCAGGGTCCTCCTCTCACTCTCTCCTCTAGGTGCTGCTGACTGCCTGTCCCAGGGTCCTCCTCTCACACTCTCCTCTAGGTGCTGCTGACTGTCCCAGGGTCCTCCTCTCACACTCTCCTCTAGGTGCTGCTGACTGTCCCAGGGTCCTCCTCTCACACTCTCCTCTAGGTGCTGCTGACTGCCTGTCCCAGGGTCCTCCTCTCACACTCTCCTCTAGGTGCTGCTGCCTGTCCCAGGGTCCTCCTCTCACACTCTCCTCTAGGTGCTGCTGACTGCCTGTCCCAGGGGCCTCCTCTCACACTCTCCTCTAGGTGCTGCTGACTGCCTGTCCCAGAGTCCTCCTCTCACACTCCCCTCTAGGTGCTGCTGACTGCCTGTCCCAGGGGCCTCCTCTCACACTCTCCTCTAGGTGCTGCTGACTGCCTGTCCCAGGGTCCTCCTCTCACACTCTCCTCTAGGTGCTGCTGACTCCCTGTCCCAGGGTCCTCCTCTCACTCTCTCCTCTAGGTGCTGCTGACTGCCTGTCCCAGGGTCCTCCTCTCACACTCTCCTCTAGGTGCTGCTGACTGTCCCAGGGTCCTCCTCTCACACTCTCCTCTAGGTGCTGCTGACTGTCCCAGGGTCCTCCTCTCACACTCTCCTCTAGGTGCTGCTGACTGCCTGTCCCAGGGTCCTCTTCTCACACTCTCCTCTAGGTGCTGCTGCCTGTCCCAGGGTCCTCCTCTCACACTCTCCTCTAGGTGCTGCTGACTGCCTGTCCCAGGGGCCTCCTCTCACACTCTCCTCTAGGTGCTGCTGACTGCCTGTCCCAGAGTCCTCCTCTCACACTCCCCTCTAGGTGCTGCTGACTGCCTGTCCCAGGGGCCTCCTCTCACACTCTCCTCTAGGTGCTGCTGACTGCCTGTCCCAGGGTCCTCCTCTCACTCTCTCCTCTAGGTGCTGCTGACTGCCTGTCCCAGGGTCCTCCTCTCACACTCTCCTCTAGGTGCTGCTGACTCCCTGTCCCAGGGTCCTCCTCTCACTCTCTCCTCTAGGTGCTGCTGACTGCCTGTCCCAGGGTCCTCCTCTCACACTCTCCTCTAGGTGCTGCTGACTGTCCCAGGGTCCTCCTCTCACACTCTCCTCTAGGTGCTGCTGACTGTCCCAGGGTCCTCCTCTCACACTCTCCTCTAAGTGCTGCTGACTGCCTGTCCCAGGGTCCTCCTCTCACACTCTCCTCTAGGTGCTGCTGCCTGTCCCAGGGTCCTCCTCTCACACTCTCCTCTAGGTGCTGCTGACTGTCTGTCCCAGGGTCCTCCTCTCGCACTCTCCTCTAGGTGCTGCTGACTGTCCCAGGGTCCTCCTCTCACACTCTCCTCTAGGTGCTGCTGAGTGCCTGTCCCAGGGTCCTCCTCTCACTCTCTCCTCTAGGTGCTGCTGACTGTCCCAGGGTCCTCCTCTCACACTCTCCTCTAGGTGCTGCTGACTGTCTGTCCCAGGGTCCTCCTCTCACACTCTCCTCTAGGTGCTGCTGACTGTCTGTCCCAGGGTCCTCCTCTCACTCTCTCCTCTAGGTGCTGCTGACTGCCTGTCCCAGGGTCCTCCTCTCACTCTCTCCTCTAGGTGCTGCTGACTGCCTGTCCCAGGGTCCTCCTCTCACACTCTCCTCTAGGTGCTGCTGACTGCCTGTCCCAGTGTCCTCCTCTCACACTCTCCTCTAGGTTCTGCTCACTGCCTGTCCCAGGACCCCCTCTCACACTCTCCTCTAGGTGCTGCTGACTGTCTGTCCCAGGGTCCTCCTCTCACTCTCTCCTCTAGGTGCTGCTGACTGTCTGTCCCAGGGTCCTCCTCTCACTCTCTCCTCTAGGTGCTGCTGCCTGTCCCAGGGTCCCCCTCTCACACTCTCCTCTAGGTGCTGCTGACTGTCTGTCCCAGGGTCCTCCTCTCACTCTCTCCTCTAGGTGCTGCTGACTACCTGTCCCAGTGTCCTCCTCTCACTCTCTCCTCTAGGTGCTGCTGACTGTCCCAGGGTCCTCCTCTCACACTCTCCTCTAGGTGCTGCTGACTGTCCCAGGGTCCTCCTCTCACTCTCTCCTCTAGATGCTGCTGACTGTCTGTCCCAGGGTCCTCCTCTCGCTCTCTCCTCTAGGTGCTGCTGACTGTCCCAGGGTCCTCCTCTCACACTCTCCTCTAGGTGCTGCTGACTGTCCCAGGGTCCTCCTCTCACACTCTCCTCTAGGTGCTGCTGACTGTCCCAGGGTCCTCCTCTCACGCTCTCCTCTAGGTGCTGCTAGCTGCCTGTCCCAGGGTCCTCCTCTCGCTCTCTCCTCTAGGTGCTGCTGACTGTCTGTCCCAGGGTCCTCCTCTCACACTCTCCTCTAGGTGCTGCTGACTGTCTGTCCCAGGGTCCTCTTCTCGCTCTCTCCTCTAGGTGCTGCTGACTGTCTGTCCCAGGGTCCTCCTCTCACTCTCTCCTCTAGGTGCTGCTGACTGTCCCAGGGTCCTCTTCTCGCTCTCTCCTCTAGGTGCTGCTGACTGTCTGTCCCAGGGTCCTCCTCTCACACTCTCCTCTAGGTGCTGCTGACTGCCTGTCCCAGGGTCCCCCTCTCACACTCTCCTCTAGGTGCTGCTGACTGCCTGTCCCAGGGTCCTCCTCTCACACTCTCCTCTAGGTGCTGCTAACTGTCCCAGGAACCTCCTCTCACACTCTCCTCTAGGTGCTGCTGACTGTCTGTCCCAGGGTCCTCCTCTCACTCTCTCCTCTAGGTGCTGCTGACTACCTGTCCCAGGGTCCTCCTCTCACACTCTCCTCTAGGTGCTGCTGACTGCCTATCCCAGGGTCCTCCTCTCACACTCTCCTCTAGGTGCTGCTGACTGCCTATCCCAGGGTCCTCCTCTCACACTCTCCTCTAGGTGCTGCTGACTGCCTATCCCAGGGTCCTCCTCTCACACTCTCCTCTAGGTGCTGCTGACTGCCTATCCCAGGGTCCTCCTCTCACACTCTCCTCTAGGTGCTGCTGACTGCCTATCCCAGGGTCCTCCTCTCACACTCTCCTCTAGGTGCTGCTGACTGTCTATCCCAGGGTCCTCCTCTCACACTCTCCTCTAGGTGCTGCTGACTGTCTGTCCCAGGGTCCTCCTCTCACACTCTCCTCTAGGTGCTGCTGACTGCCTGTCCCAGAGTCCTCCTCTCACACTCTCCTCTAGGTGCTGCTGACTGTCCCAGTGTCCTCCTCTCACTATCTCCTCTAGATGCTGCTGACTGTCCCAGGGTCCTCCTCTCACTCTCTCCTCTAGGTGCTGCTGACTGTCTGTCCCAGGGTCCTCCTCTCGCCCTCTCCTCTAGGTGCTGCTGACTGTCTGTCCCAGTGTCCTCCTCTCACACTCTCCTCTAGGTGCTGCTGACTGTCTGTCCCAGGGTCCTCTTCTCGCTCTCTCCTCTAGGTGCTGCTGACTGTCTGTCCCAGGGTCCTCCTCTCACTCTCTCCTCTAGTTGCTGCTGACTGTCCCAGGGTCCTCTTCTCGCTCTCTCCTCTAGGTGCTGCTGACTGTCTGTCCCAGGGTCCTCCTCTCACACTCTCCTCTAGGTGCTGCTGACTGCCTGTCCCAGGGTCCCCCTCTCACACTCTCCTCTAGGTGCTGCTGACTGCCTGTCCCAGGGTCCTCCTCTCACACTCTCCTCTAGGTGCTGCTAACTGTCCCAGGAACCTCCTCTCACACTCTCCTCTAGGTGCTGCTGACTGTCTGTCCCAGGGTCCTCCTCTCACTCTCTCCTCTAGGTGCTGCTGACTACCTGTCCCAGGGTCCTCCTCTCACACTCTCCTCTAGGTGCTGCTGACTGCCTATCCCAGGGTCCTCCTCTCACACTCTCCTCTAGGTGCTGCTGACTGCCTATCCCAGGGTCCTCCTCTCACACTCTCCTCTAGGTGCTGCTGACTGCCTATCCCAGGGTCCTCCTCTCACACTCTCCTCTAGGTGCTGCTGACTGCCTATCCCAGGGTCCTCCTCTCACACTCTCCTCTAGGTGCTGCTGACTGCCTGTCCCAGGGTCCTCCTCTCACTCTCTCCTCTAGGTGCTGCTGACTGTCCCAGGGTCCTCCTCTCACTCTCTCCTCTAGGTGCTGCTGACTGTCTATCCCAGGGTCCTCCTCTCACACTCTCCTCTAGGTGCTGCTGACTGCCTGTCCCAGTGTCCTCCTCTCACACTATCCTCTAGGTGCTGCTGACTGTCTGTCCCAGGGTCCTCCTCTCACACTCTCCTCTAGGTGCTGCTGACTGTCCCAGGGTCCTCCTCTCACACTCTCCTCTAGGTGCTGCTGTCTGTCCCAGGGTCCTCCTCTCACACTCTCCTCTAGGTGCTGCTGACTGTCTGTCCCAGGTTCCTCCTCTCACACTCTCCTCTAGGTGCTGCTGACTGCCTGTCCCAGAGTCCTCCTCTCACACTCTCCTCTAGGTGCTGCTGACTGTCCCAGTGTCCTCCTCTCACTATCTCCTCTAGATGCTGCTGACTGCCCCAGGGTCCTCCTCTCACTCTCTCCTCTAGGTGCTGCTGACTGTCTGTCCCAGGGTCCTCCTCTCGCCCTCTCCTCTAGGTGCTGCTGACTGTCTGTCCCAGTGTCCTCCTCTCACACTCTCCTCTAGGTGCTGCTGACTGTCTGTCCCAGGGTCCTCCTCTCACTCTCTCCTCTAGGTGCTGCTGACTGCCTATCCCAGGGTCCTCCTCTCACTCTCTCCTCTAGGTGCTGCTGACTGCCTGTCCCAGGGTCCTCCTCTCACTCTCTCCTCTAGGTGCTGCTGACTGCCTGTCCCAGTGTCCTCCTCTCGCACTCTCCTCTAGGTGCTGCTGACTGCCTGTCCCAGGGTCCTCCTCTCACACTCTCCTCTAGGGACTGCTGACTGTCCCAGGGTCCCCCTCTCACACTCTCCTCTAGGTGCTGCTGACTGCCTGTCCCAGGGTCCTCCTCTCACACTCTCCTCTAGGCGCTGCTGACTGTCCCAGCGTCCTCCTCTCACACTCTCCTCTAGGTGCTGCTGACTGCCTGTCCCAGGGTCCTCCTCTCACACTCTCCTCTAGGTGCTGACTGTCTGTCCCAGGGTCCTCCTCTCACATTCTCCTCTAGGTGCTGCTGACTGCCTGTCCCAGGGTCCTCCTCTCACTCTCTCCTCTAGGTGCTGCTGACTGTCCCAGGGTCCTCCTCTCACTCTCTCCTCTAGGTGCTGCTGACTGTCCCAGGCTCCTCCTCTCACTCTCTCCTCTAGGTGCTGCTGACTGCCTGTCCCAGTGTCCTCCTCTCGCTCTCTCCTCTAGGTGCTGCTGACTGCCTGTCCCAGGGTCCTCCTCTCACACTCTCCTCTAGGTGCTGCTGTCTGTCCCAGTGTCCTCCTCTCACACTCTCCTCTAGGTGCTGCTGACTGCCTGTCCCAGGGTCCTCCTCTCACACTCTCCTCTAGGTGCTGCTGACTGCCTGTCCCAGGGTCCTCCTCTCGCTCTCTCCTCTAGTTGCTGCTGACTGCCTGTCCCAGGGTCCTCCTCTCACACTCTCCTCTAGGTGCTGCTGACTGCCTGTCCCAGGGTCCTCCTCTCGCTCTCTCCTCTAGGTGCTGCTGACTGCCTGTCCCAGGGCCCTCCTCTCACACTCTCCTCTAGGTGCTGCTGACTGTCTGTCCCAGGGTCCTCCTCTCACACTCTCCTCTAGGTGCTGCTGCTGCCTGTCCCAGAGTCCTCCTCTCGCTCTCTCCTCTAGGTGCTGACTGCCTATCCCAGGGTCCTCCTCTTGCACTGGCCTCATGTAGAAGGGAACAAGGAGACTTTCAGGTTGAATAGGGAGAAAGGAAGGGGGGGGGGGGTTACTGGAACAAGAGGAGTGACTGGGTCAAAGGAGAACATCTGGCAAGAAAAGTATGTGGCAAAACAGGCTCCAAATGAAAGTGACATCTGCATTGTGACATTTATCTTTCCTTTGTGTCAAACCTTCCTGAAGCATCAATTAGCGTTAGATCATAATTCATCAGGCAAGTTATTGGAGGCAGCTGTTTGCACGATAAACATTCCTGAGAGAGAACTTACTTCCCAGTTTACGTCGCAGGCGAGAATAGCATCACTCAACTATATAATCGAATCTAATATAAGTTCTTTGTTCGTTTGCACACTTGAGCTAAGCCTTATCCGTCCAGTCCCAACTTACAGAAAGCGGGATGAACTTGTCCTACAAACATACAAACAAGGAGCAGGATTAGGCCACTCAGCCCCTCGAGCCTGCTCTGACATTCAATAAGATCATGACTGATCCGTTTGTAATCTCCTGCCTAGCCCACCCCAATAACCTTTCATCCCCTTGTTAATCAAGAACCTATCTAGCTCTGCCTTAAAATATTCAAAGACTCTGCTTCCACCACCATTTGAGGAAGAGACTTCCAAAGATTCATGACCCTTGGAGAGAAAAAAATTCTCCTCATCTCTGTCTTAAATGAGTGACCCCTTATTTTTAAACAGTGACCCCTAGTTCTAGATTCTCCCACAAGAGGAAACATCCTCTCTACATCCACCACGTCAAGACCCTTCAGGATCTTAAAGGTTTTGATCAGATCACCCTTTACTCTTATAAACCCTAATGGATATAAACCTAGCCTGACCAACCTTTCCTCATAAAATAACTCACCCATTCCTGGTATTAGTTTAGTAAACCTTCTCTGAACTGCTTCTAATGCATTTACATCTTTACATAAATATGGAGGCCAGTACTGTACACAATACTCCAGATGTGGTCTCACCAGTGCCCTGTACAACTAAAGCATAACCTCCCTACTTTTGTACTCACTCCCCTTGCAATAAACAATAACATTTCATTAGGTTTCCTAATTCTCTGCCGTACCTGCATACTAACCTTTAGCAATCCATGCACTCGGACTCCCACATCCCTCTGAATCTCAGAGCTTTGCAATCTCTCACCATTTAGATAATGTGCTTCTTTTTTATTCTTCCTGTCAAAATGGACAATTTCATACTTGGCCATTTTTTAGTCCATTTGCCAGATCTTTCCTCCTATTGTGAACTCAACTATGGCACAATATAAATGTCTGGTAAGGGAACAAAATGTGTAATGGTTGGGTTTGAGGGTCAGGATTAGGGCAAAGGTTGAGGTTAGGGTAAATCTAAGACTTTATTGCAGTATCAGAGCTGAGAAACATGATTGGAAAAGAGGTGTGAGGTAATCTAACTGACATTTTCGAAGTGACAAAGGGAATTGATTCACTCAAGTGAAGAGTTCAAATATATAATTTGAGTTAAAAAAAATTTAGGAAGTTGTTGGAAGATTGATGGGTAACAGACCTAGATAAAGTGCTTGGAGAGATTGTTGAAGCAGACAGAATGAAAGATTCAATGGACAGTTAGATGTATTTCTGAACAGAGAATGGATTGAAGGATGTGGTGAGAATTTGGGTCAAAGGGGTTGAGTCTTTCTTCCAATATAATGGTGAATTCCCCTTCCTATCTGTAGGGGACCAGCGTTTAATTTCCTGACAAGGAGATTATTTATAGAAAAGGAGCAAAAGAATTGACATTTGTATGGCTCCTTTCAAACCCTTAGGACATTGCATAGCACCTCACAGGTGATAAATTTTGAGGTATAGTCATTGTTGTAATGTAGGGAACCCAACATCAAATCCTTGCAGAGCAAGTTCCCCACGAGCAGCAAGGAGACAAATGACCAGCTAATATAAAATTCTGACAGGGATGGACAGGCTGGATGTAGGGATGATGTTTCCTCTGGCTGGTGGGGGGGGGCAGAACAAGGGGTCACAGTCTCAGGATACGAGGCAGACCATTTAGGACTGAGATGAGGAGAAACTTCTTCACTCAGAGGGTGGTGAACCTGTGGAATTCTCTACCACAGAGGCTGTGGAGGCCAAGTCACTGAATATATTTAAGAAGGAAATAGATAGATTTCTGGATTCTTAAGGTATCAAGGGGTATGAGGAGAGCACAGGAGTGAGGCGTTGAGATACACGATCAGCCATGTTCATGTTGAATGGCGGAGTAGGCTCGATGGGCCGAATGACCTACTCCTGCTTCTATTTTCTATGTTCCTGATCTGTCATGGTACTGGTTGAGCTAAAACGGATTAAACAAGCCCTCTCATATATTCATCTTGTGACCTCATAATCTATCAAAACTGGGTGGATGTGTTGAGCTAAGTGACCTTTTCCAAAAGGACCTTATCTTCTTAAGTAAAGGGCAGCAAACGTTTTGTGAGCAGTACCTGCTCTGGTGAGGTTCTTGTTGTGCTACTTTGAATGGCAGATCAGATGGAGGAATATGAAGACATTCTGCTGTAGCCTCTCATATCCATCAACCACATTTTCCAATGAGTCGAATGAAGGGACAGTGCAGCGTTATCATAATGACATAATTCCTAATCACTCATAAGGGATTGGATAAACATGTCATGGCTTCATTTATTAAGACTAGGCACATGAGAACAGTTATGTATAGGCGTAAAGCTGTGTGCTCTGTTCTAAGCAAAAATGAAATTAAGACTGGATCGCATGACACATTTCCGTTCTCAAGATGTCATGCTGCCATCCCTTAAAGGCACATTACAACATCCCCCTTTCATTTTAAAGATATTTTACCCCCTTCCCTTGCAAAGGAGTATAATTATTTAAAACACATGATCATGTTTAGTTCCTATTACACAAGTGCATATAACTGATGAATCTATGAGTCTCTAAAGCGTAGAGGTGATCTGCTGGTAGGCCCAGGTCTTATAATGGTAACCTTGTCTGGAGGTTTCTTTAATTCCTCGCAGTGATCTGTCATTCTTGGATGTTGTTCCCGGTTGCATTTGGGATCTGGTCCTAGCTGCAATCGGACTGTATGGTGCTTGAGGAGCTGGAATGGATCTGATTTGTCCTCGGTTAAGCCTCACCATTGAGCCTTCGTGTGTAATCACTTCATCGGACTTTCTGAACAAACCCTTGATTGGTTACCATGTACCTTCTGTGGGATCCTGGATGCAAGCATGTTGTCCCAATTGTAAACCTGGCAATTCTGTACCTGAAGCTGGTCACCTTCTCCTATAGTTTTAAAAGTTGTTCTCCAGTTTCTGAGAGAGTAGAACAGGTAAGAGTAGGTGAATTGGTACAAACTGACCTCCAAGCATGAGCTCTGCCGATATTGGAATAGTTGTACTTAAAGGTGTTGCTCTAAGTTGTAATATTGCAATGTGTAGATCTTGCTTGATCGATCTACATTTGAGAATCAGGGATTTCACTGTGTGAATCATTCATTCAGCTAGGTCATTAAATCTAGGGTAATGAGGAGACAATGTAATGTGATCGATATCCCACTTTTCACAAATATCCTGAAATGGCTTGCCAATAAATTGTGGGTGGTTATCCATAGTGGTCTCTCTAGGCACACCAAGTAAACTGAAAATAGCACTTAGAGCATGTGCAACAGATGTGCTTGAGTTATTGTGCAATAGTTGAATTATGCGGTACTTGGTAAAGGCAACAGCAATGATAATGAAGTTGGTCCCATGATCCTGAAAGAGGTTGGATGCGATTTTGGACTAGGGATGGGTAGGAACTTCATGTAGAATCAATGGTGCTTTGTGCCTGCACTTCTTGATGATGACTTCAATGTCAGTGTTCATACCCAGCCAATAGGCTGTCTCTCTTGAGAGTCCTCACATCTGATCAATGTCCATGTGTGTGAGTGATGAAGTTGTTGAAGAATATCAGGTCACAAAGATTCCAGTGAGGCATAACCGAGGGCAAATCAGAACCATTCCAGCTCCTCGACTGCTGTAAAGTCCTATTGCATCTAGGACCAGATCCCAAATGCACCGGAATCAACACCCAACATCGTGAGAAATTAAAGAAAACTCCAGACAAGGTTACCATTATAAGATCTGGGCGTACCAGTAGATTACCTCTAAACTTTAGAGACACATAGGCCCGAATTCTACCTTTGGTGTGTGGGCGCGCACCCAACATGCCCGAATGTAACATGACAAGTCCTGACGTCATTGCTCAGTCTTGCGATAGTTTGTTTGGCAGGCACGTGCCAGAGTCAGCAGCATGCCCGCCTGCCGATAATTGAAAGGCCTACTAAGGCCGTTAATGAGCTAATTAACTTCAAATTTACCCTGCCCGTCCAACTTTACGGTTGGCAGGCAGACAAAAAGGCCAAGCAGCCTTTACATTTTTTAGGATGCCTCATCCATAAGCAGGATGATGTTTTCTAAAGCTAATGCTAATTAAATAAAGCCTTTCTTTTGACATTAAAAAACGTCCCATCTCATGTGACACAGTCGCATGAGGGAACATGTTTCATTAAATTTTTAGTGCCTTTATTTATTTTTTTTATAAAGTGCTTCATGCTCCGTGCCTCAGGAAGATTGAAGCACTCTGTCAAGCGCATGTGTGAACAGTGGAGTAGGCCCACTCTCCCTCCTCCCCCAGCCCGCACAGGTAGCGCTCTGCACCACCGCTCATGATCCACTCAGGCCAGGACTTAACTGGCGAGAAATCGCGGTGCGGAGCCAATCGCGGGCAGCGGTCGGCTCCCCGAACACTTCCGCCCATTCCCACCCATTCCCGCCCGATGAGATTTCCAGCATCCGCAGTACTGTGCTTTTATCCTGTTGCGACGTGGGAAACGTAGCAGCCAATTTGCGAACAGCAAGAGCCCACAAACAGCAAAGTGTTAATGATCCAGTAATCCGCTTTTGTGATGTGGACTGAGGGATCAACATTGGCCAGGACATCGGGGAGCACTTCTCTGCCCTTCTTCCGAATAGTGCCAGGGGAGCTTTTACATCCGCCCGAACAAGCGGGCAGGCATCGGTTTAAAATCGCAACCAAATGTCGCCAACCCTGACCGTGCAGCACTCCCTCCATCCTGCCCTGGAATGCCAGCCCTTGATTATTGTGCCCAAGCCTTGGATGAGACTTAAACTCAGAACTCTGGGGCTATGAGAGGTGAGGGTGCTGCCTGGGCCACAGCTGATATACATGAGACAACCTGATGACCTTTATTCTCGTTCTTATTTATGGATTTCCTTCCATCGACCCCTTCTGGCCTAAGGGTGGTGAGCCCAAACAGTGAATCTGTCTGGGCAATATCAGGCAAGTCTGCTATTCTCCTTCCTTGATGTCCATTTTCTTTTCCAGCTGAGACCATTATATAAGAATCATCCCTTGGTGATTGAGCTGGGAAGACCAAGGCCAACTGTTGTGACTTTACCATCTTGACTGCAATCAACGTGCACAATGCAGACCATGTATTGAATCCAGGACCTTTCTTCACCTGTTAGGAAGATAAGGGCAGGAAGAGGCTGTCAGCCCCTTGAAAGTGTATAGCCAATCAATGAGATTAAGCCTGATCGAACTGACCCACTTTCGCTCCATCTCCCCTGTACCCTTACTTAATAAAAATCATATTGATCACAATCTTGAAAATTTCAATTGGCCTCCAGCCTCAAGATTGAAGTGGATGGTGTCACACTGGAACAAGTTGATAAGTTTGTCTATTTAGGACGAACGATAGCACAAGGTGGTCGATGCGTTGCCGAAGTCAGGAGAGGGATAGAGATAGCCAGAAGTAATTTTGTGGAGATGAAGGGTGTGTTAGCAACGAGAAAGCTCAAGCTTGTGACAAGGGAGCAACTCATGAGATGCTCCATTCTACCCACGTTCCTGTCTGCCTCAGAAAGTTGCACAATAAGTGAAGATCTGTGGAAGAAACCAGGGGTCTGTGAAATGTGGATGCTAAGACGTATGCCAAAAATTCCACGTACAGGTCATAAGACCAATGAAGAGGTGCTTGAAAGTGCAGGAGCAAACAGAAGTCCAAAAAGTGACACCCAGGAAAGAAAATGTTGGTATTTCGGCCATTTGATCAGAGCTGAAAAGCTACAGGGAACTCTTCTGGAGGGCAGCGAAGGAGTTGACCTAGGTGTAGTTGGATGACGGACGTCACAGAGCGCTTGGGGATGAGCTACAGCGGGTGTGTGAGGATGGTGCAAGGCAGACAAGTGTGACATACCAGGGCAAGACAGACAAGTGTGACATACCAGGACAAGACAGACGAGCGTGACACACCAGGACGAGACAGACGAGAGTGACATACCAGGGCAAGACAGATGAGCGTGACATACCAGGACAAGACAGATGAGCGTGACATACCAGGGCAAGAGAGACGAGTGTGACATACCAGGACAAGGCAGACGAGCGTGACATACCAGGACGAGACAGACGAGAGTGACATACCAGGACAAGACAGACGAGCGTGACACACCAGGACGAGACAGACGAGAGTGACATACCAGGACAAGACAGACGAGCGTGACATACCAGGACAAGACAGATGAGCAAGACATACCAAGACAGTAGATCTCCTGCCAGGAGCAGCTCCAAACAGCAGCTCCAGCCTCGACAGCGTTTTGGGGGAAGAAGGTTCCAGATTTTTTTTTTTAATTCATTCATGGGATGTGGGCATGGCTGGCTAGGCCAGCATTTATTGCCCATCCCTAACTGCCCTTGTCCAGAGGGCATTTAAGAGTCACCCACATTTTAACATTATGCCCCCTTCTCCTGGACTCCCCCAGTAAAAGGAAATAATTCCTCTCTATCTACCCTATCCAATCCTGTAATCATCTGAAACACCTCAATTAGATCACCGCTTAATCTTGAACATTTAAGGGAATACAAGCCTATTTGATGCGACCCCATCCTGATAATTTAACCCTTTATAGCCCCTTCCAAGGCCAGTACATCTTCGCTGAGATGCGATGCCCAGCATTGAATGCTACGCTTCACGTGCTTTCCAAATAGAGACTTATACAACTGTAGCATAACTTTCACCCATTTTACGTACTTGGGCTCACTACCACGTTGGTCTAGGCACTTAAGCGCTGAGCTACGTGCCATTTTCTCCTGTCTTTGATGAAACAACCATCTGGCGCCGACTCTGAAAGACTTCACTGTGCAGCAATCCATCTTACATCACTCACGTCGGGCTACAGACTTTTGAATAAATTTGTGGTATTTAACAGGGCCTCGTTTGCATAATTTATTCAGCAGTGGGGACTGGGCCTAATTTCCTGTTCTGTTCATGGTGCTTGTTTAAAAAAAAAACTACATTTTAATCGTTTGTCAAGGGGCTGGTATAAAGTTTCACAACTATGCCTCACCAACCCTGACGTGATCTAAATATATTTTCAACTTGATTTTTTGGAATGGTCTTTCAGGGCATTCAAAAACCAAGCCCTTACTTCAAGGCTGTACAACCAAACTCAGGGGAATTTCTCCGTTTAACTCCTTCCCTCTCACTCTCTTCTCTTGATCTATGCTGTTGTTCTGTGGATGCCAGGAACACTCCAGTGCTCTAGTGCTTACCTTGCAACAGGAACCTAAGCGAGGTGCACCACTAGGCTGCTTGAGCCTGTGGGGAGACTACTTGCTGATGTGCTACTCACTGTATTTCAAAGGGTACTTGAAAGGCGTGGAACCCTTTTGAGAGGCTTTGATGTGCGAACTATGAGTGTTACTCCGGGAGCTATCAGAGGGAAGTCCCGCCCATTCCCAAAACCTGGAGGAAGGGCAGTGTGGAAAGATCTCCCTTGGCCCATTGTGCCCTGTGCTGCTTTTATCCTAGCTCGCACCGGGTTCTGTTCATCCACCACCCCCCCCCACCCCCCGTGATGTGTGTTGGCCCCTGGTCCACAAGGCTTCCATTTTAAAAGTCCCATTATGGTTTTCAACTCCCTCCATGGCCTCGCACTAGCTCCCTAGCTCTGCAATCTCCTCCAGCCCCACACCCGTCAGAAGTATACGCTGATAGGAACACTTGGACATATGAATTAGGAGCAGGAGGGGGCTAATCGGCCCCTCGAGCCTGCTCCACCACTCCATAAGATCATGGCTGGTCAGGTTGTGGCCTCAGTGACACTTTCCTGCCTACCCCCTGTACCTACTGATTCCCTCGTTAGTCAAGAATCTTATCTACCTCTGCCTTAAGGATATTCAATGCCCCTACCTCTACCACTCTCTGGGAAAGAGAGTTCCACAGGCTCATAGCAGACTTCTTGCTCAACGCAATTCTAATTATTCCACCAAAGGGGGCCGTGCCTTTAGCTGCCTGGGCCCTAAATCTCTGGAATTCCCTCGCTAAACCTTTTTGCCTCTCTACCTCGCCTTCCTCCATTCAGATGCCCCCCGAAAGCATTTTTGGCCAAGCTTTCATAAACGTCCTTCCACGGTTCCAAATCACATTTCCTTTGATATTGCTTCAGCGAAGTGCCTTATAACCATGTTAACGGGACTATATAAATGCAAGTTATTGTTTGTACTGTGCTGATGCAAGCTCTTCAAAGAAATTGAGGATATTCACTCTAATCCCATTTTCCTGTTTTACTTCACATCCCTTCACATCCTTCCTTTTCAAATATTTATCTAATTTTCCTCGAAATGATGTTACTCTACTGCATCGATAGGCTCTTGCAATAAAGGGATCCATGTTCTAATAATCTCCTCTGTGGAAACATTTGTTCTAACTTAACCCTTTCATTTTTCTAACAATTATCCTCAGTCTATCTTTTAGTTTTAGTTTTGTTCTTTGGGTAAGATTTCTAGCCGCTAAACAAAAAAAAACATTGCCTGTTCATGTTCTATTGTAGACTTAATTATGCAACCCCACTTCAGAACCGATGGTGTGCTGCTTTGTCAGGGGTGCATTTTGTCCCGTGGAACCATTAAACCGGAACTCCATTTATCTCAGTGCACAGAAAGTGTTGCAATGTGCCTTTAAGGGATAACAGCATGACATCATTCGAAAGGAAATGTGTCATGTGATCCAGTCTTAGTCTCACTTTTGCTGTTGAGGACAGCACGCACAGACAGCTCTGGCGTCTTCAAGCTTTCTACCCGTTTATAACTGCTCCCACATGCCTCATTTAAGTAAAATCAAACCAAAGTGCGTTTGCATAATCTCTGATGAGCAATTGGTGCCTACATCATTGTAACAACATGACATGTTGATCAGAGGTGCTCCAGCAGCCTAGCAGCAAGATTAAGTACAGGCCCAACATGGTGAACAGCCTTAGATTGTGCTACATGACATGAGGAGACCCTCGACATTTTCACCAGACGTAACAAAGGTGCAGTGTCGGAGAGTGTTGAGAACACAGCAGGTGGCTGCAAAGAAAAGCTGTGGAGACACAGCACCAAGTTTAGTGCTCCAGTAAAGAGCAGGCTGATCCCTCATGGTGAGATTGCAGTGCATGGCCTGCCAGTTCCGTGAGTGGGACAGTGTGTCCAGAGGACCAGCGCTGGGTCAGCTCAGTCGGGAAAGGCGAGTGAACAGGGCGTTTGTCCGGATCGACGGCGAGCAAGGCAGAGACAAACAAAAAAAAAAGCAAAGTCATAAAAATTGTCCTAGAGAGCGTGGTGATTATAACTGGTGGCTTCGGAAGTTGCTGAACAACGGATCGACTAAAAAGCAGACACCTTTACTCCACAGCGTGCTCCCGCCAAAACCTGTCTTCATGGGCAGAGTTTCGGAAAAGCGCGTGAAAGCGGCTAGAGCTACGCCAATCCCAGGTACTATAGAAGGAGGAAGGTCATAGGGATATTGTCAGAATGTCCACAAAATTCCCCAGTTTGAACTGGGATGCAGCTGACCCACTCTCCGAATTCAAAATGTTTAAGCAACATACAGAGCTATGGTTTCTTGATTCAGGTGTGTCTGAACCAGACAAGTAAGCCGTAAAAATTCACCCAGTAATTGGGAATGAAGGGCTACACAGGCTGAGCATGTCAGGGTAAACAGAAGAAAATCTAAAGGATCCCTAAAAGGTATGGACTACATTGGAAGACCAGTTCAGAATCAGGTTAAACTTCCGTATCCATCGACTAGAGTTCATATCACTTCGACAACAGCCTATAGAATCCATAGGTCACATTGCCAGCAGGTGCAGAGGAAAGGGTACGCACTGTGATTTTTCGGACGCAGAGCTAGCGGAGAGAATTGTTGAGTTGATGATCGCATCTACTCCCATGGAAGCAGTCCAGAAAGATCTGCTGGACAAAACCAAACTATATAGCATTGAAGAGCTACTCGAGGATGGATGTAAGTGTGAAGTGATTCTCGCAGGTTGACAAATCTTACAGGTCCTAGGTACAACCCCAATTGTTTATACACTCACTAGGACACCCAAACCTTGCAAGACATTTAGAAGGTGTGGTCTTCTGCACACACTAAGGAAATGCCAGGCTTCCCACCAATTCCAGTGGCAGAAAGGGCCATCGACAGAGGCAGTGCCCTAGAGCAAAGGCTGACACAGCTACAAAGAGCCATGCACAGCCATTCCTCATTCAACCAACAAGAGCAAAGATAGGTTACCTGGTTACTCATTTGTCTGCTGTTTATGGGGACTTGCTGTGTGCAAATTGGGCTGTGCCTTCATCTACATGACCATGGTGGGAGCACTGTCATGCCTGTGTCACAATGTTGTGGATTCAGAGGCCTGAGCGCAAAAATCCAGGCTGGAAATCCCCGTGCAGTACAGGAGGAGAGCTGCATTGTTGGAGCTGCTACACTTTGGATGGAATGTGCCCGGCCAGGTGAGGGTTAGAATATCCCACAGCACGTGGAGTCCTCCCCAGAATCCAGGCCGATATTCACCTCTCAACCACCATTGCTAAAACTGATTATCTGCTCACTGTCACATTGCTGTGTATGGGAGCTTGCTGTGCACAAATTGGCTTTTCCTCCATTACTACAGTGACCACACTTAGAAAGTGCTACTTTGGCTGTGAAACGCTTTAGGACCTCTGAGGCAGTGAAAGAAGCTATAGAAATACAAATTCTTTCTTACTTTGTCTCAGTGATTGCTGCTGTTTTTTGATAGACCAAAGAAGATGCCAAGTGGCACTCACTGAGGTGAACAACATTCATTTCAAATCTGTGAATTGTATCACTGGGAGTACTGAGTTATCAGCAATATCTGTCGAATAAGCTATAATTATATACACATTTACTGTTATAGTAATAATGATAGAATAATTACCATGTAATTACATTAGAGAGTTATTGGCTTTGTGGTGCCCAGCACTGGGTACAGACAGGGGCTTGATAATCCCCTGTTCTGGTGTTATTGCTAACATTGGCAAAAAGTCAAAACATACGTCACAGCATAGAATTAGCTCCAGTTCACCGTTAATAGCACTGAGAGCCTGTTGTGTGAACCTATACACACACTCACACACACTCATACACATACACACATGTACACACACACATACTCACATACACTGACACACATATACTCACACACACACAAACACACTGTCACATACACACACACACACTCACATACACACACATATTCACACACACATATTCACACTCACTCACACACATATTCACACACATATTCACATACACTCACTGACATACATACACTCACACACACTCACATACGCACACACCTATACTCACACATACTCATTCACTCACAGACACACACACACACAGATACACACATTTGCACACACTCTCACACACAGACATGTACATACATACACATATACACATGCACACACACATACATACAGACACTCATACATACACACACACATATTCACACACTCATTCACATACACACACTCACTAACTCAAATACAGACGCACACAGACACACACACATACTCTCAAAAATACGCTCACATACGCACACACACATACTCACACACACACTCACTCACAGACACATACACACACACAGATACACACACTCGCACACACTCTCACACACACATACAGACACTTTCACACATAGAGATGCACATACATACACATTCACATGCGTGCATGCACACATACTCACATGTACACACACACACATATTCATACATGCACTTACACATGCATACACACTCCCACACACGTACATAAACACATACATCTGCACATACACACAGTCTCACATGCACACATGCGCACATACAGCCACTCCCACGCACATGTGCACACGCATATATGCGCATACACACTCCCACACACACACAAACATAGACACGCACCCTCAGGGAAAAGGAGCCCCCGGGTTAAGTATGGTATTCCAGTCATCACTGCTATAGAGGGAATGTTGCAGAGTGACAAAGTCTCTGAGCAGAAACATATGACAAGCTAACACATTAACTTCCCAAACTTACCGGGAAGAGTTGCTCGATACATCTTACCATCCCACCAGTCCCTCAGGTAGAGGAGAACCAGTGGCATTGAAAGCATCGTTATACATTGGAGTCAATGGATCGAAGATTTTGAGGGATGTCCATGAGTGGGGGTGAAAGAAAAGATGGTTCCCATGAGGTTTTCCAGCAGCCCACTGGGAACTGGAACAAGCATCTTCACAAACTTACAAACCTCAGCAAAAAAATCATCTATTCATAGAAGCAAATACATTGGACCAAGAGCGGATTTTGACAGCTTTAGTAGTTGGTCATCTTTTGCCTTTTAAGTTGGATTGAAACAAGGAGAAACAAAAAGCTTCTGATGTATCTGAGCCATTATCATAATTTCAATGGGGATAAGCACAAAGGGCTTGTATAAGGGGTCTATTTGTTCTATGGGAGAGGTTGATAGCTTCTCCTTCCAGATCTTGTCTGCCCAAAAGGAAGAGTTTGGGTTGCCACACTGCCAAGTGTTGGAGCTGAATTTGGCTCCATTCTGCCAGCGTTGGCAGACGCAAGAGGGGTGCAGGCAGATTGAGTCAGCGTGATGCCTGTCTTGTGGACCTGCTGTCCCAGATCCAGGGCCATATGTTCTGCCAAATCTTCCCCTGCCCTCCATGCTACTAAATCTTGCCTGAGGATAAGCAGCGAGCGACAGGAAAGGAAGGGACTATCCTTGTGACGTTATTGGGCGGGGGGGGGGGGGTCTGTGATTCGCATCTCCCTGCTGTGCCAAGCTGCTAGTCAGAGAGTGCCAGTTCACAATGTCAACTTTTACTACTGCAATGAGTGCGGGATGAGCTGCGGGTGCTAATGCCGGTGACTGGAAGAACTCCATTTACCCATTCTGTTGTCCCTCCCTCACCCCTGCCTGTCACAGAGATAATGATAAGTTTATCAGTATTTCTGTGAGGAAGCATTATTGCTTATATTCTTGATTCGGCAAATGTATTGCAATATAAAACTCATAATCCTAAAATAACAGCAAAGCCCAAGTATAGGTTAGCTTTTATTTGGCAATCCAAGTGGCATTTACCTAGTGCCTTTAATGTTGCTTCACAGGGGCATTGTCTGGTAAAGTTTGACACCATGCCATGTGAGGAGCTATTCAGACAAGTGGCCAAAAACCTGGTCAACGAGCTGGATCTTAAGGAGTTTCTTAAAGGATCAGGGAGGTGGAGAGGCGGAGAGGGTTAGGGAGGGAAACTCAGAGCTTAGGCAGCAGAAGGCATGGCCACTAATAGTAGAGTGAAGAAAGTCAGGAGCCAGAATTCGCAGACCACAGAATTGTAGTTTGACTGCGCTGAAGCAGGGTACAACAATAGGGCTCACAAGGTCAATGACCTTTAACCTAACATAGGGCAGGATTTTCTGATCCCACCACCATTGAGGGCAGGACGGAAAATTCGACAGACCAACAAAAGATCCATTGACTTTGGGCGGGAATTTTCGGTCCCCCAACAGAGGAACCGGAAAATCCCGCCCATAGTTATTGAGATCAGTATCAGTTGAAAGACAGTTGAATAATTAACTTGTGTAAAATCTTTTGTCCTCCACCTTTAGAGGTATACCCACGCTAAGTGCATTTAACTTTGGACACCAGGAAAGGGTAACATGGTTTAGAGTCCATTACTGTTCACATGACAGAAAAAAGATTTCTAGTTTCTGATTATGGCTGAAAAAAAGAGACATGTCAAAACTTTTCATCTTGGACTCATCAGGACGCTTTGCAAAAATACCAACATAAGGGGAAAACAACAATTTATACTGTAAGAGAAGAGAGTGCTGATTGATTGGCAAGTGGACTCTAATTGCTAGAGGCATTGCCATGGAGAATGAACCAGTGATAGTGACTGACAGTTAACTGCCAAGCACTGTTTGAAATTTAAACCAGGCAGCTTGACCCTGATTGGCCAAGTTTCTGGTTCCAGGCACCTGGTCTACTGGTGTAAAAGTAACAAGGTGTTTCTAGCTTGTGACACACAGGCTCCCTAAAGTAAAAGTGGTTTCCTCTTTTTTCCAACATAATGACCTTGGTGACTCACTGAGGAGGTTACATCATCTGATCGCTCATGGGATGCTCCTGTATACTCCATTGGATGAGGAATGTTTTAATGTAAGAAATAGGAACCAACAGTAGGTCATTCAGCCCCTTGAGTCTGCTCCACAATTTAATACTCCATGGCTGATCTTTTAACTCAGCTATACCTTTCCGTACTATTCCTATATTCCTTTGTTCCCTAAGCATCCAAAAATCTGTCTGAGTCTAACTTGAATATATGGATGGCTGAGCATCCACAGCCCCTCTCTGTGCCAGAGAATCCCAAATATTCGCAAGGCAAGTAATTTCTCCTCAAGCAAAACCTTTCAAAACTA
Source organism: Carcharodon carcharias (assembly GCF_017639515.1). Taxonomy (NCBI): domain Eukaryota; kingdom Metazoa; phylum Chordata; class Chondrichthyes; order Lamniformes; family Lamnidae; genus Carcharodon; species Carcharodon carcharias. The sequence goes on from NC_054496.1 coordinate 22,942,609, forward strand.
GAAAGAATCTCACCAAATGGAGATGGAGAGGTAGGTGCAATAAAGGATTTGTGATTGAGGGGTTAACAATTAAGGATTGGAGCTGGATAGGTAGGGACACCGCAGGATTTGGGATGGAAGGATAGGGTTGTTGATGATTGATTAGAGATAGAGGGATAGACACACCGAAGTTTTGGTGATGGAGGGATAGCAACTCTTAAGGATTGAGGATGGGGGAAGCACTGTTAGACTGAAAGGAAGGCAGGGCAGGTAGACACCCTGATGTTACTCACCAGCTGATAAGTAACTATTCCGGATTCCCCCCACCCTCCCAATGAGGCTGATGGCGACTTAGTGGTGACATCAATAGGGTAGTAACCCCGAGGCCCAGGCTAACACTCTGGTGGAACTACTAAATCTGGAATATCAAGCTAGTCTCATTCATAGGAAGCATGACAATTATCACTGATTGTTATTAAAAAAAAAAAACGCATCTGGTTCACTAATGCCCTTTGCAAGGAAGTCTGCTATCCATACCTGGTCTGGCCTATGTGTGAGTTCAGACCCACAGCAATGTGATTGACTCTTTACTGCCCTCTGTAATGGCCTAGGAAATAATTCAGCTTAGGGGCAATTAGGGATGGGCAACAAATGCTGGCCTTGCCAGTGATGCCCACATCCTAGGAAAAAAAAAACAACTCCTTGAAGCGGTGCCTCAGAAATGAGGGCTTCCCTGTTAGGAGCTTTGATCTCAGCCCCTGACTGTGCATCATTCAGCTGAGAACAAAGGAGGTGGGTGAGCAGCAGAAGGGACTGGAATGGAGTTTGACACAAAGGAGTTTGACCAACATGCTGCCAACCCTCGGGCGTCCTCCACTGCCCTCCGTCGCTGCTATTACTTCGTAGCTGTACAAAGTCTGCAAACAGAAAGATCTTTGGTTGGCAGTCCAGGAGCTCATGTACGCTGGCGCGTCTGAAAGACTTGAAGGGCTGATTGCTCCTTTGCTCTCTACGAATGATTGCCGATTGCTACAAGCCAACCTGTCCCGCCAACAGTGACAATGCTCACGAAACAGCCTCAATTAACAAGAAACGAATGAAGAGATACGTTGCCCCAGGTGTGGCACCACTGGAAGAGGTCAGCGCTGACGTTGGGAAGGCTTTGTGCAAACAGAGCTCAATGGAGTTGAGGCTCTTGACCTCCAGCATGCTCGCTGCCCTTGATTATGCGAGCTACATTATCTGTTTCACATCTGCCTCCACTATTCCCTGTTCTTCCCTCGGTGTTGACAGCTTACATTGCAGCAAGGTGCTGTGATATATATTTTTTAATTATCATAATTCTCCAAACACAATCGGCAGCTGTGCCTGGCCTAGCACGACACTAACTGCAGGATACACACACACACACACACACACACAAACACACACACACACACAAACACGCACATAGACGCAGAGAAAGAGAAAAAATCACCGCACCTCAGCTTTTAGAGACACAACACAATTAGAAAGAAAAATGAAGCAGAGACTTGCATTTATAAAGCACCCGTCTGTCACAATCTCAAGATGTCAGAAAGCACCATTCAGCCAATAAAGCACTTTTGAAGTGCACTCAATGATGGAACATAAGAAACGCAGCCATCAATTTATCAAGAACAAGATTCAACAAACACCAATAGGATATATATCCAGATGTGATACATTTATATATATATATACATATGTATGAGTACTGTGTGAAGTTTTGGTCTCCTTATTTAAGGAAGGATGTAAATGTATTGGAGGTGGTTCACAGGAGGTTTACTAGATTGATACCTGGAATGAGTGGGTTGTTTTATGAGGAAAGGCTGGACAGGCTGGGCTTGTTTCCACTGGAGTTTGGAAGAGTGAGGGGTGATTTGATTGAAGTGTACAAGATCCTGAACGGCCTTGACAAGGTGGACGTGGAAAGGATGTTTCCTGTTGTGGGTGAGTCCAGAACTAGGGGGCACTGTTTTTAAATTAGGGGTCACCCTTTTAGGACAGAGATGAGGAGAATTTTTTTCTCTCAGAGGGTTGTGCAACTTTGGAAATCTCTGCCTCAGAAGGTGGTGGAGGCAAAAGTAGGTAAATTCTTGCTAGGCAAGGGAATCAAAGGTTATCGGGGGTAGATGGGAACGTGGAATTCAAAACACAAACAGATAAGCCTTGATCTTATTGAATGACGGAGCAGGCTTTAGGGGCTGAATAGCCACTTTCATCACCTATTCTGTAAGTTCTTATAATCTGTTTACAATGATTTTGGTCAAGGGATAAATATTGGCCAGGACACCAGGGTGAACTTTCCTGGACTCCTTCAAATAGTACTTTGGGAGTTTTTGCATTGACATGAAAAGGCAGGGTAGGGCCTTGGTTTTAAATATCTCATCCAAAAGAAAGCACCCCCAACAGTGCAGCACTCGCTCAGTACTTCACTGGAGTAGCAGCTGAGGTTTTGCAGCCAAATCTCTGAAGTGGGGCTTGTACACACAATTTTCTGATTTAGAAGCAAGAGCACTACCCACTAAGTGAGGCTACTCGTTGAAGTCTGCATCAGACTTGGGGTGAAGCCCCTCATGCTGGAATATCTTGTGCCATGCACCGTGAATTGGTAGTGCCAGGGAATGCACCATATGGCGCCACTGCGCCCATATTCAGCATCACTCTCCAATAGGGTGTCAGGCCGATATGGAGGCACTACAAGGAGAGGGAGGTGTTGTGATCCAGTTAGATCTGCAGTGGCACCAGGTCAGTCGGCACCGAACCTTAGAGGTATACACTGCTTAACAGCACTTTCAACAGCGCAGCACACCCTCAGCACTGCACTGGAGTGTCAGTGCAGATTAGGTGCTCAAGTCTCAGGATTTGGGGCTTGGACCTACAACCTTCTGTTCCACTGAGCTACAACTGACACACAAGGTGCTATTCATCTAAATTGTTGTTGTTCTGACCGTAGAGTTCAATTGTTCTGTGCTTGACTATGTGAGTCTGTTACCTGATCTATGCTCACTGTGCTTGATTTGTTAAGACTGGGCATGGACTCAGAGCGAAGTAAACAGACATCATAGAAGCTACTAGAAGCACAAGTTCAGACATTTTAAAACTCTTGAAAATAAACTTGTTGCACACTTAGAAACTAGTGTCATCACTTCTTTGCGCCAAGACATATGAAGTATGCAAACATTAGCAAATGCACAACACAGATGGTTCCATTCCGCAAAAAGCATCTGATGAAAGAGATCATCAAGAACTAGAGTGCGCAGATTCAAAATAATTGGCAAAAGGAGTAAATGTGATGCGAGGAAAAGTTTTTTCACCCAGAGGGTGGTTGGAGTCTGGAACAAACTTCCTGAGAGGGCAGTGGAGGCAGGTTAGATCGAGGTATCCAAAAGGGAATTGGATTGCTACCTGAAAAGAGAGAGTGTGCAAGGATACAGGGATCAGGCAGGGGAATGGGACGAGGTGGAATGTGCAGACTCGATGGCCAAATGGCCTCCTTCTGCACTGTAAAGATTCAGTGATTCTGTGAAAAATGAGACAAACTCTAATAATTCTTTTTTGACTTGTGAAGGCTTTGTTAAAAAAAAACTTCAGCTGCTGCAGGATCCCACAACTGCAGATTCCAACTGGAAGGCAAACATTTCACTCTAGATTACATTTGGAGATGCCCTTTGTGTTCTAATTTTTATCTGGTTACACTGCGGTGGAGCACGTTGGAGGCATCAAGGTGCTATATAAATGCAGCTTGTTATGTTTATCAGGAGTTTGATCAGGACATATGGTGAGGGGCCATTTCACTCACTGCACATGTCCACCACTGCTCTGGATGTTTCTCCCTCAAGTGCCATCAAATTTGGATGGAACCCATTCAAATATTTTCATGATAAGAATGCATCATGCAACACAAAAATTCGAGGTGTCATTGGGTTCCTGGCAGGTCAACCTCACCAAACTGGGGACTGCGGGAGGAGGGGTGAGACAGGTTAAAGGTTAAGGAATGGCTTTGGCCACAGTAATTGATTCTGGGCCAACAGAGTTCAGTAGACATGGCGTGACTGGAACTAAAAAAGAAGTTCTTAAATATTTCCAATCCCAGGAACTGCCAAACAAATGACATCATGCCAAGTCCTGCACTAATTTCTTTCCACACCCAACATCTGCCAACATCTGAGGTAATGTCTATTGGGACAAGTGGTCACTGATTCCCCTATACGATCTGAAAGGCCAGGCTGGTGAGTTTAGTGAACAAAGTACATCAGAGTATTGCTGAAAAGAGACATGCTTTTAGAAACTTAGAAAATAGAAACAGGAGGAGGCCATTCAGCCCATTGAGCCTGCTCTGCCACTCAGTATGATCATGGCTGACCCTCGATCTCAATGCCATACCCTCGCTCTCTCCCCATACCCCTTGAAAGCTTTAGAGTCTAGAAATCAATCTATTTCCTTCTTAACCATATTCAGGGGAGAATTTTCTCCCCGTTGGGCAGGCTGGTCGAAAGCACCCGGGATTGGCTGCACGATGCCATTTTACGTGGGCGGGCTCAGTGCTACCAGTGCGGGCGGGAGAGTTGGGGCCTGTGCTCTTTTACGCAGGCACATGGAAGAGTCCAGAAATCTCCCCGAGGCAAGGAGCTGCCTCAGGGAGATTAACTTCAGTGGAAAAAATTTTTTTAAAAATAATTCAGGCACATCCCCTCATGTCACACGAGCTGGGAGGTTCATGAATTTTCATAGAAATTTTTATTTAATTTATAAAGCCTTCATGAAACATCATCCTGCCCATGGATGAGGCTTCATGAAAAATGCAAAGGCCGCCTAGGCTCTTCGCCTGCCCCACAACCTTGAGGTTGGACGAGCAGCTTGCTCAATAGGGTTAATTGCTTTGTAAATGACCTTTGACAGTTCGGCCAAGGGCTCGCCAAGTGAAAGATCGGAATGACGCGTGGTGACATCAGGAAGCACACATGACATCACCACATGTCATTGGGGCCCGCGTTGCACGCCGAACAGAAAATGCTGGCCTCAGTGACTTGGCCTCCACAGCCTCCTGTGGTAGTGAATTCCATAGGTTCACCACCCTCTGAGTGAAGAAGATTCTCCTCATCTCAGTCCTGAATGGCCTACCCCATAACCTGAGACTGTGACCCCTTGTTCTAGACCCCCCCACCCCCAGCCAGAGGAAACATCATCCCCGCATCCAGTCTGTCCATCCCTGTTAGAATTTTGTACGTTTCAATAAGATCCCCTCTCATTCTTCTAAACTCCAGAGAATACAGGCCCAGTTGGACCAATCTCTCCTCATACGGCAATCTTGCCATCCCAGGAATCAGTCTGGTGAACCTTTGCTGCACTCCCTCTATGGCAGGTATATCCTTTCTTAGGTAAGGAGACCAAAACTGCACACAATACTCCAGGTGTGGTCTCACCAAGGCCCTGTACAGCTGCTGTAAGACATCCTTGCTCCTGTATTCAAATCCTCTTGCACTGAAGGCCAACATACCATTTGCTTTCTTAACTGCTTGCTGCACCTGCATGCTTGCTTTGAGTGATTGGTGTACAAGGACACCCAGGTCCCTTTGCACATCAACATTTTCCCGATACTCTGCCATTCTGTTTTTCCTACCAAAGTGGATAACTTCAGATTTATCCATGTTATACTGCATCTGCCATGTATTTGCCCACTCACTCAATCTGTCTAAATCACCTTGAAGCATCTTAACAACCTCCTCACCATTCACATTCCCAACTGGCTTTCTGATGTTAACAAACTTGGAAATATTACATTTGGTTCCCTTATCCAAATCATTGATATATATTGTGAATAGCTGGGGCCCAAGCACTGATCCCTGCAGTACCCCACTAGTCACCATCTGCCACTCTGAAAAAAGACCCATTTATTCCTACTCTCTGTTTCCTGTTTGCTAACCAATTCTCAATCCATGCCAATATATTACCCCCAATCCCATGTGCTTTAATTTTGCACATTAACCTCTTATGTGGAACTTTACCAAAAGCTTTCTGAAAATCCAAATACACCACATCTACTGGTTCTCCCTTATCTATTCTGCTAGTTACATCCTCAAAAAACTACAGTAGATTTGTCAAACATGATTTCCCTTTCATAAATCCATGTTAATTTTGCCTAATCCCTTTGACATTTTCTAAGTGTCCTGTTATTACATCCATTATAATAGAATCTAGCATTTATCCTACCACTGATGTTAGGCTAACCAGCCTATAATTCCTTGTTTCCTCCCTCTCTGCTTTTTTAAATAGTGAGGTTACATTTGCCACCCTCCAATCTGCTGGGACTGTTCCAGGATCTCCAGAATTTTGAAAATGACAACTAACACATCCACTGCTCCATGACCACCTCCTTTAATACCCTGGGATGTAGATTATCAGGCCCTGGGGATTTATTGGCTTTCCATCCCATTAATTTCTTCAGCACTGTTTTTGGGGTAATACTAATTTCCTTCAATTCCTCCTTCTCACTAGACCCTCGATTCCCTGGCTTTTCTGGCAAATTATTTGTGCCTTCCTTCATGATGACAGAGCTAAAGTATTTGTTTAATTGCTCTGCCATTTCCTTGTTCTCTATTATAAATTGCCCTGTTTCAGACTGTAAGGGACCTACATTTGTCTTCACTAATCTTTTCCTTCTTACAATACTTTTCGAAGCTTTCACAGTCTGCTTTTACGTTCCTTGCAAGTTCACTCTCATTCTCTATTTTTCCCCTCTTAATCAATCTCTTGTTCCTCCTTTGCTGAATTCTAGACTGTTCCCAATCCTCAGGCTTGCTACTTTTTCTAGCAACTTTATATGATCCCTCTTTGGATCTAATACTACCCTTAATTTCTTTTATATGCCATGGTTGGGCCACTTTTCCTGTGGCATTTTTGCACCAGAAAGGAATATATAATTGTTTCAATGCATACATTTAAATATTAGCCATTGCTAAAATTTAAGGAGCAAAACTATTACATTTTCATTTTGCGCTCATCATGATAGAAGCAAGAAAAGGAAGCAACAATTTATACTGCATTTTCTCCCTTTGAAATTTGGTATTCTAGTGAATCTATCCTGTTGAGTGCAAGATGAACAGCTTCGACAGTATGTCTCTTTTTTAAACAATGCTCAAATTCTGTGCCACCAAGCGACTAAATACATCAGCTTATTAAATATAGAAGCACACAGCACAGAAAGATTCCACTCCATCCATTATGCCTGAGTTGGGTCATTGAAAGCAGAACAGGTGAGCGGTTTTATGATACTCCTGCCGCCCTGTTCCAGAAGTTTAATATCAGTCTTCTACATTCTGCTCCCCATCCAAAAAAAGCCTAGCTGCCCAAATGTTGTCCTTAACTTGAGAAGTTCCTTGGCTTCCTCAGAACCTTTGAGTCCATTGTGGGCCTTTATTATCCTTTACTCCTTGCCCATTCCAGGTTTATGATTATATGATACCTCATGGGACAGATGTGTGGCTCACTGAATGGAACTATTAGAATCGTGAAATAATTCAGCACAGAAGGAAACCATTTGGCCCGCTGAGATTGTGCTGGCTCCTTGAAAGAGCTATCCAATTAGGCCCACTCCCCTCACCCTGCACTCTTTCACCACAAAAGCCCAGCAATTGTTTCTTTTTCAAGTATGTTTCCAATTCCCTTTTGAAAGTTACTCTTTCAGGCAGCGATGTCCAAAGAATAATGGAACAACTCGCTGCGTAAAAATCCTCACCTCCCCCGGATCTTTTCACCAATTATCTTTAATCTGTGGCCTCTGGTTGCCGATGGAAACAGTTTCTCTTTATCAACTCTATCAAAGACGCTGAGAGATTGTTTCCACTGGTCGGGGAGTCTAAAACATGGGGGGCACAGTCTCAGGATAAGAGGCCGACCATTTAGAACAGAGATGAGGAGAAATTACTTCACTCGAAGGTTGTGAGTTTTTGGAATTCTCTAACCCTGAGGGTTGTGATGCTCCATCATTGGATACAATTAAGGCTGGGATAGACAGGTTTTTGGTCTCTCAGGGAATGATGGGATGTGGGAGATGACTGGGAAAATGGAGTTGAAGCCCAAGGTCAGCCATGATTGTATTGAATGAGGGAGCAGGCTCGACGGGCTGCATGGTCTCCTGTTCCCATTTCTTCTGCCCTTGTGTTCAAAGCCTTTCATCATTATGAACACCTCTATTAGTCTGAGTTTAAGCTTCTCTGCTCTGAGAGTAATCCAGAGAAATACTCTACTTGAGAGAATAGGAACATGAGGTACTGGCAGGCATAATGCACTGGGGCAAGACACTCAGGTGACCATGGAAGTACAGTGGGTGTCACGCTCAAAGAACTGGACCATCTGGGTAAACACCCCAGCCTTGGAGAATGATGTATGAACAGGATCACCACGGGATTGTGACTAACATCAGTCTCCCAGTCCATGAACAGCCACAACAGCTGACGTTCATTGTTCATGTTTTTATTATCCATCTCTAATTGCCCTTCAGACTCACCACCTTGAGCCGCTGCAGTCCATGTGGTGTAGGCACACCCACAGTGCTGTTAGGGAGGGAGTTCCAGGATTTGGACCTAACAACAGTGAAGGTATGGTGATATATTTCCAAGTCAGGATGGTGAGTGACTTGGAGAGGAACTTAAATGGTTCTCATATGTCTGTGGCCTAGGTGGTAGAGGTCACAGTTTGAAAGTTGCTATGGAATGAGACTTGGCAATTTATTGCAGTGCATCTTGTACGTGGTACACACTGCTGCCATTGTGCATTGGTGGTGGAGGAAGTGAATGTTTAAGGTGGTGGATGGGGTGCTGATCAAGCGGGCTGCTTTGTCCTGGATGGTGTTGAGCTTCTTGACTGTTGTTGGAGCTGCACTCGTCCAGGCAAGTGGAGAGTATTCCATCACACTCCTGACTTGTGCCTTGTAGATGGTGGACAGGCTTTGGGGAGTTAGGAGGTGAGTTACCCATCGCAGGATTCCTAGCCTCTGACCCGCTCTTGCAGCCACAATATTTATATGGCTGGTCTCTTGTCTTTGAGTCAGCAGGCTGTGGGTTCACATTCCATTCTAGAAGTTTAAGCTAGGCTAACAATCTAGTGTAGTCTTTTAGAATAGACGTTGTAATGTCTGCATTCTCAGGTTGGATCCCATGACCCTATTTAAAAGAAGCCCGGGGGATTCTCCCTAGCATCCTGGCAAGTATGTACCTCTCAGTCCACATTACTAAAGCACGTGTTGCCTGGTCATTTATCATTCTGGCTGCTTGTGGGATACTGAGGTCCTGAATACGTTTTGCGCCAATCTTTCCTATTCTGTCCAACTTTCGCTCTATCTTTACTGGCAGCGTACTCTGCTGCCTTGGCCCTCTTTGCTGGCACTCCCTCCTTAAATCCCTCCACATTTCTCTCCATGTTTGAAAAAAGGAGCCTGTTCAAGACCCATCCTTTAAGCGAGATTCTAGTTGTTTTTCTTGATTCCCCCAGCATAGTTTAGCATTCATTTTGTCTTTTCCACACCTCTGCGAAGCACCTCAGGATGGTTTTTTTTTTCCATACCACTAAACAATGGCAGGCTGTTTGTTGTTGTTAATGCTAATTAATACTGAGTTATGGGCAGTTTCCTGTTCTGCACTCGATTTGTCTGGGAGCTGCATCGAGACTGTCCTAGCCCATGTCAGTCAGCACCTTCGACAGCTGTCAGCGAAGGCGGCTTCCATCATGTCAATCTGGCCTGCCTCTGAGACGCAACTCTCTGAGGGAAACACATTGGGTTTTTTTTCCTAACATATTGTGACACGCAGTTCCCAGAGAGGCATGTCTTTTTCAGCAGAAGCAATCAATATTAAGACAAACTGACACAGATACCATAGGCACGCTCCATCTGTGATTTGCACTAAACCATCCATTCTTCCTAATTGCCTACTGTTGGCCCAGAAGAGCTATTTATCTTTATCATTAATACTTACATTAGATTAACTCTGTCAATGCTTTAGATCTGTAGAAACGTTGGTTTAGCTCTGCCATATGCTGGGTCTACTGCCCAGGACATGGATCATTTGCTGCAAAAAGGACTTGCGTTTACAAGGACACTTGCTTAAAAACGTCCCAACGCAAGCCCACGCGCAATGAATTGCTTTGGAGGTGAGTCGCCATTCCTATGTAGGCCAACAAGGCAGCCATTTTGCGCACAGGAAGAGCCCACAAACAGCAAACCGTGTTGAGCGGCCTCTCTCCGGAAGGAGGGAAACAGAGTTAATGTTTCAGGTCAACGACCCTTCATCGGAACTGAGGAATGGTACAGATGTTTCTACCTCGCCTCAGTCCTGATGAAGGATCATCGGCCTGAAATGTTGACGGGATTCAGTTTTGTCGACCAGGGCCCCGCCCCGAACCAATGGGAGTCCTGCGCCACTGTTCAACGGGAGGCCCGATGCGGGTAAGCAGGCATCAGGCCTCCCCTCAGATTAAGCCCCCTGCAGGGCAGGAAACCCGCCCCCAGGGTGACCACGGTCGGTATGGAGATTTCCCCAGGGATTGTCTCTGGAGAGGGGTAAGTGGGACAGTGTGGGAATCATGAGGGGAGGGAGTCGTTGGTGAGGCGGGGGAGGGGGGGGTGGTCAGGAGCAAGGGCAGGGGTGGTTTCAGTAGACTCCCCATTCCCAATCTCAATTGGACACTGAGCGCCAGCAAATGAGGGACCACCAACCCCCATCCCCTCCCCACCACCCCAGCCCCAACAGGGTTTGCTGGATGACATTTGTGAGACGGGGGGGTGGGGGGGGCGGTGGGTGTCTGTGTGAGCCTCAATCAGTCCCTGAGCTGCCATTAAACCCTGGTGGGCTCGGGGGTAACTGGATCGAAGCGGCTCATTGACAAGTCTGGTTGCCTTCCGGCCGTGAGCGAGTGAGTTCCCGGCAGAGGCCCTTTCCCACCCCCTCATTTAATGTGGGGGGGGGGGCCAGGGGCGGAACGTTTCACTCATCGGGCGGGTGCGCGCCCCGACATCACCGCACCCTCGTGCGGTATTCCGATTGGCAGGCGCACGCGCCCCCAATTTAAAAAGGCCCATTGAGGCCTTTAACAATCCAATTGATTGACCTCTGACCTTTATGGTGGATGGGGCAGATGAAAGGGCCGAGGGATCTTTGCATCTTTTAGCGAAGCCTCATCCACGGGCGGGATGAGGTTTCGACCCGTCGCGAAAAAGGTTCCTAAAACTGCCGCACTAATTTCCAACGTGTTCCCGCTCATGTGACGGTCACAAGAGAGAACGGGGTTTCTTTTTTCAACCACTTCCAATGCTTTATTTTTAAATCGTTCATATCTTCACCTCCACAAGGTAGCCCTGGGCCTCAGGGAAGCTTTTCCAGCATGCACCCCGTGTGCATGCTCAAAATTGTGCGCTCTCTGCCTCTTCCCCCCTCCGCCCCCAATACAGGCGGCGCCGAGCACTGCAGCACGTGTTTCACGCTGGGCTGGCCTTGACCTGCCAGGGTGAAAGCGGGGGTCAGGCCCCCCCAATCGCGGGCGGCGGTCAGCTTCCCCCCTTCCTGCCCCAGCCCCGCCAAGCCCTCCCGTTGAGGGCGACATTCTGCCCCAGGAGTTTTTTTGAAAGAGTTTTCACACATGCTTCAGGGTTCAGTGTACACTATGTACTGAGGTGAAGCGTCATAGGTTGGAATGGAGGGTATGAGGGGCCATGGGAGTGAAAACGGGCTTGGCAAAGTCCTTTCCAAAGATTCCTGTGAACCATGAGCCCTTGAGAGGCTGTCCTGGCTCCACAACAATTGCGGAGGACTGGCAGACGCCTATCCCTGCAACGGAGAAGGCCAGTTTGGGAATGCAGGTTGGCGGGATGGTGAACGTTGGGCTGGGAATCCTGGAATCATGTCCTGGCTTCCATTTTTAAAGGTCCGGGGAGAAAATCCAACCCATGGTTACCAAAGCTCGGTTTGAGAATCATTGAACCAGATGGACCAACAAGTCTTATGTTCCTACATTTTTAATCTCTTCAGGCAGGCCACAGAATGGCTGGAATTTCACAATCCTCACTAAAAAATGGGACCCCTTCACATTATAAGCCCCTTTACTATTAGTGTGTCCTCGTGCTACTCTTGATTCCTTCCTGAGGCAGTCTCAGGATAAGGGGCCGGTCATTTAGGACTGAGGTGAGGAGAAGTTACTTCACTCAAAGGGTTGTGAATCTTTGGGATTCTCCACCCCAGAGGGTTGTGGGTGCTCCATCGTTGAATCCATTTGAGGCTGGCATACCCAGATTTTTGGTTTCTCAAGGAATCAAGGGATATGGCGAGCAGGAGGGAAAATGCAGTTGAAGTCCAAGTTCAGCCAAGATAGCATTGAATGGTGGAGCAGGTCGATGGGCTGTGTGGTCTACTCCTGCTCCGATTTCTTGTGTTCCCATGTTCTATGCCAGGCTGTCAAAAATTCTTGACCATTTCTCTTCGTATGAACTTTAAATTGATAAATCTGAGATTGATAGGTTTGTACTCTTAATTGTTTACCTTGTTCTTGCGATGTGGGTGACGTTGGACATCCACTGTCTAACGCCCGTCCATAGTGACCTTGCTGTCAATGGTATAGCCCAGGGCTAACATCCCAGCAAGATCCCATGGCCCCACCCTTCCTTACCTCTGTTATTTCCTCCTGCCTTACAGCTCTCATGCCTCCCCTGCATGTGTGCTCTCTCTGTTCCTCCAACTCCAACCTTTGAGCATCTTCCCCCTCACCATTTTGTGTCAGCCATACCCTTCAGTCATTAGGCCCCCTGCTTTGGAATTCCCCATCTTCTTGTCTTTCTATAAGACCAAATTTCAACAAGCATTTGGTCATCTCTCCTAAATATCTCCGTCTTTGACCATTCATTTTTGACCTGTGTCACTCCTTGGGACAATTTTCTCTGTATTAAAGACATGCTATTAAATATCGAGAAGACTGAAGCCATTGTTTTCAGTCTCTGCTCTGAAATCCGTTCCCTAGCTACCAACTCCATTGCTCGCCCTGGCAACAGTCTGAGACTGAGCCAATCTGTGCATGACGCTGGCGTTCAAGTTTGACCCCGAGGTGAGCTATCCACTTTGGTAGCAAAAATCCGGCCCTGGAACACTTCGACTCACCAGGGTTGTCTGGAGTGAAGGGGGGTTTGAACCCATTACCTTGCAACTCAGAGGGGGGCAATATTCCCACAGAGCCAAGGTCCATCACAAGGGAATGCTGAGGGAGATCCAGGATTTTAATCCAGTGACAGTGAAGGAATAGCAATATAGTTCCAAGTCAGGATGGCAAGTGGCTTGGAGGGAAACTTGTACGTGGTGGTGTTCCCAGATGCCTGCTGCCCTTGTCCATCTAGAGGGTAGAGGGTTTGGAAGATACTGCCGAAGGGGCCTTGGTGAGGTACATCAGTGCGTCTTATCAACGGTGAATACTGCAGCCACTGCGCACTGGTGGTGGATGGGGTGCTGATAAAGTGGGCTGCTTTATCCTGGGTGGTGTTGAGCTTGAGTGTTGTTGGAGTGGTACTCACACAGGCTAGTTTTTGTTAATTCTTTGACCGGACGTGGGTGTCACTGGCTGGACCAACATTTTTATTGCCATCCCTAACTGCCCCTTGAGAAGGTGGTGGGTGAGCTGCCTTCTTGAACAGCTGCAGTTCATTTGGTGTAGGTACACCCACAGTGCTGTTAGGGAGGGAGTTCCAGGATTTTGACCCAGTGACAGTAAAGTAACAGTGATATATTTCCAAGTCAGAGTGGTGAGTGGCTTGGAGGGGAAGTTGCAGGTGGTGGTGTTCCCATGTGTCTGCTGCCCTTGTCCTTCTAGATGGAGAGCATTCCATCACAATCCTGACTTGTGCCTCATAGATCATGGAACAGGCTTCCGTTGGAGGAAACACCAATCCCAGCTGTTGGACAATGGATGCTCTTAAAAAAAAAGTGTGCATTTATGTAGCACCTTTCACAATGGCAGGAGGCCTCAAAGGGCTTTATGTCTGCCTGAAAGCCAGACGGAGCCTCAGTTTAACATCTCATCCAAAGAAATGGCGCCTCTAACAGTGCAGCACTCACTCAGAACCGCAATGGTGTGTCAGCATAGATCATACACAGTACCTTCAACAATCTTCCTGGGGTGAGAGTTTCAAAATATTTCATTGGCTGTAAAGTGCTTTGAGACATCCTGAGATTATGAAGGGGCTTTAATAATAAATGCAAATTTCCTTCTCTATTAAAACGGACCCTGGATCACATTTCTTTGGCCATTAATATATAACCAGCCACTTTGATTCCACCATTTCACAAATGTAAATTTTGCACACACATTAAATCTGCATGTCAATGCTTGTTTTCCAAGAAGCAAGCGATATAATTTTACACGCAAGATTTACACCATGAAATGTAAGCAGTCGACAATACATGAAAGAGTTATTGCTGTAGTGCAGCAATTGGAAAAAATTACAGGATAAAATACACTATTCCATAAATCTATTGCAAAGAAAAAAATAATTGCCTTTGCTCTTGTGGATTTGAAATGAGTTTTGATAAGTTTCGCTTTTTGAAAACGCAGTTTCTCGTCTGCCGAACAGATATCTTGCAAATGAAGGGGATAGCAAATGAAAACTGTTTCTTTTAACTGAATGTGTACCTCTGAGGGAGGCTCCCTTGCACAGTTCATAAGCTTGAATGTGAAAGATCTTAAATATTTACTTAACCGGAGCACAGTGGCAGTGGTGTGTAGCATCTACAAGATGCCCTGGGACAACTCGCCAAGAATCCTTTGACAGCACCTTCCAAAACCATGACCGCTACCATCTAGAAGGACAAGGGCAGCAGTTGCATGGGAACACCACCACCGGGAAGTTCCCCTCCAAGCCACTCACCATCCTGACTTGGAAATATATCGCCGTTCCTTCACTGTCGCTGGGTCCTGGAACTCCCTTCCCAACAGCACTGTGGGTGTACCTACACCACATGGGCTGCAGTGGTTCAAGAAGGCAGCTCACCACCACCTTCTCAAGGGTAATTAGGGATGGGCAATAAATGCTGGCCAGTTTGGGTTGAGCCAGTTGATTCTGGCTTAGGGCAGCAGTTGACTCTTGTGGGTTAAGGAGAGGGACCAAAGACATCATCTGGGCTTTGCGCTTACTCTCCCCTTACACACTATCATTGTAGATTGTGACTTGGCCACTCACCGCCTTAACCTTTGGGGTAATGAGGCAACTCCCCGGGACTGGCACTATCTTTCTTCGATGGTATGTGTGGAAGAGGATGGGGGTAGGGGATGGGAAGAGAGGAACCGCACAAAATTTGCCTCTAACATTTGAAACTGTTGAAGTTTGCAACAAACCCCCATGCCTCCTAGGAGCAGGCAACCTCTGCACATCAGGACTCACCAATGGCAAAATTCCCCAACAGTGGGATCGCAGCCGGGAGCCAATCTAATATGGTTCCTTGCAATTTTACTGCCACAAGTACCACACTTCACTCCTAACTCCACCCCCTCCTCCCCTTCCAAGGCCTGGTAAAATCCAGGCCATTGTGTCAGGCTTGGGTACTACCCAGAGCACCCGCTATTCCCTATCTACCTCAAGGGAACTGATTGGAACTTTGGGGTGAATGTTGCATCCTATGGCGGTTGTGGGCAGCCTCCCCAAGAATGTGCGGTCCGCTGACTCCTGCACCTGCCCTTCGCGCACGCTCAATAAGCCGTGTGGCGGCCAATTAGCGCCGGCTCGGCAGCAAGCTAGCCAATAATAGCTGCGTAGCAAACTTGCTAACACTTCCCTTTGTTCCCTCCCAAGCTTGCCGTTGGTATCAGGGCCTGTTTCTCAATACCGCACCATAGAACGCTCTTGTGGCTTGCGTTAACAGACTAAATAATATGGTGTTGAATTTTTGTAGCGGCTACAAAAATTGGCATCGTAATGTGAATAACAGCTTGGTGTGATGATTCTGAAAATGGGCACTGCAGGCAGGTACATCATGAGGCAGAGGGGCAACGCTCCGGTTGGGCTAGTATGGTAATGCCCCCTCCCGCTCTCCGAGTCAGTCTTTATTCATCGTTCTGAAGGCGCAAAGGATGTCATTAAAAATCATACAGGTGCTTCCATCGTCCCTGGCAGAATCTGCTGGTACCTTCAACCATGAAGGTACAGGGACAGGCCTTTTCTCCCACATTTGGGCCACTTTGTTTTAACTGGCGCAAGAGTCTCCCAGACCATTTTTCCTTTTTTTTTTGGATCTGACATTCAGAAAATCCAGCGGACGAGGTAAAATTGTGAACGATCGTGTTAGCAGCTTGTTAATGGAATGGTGAGCAGGCTGCTGACCATCCTCCTGCCATGAAGCCATTTTCTCAGCAACTGCCTGACTCCCATATCCTGCAAGCGGTCAGATCCGTTTCCTGTGTGTCTATAGACTCAAAGAAACTAGGAGCAGGAGTAGGCCATTCGGCCCCTCGAGCCTGCTCCGCCATTCATTCTGAGCGTGGTTGATCCTCTATCTCCCGCTTCCTCCACTTGCCCTTTGAGGCACCTAATAACCAAAAATGGATCAATGTCTTTCTCTGTTAAAGGCAGTTCTGAGGGAAAGATAAGCTTGCATTGAATGAATAAATGTTTTGTGGAGTGTAACGCAATGCAGATTTACAGATATATTAATAGCTTAACTGAATCTAAAGTAGCTTGCCCACAGACAGTTTGAGGGTTTTTAAAAGCTGAGTGCATTGTAATTGCCGGCTGTATAATTATAGTCAGCCTTCAGTCTTAAGTTGCATCAATCTGTTTTTGAATCCTACTGCATTCGTTCTTGACCACGGTCATTATTTTCCCTTGCGCAGCTTTTGCAGAAGGTAACAAGTCAGGGCAAACTCTGCTCAGGTACTTCACAATCATGTCGAACATTGTGACATTTCATTGATTGACGTCTATGCTCAGATGGTAACAACCACCTAGGCTAACTCCATTCACACTCATAGTCATTTCTAGACAATTCTCTTTGAGCCGGGCACTTTCTCCTGGGTGTACTGGTATGGTTCCATGCTCAGTCCTAAGCACCACAGCTCAGGAAGGACATACTGGCCTTGGTGCGACTACACAGGTTCACCAGAGTGTCAGCTGGACTAAAAGCATTGCATTATGAGGGCAGGTTGTAGACTCGGCTTGCAATTCTATAAATATGGAAGGTTGAGTGGGTGATCCGATTGAGGTGTTTATAATGATTGAAGAATTTGATAGGGCAGAGAGAGAGAAACCTTTATCTTCTTCATTCTTTCATGGGAAGTGGGCATCACTGGCAAGGCCAGCATTTGTTGCCCATCCCTAATTGCCCTTGAACTGAGTGGCTTGCTAGGCCATTTCAGAGGGCAGTTAAGAGTCAACCACATTGCTGTGGGTCTGGAGACACATGTAGGCCAGACCGGGTAAGGATGGCTGATTTCCTTCCCTGAAGGAGCATCAGTGAACCAGGCAGGTTTTTTACAACAGTTTAAGATAGTTGCCATGGTCACCATTACTGAGACTAGCTTTCAATTCCAGATTTATTAATTGGATTTAAATTCTACCAGCAGCTGCAGCTGGATTCAAACCTGTGCCCCGAGAGCATTCGCCTGAGCCTTTGAGTTATTAGGCTGATGACGGTACTTCTACGCCAGCAGCTCCACCACCATTTCACCTGGCGGCAGAGTCCAGAACAAGGGGACATAACATTAGAGCTGGGTGGTTCGAGGATGATGTCAGGTGCACTTCTTCACACAAAGCGCACTGGTAATCTGGAACTCGCCCACAAAAAAATTAAGGAGGAAGATCTATTGACAGCTTCCAAACTGAGGTCAGTAGATTTTTTGTTAGGTGTGGGTATGAAGGGTTAGGGAGCAACTGGAGGTATGATACAGGTCAACACGATCTCATTGACTGGCAGGTTAGGCTCAAGCAGTTGAGTGACCTTCTCTTGACCCTTTATTCCGGTGTTAGCTTGACTCAGTTTGGAGGACTCTCGCCTCGTTGTCTGAAAGTCGTGCGGGTGAATTTTATGGCCCCTTCCTCTCCTGCCAGCATTTTTGAAGGCAGGGTGGCACTTGTAAAATAAAGCAGGCGACCAGCCCAACCCTCTCCCACCCAACCCGACCTGTCCCCTATATATCCGTTGTGGGGGTGGTGGGGGGGTGCAGGTAAGGTGACATGCAGCCTTCCTGCCCTTAGGCCTATTGAGGCCCTGAAATGGGCAATTAGCTGCAACGATGATACCTCCCCTTTATCCCTCCCCACCCTGGCCTTTCTAAGCAGACTCCCCACACCGTTCCCCCACCTTGCTGACCATCTCCCAGCCAATGCCAGCCCAAAATCCCTGGACTCACCTGAATCCATCTTCACTTCCTCATGGGGACTGGTTGTAGTCCCGCCAGCGGCCACTAACATCTTCTGGCGCTGCTGCCGGCCAGTCAAATGGAGTCTTAGAATGTCAGGAAAAGCCTCCGGCTGAAACCTCAAGGAAACAGAAACCCTTTTGCCTTTTTTCAAGTGACGGGTGATACCTCAGGGCCTTTGACCCTTAGCCTAACAACGCAAGCATTACACCCCTCTGTCTGTCTGCATATCTGCCCCTGTTGTCGAGTGGTTGTCTGGTGGACCCAGAGCTCTTACAGCCAATGAAGTACTTTTTTAAGTGTAGTTCCTGTTGTCATGTGGGATATATGGCAGCCAATGTACGCACAGAAAGATCCCACAAACAGCAACATGCTACTGGCCGGATAATCAGTCTTTTGCCATCCTGATTGAGGGAGGAATATTCCCCTGGTTGACTTAGCAAGATGGCTGAACAGGTTAGGCCTTTATTCATTGGAGTTTAGAAGAATGAGGGGTGATCTTATTGAAACGCACGAGATTGTGAGGGGGATTGACAGGGTAGATGTTGAGAAGATTTTTCCACAATTGGGGGAATATCGAACTAGGAGGACATAGTTACAGAATGAGGAGACACTCATTTAAAACTGAGGTGGGAAGGAATTTCTTCTCTCAGAGGGTAGTGAACGTTTGGAATTCTCTACCCCAGAGGGTTGTGGAGGCTAGATCAGTGGAAGTATTTAAAGAGGAGGTAGATAGATTTTTGAAATATCGGGGGGGTTGAGGGCTATGAGGAGCTGGCATGAAAGAGGAGTTGAAGCCTGGGGCAGATCAGCCATGATCTTATTGAATGGCAGGGCAGGCTTGAGGGGCCGAATGGCCTACTCCTGCTCCTATTTCTTATGTTCTTATGCTCCTCTTCAAAATGGTGTCGTGGGATCTTTTCGGCCTGCCCGTGAAGGCAGAACAAGGTCTTGGTTCATCGTCTCTTCCCAACGGTGGCACCTTCAACTGCGTAGCACTCTCCCAGTGCCGCACAGGAATGTCAGCCATGGAGTGGGACCCTGGACCCACAACCTCTCAGAGGGGCCACTGAGCCACTGCTGACACACATGAAGATGAGAAGCAAGGTGAGGACTGCAGTGGAGCTGGTTAGAAAGAGGTGGAGCCGGCGGGAACTGGGTAAGAAAGAGCGGGCGGAGAAAAGAGGTCAGTCAAGAGAAAATAAAGGGAGAATTAAAAAGAACAGCAAAACAGAATAAAAAGCTGCAGCTGGAATTGAAAATAGGGATAAAGTCATGAAGGTGACGGCACAAATGATGAAAGTTATGGGGGGAGAAAAATGAAAGGTGAATGCGGAGAGAGAAGGACAGAGATGAAACAAGTATTGCCAGAGTTAGGAGGGAATACTCGAAGGATTCACCGGGTCTGTGCTGGTTGTCAAAACCAACACACAAAACGTTTGGACCGAGCTACTTACGTGGGAGGAATTCTCGTGGCTGAATCATCGTGCGCTGAAATGGAAATTAAGCAATGGGGAAAGCCAACTGGAAAAATGATTCAGGCGATCTCAGTGCCTTAGGAAGGCACTCGCTTATTGATAGCAAAACAGAAAGTGCCGGGAAAACTCAGCAGGTCTGGCAGGGTCCGTGGGCAGCGAGAAACAGAGGCTGGGACTCTCCGGTCCCACCCGCGATGGGAAAATTTGATGGACCAGCCAAAGGTCCGTTGACCCCATGCGGGAATTTCCGGACCCTCGGTGGGAGGGGCTGGAAAATCCCGGCCAGAGGTTAACACTTCAAATGGAAAATGAATCTTCTTCAGACCTGCCAGGAAGGAAGTGGTAAAGCGAAGGAAGGTGAACAAGGTAAAGGAGATGAACAGAGAACGCGCCGGGCAGAGGTGTAGAACTTTTTTAAGGTATTGGAAGAGAAGCGGCAGTGAATTTAACATTAAAAATCAAAGTAAAATACTGCAGTTCTGGAAACCTGAAATTTAAAAGAAATGTTATTTCAGATTTCCATCATGCTTTTATTAATGGAAGCTCCAGTAAAAACTGGGTACCAGTTGATTCCAAGTGACATGTTGAAGGGCAATTCTGAACTGGTGATCTAGTAGGAAGTGCCAGTAAAACTGACAATACTACCAAGTAGAACTGGTCCAAAGCAATGTTGGTACTGGTAATTTGTCCAGTTTAACGTGATATTTCTTGTTGGAGCTGATGATGATTCCAGTTGAACTGGCTCCAGTCGTGAGCTGCATACATTGTTGGCTAACTTATTCCAGGCTCAAATGAGAATCAACTGATGTCAATCAACTGAAAGAAATCAGCTCCTTTCTGGAACAAATCTGTGTGTGTGTGTGTGTGTGTGTGTGTGTGTGTATATGAGTGTGTGTGTGTGTTTGTATATGCGTGTGTGTCTTTGCGTATGAGAGTGTGTGTGTTTGTGTATGAGTGTGTGTGTGTTTGTGTAAGCATGTGTGTTTGTGTATGAGAGTGTGTGTGTTTGTGTATGCGTGTGTGTTTGTGTATGAATGTGAGTGTGTTTGTGTATGCGTATGTGTGTGTTTTTGTATGCGTGTGTGCTTGTGTATGAGTGTGTGTGTGTTTGTGTATGCGTGTGTGTGTGTTTGTGTATGCGTGTGTGTGTGTTTGTGTACGCGTGTGTGTTTGTGTATGTGTGTGTGTTTGTGTATGCGTGTGTGTGTTTGTGTATGCGTGTGTGTTTGTGTATGTGTGTGTGTTTGTGTATGCGTGTGTGTGTTTGTGTATGCGTGTGTGTGTGTTTGTGTATGCGTGTGTGTTTGTATATGCGTGTGTGTGTGTTTGTGTATGCGTGTGTGTTTGTGTATGCGTATGTGTGTGTTTGTGTATGCGTGTGTGTGTGTTTGTGTATGCGTGTGTGTTTGTGTATGTGTGTGTTTTTGTGTATGCGTGTGTGTGTTTGTGTATGCGTGTGTGTGTGTTTGTGTATGTGTGTGTGTTTGTGTATGCGTGTGTGTGTGTGTTTGTGTATGCGTGTGTGTGTGTTTGTGTATGCGTGTGTGTTTGTATATGCGTGTGTGTGTGTTTGTGTATGCGTGTGTGTTTGTGTATGCGTATGTGTGTGTTTGTGTATGCGTGTGTGTTTGTATATGCGTGTGTGTTTGTGTATGTGTATGTGTGTGTTTGTGTATGCATGTTTGTTTGTGTATGCGTGTTTGTTTGTGTTTGTGTATGCGTGTTTGTTTGTGTATGAGTGTGTGTGTGTTTGTGTATGCGTGTGTGTTTGTGTATGCTTATGTGTGTGTTTGTGTATGCATGTGTGTTTGTGTATGAGTGTGTGTTTGTGTTTGTGTATGCGTGTGTGTTTGTGTATGAGTGTGTGTGTGTGTTTGTGTATGCGTGTGTGTGTGTTTGTGTATGCGTGTGTGTTTGTGTATGAGTGCGTGTGTTTGTGTATGAGTGTGTGTGTGTTTGTGTATGAGTGTGTGTATATGAGTGTGTGTGTGTGTGTGTGTGTGTGTTTGTGTATGAGTGTGTGTGTGTGTGTTTGTGTATGAGAGTGTGTGTATATGAGTGTGTGTGTGTGTGTTTGTGTATGAGTGTGTGTGTGTGTATGAGTGTGTGTGTGTGTGTGTGTTTGTGTGAGTGTGTGTATGAGTGTGTGTGTGTTTGTGTATGAGTGTGTGTATGAGTGTGTGTGTGTGTTTGTGTATGAGTATGTGTGTGTATGAGTGTGTATGTTTGTGTGAAAGTGCAAGTTTTCTGGATTAATAAGTGTGATTATGAAGCAGAATTTGAGGTTACATATTCTGCATTTGTCCTGACAAAACACTCTGAAATAAAAGTTGCAGTAAAGCTGTGCAGATTTTATTCTGAAAAAAGAAACAGTGCAGAAAAAACACACCCTTAAAATAACACTTGCAATTGACATAGGGCTTCCTGTGATATCTTGGCAGGATAACAAAACACCGGTACATACACATGGAAGAGAATTCTCCCCCTGCCAGCGGGGTTGTGCGAGGGCGGGCCAGAGCGGGCGTGTACCTAATCAGTGCCCCCGATTGGGTCCGCGTCGCCATTTAACGTGGACAGGCCAATAAGGCCCGGCCAGCATGACGCACACCCAGAAGCACTGTGCCCACCCTGTGCGGGCGAGGGGGAGCTGGGGTTCCCTGATTCGGGAGTGCGCTTTTACACTTATCGCGCGTACACGTGAAGGGGCACAGAAATCTCCATGAGGCACAGAGGTTTGAAAAATTATGATAAGGAAAGAACAATTTAAGATGTGTCCCCTCATGTGACAGTGCCACATGAGCTGGGACATGTCAATGAACTTTAATGAAAACATTTAATTTATAAACCCTTTATGAAACTTCTTCCCGCCGTGGATCAGGTTCCATGAACAATGCGAAGGCCACCTGGTCTCTTCACCTGCCCGACAACCTTAAGGTTGGATGGGCAGCTTTCTCAATAGGCTCAATTGGTTTATTAATGGCCTTAACAGGCCGTTGGCAGTTCGGTGGGAACGCAGCCAACTTGGCTGTGCGCCCGCCAAACTGAAAATCTAAATAATGCGTGGTGATGTCAGGACGCACATCCAATGTCCCCCCGGGTCATCTTACAGCTCAGCAAGTGGGCCTCGCCCCCACTCGCTGAGACGACAATTCACCCCATGGAGTTCTAGTACCCAACTGAACAGGTGTATTCCGGTTTTGATTTATATACATACAACAATGGCCACAAGAGGGTGTTATGACACTTTTGGCCTTTTATTTCGATCTTGGCTCTTCTCCGTGATGTAATTATTTGAGCCTCGCAGCCTATTTCGAGACAGCCTCCTCACTCGGTCCCTTCGTGTGGAGGTGGGTCTGTGTATAACCTTCCTCTCCTCCAGATTGGGTCATGGAATGAGAGAGAGGATTTTTCTTTTATTCATTCATGGGCTTGTGGGTGTCATTGGCAAGGTCAGCATCAATTGCCCCTCCATATTTTCCCTCAAGAATATGGTTGTGAGTCACCTCTTTGCACTGCTGCATTCCGTTGTTACAGTTTTGCTACGTCACTTTGGAGTCAACCACGTTTCTGTAGGTCAGGAGTCACATGTAGGCCAGACTGGGCAAAGATGGCAGATTTCCTTCCTTAGAGGGCATTAGTGAACCAAATGGGTTGTTAACGATATTCGGGTAGTTTCATTGCCATCATTACCGATACTAGCTTACTCTAGATTTACACAATTAACCGAGGCTAGTTTTGTAGTGGGATTTGAACTCCAATCTCTGGATTACTCATCCAGTAACACAACCACAATGCTACCATGCCCAACATAAGCTGTATGAACCAAGCAGCAGATAAGGTCAATTTGCAAATGGCATTGTTTGTCTTTAAACATATTTGAAGTCATGTGGGAATGCAGGCTTTGTGTACAACAGCCTCTGATGTCACACTTTGGCCTGTCACACTTTGGTTGTCAAGCTTCAAGAGGTCACTTAAATTCCTTAATTCCTTGAGAGACCAAAAATCTGTCTATCCCAGCATTAAACATACTCAACGATGGAGCATCCACAACCCTCTGGGGTAGGGAATTCCAAAAATTCACAGCCAGCTGAGTGAAGAGATTCCTCCTCACCTCAGTCAGACCTAAGCAATCGACCCCTTTATCCTCTAACTCACCAGAGCTTCAGTCAGTGTGTTTTGACTCATTCTTCAGGCATTTGCGTAAAACACCACTGACTATCGTTAGGCGGCAGGGTGTGCCAGAGGCCCATCGTTTGCCTCAGGATGTGGCCATTTGCAGCAAGTTAGACTTCTTGCCTTACAGGCGCAAGCAATATGATGTACCATTCTCTCTTTGTGTTGGTGTTACACATCATGCAACACATGGTGGAATAGGATTCATTGAAAACAGGCCATCCTTTAACCTCCCCTGTTGGCCACCTGTTACAGAAGAACATAAGAAATAGGAGCGAGAGTAGTCCATATGGACAATTGAGCCTGCTTTGCCATTCACCTCCACTTTCCCACCTGCTCCCGAAATTCCTTAATACCTTGAGAGACCAAAAATCTGTCCATCCCAGCTTTAAACATAGTCAATGATGGAGCATCCATAACCCTCTGGGGTAGAGAATTCTAAAAATTCACAGCCAGCTGAGTGAAGGAATTTCTCCTTGTCTCAGCCCTAAGCGATTGACCCCCTTATCCTGCGGCAGTGCCCCCATGTTCTAAGTTCCCTAGTAACGGGACACAGCCCCTCAGTGCCACCTCCATCATTCTTTGACATGTACAAGTATCAAGTGGGCAATACATTATTCAGAAGTCGCCCTTCAAACATATTTTTTAAACTATTAACTCACTCAAAACCCATTCACTTTGACAGAGCTAAAATCTACCTGCTGCTCTCCAGTAAGGATAGAGGATTTAGATGTAGAGGTCAATCAGCTGAAACTCCCATCAGCAATTAGCCTCAAATTCATCCCTTGCTGCGCCTAATTAGACTCATTCTCCACGGGAACACCTGAGAAGTGGCCTTAAAGACACCGGCCATTTAAATAAAGTTTCACTTCAATGCTTAAACATCAAAACCAGGATACAGGCCATGGGCTAATACAGTCACTTACTGGGGTAGCTCACTGCACACCATGTCACATTACCCAGGGTAATGTGGAATAATTTACTGCACACGCCAACACAGACAGGGGTAAACTGGGATAACTCACTGTACACGGTAACACTCATTGTGGGTAATCTGGGTAACTCAGTGTACACACCAACACACACAGGGGTATTCTGGGTAACTGTATACACCAACACACACACGGGTATTCTGGGTAACTGTACATACCAACACACAGAGGGGTAATCTGGGTAACTGTAAACACCAACACACACAGGGGTATTCTGGGTAACTGTATACACCAACACACACAGGGGTATTCTGGGTAACTATATACACCAACACACACAGGGGTAATGTCGGTAACTGTACACACCAACACACACAGGAGTAATTTTGGGTAATTCACTGTACACACCAACACACAGAGAGGTAATCTTGGTAACTGTACACACCAACACACACACGGGTAATTTTGGGTAATTCACTACATATCAACACACAGAGAGATAATCTCAGTAACTGTACACACCAACACACACAGGGGTAATTTTGGGTAATTCACTACATATCAACACACAGAGAGATAATCTCAGTAACTGTACACACCAACACACACAGGGGTAATTTTGGGTAATTCACTACATATCAACACACAGAGAGATAATCTCAGTAACTGTACACACCAACACACACAGGGGTAATTTTGGGTAATTCACTACATATCAACACACAGAGAGATAATCTCAGTAACTGTACACACCAACACACACAGGGGTAATTTTGGATAATTCACTGTACACACCAACACACAAAGAGGTAATCTGTGTAACTGTACACACCAACACACACAGGGGTAATCTGGGGTAACTCAGTGTACACTGTAACACACACAGGGGTAATCTGGGTAACTGTACACACCAACACACACAGGGGTATTCTGGGTAACTATATACACCAACACACACAGGGGTAATGTCGGTAACTGTACACACCAACACACACAGGAGTAATTTTGGGTAATTCACTGTACACACCAACACACAGAGAGGTAATCTTGGTAACTGTACACACCAACACACACACGGGTAATTTTGGGTAATTCACTACATATCAACACACAGAGAGATAATCTCAGTAACTGTACACACCAACACACACAGGGGTAATTTTGGATAATTCACTGTACACACCAACACACAAAGAGGTAATCTGTGTAACTGTACACACCAACACACACAGGGGTAATCTGGGGTAACTCAGTGTACACTGTAACACACACAGGGGTATTCTGGGTAACTGTATACACCAACACACAGAGGGGTAATCTGGGTAATTGTACACACCAACACACACAGGGGTAATTTTGGATAATTCACTGTACACACCAACACACAAAGAGGTAATCTGTGTAACTGTACACACCAACACACACAGGGGTAATCTGGGGTAACTCAGTGTACACTGTAACACACACAGGGGTATTCTGGGTAACTGTATACACCAACACACAGAGGGGTAATCTGGGTAATTGTACACACCAACACACACAGGGGTAATTTTGGATAATTCACTGTACACACCAACACACAAAGAGGTAATCTGTGTAACTGTACACACCAACACACACAGGGGTAATCTGGGGTAACTCAGTGTACACTGTAACACACACAGGGGTATTCTGGGTAACTGTATACACCAACACACAGAGGGGTAATCTGGGTAACTGTACACACCAACACACACAGGGGTATTCTGGGTAACTGAACACACCAACACACACAGGGGTATTCTGGGTAACTGTACACACCAACAAACACAGGGGTATTCTGGGTAACTGTATACACCAACACACACAGGGGTATTCTGGGTAACTGTACGCACCAACACACACAGGGGTAATCTCGGTAACTGTACACACCAACACACACAGGGGTAATTTTGGATAATTCACTGTACACACCAACACACACAGGGGTAATCTGGGGTAACTCAGTGTACACTGTAACACACACAGGGGTATTCTGGGTAACTGTACACACCAACACACACAGGGGTATTCTGGGTAACTACATACACCAACACACACAGGGGTAATCTGGGTAAATGTACACACCAACACACAGAGGGGTAATGTCGGTAACTGTACACACCAACACACACAGGGGTAATCTGGGTAACTCTACACACCAACACACACAGGAGTAATTTTGGGTAATTCACTGTACACACCAACACACAGAGAGGTAATCTCGGTAACTGTACACACCAACACACACACGGGTAATTTTGGGTAATTCACTACATATCAACACACAGAGAGATAATCTCAGTAACTGTACACACCAACACACACAGGGGTAATCTGGGGTAACTCAGTGTACACTGTAACACACACAGGGGTATTCTGGGTAATTGTACACACCAACACACAGAGGAGTAATCTCAGTAACTGTACACACCAACACACACAGGGGTAATCTGGGGTAACTCAGTGTACACTGTAACACACACAGGGGTATTTTGGGTAACTGTACACACCAACACACACAGGGGTAATCTGGGGTAACTCAGTGTACACACCAACACACAGAGGGGTAATCTGGGGTAACTCACTATACACTGTAACACATACAGGGGTATTCAGGGGTAGCTCACTGTACATGGTAAATCCCACAGGGGTATTCTGGGTAACTTGTTGTACATACCAACACACACGGGGTATTCTGGGTAACTCACTGTACATAGTAACACACACACACACACACACACGGGTAATACATTGTGCACCCTTCCACTCCCAACCCCGCTACCCCCACCTCTGGTTTTAAATCTATGGTGAAGAACCGGGGAGTAATTCCTTGGTTTGATTAGTGCTAAATTATAAATTTAGCAATTTTCTAGGGAAGTGAAAGAAATTAATTTTAACTTTCAGATAGGCGAGGATGAAACAAGGAATTAAATTCACCAGTATTGGAAGTAATGAAATCTCTTTGAAGGGTTACCCATAATGACAAGCCTGGGATTCAACCATACCATGAGCACAAGCTCAATACAAAAGCAACTATGAACAGAACTCTCATCACAATTTTCAAGAACTCGGCACTTTACATTCATTGAAGTACTTTTGAAGTGCATTGACTGTTGTAATGTAGAAAGCACACAGCAAGATCCCGCAAGTAACAATTATATAGTAACCTGCTTTCAGTGGTGTCAGCTGAGAGGTGAATGTTGACCAGGAAGAATTCCCCTTGCCTTCCTTCAATCTTTTATATCTACCCAAACAGGTGGTCAGGAGCCTCAGTTTAAAGCCTCATCGGAAGATGGCACCTTGGACAGTGCTGTCCTTCCCTCGATGCTGCAGTGTCCACCTAGGAGGATTTGAACCCGGACCTGCTAAGTCAGAGGTGAAAGTGTCAGCTTTGCAGATGAATTCTGGTGTTAAATGACTTTCTGAGAGTGTTTGTCTTTTTTTGGTGCCCTCCTTTGTTCTGCTACTCAGTTCCTTGTCCTGTGCTGAAGTGATTGAATTCATTCTGGGGGTCCAGTTCACCATTCCCCGAGGCCCACGTGCTCACTCTTTTTGAGATAACTGACACATTTCGACCTCATCTAGTGCAGCCAGGCTTTTTTGTCTCTGTAGGCCGCCTAAGCGCCAGAGGAACCTCTGGTTGGTCATTTTCCCGGAGGTTTATTTCCTCTTTATTCTTTCATGGGATGTGGGCATCACTGGCAAGGCCAGCATTTCCTTAATTATCTTTAACTGAGTGGCTTACCAGGCCATTTCAAAGGGCAGTTAAGAGTCGACCCCATTGCTGAGGGTCTGGAATCACATGTAGGCCAGACCTAGTAAGGATGGCTGATCTCCTTCCTAGCCAACCAGATGGGTTTTCAACGACAGTCGATCATATTTTCACAGTCACCATTACTGAGGCCAGGCTTGAGTTAAAAGCAAAATACTGCAGATGCTGGAAATCTGAAACAAAAACAGAAACTGCTGAGAAAACTCAAGCGGGCCTAACAGCATCGGTGGAGAGAAAAACATAGCTAATGTTCCGAGTCCGGATGACTTTTCTTTAGAGCTGTTGCTTGAGTCCCTGATTTATTAATTGAAGTTAAATTCTACCAGCTGCAGTGGTGGGATTTGAACCCATGTCTCCAGAGCATTTGCCTGGGCTGCTGGATTACTGCTCCAGTGACAATACCACTACACCACCATCTCCCATGATCCCCCACTTCCAAATGCCCCGCCCCCACACTCTCGCCATTGGTTGCCCAATTATAACCATTGCCATGGCGTCCTGTGTTCCCACACCAATTAGAAAAGGAACAGGCTCTTCATTACCCGATGGGATAATTCTTGACTGAAGGTCAAACAGCCATTTTCCCATCTCCAACGCTTTTATAACGAACCAAAGAAAAGAGGGAAAACAGTTACTTTTGAAATTCAGAAATTCAGAATTTTTTTCTCCCAGGGGGCTGCAAGCCTTTGGAACGCTCTTCCTCAAAAGGTGGTGGAAGCAGAGTCTTTGAATATTTTTTAAGGCAGAACTGGATAGATTCTTGATTAACAAGGGGGTGAAAGGTTATCGGGGGGTAGGCAGGAAGTTGGGGTTGAGGTTACAATCAGATCAGCCATGATCTTATTGAATGGCGGGGCAGGCTCGAGGGGCTGAGTGGTCTACTCCTGCTCCTAATTCGTATGTTTGCATGTAAAATGCAGAGAAAAGTGCTGAGGCACTGAATTGGAACGTTGACTGTATAGAAAGCTGTGATTAGACCAGCAGTGAATGTGTCCTACTTCATAGAAGCAGGGAAATCTATTTTTATCTGTATTCATTCACAGGGTATGGAGGTCGCTGGCAAGGCTGGTATTTATTGCCCATCCCTCCGTGCAGCTTTCCTCTTGAAAATCTGCAGCCCTTGAGGTGAAGGGATTCTCATGATGCTGTTCCTTCAGGGGCTTCAAGGTTTTAACACATTCACGATGAAGGGACGGTGATATATTTCCAAGTCAGGATGGCATGCGACTGGAAGGGGAACATGCAGGCGGTGGTGTTCCGATGGATTTTTTTAATTTATTCGCTTACGGGATGTGGGTGTCACTGGCTGGGCCAGCATCTGTTGCCCATCTCTAGTTGCCCCTTGAGATGATGGTGAGCTGCCTTCTTGAACCGCTGCAGTCCATGTGGTGTAGGTACACCCACAGTGCTGTTAGGGAGGGAGTTCCAGGATTTTGACCCAACGACAGTGAAGGAACGGCGATATATTTCCAAGTCAGGATGGAGAGTGACTTGGAGAGGAATTTGCAGGTGGTGGTGTTCCCATGTGTTGCTGCCCTTGTCCTTCTAGAGTTCACAGGTTTGGAAGGTGCTGTCGAAGGAGCTTTAGTGAATTGTTGCAGTGCGTCTTATAGATGCTACACACTGCTGCCACTGTGCGTTGGTGGTGGAGGGAGTGAATCTTTAAGGTGCTTGATGGAGTACCAATCAAGCAGGCTGCTTTGTCCTCGATGGGGTTGAGTTTCTTGAGTGTTGTTAGAGCTGCACTCATCCGTGCAAGTGGAGAGTATTCCATCACACACCTGATGTGTGCCTTGTAGATGGTGGACAGGACTTGGGGAGTCAGGAGGTGAGTTACTCTCTGGAGGATTCCTAGCTTCTGAACTGCTCTTGTAGCTGCAGTATTTATATGGCTAGACCGGTTCAATTTCTGGTCAATGTTAACCTCCATGATGTTGGGGTTGACAGTGGGGGTATTCAGTGATTGTAATGCCATTGAATATCAAGGGACAATGGTTGAATTCTCTCTTGTTGGAGATGGTCATTGCCTGACACTTCTGTGGTGCAAACGTTACTTGCCACTTATCAGACAAAGCCTTAATGTTGTCCAGGTCTTGCTGCATTTGGACATGGACTGCTTTATTATCTGAGGTGTCATGAATGGTGCTGAACATTGTGCAATCATCAGCGAACATCCCCACTTCTGACCTTGTGATGGAAGGAAGGTCATTGATGAAGCAGCTGAAGATGGTTGGGCCGAGGACACTACCCTGAGGAACTCCTGCATTCACGTCCTGGAGCTGAGATGATTGACCTCCGACAACCACAACCATTTTCCTTTGTGCTAGGTATGACTCCAAGCAGCGGAGAGTTTTCCCCCTGATTCCCATTGGCTTCAGTTTTGCTTGGGCTCTTTGATGCCACACTCTGTCAAAGGCTGTCTTGATGTCAAGGGCAGTCAATCTCACCTCACCTCTGGAGTTCAGCATCTTTGTTCATGTTTGAATCAAGGCTTTAATGAGGTCAGGAGCTGAGTTGCCCTGGCAGACCCCAAACAGGTCTACTGCCCTTGCCCTTCCAAGCGGCGGAGGTTGAGGACTGGGAGGTGCTGTTGAGAAATTAAACAGCCCTTTAGTAAAAGAGAAGTGGTGGTGAAAAATGTTAGAGCTGCTGAGTGAAGCTGTCAGTCGGCATGGCCGTTACTCTCTGAGTTGATCCATGGTACTCCATCCCCCCAGTGTCTGAGCTGGCATTAGATGTATAGTCAAGTTTCTCTGAACCAGGTCATTTCTGGTGTTTCTGAGCGGGTGTTTAATTTCCTTAGCTCTGTATCATTCTCTATGGCAGAACTTTGTAAGCTCTAGGAGTGAAGGGCCCACTGATAAAGCGCATTCTCCCAGCCATCATTGTCAATCACTATACCACCAATGACTGAATACACTTTGGTTTTCCCTCTCTCCTCCTCCCATCCCACATGCCACCAGAGGCACTCTGTCACGGTGTATAGTATCCAGGTAAAGCAATGTCCTGGGGACTTTGTTCACCTTACATGCAACGACACCAGGACAATGGTGGTCAAGAAAGAAACCGACAATTGAGTGCCAACCTTAGGATCCAAACTGGTTGGTGAAGTGGAAACCAAGGCACGAAGCTTTTCTTTATTGAGAAAGTTTATTGACTTGTTCAGTCTCACAGTTGTCCGCCCACAAAATCCAGTGTCCCAGCTGTCCCCTATTTATACGTGCTCAAAGACAGTTAATACCCATCACCTGTTTCTCTTGACCTTAACAAAGTAATTGGTATTAACAAACCTTAACAATGTGATTGACACAACATTAACAAACCTTAACAATATAATTGACAAGACATTAACAAACCTTAACAACGTAGTTGACAAGACATTAACAAATTTTCACAATGTAATTGACGGGTCATTAATAAACCTTAACAATATGATTCACAAGACATTAACACCAACCTCATGGTTTTCTTTACCAATGAACACTGGGGATCCATTTGGAGGGAATAAGCAGCTGGAAGGTGCCAAAAGGCTTTGCTTCTGAGATTCAGGTCCCTCGGTGACCCAGTTTTCCCCCTCTGTACTGCTAGTTTACCAGTGAGATTTTCACTTTGCAATTGGCCAGTGACACAGTGTCAACGCCAAAACCAACTTTGGTCAAAAATTCTGGGAGAGAGGAAAGGAGAAAGGTAGATAGAGAAAGCCATGTCAGGGATTTAGACAGCGATCTCCAAATAAATACACAAATTGGTAATTATAATTAACTTTTTAAAAAATTTCCAGCCCCCCACCAGCTCCAGACCCCAGTCCCTGCCAAATCTTTTTGTCAAAGGATGAGAAAAGAATATAAGTGTGATTCATTGCTGCAATGAGCTTACTCCTATCAGAGGGCGATCTGATGCTCAGTTAATACGATGAACATTTATTCTTAATTTGTTCTCAGGATATGGGCATCGCTGGCTAGGCCAGCATTTATTGCCCATCCCTAATTGCCCTTGAGAAGGTGGTGGTGAGCTGCCTTCTTGAACCGCTGCAGTCCATGTGGGGTAGATACACCCACAGTGCTGTTAGGGAGGGAGTTCCAGGATTTTGACCCAGAGACAGTGAAGGAATGGTGATATATTTCCAAGTCAGGATGGTGAGTGACTTGGAGGGGAACTTGCAGGTGGTGGTGTTCCCATGTGTCTGCCCCTCTTGTCCTTCTAGATGGTAGACTTCGGGGTTTGGAAGGTGCTGTCGAAGGAGCCTTGGTGAGTTGCTACAATCCATCTTGTAGATAGTGCCCATTGCAGCCAATGTGGATTGGAGCTGGAGAGAATGAATGATTAAGTGGTGGATGGGGTGCCAATCAAACGGATTGCTTTGTCCTGGATGGCGTCGAGCCTCTTGAGTGTTGTTGGTGCTTCACTCATCCAGGCAAGTGGAGAATATCCCATCACACTCCTGACTTGTGCCTTGTAGATGGTGGACAGGCTTTGGGGAGTCAGGAGGTGAATTATTCATCGCAGAATTCCTAGCCTCTGACCTATTCTTGTAGCCACAGTATATATGTGGCTGGTCCTGTTCAGCTTCTGGTCAATGGACAACTGCCAGAATGTTAATGGTGTGTGATTCAGCAATGGTAATGTTGTTGAAAGCCAAGGGGTGGTAGATAAATCCTCTTCTTTTGGAGATCGTCATTAACTTACACACTGGGACATTAGCAGGCAGGGAGCAATGGACAGACATCCAGACAGAGAAGGAGGGAATTATAGCAGGGACGAAGTGAGGGACAGAGGCAGGGAGATAGAAAGCGAGTAAGGAAGGGAAGGGGAGTGCTATAGAGGGATGAAGGCACAACATGGAGATAGGGAGCGAGTGAAAAAGAAGAGAGATAGGGGAAGTTAGGACAAGGAGACGTGGAGGGAAGAGGGGAGGTAGAGAAGGAGCAAAATTGGAACAGAAGCAGGGAGGGGCAACAGCAGGTAGACAGCAGGCAGGGGCAATGAGATAGTAACTATCCTAGTCAAATGAACCGTATGAGTTTAACAGAACAGAGAAAACCAGCCAGATATAATTGATTTTGTGTGCTCAACAGCGTCGCAAAGGATCTTACACAACAGCTTCCAACAACAGCATGAGGCAGCCTTGTCTGAATGAAGACAAATGGGTTACTTCATTTCACATTAAAGGAAGGTCCTGACAAGGGAAATTAAGATGTGTTGCCTGATGTATTTTGCTAAATGTTTACAGTGAATGGATGCACAACAGTCCCTCCATTTCTCAAATTTCTTCTCCCTGTGTTCTCTCTCATCCTCTCAGCCTTCTGCATTTTCTTTCCATCTCTTGCTCTCTTTTTCTCTCTCATTTTTTTCCTCCACCATTATTTCCCCTCCTCAAACTGTCTTCAGTGGCGCTTGTATAAATCTCTCCCTCTGTCCCTTACTCTTCCCACTTTCCTTTTCTTTCTCTGGCCCTTCTTTTGTACTGTCTTGGAGTTTAGAAGAATGAGATGTGATCTCATCCTTTGAGGGCGTAACCAGGTAGGTGCTGAGGGGCTGTTTCCACTGATTGGAGAGTCTAGAACTAGGGGGCATAGTCACTGGGTAAGCTGCCACCCATTTCAGTCTGAGATGAGGAGGAATTTCTTTACTCAGAGGGTTATGAATCTTTGGAATCCTCTACCCCAGAGGGCTGTGGATGTTCAATTGTTACATAGGGTCATAGGATTTAGGAGCAGCAGTAGGCCATTCAGCCCTTCGAGCCTGCTCCACCATTCAGCCCTTCGAGCTTGCTCCACCATTCAGTGCGATCATGGCTGATCTGGTTGTGGTCTTAACTCCACTTTGCCAACTGCCCCCCTCCCCACCCCATAACCCTTGACTCCCTTGTC
This sequence comes from Carcharodon carcharias, assembly GCF_017639515.1. Taxonomy (NCBI): domain Eukaryota; kingdom Metazoa; phylum Chordata; class Chondrichthyes; order Lamniformes; family Lamnidae; genus Carcharodon; species Carcharodon carcharias. The sequence goes on from NC_054496.1 coordinate 22,977,236, forward strand.
TATCAAAAAACTGTAACTCCGGCTTGAATGAATTCAACGACCCAGCCTCCACTGTGTTTGGGTATACAATCAGTCTACATGCCACACAGGACTTTCTGTAGTCACGTGACTATGCTATGAGGCCATGTCTCTGGGGGTAGACATCTTAAAGCCCCTCGCAGAGACAGACACTGAAGAAGTTCTGCTGCTCTTAAACACGGAGCTCACTGCTTTCTGGGGAAGAGAATTCCACAAACTGACGACCCTCTGAGAGAAAACAATCCTCCTCATCTCTGTATTAAAAGGGAGACTTCTGATTCTTAAACCATGTCCCCAGTTCTAGTCTCTCCTACAAGTGGAAACATCCTCCTGGTATCTATCCTAACCAGCCCCCTCAAGATCTATTATGTTTCAATAAGGTCAACTTGTTGACTCCAAGGGTAATGCTACAAAGAGAAATTAAACATGCCTGGGGTTATAGTTCCTGGAATTTAGAAGGTTAAGGTCTGATTTGATCAAAGTTTTCAAGGTATTAAGGGGTAGATAGCAACTATTTCCTTTGGTTGAGAGTCTAGCACTGGGGCCGGGGTGGGGGGGGGGGGGGGGGGGGGGGGGGGGGGGGGGGCGGGGTGGGGGGGGGTCTAGTTTAAAAATTAAAGCCAGACCTTTGAGGAGTCAAATTAAGAAACATTTCTTCAAACAAACGGTGGTGGAAGTTTGGAACATGTTCCCACAAATGGCAATTGATGCTAGAACCGATTATTAATTTTAGATCTCAAATTGATCGATTTTTGTTAACCAAAAATATTAGGGGATATGGGGCAGAGGTGGGTATCTGGAGTTAGGCTGACAATCAGCCAGCATCTCAATGAATGCCGGGTGGAGCAAGCCCAAGAGGCTGTCCTGTTCTTAAACGTCTGGGTTCAGAACGCCATTTTCCATCAAGACAGTTGAGATCATAGAATCACAGGATGATTACAGCACAGAAGGAGGCCATTTGGTCCATTGTGTCTACACCAGCTCTCCAAATGAGCATTCCTCCACCTTCTCCCTGTAACCCTGCACATTCTTCCTTTTCGGTTAACAATCCATTTCCCTCTTGAATGCCTCGATTGACCCTGCCTCCACCACACTCTCAGGCAGCGCATTCCAGACCCTAACCACTGGGGCAGGTTGGAAGGATTTACAGGCTCGATTATCAACCAGTTTGGACACATTATGAACGCACATTATGCGGCTATCAATTCCTGGAGTGTTACTTGAACCCAGAGCTTCTGGGTCAGAGGTAGGGACCTCTGCGCCATAAGATCTCCCCGGCCATCTCACATTGTTGTCATCCTTTAATTCACTCCTGAAAACCTATCTCATTGACCAAGTCTTTGATCAGCTTCCCTTATATCTCTTTACATGGCTCAGTGTCAAGTTTTGTCTGGTAGCGCTGCTGTGAAGCTAACTCGGGATGTTGAATGTTGCTAGATAATCACCAATTGCTGTTGTTGATCCAAGATTGCTAAAGACAATCTTGGCACCAGGTTTGCTGAGATCGGCAAACTCTACACTGACTAGGAGCTGAATCGGATACTGGTGGTGGCTCTGTATTTATCATCTGAGTCACCACAACCCAGAGTAACCTTTGAGAGCTCAGGTAATCAGGAGAAGCCATGATTGAGTTACTGTTGAAAGGTCACAGATAAATGTAGTAATTACTGTGCTCATTCCAAATAATGTTATCAGTCGCCGACGTTCCTGTTCACTGCTCTACAGCGAGCCCAATGAGCCCCAGTATGCTTAGTTTGATAGAGATACACTTCAGTACACCTTACATTATATCTTCGCTGGCTGTAAGAGTCTGTTTGAAATGAGTTTGGAAAGTCACAATCCATTTCCTTGCGGGCATGGAGCCATATCACAAAGAAGCCCTTAATTTGATGCTAAATGGTACTAAGGGGGCTTAGTGGCATGGACAGCTGAAGACCAAAAGCTATCCTGCGAATACAGGCACTCACTTCTCTGATGTTGAGGTGAGGGCATATCAGCAGGGTAATATGGAGAGGGCATGTTTTGCGAGAGTGTGCTGTCAGTCAGAAGCAGATGTCATAACACCAAGGGGCAGAGTTATCGTACAAATCATCTGGCGGTACAAAACTTGGATATTGCTGGAAAAAAGAGACATGCTGTTGAAGCTTTTCATCTTGCACTCATCAGGACAGATGCAAGAATACCAAATTTTAAAGGGAGCAACAATTTATGCTGCATGAGAAAGGGGTAGAGATTGGTTAGCAAGTCAACTCTGATTATTCGAGGCGTTGCCATGGAGAATTTGCAGGGAATTATTATCGTGTAGCACAGAAGGAGGCCGCTGATGCTCCTGCTTTCTTTGAAAGAACAATCCAGTTAATCCCACTATTCTCCCATAGCTCTGGATTTATTTTCCCCTTTTCAGGTAATGATACAATTCCCTTTGGAAAACTGTGGTTGAATCTACCTCCACCGCCCTTTCAGGCAGCACATTTCAGATCACCACAACTTGCTGTGGGGAATAAAAGTCTCTTCATCCCTCCTACTGGGTTGAAAGTGAACCTCATTAGATTTTTGAGTGATATGCAAATTCACTCCTATGCTGTGCTACGGAACATAGACCAGTTAACTGTTTTATACTTTGCTCTTAGCATCTGTGCGCCGATGGCTAAGCCATCAATTATTGCCCACCCCTCTTTGCCCTTGAGAGGCTAGCGGTGGAGCTTCTGATGATGGTTTACTACAACGGAGTGGCTTGCTAGACCACCACTTCAGAGAGCAGTTTAAGACTCAGTCACTTTGCTGTGGTATTGGGGTCACACAGACCAGGTGAGGGCGATGTGTTTCCTTTGCGAAAGGATGTTAGCGAACCCGTTGAATTCCTGCAGCACTCAAACAGCTTCACGGCCACTGTTACTGATTCCAATCTTTTACCTTCAGATGTTGTCGAGCATATTTCAAATTTTCAAAGAGTCCTAAAATAAAAGCAAAGTACCTGCCGATGCTGGAAATCTGAAACAAAAACAGGAAATGCTGGTAAAACTCAGCAGGTCTGGCAGCACCTGTAGAGAGAGAAACAGAGTTCATGCTTCGAGTCTGTATGACTCTCCTTCAGAGCTCTGGGTTTTGCACTCATAGGGCAGAATTTTCCCAGTTAAGTGGAGGTGGGTTTTGGTGTATCCAGGGAGCTAAATCCCCTGAAACTGATATTGGGCCGAGATCCCGACATCATCCCCACCCTTATCAGGCCACCTCTGGGATGGGTTCTGAGTCCAGTGGGGAATCCCCTTGCGTCTGGCAGGGAAACAATTGAGCCAATTAAAAAAGCAATTAAGAGACTTTCTGACCCTAGATTCCTGTCTTCTCATCAGCACATGGACTCTATCCTGTGTCTGTATCGTGCCAGGGTCACAAGCGAGTGCACAGTGACAAGAGATTCTTCAGTGAAACTGGCAGGCTGGGAAGGCTTTTATCAGTTACACTCAAGAGCTCCTGCCATGACCAGGCGAAAGACTGCCAATCAAAACACCTCTTCTCTCAGAGAGGTACTATCATTACTTGATAGGCAATTGCCAACATCTTGGAAGGCACTTACCCTGTTTAGCACTTTACTCACTTTCAGCTGCACTTGTCTGCTGCCAGCCTTTACCATGGCATGGGGGCGGCGTTATGCAGCTGCACCTTCCCCTTCTGCTGAGGGTCAAGAGCAAAGACCACTCCACCACCGACAGCTCCAGCAACATCGGAAGGAGCAACAGGTAAAGACTGCAGCTTGAATAGATTACACAATGAAAGGAGGGCTACAGAACAGAGGTAGTGCTAGAAGCAGAAGTCCTCATGACTGTGGTGTTTTGGTAGCAGTCAATGAACTAGGGGGAAAATATTGAGAGAGGCAGGACAAAAGGAATTAGATTATTGTAAGGAATTTGGTGTTTATTCTGAAGTACCAGATAGAGGGCAGTCAGCTTTGTTAGGCAGATGGATTAGCATGGAAAAAAATCCTTACAGATAGGCCTTAAGGCTAAAGCAAGGGTAGTTGTTCAGGGTTTTGAAGAGTGACTGAGCAATACAGAAACACAATACTTCTCATGTCAATCTTCCTGATAGGTTTTTGAGTGCTGCTGTTTTCATATTTTTTTCTTGGGTGAAAATGGGAATGTTGCCTTTTAGCCTGGAAAGCTAAGAAAAAAAAAGGCTATTAAAAGTACCTTAGCTGCAGAAATACTGACTCTTGTGGAAATGGTGATAAGGGATTCTATTTGTCAAATATTTTAAGATGAATTCTATACAAGGGGTTTACAGAAAACTGTTTTCTCTTTGAATTTTAGAAAGATGATCATTCTTTGTGGGATAACCTACACTCTACAAAAAGTGTAAGTAAAAGAAGATTAAGGATTGACCTCATTCATGTGAAACAAATGTTTCTTATGGCACAGCTGGGTAACTGCTGACCTACTCAAATCCCACAGGGAAACTTATAACAACTGCCACAACTATTTCACAACTTGTATTTATTTCGAGATGTGTGCCTTGAATTCAGTAGTAATAAGACCACTGTGTCTTATAGGTTTCTTACAAAACTAAGTTAAACCTTTATTAATAGAAGAAATGATTTTAAGTATATACATAGATCTACAAATTGCTACTGTGATAACTTTTAAATCCCCTCGTTAATTTAACTCCCAGTTACATTTTCATTAAGGCAACAATAGGACACATAGATTTTAAAAGACCCAGGAAAGGTATCACATAATGCCCTGAACAGTCAAATTGAAAGTGAGTTTTTCTCAGCTTCAGTTCTTTGTGGACAGCAACATGAGGCTTAGATGCTGGAGGCTTTTCACATCTGTGTTAGATCTTAGAATGCCTTATCTTACACACAACATTCTCTCCTTTATACATATTTTTCTCTTTGAATACAAATTCCCAGTGTTTTACTATGTCTTTGGACCTTACCTCTCTAATAATAAAAATCTATAATTGTACCAATTTTACCAGTAATCTTTAAGAAAAATAAACACACTCTTTATTAACATCTCCTGGCTAGGTGAAACATTTCACTCCCTATTTTGAATTCAAGCTAGTCTGGTTTAGTTAAAAATGCAAATGTTCCCTTTACACTTTACATTCTAAAACTTCCCCCATATTGACCTACTTAACATTTCAAACCTAATGTATCTTCTGATACATCAAAGCCATCAGACCAGCTGCCTATAATCCAATTAACTCTCACACACAGACCTCACTATTACTCTACTTTACAATAAAATCCAATAACAATATGAAAATTATATTGTTTCCCCCTTCCTTTTTTTTCCAATAAATTATAAAGATTTTCCTTTTCCCACCTATTTCCATTATAAAAAAAAACCCCACTAGAGCTATACCTTGAGTGCCCTACCATCCATTCTTAATTAGCACATTCGTTTAGATAATATCACCAACTTTAACACCTATGTGTTCTATTGTACTATTGTCGTTGACATCTTTTGATGATCTGCTTCTATCACTGCTTGTTTGTCCCTACAACCACACCCCCCACCCTCCACCTCTCTCTCTCTCTATCTCTCCGCCCCCCACACACACACCTTAAACCAGCTTATATTTCAACTCTTTCTTGGACTCGAACTCAAGTTCTGTCGAAGGGTCATGAGGACTCGAAACGTCAACTCTTTTCTTCTCCGCCGATGCTGCCAGACCTGCTGAGTTTTTCCAGGTAATTCTGTTTTTGTTTTGAAAATTATATATATCCTCTTGACATGTTTAGAAATAAAGGAAACCTCCAAGATCAAATGGGTTGTTGTAAGTCCTCAATTATCTGGTTGCTTCATGAAAAGGACTGTTTGTACCAAAAGATTATTGGGGGAATCTGTTGCTTGTATAAATTAAGGTTAAGTGTTTACAGGTGGGGGCCACTCATTGGGGAATTACTTGTGCACGTATACTTTTGTGCATGGTGGCATAATGGTAATATCACTGGCCTCATAACCCAAAGGGTCCAGGTTAAGACTTAGGGGATGTGTTCAAATCCCACCATAGAAACTGAAGGAATTTAAATGCAATTAATAAAATCTGAACTAAAGTCTCATCTCACTAATGGTAACCATGAAACTATTATTGATTGTTGTAAAAACCCATTTGATTCACTTATGAGACCTTCTACAACTGGTAGGGGCTGGAGTGCATTATGTCCTTCCAAAACAATATTTTAATTTAATTTTGGTAAGTTTTCTTTAAGGTTTTGTGTTTTTTGTTACAGTGCCCCCTTTAAGTGTTGGTTCATTAGTCAATGATTCTGTTTGTTTAACTGTTGTACTCAAAAGAATGTAAAGAGGCAATGATTGACATTGGTGGTGGGTTGTACAGTTACGAGCATTTATAACGTTTCACTTTGTGAATAAACCTAAAACTGAGTAAAAATTGACTTATGGTCTCCTCCTGCTCAACTGGCTGTCAGGCATTTCTCATTTCCGACTGACAGAATTTGCGAAGTGGGGGCACTGAAGAGACCTGAGTTGGGACCACTTCTCTTCACGATACATTAAAATCCTTTGGACTCAGAAATCGAGGTAAAGTGTTGGGATATACAGATGATACCAAATTGGGGGCATAACCAATAATGTGGAGAGTGGGTGGACAAATAGCAGATGAAATTTCACACAGCAAAGAATGAGATGGTTCATTTTGGCAGGAGGAACAAGGAGGCAGCTTGCTCCTTGGAAGGTACAAAGCTAATTACATTAGAGGAACAAAGATGCGAGAATAATGAAACATAACTCACTAAAAGTAACAACTCAATTTAAAAAAGGCCACCAAGTGTACAATTGACAGAACAGGCTTGAGGGGCTGAATGGTCTATGTTTGTTCCCATGTTTCTATGGAGCTTCACTCTCAGAAGAGATCCAACAGCCAGGATTTTGAGGCGATAATGACAGTGAAAATGGCAGCATTCATGGTTAGTAACCGTGTAATACACTGCTGAAACTGAAATCTGTACATGCGCAGAATAGCAGGAAAATCACTGCTGTCAGTGATTCTACACATCTCCAGAAAGTGTGCTGCTGAGGTCCCCCTATCCCCCAGACTGTAACCAATGGAATTGACAAGAGTTTTCACTCTGACACTAATAATCTCACTGTAAAGCCTCTTGAAAAAGTTACACCTTATTGAACACGGTGTAACTAAGTTTTTAGTGGTGTACCAATTTCTAAACAGCAAAGCATACTTACTTGACCTGAAAAATGAGTTTTTTATTTGCGGAATGTCAAATTGTTCCATAATGATAAAAAATATTCCACATAACTTCTTTTAAGATAAAATATATTTTTAAAAGCTCGTTCATCTTTATTTTAGCTTCAACTTCACCCAATCATAATGATTTAGTTCACTGTTTGAACATTTAAATTAAAAGCAAATGGTATCAAGTGGTTCTATCTTCCTGGTCTGCTGTCTATGAGAGTGCTTCAATATGATTGGCTGCTTCCCTTACTTGTTGATATGAATGCTGCTGCATGCCAAGTGATCCCCTTGGCTTGTCGCCAGATTTAAACTACCACTGGGAGTGAGGGAAAACACATCACAGTGATCGCTAGATCTTGTTGGGGAGCGGCTATCTTCAAGGTCAGCAGTGAGTGTCCTTGCTTCACCTACTGAATGTGAAATCCAGACCAACACATCATCTGACCTTGTACAACTATCATCCGAAAGGAAAAAGCCTACTGTAACCATATAAAGAAACTCCAGTGAGCAACTTCAGGGCATTATCAAGCAGATTAAAAAAAAAAACCATATCTAGACTCTATTTGAATTTTTAAAATTTATCTCCCAACACTTTAAATGGCAGATAACGTCTCAAGATTAATATTATGCATGTCCCCAAAAATTTATGAATCAACATTTTCATCAATTATATATGAAGGTTTTTCTTTGCCTTAATATCTAATAGAATTGAAAGCGTCAGCTGCCTTGGCGAAGGCAGGTAGTTCAGATGTGCCTCAACACATTGCACATCGTCTAAGCAGCTCAGGTCGCAAGGTGACTCAAGCACTCTGATAAATGTACATTATCACTTCAGCGTTGCTCTCTTCCAGTGTGATGTGTTCGTACACAAGCCCGCGTTTGCTGCTCAGCCCCCTCACATCTGTAATGAGTCTGGTGCAGGGACATGTCGCAGTGTTCTGGGAATACAGGCAAAGTGCCGCAGAGACCTTCACAAACCAGGCCACAGTGAAATGGAATTCATTACGTTACAGCAGTTTGAGGGCAAAGTTGTAATATTTACATTTCTGCTGAAAGGGGTGACTCATGCTCACTGCATTTTGTGATTCTCGTTGAGGAGCCACAGGTTCTGAGCTGAGAGTGGGTCATGACCAAGTGTTCATTGGGCGTGGTCACAACTGATCCTTGCCTCTAAAGTCTGGGATACAGTGACTTTCGAGTCTTTGCTGCAAAGAATTGGAGCATTCATTTAAGTAAAGCTGGGTTGTTAACAATGGAGTCGGTGAAGTGTCCAACACAAGGAACCAAAAACAATGAATGCCATGAAACCTGGCGTTATGGATCAAGGTGTAGGTTACAAAAGCAGGGAAGTTATGATGAACATTCATAAAACACTGGTTCAGCCTCAACTAAAGTGCTGTGTCCAATTCTGAGCACCACACATTAGGAAGGATGTGACAGCTTTAGAGCAAGTGTAGAAAAGATTCACTGGACTCCCCGCCAGGGATGAGGGACATCAGTTACATGGAGAGATTGGAGAAGGTGGCGCTGTTCTCCTTAGAGTGAGGAAAGTTGAGAAGAATCTTGATGGAGGTGTTCAAAATCATGAGGGACCTGGATAGTGTAGTTGGAAAGAAATTGTTCCTACTGGGGGATGAGTTGTAAACCAGAGGACACCAATTAAAGGGCTTGGCAAAAGAAGCAGAGGCAACATGGGGAAAATCTTTTTTAAGCAGTGAGTGGTTAGGATCGGAATGTGCTGCCTGAAAGTGTGGTGGAGGCAGATTCAGTCATGACTTTCAGGAGGGAAGTTGATAAGTACTTGAAGGGCAAGAATTTTCAAGACTGCGGGGCAAGGGTGACTAACTGGATTACTCTTGCTAAGAGCTGGCATGAACTTGATGGGATGAATGGCCTCCTTCTATGCTGTAACTCTTTGAAGATTCTATGGAAAAGGAGCACTCAAGACAATGAACCAGAAGCATTAACATACGAACATACAAATGAGGAGCAGGAGTAGGCCGCTCAGCCCTTCAAGCCTGCTCCACCATTCAATAATGTCATGGCTGATCTGACTGCAACCTGCCACCCACCCCAGGTAACCTTTCACCCCCTTGTTTATCAAGAACCTATCTACCTCTGCCTTGAAAACATTCAAAGACTCTGCTTCCACCGTCTTTTGAGGAAGAGAGTTCCAAGGACTAACTGTCCTCAGAGAGAGAGAGAGAGAGAAAAAAAATTATCTCATCTCTGCCTTAAATGGGCGACCCCTTATTTTTAAACTGGTGTTACACAGAAGCTTGAAGTGGTGGTTCAGGGCATTGGAGTTCCAGATGACGATGCTCTTGAGGGTCCTACTCCAATGCCAGAAGCAGTGGCTGGCTTGTGGAATTATCCAAAGCTCTCTGACTGGGCCTTGGCTTTTAACACATTCCTAGTTACTTTCCACATTTACAAATACATACGCACAAGGTGGTAACCTACATTATCCCCGAGAATCACCAAAGGCACCTCAGCAGCACATGCTCCTCATTAAAGGAGAAGTTGAAGCAAACAGAGCCTGAGAATACCATGTCTTTTTTTTCCACTTTTGAGCAATCGCTGGGTGCCCCACTTTCCCAAGGAAGATCCCATTTTCCCAAAGAGTAACTCCAAAATCCCATGGAAATACCCACTATCATGAGGAGTACTCCACTCTCAAGAGAAAAATTCCACCTTTCTAAGGGATAGATGGCTCCTCCAAGACTGCCATACTCTCCCGAGCAGTATTCCACTATTCCATAGACTTTCCCACAATCCTGTGGTATATCCCACCATTTCATAAAGTATCCCATGCCCCTGATGAATTTTCCATATTCATGTGGCATACCCAAATAGTGAGAGGACTATCTTGCTATTCTGCCCAAGGAATGACCTGCTATTCCAAGGAATACACACTTTCCTGATGACTACCCACTATATTAAGGAATGCTCCACTATCTTGTGTAGGAATCTCCAAACGAGGGGAGTATCCCACTTTCCCAATGGGTAATCCACTATTTTTAGGAATAGCCCAAACTCCTGATGACCACCCAATTAAATTGAAGTGTTCCCAACTCTCCCAAGGACCAGCCTGTTACTCACAATAAGAGGTTATAGTGGAAGAATTAATCCAGGCTGGTCTTTTGGTTCTAGCTGGTTTATTTTCAAGACAGCTCCTCAGTGATACTCACTTCCAAATAGTTTCCACACAAAGTGTTCCAGCAGTATCTTTTTATTCTATTTAGATGGGATAATCAATGCCCATCACCTGTTTCACTTAGCAATTGTCTTTAACAAGGTGATTGTCATGCAGTGTGATTATTTATACATTAACATAGCCCACTATCCTGGAGACAATTGTACAATTCTGGAGTATCCCACAATCCTAAGGAATGCCCAACTATCCTGGCAAATGCTGCAATTATTCTGAGGAATATCCCACCATCCTGAGCAATGCTCCACTATCATGAGGAACACTCCATTACCATGAGGAATATCCCCACTATCCTGAGGATTATCCCCACCATCCTGAGGAATATCCCCACTATCCTGAGGAATATTCCCAATATCCTGAGGAATATCCCCACCATCTTGAGGAATATCCCCACCATCTTGAGGAATATCCCCACTATCCTGAGGATTATCCCACTATCCTGAGGAATATCCCATTATCTTGAGGAATATCCCCACTATCCTGCGGATTATCCCACTATCCTGAGGAATATTCCCACTATCCTGAGGATTATCTCCACTATCCTGAGGTTTATCCCACTATCCTGAGGAATATTCCCACCATCTTGAGCAATATCCCCACTATCCTGCGGATTATCCCACTATCCTGAGGAATATTCCCACTATCCTGAGGATTATCCCACTATCTGGAGGAATATTCCCACTATCCTGAGGAATATCCCCACTATCCTGAGGATTATCCCACTATCCTGAGGAATATTCCCACTATCCTGAGGATTATCCCACTATCTGGAGGAATATTCCCACTATCCTGAGGAATATCCCCACTATCCTGAGGATTATCCCACTATCCTGAGGAACACTTGCTGAGAACTATCCCCACTGTTGCTGTTACTGTGAATGGAGATGAGATGAGTGCTCTTTGTGGTGTGTTGCCCACCTGGTGTTTAGTGTAAAGAGTAAATCAATATGTATCTGAGCACAGAAACCCTGCCAATCGTGGAATAATGTTTTATTCAGTCAGATACAAACATATTCTCTGCTGCTGATCTCCTGGGAGACAGATCTATTTCCAGTGAGCTGGGAATGAAATGGAAACTACAGCTGATGCTGTGGGTAGATGTAAGGCTGGGTGTAGAACAGCGGGTGGGGAGGGTCAGGCTTATGGGTGATGTGTTAAACTTGGCAAGGGTCTGGGATGCACTCCCCCTGCACTGGCGTCTGCGAACACAATGTGGATTTTTCCATCATCACTTGCCCACCTTTAATAAAAACTTTTGCTTCTGTTCAGTACACAACACTGCCATTTTAAGCCAGGATTCCCTTTCAAGTAAAACATCTCACTATAAAACTGTAACACACTGATCTACGTCATTGTAACACTGTAAGACACGATGATCTCCCTCACTGTAACACTGTAAAATAGCTTGATCTCCTTCAGTGCATCACTGTAACAAACTCAGGGCTCCCTCACTGTAACACTGTAATACACCCTGATCTCCCTCACTGTATCACTGTAACACACCCTGAGCTGCCTCTCTGTATAACTGCAACACAAACTGATCTCCCTCACTTTAACACTGTAACATACCCTGATCTCCCACACTGTATCATTGTAACACACCCTGATCTCCCTCACTATCATTGTAACACACACTGAACTCCCTCACTATAAAGCAATAACACACAATGATCTTCCTCACTTTAACACTGTTAAACATACTGATCCACCACACTCTATCACTGTGACACATCCTGATCTCCCTCACAGTACCACTGTAACGCACGCTGATCTCCCTCACAGTAACACTGTAACGCACGCTGATCTCCCTCACAGTAACACTGTAACGCACGCTGATCTCCCTCACAGTAACACTGTAACGCACGCTGATCTCCCTCACAGTAACACTGTAATGCACGCTGATCTCCCTCACAGTAACACAACCAGATACCCCTCATTACAACGCACCCAGATCTCCCTCACTGTATCACTGTAACATCCCCTAATCTGCCTCATTCTAATGCTACAAAAGAACCTGATCTCCCTAAGTGCACCGCTGTAACAGACACTGATCTCCCTCACAGTAGCACTGTAACACATCCTGATCTCCCCCTCTGTGTAACACTGTAACACATCCTGATCTCCCTCCATGTAACACTGTAATACATCCTGATCTCCCTCCATGTAACACTGTAATACAACCTGATCTCCCTCACAGTAACACTGTAACACACCCTGATCTCCCCCACTATATCACAGTAACACACCCTGATCTCCCTCACAGTAACACTGTAACACATCCTGATCTCCCTCCATGTAACACTGTAACACACCCTGATCTCCCTTACTGTAGCACAGTAACACATCGTGATCTCCCTCCATGTAACACTGTAACACACCCTGATCTCCCTTACTGTACCACAGTAACACATCCTGATCTCCCTCCATGTAACACTGTAACACACCCTGATCTCCCTCACTGTATCAGAGTAACACATCCTGATTTCCGCCCGTTAACACTGTAACACTTCCTGATCTCCCTCACCGTATCACTGTAACACACACTGATCTCCCTCACTGTATCACTGTAACACATTCTGATCTCCCTCACTGTATCACTGTAACACACCCTGATCTCCCTCACTGTATTACTGTAACACACCCTGATCTCCCTCACTGTATCACAGTAACACATCCTGATCTCCCTCACTGTATCAATGTAACACACCCTGATCTCCCTCACTGTATCACAGTAACAAATCCTGATCTCCCTCACTGTAACACTGTAACACACCCTGATCTCCCTCACTTTATCACAGTAACACATCCTGATCTCCCTCCGTGTAACACTGTAATACACCCTGATCTCCCTCACTGTATCACAGTAACACATCCTGATCTCCCTCACTGTATCACAGTAACACATCCTGATCTCCCTCACTGTATCACTGTTATACACCCTGATCTCCTTCACAGTAACACTGTAACACACCCTGATCTCCCTCACTGTATCACAGTAACACATCCTGATCTCCCTGACTGTAACACTCTAAAAACACGATTCACCTCATATTAATGCTGTGCAGACTTTGTCAATCTTACTGTGACATTGTCCATTACCCAGACCATTTGCACTCTGGAGATCAGTTGATTTGTTCATCTGGAGGAACCAAGTCCATGCTCTCAGAGAACCGCATTCACAAGCTCACGAATTGCAGCCACGGCAATGTATTTAGTTGCTCAGAGTTTTTGAATTCTTTCCCTAATTCTCTCTGCCTCTTGCTCCTTCCTTAAGTTGCTCCTTAAGACTTTCATCTTTGACCAAGCCTTAAGAGTTTATGTGTTAAATTTTCAGTCATTATGCTCCTACGAAGTGCCTCCGGACATGTTACAATGGTAAAGGTGCTATATATATGGAAGTTGCTGCTCTCCCAACAGGATATCACCAGGATAACACATCCTTTCTTTTTAACAGTAACATTGTTAACTGGGTTACTGGCAATGTGTGAATTAAAGACTGAAGCTCTGTACTGAGCAGGTGCTGCTCTTTAAATTTCATTCACAGGAAGAGGTTGTCACTTGCAAGGCCAGCATTTGTTACCCATCCCTAATTGCCCTTGAACTTGCTCGGGAGGCTTGCTCAGCCACTTCAGAGGGCAGGTAAGAGTCAACCACATTGCGGTGGGTCTGAAGTCATGTGCAGGCCAGACCAGGTAAGGATGGCAGATTTCCTTCTCTAAAGGACTGGACACCTGAGTCTTTTAGGCCCTTGACTGTTTCTAGTTTTTCACCACAGGCACTCAGCTGAGTGGAGAGGGGAGGGAGGTCGCTCAGGGCCTCTCTACCTCAGTGCGGATCCCTTGGATCCTTTGTTGCTGACCTCAGTGTTTATGAAAAGTGCTGCACATCAGAGATGAAGTATTGTCCTAAAATGCATCAAGCAGATCAGTTAAACCTCTTGCCGGTTAAGTGTTCCAAGTCTCCACAAGCAGAGGAGGCCAAGGATAGAATATAGAATCATAGAATGATTACAGTAAAGAAGGAAGCCATTCAGCCCATCAAGTTGATGCCAGCTCTCAGCAAGAGTAATCCAGTTAGTCATATCCACACCCGCACTTGTCCCTTAATTTCACAAATGGTTTCCCTTCAAGTACTTATTCAATTCCCTTTTGAAGTTCACAATTGAATCTGTCTCCACCATACTCTCAGGCAGTGCATTCCAGACCCTAATCACTCACTGTGTAAAAAAGATTTTCCTCATACCACCTTCTTTTGCCGAGCCCTTTAATTGGTGTCCTCTGGTTTTCAACTCTTCTCCCAGTGGGAACAATTTCTTTCTATCTACTCTGTCTTGGTACCTCATGATTTTGAACACCCCCATCAAGATTCTTCTCAACTTTCATTACTCGAAGGAGAACGGTCCCAGCTTCCCTAACCTCTCCACGTAACTGAAGTCCCTCATCCCTAAAGGAATCCAGTGAATCTTTTCTACACTCTCTCCAAAGCTGTCACATCCTTCCTAAAGTGTGGTATGCTGTAGCAAGAGTAGGCCATTCAGCCCATCGAGTAAGCCATTCAGCCCATCGAATCTATTTAGCCATTCAATTAGATCATGGCTGACCACCTACCTCAAAGCTGCTTTCCCACACTATCTCCATATCCATGGTGTCATTAGTCTCCAGAAATCTAGTGATCTCTGTTTTGAACATATTCAATAATTGAGTTTCCACAGCTGTCTGGGGTAGAGAATTCCAAAGATTCACCACCCTCTGAGTGAAGAAATTCCTCTTCATCTCATCTTAAATGGTCTGCTCCTTACTCTGAGATTGTGTCTCCCGGTCCTAGGCTCACCAGCCAGGGGAAACATCCTAACTACATCCACACTCTCACGCCCTGTAAGAATTTTATAAGTTTCAATGAGATCACCTCTCATTCATCGAAACTCTAGGGAATAGAGGCCCAGTTTCCTTAACCTTTCCACATAAAACAAACCTGCCATCTCAGGGATCAGCCTGGTGAACCTCTGTTATACTCCCTCCAAGGAAAGTATACCTTTCCTTAGATAAGGAAACCAGAACTGTACACAATAAGCCAGGCCGGTCTCATCATGGCTCTATACAATTACAGCAAGGCATCTTTACTCCTGTATTCAAATCCCCTTGCAAAGTTGATGGTGCAAGGATAGGAACTCATTGCTCGAGATGATCTGCAAGTAGGTAGATAAGTAATAGGTAAACCAAATGGAGACTGTGGTACCGAACTGAACATTGGAGAAAAGATGCTGTAGGACTGTAGTGTGGTCACTGGGACCAAAGGCTGCCAAGACTCAAGGACATTAAGGTGAAACATTGCCCACATTGTTGTGGACTTGAGAGAGGACAGACAGTATGGAGATGGAGCAGTACTTATTGAGAACAGAAGGCTCGAGTGTGAATTTGTGATTGGTGTGTGAGAAGGCAGAGTGCCATGTTATGGGCATGTCAGGTGATCAATGGCAGGTGGCTAGGGTGGGGACATTCAGAGGTCATGTGACCCCTCCTTCTGAAATATGTCCAACCAGGATTGTTTGCCCAACACAATACTAAGGCTGCAATAAAGCACCAATGCATTGAATTGGTTGCAGGTCGCTGGCAGGGAAATGTGCAAGCCTAAGGTTTGACTGAAATTAGGCCTCAGGCCCTGTTGTACCTCCAAAGGCAGCTGGCTGGTCACCTTGGGACCAGTTTAGACAACGTGTTTCGTAGTAGCTATAGCTCAGTTGACAGCATACCACAAGGTTCTGGATTCTAGTCCCACTCCAGGGCTTAAGCACAAAAACCAAGTCCAATGCAATACTGAAGGAACTTAGCACAGCCTGAAGTGTCGTTATGCAGATTAGATTTTAAACCCAGGTCCCCGCTGCCCGCTCGGGTGGATATAATAGATCCCCTGGCACTATTTTGAAGCAGGGCAAGGGAGTTATCGTTACTGTCCTGGCAAATATTTATCCTTCAAGCAACATCACAAAAAAAAACCCTTGACTATCTGGTCATTATCACATTGCTGCTTGTGAGAATTTGCTGAGTGCAAGTTAGCTGTTGTGTTTCCTACATCACAACAGTCACTACACTTCAAAAGGAAAGTAGTCCATTGGCTGTAAAGCACTCTGAGATGTCCATTGGTTGTGAAAAATGCAGTATAAATGCAAGTCGTTCTTTGTTTTTAGCAACTCTTGAGGAACTACTGGTAGGTGTTATGGAGTGCAGTGCTCAATGGTTAATTGATCTGGGTTTGATTATGTTATTCTGTTGACTGATCTATGTTCACTGTGCTTAAGTGATTAAGTCTGCGTGGAGCCTCTGACAGCTAAAGTACAACAGAAACTTCCAGAAAGACCTGAGCCCTGAACATGTGTGGAGAAATCCTGTGATTGCTGAGATATTTTAAAGCCCTGTAAATAAACCTGATGTAGACTTAGAGCTTGTGTCACCTCTGCATTGCTCTGAGGTAAATCAGATGTATAAAATAAACAACAAACTGGTGAATACACAACAAGGTGAGTGGGAAGGAGGGCTGGAATACACACAGGTGAGTGACAGCCCAGAATGTTGCTACAGAGCAGGAGTCCACATACCGGCAGGAGGTCCCTGATTCACATACGCAAGAGGCTGAACACCTGCTCCAAGTTGAGTCAGGAGCCTTCACCAACGTGGAGTTTTCCCTAAATCAGCCACAGATGGTGGGTGCAAAATTAGCCCCTTTTCCACTTGGAAAGCAGATTCAATGGGAACCATTTTTTCCCCCGTATGTGGTCATTGTAGGAGCTTTATCAAACTGCGATTCTTCATCTCTGGTGTTGGGCTATTGCGTTCCATTGTACTCTCACACTGACACTTGGCAGTTTAATCTTTTTTAAGCAGGGATCTATTTTGGGTAGTTGCTGTTTGGTTCTGTAACATGACGTTAGCTGAAGCCCCATGGTGCCTCGGGAATATCAATGCGAATGTTCATAATAAGTGTTAATGGATGGGTGTTCTCATTTGGTGACTCCTGAAAATAATAGGGTTTATATCATTGGGATGTAGACATGTGCAGATTTATTAAGTATATGATAATAATTATGATTAGCAATAATTACACACACACTACATTTGATGTGCCAGCTGTGGCTCGGTTGGTAGCACTGGTGTCTATGACTCATGAGGTTCTGAGTTCAAATCCCAATGCAGGGACTGAATGCAAAAAAAAATAAGGCTTCTATGCAGCATTGAGGGAGTGCTGTCCTGTCTTTTAGATGAGATGTTAAACTGAGGCTGAATCTACCTATTTGATTGGATGTTAAAGATCCCAATACACTGTTTCGAAGTAGAACAGGGGAGCTCTCCCTGGTGCTCCACCCAATACTTATCCCTCGATCAACATCCCAAAAACAGATTATTTGATCATTACTACATCGCTGTTTGTGGGAGTTTGCTGTGCGCATGTTGGCTGCCTCGTTTCCAACACTACAACAGTGGCTGCACTTCAAAAGTACTTGATTCGCTGTAAACTATTTTGAGAGGTTCGGCGATTGAGAATAGCACTTAAAATGCAAGTCTTTCTTTCCTTTTTTTTATTAATGAAAATTAAGCATGCACTTCACTAACACTTACAGTGATGATACCAGAGCTGAGAGATTATAGTTATCAGGAAAGAGGGAATAGGCTGGAGTCCCTTTTTAGAAAGAGGAGGTTGAGGGCTGGCCTGATAGAGGTCTTTCAAATTATGAAGGAGTTCATAAGGCAGAAGAGATGTTTCCACTTCTGGGGAAGACCAAATCCAGGGCCCATAAGTGTGAGACAATCACTAATAAATCAGCTGGGGAACTCAGGAGAAACCTCCTTACTCACAGAGCGGTTAGAATATGGAACTAGCTATCACAAGGAATAGCTAAGATGAAAAACATACTGTTGATGCATTGAAGGGGCAGCTAGGTTAACACGAGGGAGAAAAAAGGTTGAGAATATGCAGATTATTCAGGTGGAAAGAGATAAAATAATGGGAGGAGGCTTGTGTGGAGCATAAATACTGTCAGAAACCAGTTGGACCAAATGGCTTGTTTCTGTGGTGTAAGTTATATGTAGCTCTCTGTAATGCTAAAACCTTGCAAATTATTGGCCAGGAAATACGTAATAATTCCAAACTTAGTCGACTGGGTTGACCATTGCTTTGAATTCCAAAGCATCTTCAAGAACTTTTTCCCATCCCTATGGCTGACGAGTTTATATATTTCATGCTTGCGTTATATTTACTCTTTCATGGGATGTGGGCATTGCTGGCAAGGCCAGCATTTGTTGCCCATCCCTAACTGCCCTTGCACAAAGTGGCTCACTCTTCCTGTGACCCCCATCACCTCCAGCCCCCACAGGCCATGGGAGGGTGCACCTGCCCCACAACAGGACACCCAAAGCAGGCCGGGGCCATCCAAGTCTCGGCCCTCCAGAGGACGCCCACCAAAGCCATCCCAGGTAACAGGATGTGGCAGTCAGCAGGCTGCCTCCACCTCCGCTGTAGATGTGGGGGATGCATCAAGATGTAGCGATAGGATTAGGAAAATTAAGAAATATTAGGAACACGACTGTGGCGGTGGTGTTAACCGCATGTTGTATATTTTGCACCAATATCAACAGAATACCACCTATTTCACAACTTCTGCGTCTGCCTCCTCTTTATGATCAGCTGTGTTGTTGTCAATCAGGTGGTGACACAATGGTCCCTAAAGCCATATTGCAGACATTGAGACCAGGTACCTTGGATCGATGCTGCCAGCTTCCATATCCCCACAGTGTGTGTGCACACTCATATCATTATCCAACATCGCTGATGCCTCGCCCTTAATGTCAAGCCTGCTTGTGTGAGGAACCTCGTTCACACGACGTGCTGCTTGCTGCATTCTTCGTTCTCGCTTGTTTAACCCTGAGTCTACGGTGTTCACCTGTTTCATCTGCATTACTGTAAGGTAAAGGTCTTGTAAATGCATGGAGAAGGGTCAGAGCTCCTCACGCTCCATTTACTCACTGTTATCTGGCAGGATTTCCTATCTGTGAGACCTTACTCAGAGAACATGTGCTATCCTGTTTGTCTTGTCTGTATCCAGATTTCGCAGCGCAAAAGTGCACATGTCTTGAGTAGCCTCACCAAGGTCATTGAAGATAAATGCAGGTGGTCATGTGGTATGATCAAAGGAGACTTGGAGCATGGTGTGGAAGCATCTATAGTAGCTTTCGACACTTTTGAGGGTATCAATTGGATGCAACCCAGATTGTAATGAACCTGATGAATCCTCTTTATTATCGACCAATTGTTACCTTGAGCAGTTCATGATCTGCTTGCAGCTGGCAAGGGCCAGGCCTAGCCATGAGGGCAGACTGGCTGCGTGAAATTCAGGATCCTCAGGCACTCCAAATCCATGGAAAGGCCAGGGTGAATGCACGCCCACATCCCTAACTGAGAGTGACCGATGCCAACGTGATGGAGGAGAAGGTGACACAGCGGACTGGGTGATGAGAAAGTGGAGTTAGACCTGCGTAACACCCTCGGGTGCCTTGGCCCAAGTGTGACCTCCCAGTTACATCATCGAGGTGACACAGAGAGCATTGTCCTGTTTAGGCAGATGGATCTCCTTGAGGACCTTTGACAGACTGAGGGCACACACAGACACGAGGGCACTGAGGATTGTGGAGCTGCTTCTGCCTCTACTCGGCTCCTGCGACAACTCTGTTATGAGAGGCTGTGCCTTCTGACGTGTGATGCTGGAACACCCTCCTCCAGGTTGGACCTCCTCTCAACAAGGACACATGTTACCCACTCTTCATCAACCTTCAAAGGACCAAGACAATGGTTGACAGAATGGTTGAGAGCTGAATCTCAGGTTGAAGTGCACGGTTGCAAGGAGAGGGTTAGCGATGCTGATGTACATGTGGGTCCATGAGAGAGGACACTTGTCCAAGATGATATAGACTACTACTCATCATCCTTCTTTTGGAACCTGGTGCCAATGAGGGCCTCACACACACGCCTGTCTCATCTGACCCATTCTATAACCTCTTCTCTTGTCTTCCTTGAACTCTTTGCCCTCATCCCTTTCAATGACCTCTTCATCAGAGGAGGTGTGCAGATCCTCCATGTCTGCATCTGGAAAGTCCTCCCCTCTTTGCAGCGCCAGGTTATGTAAAGCACAGCAGTTGGCAATGACCCTCTGAGGGGTGTGCTGGAGCACTCTACCAGACCTGTAGTGGCATCAAAACCACATCTTCAAGATGCCAATGCTCTGCTCTACCAGTGTTCAGGTAGCGATATGAGCTTGATTGTACCTTCTCCCTGCAGGGTCTTGTGGCAGCTGCATGGCCAGGTCCTTTCATGATACCCTTTGTTGCTGAGGAGCAAACCCTGGATTCTGTCTGCGCCCTCAAAGATGTCAGGGACCTGTGATCTGCTCAAGGGGTATGGGTCGTGGCAGCTTCCTGGGTTTCTCACTCACCGCTGCATTATTTGCTTCCTATGGTTGCAGACCAGCTAAACATTGGAATCCCTTCCTGTTTATCTATTAGGCTGCCTGTTGCCAGGGAGCTTTGATAGCCACGTGAGCGTGGTCAATAGCACCCTGACCCTGTGAGCACCCAGCAATCTCAGTGAAGCCCGGTGCTCGGGTCTGCTGGCTCGCTTGACCTCTGGCGAGCTGCATGTAATGGTGGGCCTTCGCAAAAAGGGCCTCTGCCACCTCGCGTCTGTATTTGCACTTTGACCCATCGGGAAACCCCACACAGATCCCCAGGGGAGCCCTGGAGGGAGCCACTCGTGTAGAAGTTCAGTGCAGCGGTAACATCCACGGCCACTGGCAATGGATACCCTGCCAGCCCCTGTGACGCCAGCTCCTGGAGAATGGGGCCAATGAGCGTCACCAGACTCCTGGCCACGCGGAGGCTCCATCGACAGTGTCTCTCGCTCACCTGTAGGTAAGACGTGCGACTGCCGCACTCCCTCGGTCCTGAGAGCTGCCTAGGCACAAAGTTTTTGCGAGCCTCATCCTGCGCGTCTAGAGGGAGCCCTGCAGCCCTTTGCTCTTGTGGGCTTAGCTCTTCTCTCTGGTGGGCCGGGCACTGCACCTTCTCCCGTGCCTGTATACAAGGATGCGGACAGCCACAAACCCAGCCTCCATCTTCCTGACCTTCTCCTCTCTGTGGCATCAGTGAGAAAAAAAAATGAGGGTCAGTATGAGCCTCCAAAGCGATGCTTGGTGCTATTGTCATTGGACTAGTGTTCGAGAGACCGGGGTTCAAATCCCACCATGCCAGAGGGTAAAATTTGAATTCAATAAAAATCTGGAACTAAAAGTCTGATGAAACCATTGCCAATTGTTGTAAAAAGCCATCTAGTTCACTAACATCCCTTTGGGGAATAAATCTGCTGTCCTTACCTGGTCTGGCCAACATGTGACTCCAGACCCATACAGCAATGTGGTTGACTCTTAAATGCCCTCTGAACAAGGGCAATTAGGGTTGGGTATTAAATGCTGTCCTAGACAGTGATGCCCACATCCCATGAATGAATAAAAAATAATATTTCTAGTGTGTGACTGTGGGTACAAGGGCTTGGATCCAGTTACAGCACCTACTCGACACTGAAGTCCCGGCCAGCATAAGGAACGTTTGATGGTAAACCTTACACTGTTTATTCAGCTTCTGAAATCCACACCACATCCCTATCCCCATCACCCCCGTGAAACCCTTGAATGGCCCTACACTACCTTTTAACCGCCTATAGCCTACCCTGACTGTGAGTGTGCCAAGCGCAGCCCATTATTGAGCCAGAACCCCGCCAGACTGAGGCCCCTGTTACAACGACCACACCCGGTGCACAACATGCTGGAGACGAATGACAGTTTACTCACGTGCCCTTCCCCTCCCTTGTCTAGGACGGGGACAGTCCTTGCAAGATCAGCGCAGTAAAGCTAAGCACCTTGTCACTCTGCCAATTCTGGCCCCAGCTCACTTATGTCTCTCTCTCTCTCCCTCTCTCTGAGGCACTCTTCCCCATCCTGGCCCTGAGAACCCGCAGCCTCTGAACCATGTGTCGGAGTGCACCCCTTGCCACTTTCACCCCTTCCCCAGTGGAGGCCTTGGCCCACGGCCCTTTCCACAAGCCCCCGTGCCTTACCACTGGCCTGGTAGGTAGACCCTTGCCCGTGATACCCCACCGAGAGCGATGTGGTGCCTGGTGCTGAGTCAAAGTGCTGCGAGAACCCTGTGATGAAAGTTAAGTGAACAAACCTCGAATTCTTGAGTAAAGTGCTGGCCGCCGGGTGCACATTGCTTATATACCATTGTGAAATGTGTGGCCTAATTAGACACTGACGTTACCTCTTGATCCAGCTCGGGGGAATAACACCAGCTGGCAGGCTTTATAGTAAGTATTCATGAGGTTCAAATGTATTCAAATGGTCTTCTCAACATCACATGTCAGGGAACACCCTCTGCCACTGAAGTCTGGAGCAGACAATAGGACCCTATTTTCCTGCCAATGTAAAATGGATTTTTATGCTTTCGCAATACTTTCCACTCTCGCCATGGGCAGGAGCGGAACATCCCACCCTTAGTCGCGAGTGGTCTTGTCTCTGGGTTTAAAGTTCACAAGCTCAAGCCCCATAGTCTGGGACTTGAGATTATAATTGAGGCTCGGTGTGGTAGTGAGAGAGTGCTGCCTTGTCAGAGGCGCGCTCCTTCTGATGAGACACTGGGGCTCTGCCTGCCCGTTAAGAATAGGAGTCAGGAGGATTGAGGGAGGATACCCTGGAAACATGGGAGCAAAAGCCTCAAGTGGCCTTTTTCATCCAAATTACCAAATGACTATCTGGTCGTTCTCTTTTTTGCTGCTTGTGGGATCTTGCTGTGCATAAATTGGCTACTGCAATTTCAACACTGCAACAGTGGCTGCATTTCAAAAAGCACTTGATTGGCTGTGCTTTGGACCCCACCAAGGTGGTGAAAGGTACCATATAAACATAAGTTGGCTCTTTGTTCCAATGAATCTAATAAGAAGATTTGGATTGAAGGAACTGGCTGTGCTCAGCCTGAGGTCGATAGAAATGATGTAGAAGGTGGAATATTATCCAGTTTTGCTCATGCTGGCGTTAGCTTCTCATCTGTATGGAGCTGTTCACTATAATCCCAATGCCCCACCCTCAGCTTTCAATATTCTTCTTTTTCAAATGCTTATCGAATATGCTTATGCTCTAATCCCTGCCTCAATAGTCACTTGTGGTAATGCATTTTAGGTTCTAATAATCCTCTGTGTTAAATCACTTCTTCTAGCTTCTCTCTTCATTCTTCTTGGGGTAATCCGCACTTGTTATGGATTCAATAATCAGTGGAAACAATCTTTCACTGTTCACAATCTCAAACTTCTTCCTGGTTCCTGAAAAGCTCTGTTAAATCCCTCCCTAACTTTCTGTGTCCCAGTGAGAAAAGCCTCAATTCTTCAATGAATTCTTTAATTCATAACGCTAACTCTCCATCACAGTGGATTTGCTTGAGCTGCTTGCGATTCAGGATGCAGGCAACACACCAGGAATAAACCAAAATGCCGTGAGCAGCTCTATTATTGGCCTCTGTGATTGGAGGATGAACATTAATGAGGCTACTGAGGGAGCTGCCCTTCTTGAAGGTAATGCTTCCAGACTTCTCGCTATCCACCTGAACAGATGGACAGAGCCACAGTGTAAAGCCTCAACCCAACAGTCTCTGGCAGTGCTGCACTCCCTTGGTACTGCACTGAGGTGTAAGCTTCCATGGAGGAGGACTTGTCTACCCTCTTTTCACCTCCTATTTTAATCACCTGTGCTTTCTTCTGCCTTAGGTCCTATGCTTGAGAACGCCTTCCCTAAATACTTCTGCCTCTTTTGCTGTTCTGTCTCCCTTTCAGGCGCTTCTTAAAACATATCTGCCCGAATACCTTACGTGATCTGTTGACAAATTTTGTTTGATCATACTTCTATGAAGCACCTTGGGGCATCTTGTTACATTAAAGTTGCTGTATAAATGCAAGTCGTTCATGTTGCTTCACAGGAGAGGGGTTGGGAGAATTGGCAGCACAGTTGTCCAGGCCTACTTGAGACCACCTAGAGTATGGCTCCATCCTGGGAGTAAATGTTAACAGAATCACTCTGGTGGGTGGTCGTGACTCCTCCTTGTAGCGTGCCAAAGAAGGAGAGTTTTTCTTTTGTAGAGAGGTGTAAAAACTTCAATGAGAATACAATCTGAGCCCTGAAATGCATTGCTCTTACTCCTGTGGCCATGCAGCAGTTTGGTCTCAGGTGTAGGGAATGCATCCCAGCTGCAGTGGTGGATGTGGAAAGGCTGTTTCCTCTTATGGGAGAATCTAGGATGAGGAGCCACCATTTAGAAATAAGAGGTTCCCCATTTAAGACAGAGATGAGGACAAAGGTCTTCTCTCAGAGGGTGGTGAGACCCTGCAAGTCTCTTCCTCGAAAGGTGGTTGAGGCAGAGTCTTTGAATATCTTTAAGGCAAAAGTAGGTAGGTTTTTGATAAGCAAAGGGGTGAAAGGTTACTGCGGGTAGACGGGAATGTGGAGCTGAGGTTACGATTAGATCAGCCATGATCCTATTGAATAGCGGAGCAGGCTCGAGGGGCCGAGTGGTCTATTCCTGCTCCTAATTCATATGTTTCTACGTTCCTATATAGCATGACTTCCTCCCATTAATGGAACCTTGGGGTCTAATCCTATTTAATTTATTTTTAGACAAGGTGTTCTAGTTGGGAACCACAGGGTAGTGTTAGGCACCATAGCCTCCTTGGAGACAGCCTTGCCCATATGGCGTCAGCTAGATCTGATAAATTGTGCTGTCAATTCCTCCATCCTTTCTCCTGTGGACAACTGCTCCTCCATGGTGGCTTTATCTCAGTTCTATACTGTGGGGGGTGCAGCAATGTTTGCAGTGTTGCTATCATGAGGCTCTTAGCCAAGGTTCAGCTTGTCGGTTCTGATGGATGGAAAAGATCCCTTGGCACTATTTGGAGGAAGAGCAAGAGAGGCTCTATTTTTCCTGGCCGATATTTATCACCCAACCCACATGGCTCAAACAGATAATCGGTCATTCAACTCATCGCTGTGGGCCAGTCACTGTGTATTTATACAGAGTCAGCAGGGTAGATGTTACCCATTGTGTGTTTGTACAGGTGCAGCAGGCTAAGGGTTACTCACAGTGTGTTTGTACAGGCTCACATTTTATTTAGCTGGGTAAGGGTTACTCAAAATGTATTTGTGCTGAGTCTCTGTTCATTCAGCAGGGCAAGGGTTACTCACTGTGTATTGTACAGATTCAGCAGGGTAAGAGTTACTCACTCTGTATTGTACAGATTCAGCAGGGTAAGAGTTACTCACTGTGTATTGTACAGATTCAGCAAGGTAAGGGTTACTCACTGTGTATTGTACAGATTCAGCAGGGTAAGGGTTTCTCACTGTGTATTGTACAGATTCAGCAGGGTAAGGGTTACTCACTGTGTATTGTACAGATTCAGCAGGGTAAGAGTTACTCACTGTGTATTGTACAGATTCAGCAGGGTAAGGGTTACTCACTGTGTATTGTACCCTCACTGCATGTTGTCATCATCCTCCTGCAACCGAGCGACCCTTAGGGCTTCCACAGCGTCTCCATGACAGCAGCATTATCACAGAGGGTATTTGTGCTGCCATAATCCAGACAGGAGTCAAACATTCATAGATGCAAAGTGAGGATCATTGGCGTCTCCTCACTGCAAATCTAACACCTATAAAGGCATCCCAATCATGCCTACCACGGCTGACCAGTGTGAGGGCCTCATCACTGTTATCGTCACCTTTGATAACCTCTTCATCTTCATCATAGTAGACGTGCTCCTCATCAGAGGAGACCCCCTCCTCAGCTAGCTCTTCTCCCCATTGCAGCGCCAGGTTGGAAAGGGCGCAGCAGGTGACCATGATGTGTGACACCCTCTGTGGCCAATGTTACAGGGCTCCAGGAGACCGGCCCAGGCACCGGAACCTCATTTTTGCTCCATCTAGCTGTGAGCTGCAGCATGAGCCTCATTAAACCTTCACTCTGCTGCAGTCTGAGGCTGCCACACGGGTGTCATCAGCCACGGCCTCTGTGGGTGGCCCTTGTCCCCGAGGAGCCAGCCCTGCAGCCTCTGTGGACCCTGGGAGATGTCAGGGATCTGTGACTGACTGAGAATGTAGGAGTCATGGACACTCCCTGGAAACCGTGCCCAGCCCTGCAGGATGTGTTTGTGGTGTTCACACACCAGCTGTACATTCAGTGAATGGAATCCCTTGTGGGTGACATAGTTGACCGTGTGTTGCGATGGAGATCTGAGCACCAAGTGTGTGCAGTCGATCACACCCTGCACCTGTGGGAAACCCGAGATCTGGGCAAATCCAATCTCTCTTGTATCCTGGCTGTCCTGGTCCCGGGCGAAATGCACAAAGTTGTGTGTCCTCATGAAGATGGTATCCGTGACCTTGTGTATGTATTTGTGGGTGGAGGATTGTGATATCCCACAGAGGTCACCTGTGGAGCCCTGAAAGGAGCCACTGGTGTAGAAATTGAGCACCGTGGTCACTTTCACTGCCCCAGCACCACCTTCTTCCTGAGGGTGCTGCTTCTACCTCTGCACAGCCAGGCGCCTCAGTCACTGTCTTCTCTGTCATCTTTGCTCTATGTACGCCATGAGGCATACAGCTAGTTCACCAGACTCTATGATCCCGATGTACTCCTCCTGCAGGATGAAAGAGAGAGCGCAGTGTGGGTTACCTTGGGTGCACTAAGAACCTCCCTTGGTTAAGCCTGAAGGCCCCTTAATGCACCCCAGAGAGTGCCGGCCACCACTTGGATGGCCAGAGATTAATGCCCTGCATGGCTGCCCGAAACCCCACCCACCTCCACCCCACTCCACCTGACCGATTGGCAGCAGCTTTGCCCATTGGACTATATGTTGTGCTCTCAGCTCAGGCACAGGCATTCTCCTAACCCACACTGCAAGGCTGCACTGTTAGCTTGAACCATGGGGGAGACTGGTCCAAACCAGGATGATGACATTGCAAGGGGCTGTGAGCACCTCCAGAAGTAACTGCTCCATGGCCAGTTTAGTGAGGAGATTGTATAATGTGCCCAGTCGTCCAACTGTTCTGCAGCCCACTGAAACCCTTATTAGTTTGCAGTCTGTCCTGAGGGTGAAAAACTCTGGAGCATTTGGTGGCACTTGCATGCCTCTGTGCTGGAGTGGGCAGAGAAGCTAGAGGCCTAACCAACTTCAATCAGATCCATGTGGCTGTGCCTGAACTGTCTCAGCTCCAGAGGAATGGTCACTTTATACAAGGTGAACCTAATGTGTGGCTGCTTCTCTCCCCCACCACACCTGCCAACCCACATGTCCTTGTGCGCTACCTTCAAGTGCAGGGCAGCCCTTGCCCCCCTTACCCTGCCCCCTCACAAATGTCACTACAACCGCAGGACACTGTGTCTTTGTACAGGTTCAGCAGGCGAAGGGTTACTCAAGAGAGAAACCGAGTTAACATTTCGAGTTGGGGACCTCTCACCACATCGCACACTTCCACATTGGTTCAATAAGTACAAGCCCTGGTAAACTGAATCCGGGACATTTCTTCGGAGACTGGTGCCAGAATCAGGAGCGTGGTGTGCAGCGAGGGCACACAGCATCTGCATGTGGCCAATCCCAGTAAGATGCAGCGCGTAGTAGGCAATGTTTCCAGATGTTGTTAATGGGCCCTTTACTCTTTTTCCAGTCCAACTGGCCCACGGCCCACTATCAGTATTTTCTTTCTTCCCCGTCAAGAACTCTTGGTTTGTCCTGATCTTTCCACAAGAATCCGCTCCTGCCAGTGTGACCAGCTTTCCCTTATCCTGACTGTCTGACCCTGCTTTTGTCCCCTGTACTTCTAGTGGAGACTGAGCCTGGGAGTTCCAGCTGAGCGATTTGAACAGGGCTGCAAGCCCGTGAGTGAAATAAAAGCACAAAAAAACTATGGATGCTGGAAATCTGAAACAAAAACAAAAATACCTGGAAAACCCCAACAGGTCTGACAGCATCTGCGGAGAGGAACACAGTCATTCGAGTGATTCGGACCGGAAAGGTTAACTGTGTTCCTCTCCGCAGTTGCTGTCAGACTTGCTGGGGTTTTTCCAGGTATTTTTTGTTTAAGTCTGTGAGTGGGCCAGCAGAGAGACGATAATGTTGTGACTGGGCAGGACAAGTTGTATGTTTTGGTTACTTTAAACCCCTATCCCTGCTCTCACCCTCACCAACACCCTTCCCCCATCCACCCTTATCGTCACTGGTGACCACCCAATACCCCACCCCATTTTCCCAGTCAAAATGTCCCTTATATTATATCACCTTGGCTCCTGCATGGGTTTCTCAGTGCCTTGCCTGGGTCATGCATTCTGTGCTCAAACCACAAATCCCGATTTGCTGGAGATTGATTTCAGGATCTCTCGGTGCCCCTCACAAAAAGTGAGCTCTCCGCAACATTCTTGATGACCCCAGACACATTGGCACATTGTACACTCGAGCAGCAGATTAATGGCCTGATGCTCACCTTTGCAAATGCTAATCTTGTAATTGCTCATCTAAATGGGCCAGTTTAACACATCATTACTTGCTAAGCACCAGAGTCTCGCCACGGGAAATGTCAGCCTTTCAAATCCATACACCAGCCAAATGTGTAGAAAACCCTGAGGTGAAACAGGAACTCTTGTGCGAATACACAGTGAGTAACCCTTACCCTGCTGAATAAACAGTGGGTCCATACAGATACACGGTGAGTGACCCCCTACCCTGAATGAACATTGACCCCCTACTGCAGGGGTGGGGAACCCATGGTCTGTAGGGCAGATCCAGCCCATTGTTCACTTTCATCTGGCTCATAGAAAGATTTTGTAAAGTATAGACCTAAGGCAGTTGCGCCTTCAAAATAGCACTTATCATCATCGTTGCGAATTTGCTTTTGATAAAAGCATCAGCTAAATTACTAATAATAATATTTTTTATGTGTGTGTGTGGCCTGCGGCTGATTTTTGTCCATGTGTGAATGGCCCGTGATAAGGAAAAGGTTTCCCTATCCCTGCCTCACAGATACAAAAGTGAGCGACCTTTATCCTGCTAAAAAAAACAGTGGCCAAGATTTTCCCTGCCCGCTGGTGTCGGGCGTGTTCCATGGCGTGGGCATGTAAAACAGCGAGAAAAGCCAAGAATCAGTTTCACAGCACCGTGCAACCAGTTTGGGATCGTCCGACCCTCTTGCCGATAGCGGCCCACGTTTCCCACCATTGGACGTTGGGAAACTCATTGTGATACATCAGCATACCAACATAAGCCGAGCCCACCAGAATGGTTCTCCCCCCACACCTCTACCCTGGATTGTCCGCCTATGTCTACGTCCTTCACAACAGCAGAGGTAAAAGGTGTGCAGTTGGCGGGCTGCACTTTCAGGGAAACTCGGAGGTGAGTGCACAGTAGCGTTGCAGAGCGTTCGGCCGGGTTGCCTGTTGGAGGTCAAGGTTGAGGTGCATTGGTGTGGGTGTGGGCAAGGGCTGCCCTGTGGTTGATGGTAGAGAACGAACACGTGCGGAGTTGGGGGTGTGGTGGGGGAGGGAAGCGGTCGTACATTAGGGACGCCTTGTATAAACTGGCCATTCCTCTGCAGCTGAGACAGTTCAGGCGCAGCCACATGGATCTGAATGGAGTTGGTTGGGCCTCTAGCTTCTCTGCCCACTCCAGCAATGCAGAGGCATGAAGTTGCCACCAAATGCTCCAGAGCTTTTCACCCCTCGGGCACAGACTGCAAAGTAATGAGGGTTTCAGTGAGCTGCAGAACAGTTGGACGACTGGGCACATTGTACAATCTCCTCACTAAACTGGCCGTGGGGCAGTCACTGGTGGAGGTGCTCACAGCCCCTTGCAATGTCATCATCCCGGTTTGGACCAGTCTCCCCCATGGTTCATGCTAACAGCTCAGCCTTGCAGTGTGGGTTAGGAGAATGCCTGTGCCTGAGCTGAGAGCACAGCATGTAGTCCAGTGGGCAAAGCTGCTGCCAATCGGTCAGGTGGAGTGGGGCGGAGGTGGGTGGGGTTTCGGGCAGCCAAGCAGGGCACTAATCTCTGGCCATCCAAGTGGTGGTCAGCACTCCCCGGGATGTGTTAAGGAGCCTTCAGACCTAAGCAAGAGAGATTCTTAGTACGCACAAGGTAATCCATGCGTGTCTCTCTTTCATCCTGCAGGAGGAGTACATCAGGACCATGCAGCCTAGTAAACTAGCTGTTTGCCTTGTGGCTTAAAGAGAGTGAAGATGACAGAGAAGAGAGTGACAGAGGCTCCTGCCAGCTACTGCAGGATTTGGTGCCACTGGGACATGGAGGGCATCCACTGCCAGTGACCATGTAAGTGACTACGGTGCTCAATTTTTATGCCAGTGGCTCCTTTCAGGGCTCCACAAGTGACCTCTGTGGGATCTCTCAATCCTTCACCCACAAATACATCCATGAGGTCACGGATGCCATCTTCCTGAAGACACACAACTCTGTGCATTTCACCTGGGACCAGGACAGCCAGGAAACAAGAGCGATTGGATTTGCCCAGATCTCGGGTTTCCCACAGGTGCAGGGTGTGATCGACTGCACTCACTTGGCGCTCAGATCTCCATCGCAACACACGGTGAACTATTTCACCCACAAGGGATTCCATTCACTGAATGTACAGCTGGTGTGTGACCACCACAAACACATCCTGCAGGGCTGGGCACGGTTTCCAGGGAGTGTCCATGACTCCTACATTCTCAGTCAGTCACAGATCCCTGACATCTCCCAGGGTCCACAGAGGCTGCAGGGCTGGCTCCTCAGGGACAAGGGCCACCCACAGAGGCTGTGGCTGATGACACCCGTGTGGCAGCCTCAGACTGCAGCAGAGTGAAGGTTTAATGAGGCTCATACTGCAGCTCACAGCTAGATGGAGCAAACCATCGGGATGCTGAAGATGAGGCTCCAGTGCCTGGGCCGGTCTGGTGGGGCCCTGCAATACAGTCCACAGAGGGTGTCACACATCGTCATCACCTGCTGCACCCTTTACAACCTGGCGCTGTAACAGGGAGAGGGACTGGCTGAGGAGGAGATGGATGAGCTGGAGATCTTCTCCAATGAGTAGAGTGTCGACCGTAACAAGGATGAGGAGTTCCTCAAAGGCGGGCGATGACAGGGGTGAGGCCCTCGCACGGGACATGTCTGTTCGGGAGGCCCTCATAGCTACCAGATTTATGGAGGATGGTGACGAGATGCAGTGAGGAGACATCATAGATCCTCACGTTGCAGCGGTGAATGTTTGACTCCAGCCTGGATTATGGCAGCACAAATACCCTCTGTGAGAATGCTCCTGTCATGGAGATGCTGTGGAAACCCTAATAGTCACTCGATTCCAGGAGGATGATGATGACCTGTAGTGAGGACACTCCATAGATCTTCACACAGCCTCTGAGAATGTCTGACTCCTGTCTGGCCGAGGGCAGCTCTCTTACGCTCTGTGATCAGGGTCATATCATAGAGACGCAGCCGTGAAACTTTAAAAGCATCTGATCCTTTGTCAGCCTTCAGCACCTGAGCCCTTCAGGATCACAGAGTCACTGGTCACAGATGCTGAAGAGATGGGGGCCAGCCCCACCTTAAAGGTGCTGAGAGCAGACAGAGAGAATGAGGGAACTCTGTGACACCTGCCCACTACATTCTGGCAGCAATGACAAGCATCATTGAGGTGCAGGCATCAGTAATGTGTCCAGGGAGTGTGAGGCCGGACCATCACTTTGGTCTGAAGGCTGCAGAAAGCACAGGGAAGAGGCCCTGGTCTGAGACACCTGCCTTTATCTTGTGCAGAAAGGTTTCACATCTGAGTGACAAGATCACTGCTCATCAGAACAAGGAGCCACAGGCAGGGAGACATTCTTGGGAGTTTATTGACAACAGTGAACATCATGTACAAGTGATTAACATCTGTGCCCAGGCTGTGCAATTACTTACAGAATACTTAAGTTGAAGTACTGATCAGTTTCATATTAAAAATACATCTTCTTAACTTTCCTAACCCTCCTACTATGTCTTGGCTCCCTGGAAATCCACAGTGGAAGTGGATGGGCCCTGCTGACCTCTTACCCTGTCTGTGATGACTTTGTAACACCAAGGCTAGTCTAAAGCTAGGTCTTACCGAGTGTGTGTCGCTGCGCTGGTGGAGCCTGTGGGTGTGCTCTGTGATGGATCTTTAAGAAGGGTTGCTCCAGATTCCTCCTCAGAGGTTTCTTCGGGGTTTGATTGGAGGCCCTGGGTCATGGATCCATTGGCTGTTTCCCAGATGAGCCTGTGGAAGCAAGGGGAGATAATTAGTGCACGGCAGTGGCCTGTGAAACAGGACACATCACTCACAGCATGGTTATCTGATAGGTGTTGCACTGCTGGATCCTCACTTGGTAGAGCAGCACCAACCTCACTGTCAGCACAGGACCGGTCCAGACCCTCACCGGTCAGCTGGATGGCTCTGTTTTCAACGTCCATGAGGACCTTGATTTCAGGCATTCCTCCACCAGTCTGCGACCTCTTCCTCTTGTTGTGTGTCAGCTTGTCCTGCATGAATAGAGATGGAGAGAGTGTTAGCAGGATACCTGCCGGGCCAGATGATAAGTTTGCCTGGCCTGTGTGGGTGGTGAGTGGTCCCATGGATGGAATGAGGACAATGAAGGTGTGTGTGAGACAGTGAATGGTGATGTCCCTTGGACTGACAGTGAGTGAGGGCCCTGTGGATGTGTGATGGGTTTGTGAGTGTGAGAGTTGAGAGCGATGAGAAGAGTGACTTACCCTGACGGAAGGAAGGAGATCATTCATCATCTTGCGGCACTGGGTGGCTGTCCTCTTTTGAAGGGCATTGGCACTGACCACCACTGCCACCGCCTCCCAAGCCTGGATGGTCACGCCACTGCCCATCCTGCAGTCAGAGTGGGGGCAGAGGACATTGCAGCAAGCCTCCACGGTGTCCAAGAGGCCTTCAGTGGATGCTGTGGAAGACAGCTTCTGCACAGCAAGATCCCACAAATAGCAAAGTGATAAAGACTAGATAATCTGCTTTTGTGATGTTGATTGAGGGATAAATATTGGCCTAGACGTCAGAGCCTCAGTTTAGCGTTTCATCTGAGAAACAGCACCTGCAACAGTGCTGCACTCCCTCAAGTACTGCACTGAAGCATCAGTCTTGATTTTTCTGTTCGAGCCTGGAGTGAGAACCCAGAAATTCTGAGGCAAGTGTGTTACCAAAGAGCCACAACTGACACAATAATCAGCACCAGTACGTTCCTACCTGATTAAGATCACATGGATTACCCAGGTATACAGCCCTGCTTTCACAGGCTGAGTCATCTCTTGGCCTTTGGCTTAAGGTCACACATGGAGGAAGGTGTGGAGTTTTCAAAGAGTCACATGGACCAGGTCACAGACCAACCCTTAACAGTGGCACAGCCTTCCCATTAAATGTCAACATTATCAGCATAAAGCATCTTAATGGGCAGGTTGAATAGATATTAAACTGGCAATTAAGGAGATTATATTCCAGACGCTCAAGAACACTGCCCACACATCTTGGCTCTAGCACTGTTGAATAGTGACTGCCAATATACAACATAGCTGGAAGCGATACCAGGAGGTTGTGACATCTCTTAGATTCTGCACAACAAATATTGGAGTGACACCGAGCTTTGAGTAAACTAATGACCATCTGCTTCACGTTCAGGCAACAGTTCCCCACCTCACCCCACCCCAACCCTCTCATCTCATCTCCTCCCTCACTTGTCACAGGCTGTCCATTCATGCAGCCTCAATGACACATGTTGGCTGTTTATTTAACTAAGGTGGGCATCCCAGCTGAGCTCCATCTCCCCATGCCCCCACATGCTCATGTTCTAGGAGGGGGGCACTGCTCCTCAATGTGAAATGGTTTATTTCCCCCATCCTGAGAACAGTGACATTTGGCATGTTCCCAAGGATTACCCGCCAAGATCAGCCAACCCACAGGAATGGGAGGAGGCCATTCAGCCCCTCTAGCCTGTTCTGCCATTCAGTTGGATCATAGCTGATGAATCTTAACTCCATTTGCCCACCTTTGTCCCATAATCCTTAACACCCTTGCCTAACAAAAGTCCTCATTCGTAATTGTCACAAGGCTCAATTTGGGGGTAGAAAGTTCCAGATTTCCACTACTCTTTGGGTGAAGAGGTGCGTCCTGATGTAAGCCCTGAGTGATTTAGTTCTAATTTTAAGGTTATGCCCTATTGTTATGGATGCCTCGTGCCAACGTCCAGCTCCCTCTCCCCACCTAGAGGAAATAGGTTCTCTCTATCTACCCCAACAATTCCTCAAATCATCCTATATACCCACAAATTAGATCATCTTTACTCAAAGAAATACAAGCCAAGACTGCGCAACCTGTCTCCAGAATTTAACCCTTTCGGCCCCGGTATCATTCTGGTGAATCAGCGCTGCATCCCCTGCGAGACCAATCCACCCACCCTGGGGTTCGCCGCCCAGAACTGAACTTGCTCCAGGCGCTCTTGAACTTATGTAGCACCATCGGGTGTTGGTGCATTACAGTTCACACAGCGAGCCCAAGTGGCTGTAACAATATGCACATTGTAGCCTGGAGCCATGGATGGTGACGATAGAGGCTTCAACATTCTTTCCATTACATGACTGACCAGGAATCTCTCCCGCTCTTACCGCCTATCATCGAAGCATGCTGGACTAATTTACAGGTTGATATTTAACCTGTTTGCCCACACTTTCCTCAGTCAGCAAGTCTGGGGGTGAGATTCCAGAGGTTTTGACTCAGAGACAGGGAAACTACCCATTGTGCCAGAGGCCTCCTATGGTGCCTTCAAGGTCGTGAAATATCCCAAGGTTCTTCACAGTCCTAAAACAAAATTTTACCGCTGGGAAAGACGGCTAAAGGTTTGGCCAGAGAGGTAGGTTTGAAGGACCACCTTAAAGGAGGAGTTAGAGGTTTAAGGAGGTAATTCCAAGCTTAGGGCCTAGTCAGCTGGAGGCATGGCCAACGATGGAGCAAAGGATGTGTGTGGATGTGCAGGAGATGAGACAGAAGGAAAAATAGGCATGATGGACTATACGGCAACAAGGGAATCTACGTAGGATAATCAGCAGAGAAACAGGCTATTTGGTATTTATGTTCCACTCAAGCCTCCTTCCATCTTTTCTCATCTGAATCTATCAACTTAACCATTATTCCCTTCTCCCTCATATGCTTACCCAGACTTCACTTAAATGCATTTATGCTATTTGCTTCAATCACTCCCTGTGGTAATGAGTTCCACATTCTCATCACTCTTTTGGGTAAGGAACTTTCTTCTGTATTCTCTATTGATTTCTTGGTTGACTATCTTATATTGATGGACTTTAGTTACGCTCTTACCCACAAAAGGAAACATTTTCTCTGTATCCACTCGATCAAAATCTTTCAGAACTCTAAAGACCTCCATTAGGTCAACCCTCAGCCTTCTTTCTTCAAGAGAAAAGAGACCCAGCCTGTTCCTCCTTTCCTGATATATATCCCTATACATTTCTGCTATCATCCCCGTGAAATCTTTCTGCAGCCTCTCCAGTGCCTCGATATCTCTTTGAAAAAAAGGTTGCAAAGTGACAGAAAGAGCAGGTTCCATTAATAAGGAAGAATCTGCCTCTAGTTTCAGGAGCATACATTGAAACAAAGAATATGGGAAGAGCTCAGATCCCAATTAAAATTGAAGTAGAGGTGATAAGAATAATAATGGTATAACTAAAGGAAAGGATGGGAAAATAAGATTGGAGTAGGATAAGGAAATCCAAGAGGGAGCATGGAGAAAAATAATCAAAAATACATCAAAAGAAAGAGTAAAGTATGTTACAAGTATATAAGTAGAAAGAGAATTGTTAAAAGCAAGGAGGGACCTCTGAGGGATAGGCACAAAGTGTTCATTTATAGAGACTCATCAAAGAATGGCAGATATTTAACAAGCGCTTTGCATTGGTCTTCACTAAAAAGAAGGACATCAGAGAGCAGATGAATCCTGCAGTGGGTGAGAGCAAGATGAATGATATTATAACAGATAAAAGGAACGTTTTAGATAAGTTAGTTAAGCTAAAGAAAGACAAATCGCTCATAACCAAT
Source organism: Carcharodon carcharias (assembly GCF_017639515.1). NCBI lineage: Eukaryota > Metazoa > Chordata > Chondrichthyes > Lamniformes > Lamnidae > Carcharodon > Carcharodon carcharias. Next base: position 23,013,940 of record NC_054496.1, read on the forward strand.
GGGATAAATAGTAAGATCCTGAGGGAGATGAGGGAGAAAATTGCTGAGTCTTCGAAATTGTACTTTATTCGCTGAGGGTGGATGTGTACATGAGGACAGGAGACTGACCAATTTAACACCCATTTTTAAAGGGAGACTGAGGTAATGGTTGTATTTACAGCTCGGTTAGCTTAACACCTATGGTAGAATTTTTTTTTCAGTTTTAGGAAGGATGGAATTAGCACATACCGACCTAAAGAGAGAATATTTCACAGTGGCCAACATGGATTCCAAAAGGGATGATAGTGTGTGACAAATCTTATAACAATGTTTGAGGAGGTACAATCCCCATATCAGCCTCCACCTTCAAAAAATTAAGCTCCTCCAAAGCCCTAATGCCGAGATCCTAACTTGCACCAAGCCCCGTTCAACCCTGTCTACATTGGGTCCCAGATTATCGATGCTACAGATTTAAAATTCTTACACTCATGCTGAATTGTCCGTACGGTCATGCCCTTCCCTATCTCTGGAATCTTGTCTGGCCCTGCAGCCCTCCGAGATCTCTGCGTTTCCCGAGCGCTGGGGAATTTCCCATACCCGCTGGTGTCGGGGGTCCTCGGGGGGGCGGGGGGGGGGGGGGGGGAGGTGGTGGGGGGGTGACCGGGCAACATGGCGAGAAAGCCAAAAATCGGTTTCACGACGTCGAGAGACCAGTTTGCGATCGGCCGCTCAGCCCATCGAGGGCGGGGCGCATTTCCTGCCATCGGATTTCGGGAACCTCGTTGCAACACATTAGCGAATCATTGTGAGGCTATCCCGCCAGACTCATCCCACGCCCTGCTGGATCGTCCGTCCAATCGCAACAGCTTATAAAAGGCATGCACTTGGCGGGCTGCACTTTGAGGGGAACTCAGATATGAGTGCACAGTAACGTAGCAGAGCGCTTGCAAGGGATGCCTGTTGGACTTAAAGGTTGAGGCGCGTTGGGTGGAAGGAGAGGGTCAAAGGCTGCCCTGCGTTTGAGGTGACTTTGGAGAGGGGGTAAAGGCTTCCCAGTGGTTGAGGCCGGGGGAGGGGTGCAAAGGCTGCTCTGCGGTTGACAGTTGTACACAAGCACATGCGGGGTTTGGGGTGGGAGGTGCAGGTGAAAGAAGTGGCCACAGATTAGGGACACCCTTGTATAAAGTGACCATTCCTCTACAGCTGAGACAGTTCAGGTGCAGCCACATGGATCTGATTGCAGTTGGGCCTCTAGCTTCTCTGCCCGCTCCAGCACAGAGGCATGAAAGTGCTATCAAGTGCCCCAGAGCTTTTCACCCCTTGGGCACAGACTGCAAACTAATGAGGGTTTCAGTGGGCTGCAGAACAGTTGGACGACTGGACACATTGTACAATCTCCTCACTAAACTGACCATGGAGCAGTCACTGGTGGAGGTGCTCACAGCCCCTTGCAATGTCATCATCCCGGTTTGGACAGTCTCCCCCATGGTTCAAGCTAACAGTGCAGCCTTGCAGTGTGGGTTAGGAGAATGCCTGTACCTGAGCTGAGAGCACAACATGCAGTTCAGTGGGCAAAGCTGCTGCCAATCAGTCAGGTGGAGTGGGGTGGAGGTGGGTGGGGTTTCGGGCAGCCATGCAGCGCACTAATCTCTGGCTATCCAAGTGGTGGTCAGGACACTCTGGGATGTGTTGAGGAGCCCTCAGAGAGGTTCTTTATACACCCATGCTAACCCACGTGTCTCTCTCTTTTATCCTGCAGGAGGAGAACATCAGGATCGTGGAGCCTGGTAAACTAGCTGTATGCCTCGTGCCGTACGGAGAACGTCTTGGATAAGAGAGTGACTGAGGTGTCTGGCTGTACAGGGGAAGAATCAGCAACCACAGGAAGAAGAGGTGGCTGGGGGTTTAGCACACGCCTCCAAAGAGCCACAGTTCTGCGCCTAGTGACACCCAGGGTCTATAGGCACCGCCTTTCATTCCTGCAGATGACCAAGAACCAGTATCGCTGAAGACTGCGCGTGTCTAGGGAACTAGTCGGCCAGCTACTGCAGGATTTGGTGCTTCTGGGACATGGAGGGCATCCACTGCCAGTGGCCATGAAAGTGACCATGGTGCTCAATGTTTATGCCAGTGGCTCCTTTCAGGGCTCCACAGGTGACCCCTGTGGGATCTCACAAGCCTCCACCCACAAATGCATACATGAGGTTACGGATACCATCTTCATGAGGACACACAACTTTGTGCATTTCGCCCGGGACCAGGACAGCCAGGATACAAGAGTGATTGGATTTGCCCAGATCTCGGGTTTCCCACAGGAGCAGGGTGTGATCGACTGCACTCACTTGGTGCTCAGATCTCCATCTCAACACACGGACAACTATGTCACCCACAAGGGATTCCATTCACTGAATGTACAGCTGGTGTGTGACCACCACAAACACATCCTGCAGGGCTGGGCACGGTTTCCAGGGCGTGTCCATGACTCCGACATTCTCAGTCAGTCACAAATCCCTGACATCTCCCAGGGTCCACAGAGGCTGCAGGGCTGGCTCCTCGGGGACAAGGGCCACCCACAGAGGCCGTGGCTGATGACACCCGTGTGGCAGCCTCAGACTGCAGCAGAGTGAAGGTTTAATGAGGCTCATACTGCAGCTCACAACTAGATGGAGCAAACCATCGGGATGCTGAAGATGAGGCTCCAGTGCCTGGGCCGGTCTGGTGGAGCCCTGCAATACAGTCCACAGAGGGTGTCACACATCGTCATCACCTGCTGCACCCTTTACAACCTGGCACTGTAACAGGGAGAGGGACTGGCTGAGGAGGAGATGGAGGAGTTAGAGATCTTCTCCAATGAGGAAGACGTCGATGAGGATGGGTGTGAGGAGGCCCTTGAAGGCGATGGTGATGGAGATGGGGCCCTCACATTGGCCAAACAAGGCAGGCGTGCTCGGGAGGCCCTCATAGCTGCCAGATTTGTGGAGGATGGTGACGAGATGCAGTGAGGAGACATCATAGATCCTCACATTGCATCGGTGAATATTTGACTCCAGTCTGGCTTATGGTAGCACAAATACCCTCTGTGAGAATGCTCCTGTCATGGAGACGCTGTGGAGACCCTAATAGTCACTCGATTCCAGGAGGATGATGATGACCTGCAGTGAAGACACTCCATAGATCTTCACACAGCCTCTGAGAATGTCTGACTCCTGTCTGGCCGAGGGCAGCTCTCTTACGCTCTGTGATCAGGGTCATATCATAGAGACGCAGCCATGAAACTTTAGAAGCATCTGATCCTTTGTCAGCCTTCAGCACCTGAGCCCTTCAGGATCACAGAATCACTGGTCACAGATGCTGAAGAGATGGGGGCCAGCCCCACCTTAAAGGTGCTGAGAGCAGACAGAGAGAATGAGGGAACTCTGTGACACCTGCCCACTACATTCTGGCAGCAATGACAAGCACCATTGAGGTGCAGGCATCAGTAATGTGTCCAGGGAGTGTGAGGCCGGACCATCACTTTGGACTGAAGGCTGCAGAAAGCACAGGGAAGAGGCCCTGGACTGAGACACCTGTCTTTATCTTGTGCAGAAAGGTTTCACATCTGAGTGACATGAACACTGCTCATCAGAACAAGGAGCCATAGGCAGGGAGACATTCTTGGGAGTTTATTAACAATAGTGAACATTATGTACAAGTGAATACCACTCGTGCCTAGAGAAGCTGTGCAACTACATCTTCTTCATCTTCCTAACCCTGCCACTACATCTTGGTGCTCCCCGAACATCCACAGCGGAGGTGGAACCACTGCTGACTGCTACACCCTGTCTGTGATGACCTTGGCAGGCGTCCTCTGGAGGGCTGAGACCTGGAGGTCCCCGGCCTGCTTTCTGGGTCCTGCTGTGTGGCAGTGGCCCCTCCTCGGCCTGTGGAGCTGGAGCTGCTGGGGTCACAGGAAGAGGGGATTCGGATTGGCTGGTCACTCCCAGAGTCACCTGGATGGATGGCCCCGGGGTGTGCACCTGCTGATCCTCCTCCCTGTGGGTGTCCAAGGGCCCCTGGCTGACTCCTTGAGGAGAAGGGGTAGCTGGAGTGAGATCGAGCTAGCCCACACCCCTCTCACGTACACACAGTTGGAGGACAACTATGGTCTCAGCGATGGCACAGCAGTGCAGGAACAACATCCTGGACCAAGGTCTCCATGGCGGCCGCCATCCTACCAGTGTTGACCTCGGTGCATTGACATGCTGGTGCTATCACCTCAGTCTGAAGGCAGACAGACTCCTCCAATGTGCCTTGCAATCTGAGGAGTGAGTGACATCCCTTCCTGATGTTCCCGAGCTTGTCTTTGCAACTCCAGCAACTGTGACATGACCGAGTCCAGAGGCTCATCATCTGACTCGGACTCAGCAATGTTCTGGCCTCCAGCAGTCCTCCGAGTGCCGGGGACCTGGGAAGTCCCTGCCTCCACCTGCTGTGGATCAGACAGTGTTGTGTGCTCACCAGATTGTGACCCTGAGGCTACTCTAAAGCTAGGTCCCACTGAGGTGTGTGTCTCTGCGCTGGTGGAGGGTGTGGGTGAGCGCTGTGACAGGACTTCAGGGTTGATGCCTTCAGATTCCTCTTCAGAGGTTTCTTCGGGGCTTGATTGGAGGCCCTGGGTCATGAACTCCATTGGCTGTTTCCCAGATATGCCTGTGAAAGCAAGGGGAGATAATTAGTGCACGGCAGTGGCCTGTGAAACAGGACACATCACTCATAGCATGGTTATCTGATGGGTGTTGCACTGTTGGATCCTCACTTAGTAGAGCAGCACCAACCTCACTGTCAGCACAGGACCGGTCCAGACCCTCACCGGTCAGCTGGATGGCTCTGTTTTCAACGTCCGTGAGGATCTTGAAGATCAGGCATCTCTCCATTGGTCTGCAACCTCTCCCTCTTGTTGTGTGTCAGCTTGTCCTGCATGAATAGAGATGGGGAAAGTGTAAGCAGGACGCCTGTCAGGCCAGATGATAAGTCTGCCTGGCCTGTGTGGGTGGTGAGTGGTCCCATGGACAGGATGAGGACAATGATGGTGAGTGTGAGAGAGGGAATGGTGATGTCCCTTGAACTGACAGTGAGTGAGGGCCCTGTGGATGTGTGATGGGTTTGAGAGTGTGAGAGTTGAGAGTGATGAGATGAGTGACTTACCTTGGCGAAACGGAAGAGATCATTCATCCTCTTGCGGCACTGGGTGGCTGTCCTCTTTTGAAGGGCATTGGTCCTGACCACCACTGCCACCACCTCCCAAGCCGGGTTGGTGAAGTTGCTGCTTATCCTGCAGCCAGAGCGAGGGTCGAGGACATCACGGTGAGCCTCCACTGTGTCCAAAAGGTGTTCAAGGGATGCATCATTGTACCTGGCAGTTAGAGAGATTTTGCCTTTCAGGGCTATGTGTTCCATGCAGCAGTCAGGGGGCTGGAAACACTGAGAGGTGTGCTCACGGCTGGACTTTAAATATGGCGCCTGGCCTGATGAAGCAGCGAGGTGATGGTGTGGTGGGCAAATGATAGCCCGCTCACCATGGAAACGCTGTGTTTCCCGGGAATGCATAGTTAATGTGCCAGATTTGGGACAAAGTCATTTTACCTGGCTGCTACCACACTTTGTGTAATTCTGGGATGATTCAGCCCCTGGTCTCTTTCTCATCCTCCAGTTTCTGTGTCACTTCACTGATGACCAAATTCTAGGTTTCATCACAAGAGGACTGAGGAGATAAATGGCAAAAGTTATTGAGGAGCCTATATAAAACTTTATGGAACATTTCCCCATTAACATGCGGGGCCCACAGAGCCTTGTGTGTGCTGTTATGACCAATACAATTGGTAAATGAGGAGTTATTTAAAAATCCCAGAGGAAAACTTTAAACAACTGTCATAACCTATCATTTTAAGTGTTATGTTTGAGATGCATCTCTAAATTCAGGAATCAGACCACCAGTTCTTGAGGTTTTACATTAAACTAAATGAAACATTTTATTAATTTATACAGGTTGAGATATATATACACAAGGCTATAAATTACTATTATCATTATTTTTAACAAATTCCCAAACTAATCTCCATTAAGGCAACAACAACCCATATACTTAACCAGACACCTGGCAAAGCATGTTCACCTTACAATTCAAAATGAGGTTCTTTTCACTCTGGTTCCTGTGGAAACAGTTGGAGGCTTCCAGCAGATGTTGACCTCACATTGCCTTTGCCCTGCATAAAACTGCTCAAGTTATACCTAGCATCGCTGAGTGTAAATTCTCATTGTGCCACTAACCTCTGAACTAAACCTCCCTAATAATAAAACCCCTTTCGTAGTACCAATTTTGTCAGCAATATAAACATATTGCTTGGTAGGTGTCAATTTTCACCCCACTTCTCGAATTCTCTATTCAAAAAATGCAAATGCACTCTACCTCTCTGTTTACATCTCAAAACTAGTGTACATCGAAGCACCCAGACTAGCTGGTTTTAATCCAATTAAGACACAAACCCACAGACTAAACCTCTATTTTAAAAGAAATATATTTTCCAATAATATTATACACATAAATAGCTTCATGACAGTGCAGCCGATTGCACTCTGTACCCTGGAGAATCCCACCATCTTGGCAAGGCCAGGTTTCTCTCCCCTCCTGTTTCTCTCTCATCAGTGAGAAGCTGATGAGCTACCATATCTGCCACCAGAAGCCTCTGTCTCCTCCCTGGTGCAGCCATGAGCACTGAACTGTGAAGCGTTGCTAATGCCACCTGAAAGGATCCGCTGTCATGGAAAGTTAGAGTCATGGATATCCTGATGGTCACTGGCAGTGCCATCCTCGCCCTGCTTTGTGGCTGCAGGTTTGTTTGTGGGGGGGGCGGGGGGTGGCACAGTTCAGTCACCCCCCCCCTCCTTGGCGAAACACAGGTGCCTCAAACACTCCTCCTGGTGAGACAGAGGGAGAAGTGCTTCCTAAAGATCTTTAGACCCTTGTTGGGTACAGTCTTCCATTGCGAGCCCTCCCTCTATATACAACCTCCCCTCGCTGCTGTCTCGGCTCCATTTCTATGCCATGCTGTAGCCCAAGAGGTATAGCACCAACCTCCCCCCCCCACCCCAATACTGAAGCAGGCATTCTCATGACTGACAATCAATTTCTCTGATAACCTTGTCAAGACCCAGCACCACTCCACTGAATGTCCGAAATCTTTCCAAAACTCCTCCAATACCACTTGGTATTGTACTTCCACTAACTCTGAACCTCACCCGGAAGGTGGATGGTTAACCCTGTAAAGAGCGCGAGCGAGGTGGTGGTGTTGGGGGTGGGGTGGGGGGGGGGGGGGGGGTCGAAGGGGGAAGCTCCCTAGTGCAAATAAATACACGTTCAGCTGGGAGTGATCTTGAGAGGGCGCCATTTGGACATGCGCAGTCCAAAATGGCTGACCAGACGCCAAGTCAGCATCAGAGCTGCTCGACGCAACGCTCTGCCCACTCTGCATGTGCTCCCCCCACCACATGTACGGCACACCCATGCCAGCACCCTTATAGTCAGATTGTGCCAGGGTGGCATACCTGCCAATGTTCTTGTGCTTCCAGGCTCCATGGCACTGTCACCCATGGCGAGACGAAGCCCAAATTTGCGGCCATCTTTCTTGGTTTAAAGGGATAATGGTGCCCTCATCTGGAGGTGATAACAATAGCAGGTACCCCTGGGAGAGTGAGGCTCTGACCCATTGATTTCAAACAATTAGTATCACAGTTCGGACAGACCAACTGTTAGGATTTTATCTACGTAAGATGCACACAGTTTCTACATTTGCCACAGTCCACATTCAGATCCCTTACGGTCATGTACTTGCATGGACAATCTTGGTCATCCAAATATCTCACTCTTGAGGAATTTAATTCCCTCACAAAATAATGCCAACGCATATTTCCTGCGGTGCTCATCAGTCAGTTATTTCTGTGCAATTGGTTCCTGCTCCTATTGCCCTGAGCAAACTGTTATCAGTAGGGGAATGAAAATTACTTCCTTTGCTCATCTCCCCACCCTTTCCTCTCCCCTGATGTGAGCACCGATCACTCCTTGGCCAGGTATAGCAAAGCCAATCGCAAAAACACTGCTTCCCCCTGTCCCCGAACAAACGTGTCTGGATCAGATCCCGAAAGACTGCCCCCTTCTGTACCGGTCCGGTATTTCCATCTATCAGGCGAGACACTGAACCCCCTCAGGTGGGAGTAAAAGGTTCCATGAACGCCATTTTGAAGAAGTGGCTGGGCATCCTGTCCTCTCCAGTGTCCTCGTCAATATTCATCCCCCATCCGGCACCTAAACCAAACAAGTGATGAAGCCGGCCACCGCGCTGGCGTTTGCGGGATCTTGCTGTGCGTAATTTTGGCTGCTGCTTTTTCCAGGAAGCACTTGGCAGTCAGGGAAGTAGTTTTGGAACCGCAGTTGCTGTTGCAATGTGGGAAATGGATCAGACAGTCCGGGCACCGCAGAACGCCACAGACAACAACAATAACAAAAACGAGGGCGGAATTGCCTTCCTTTGTGACCCTTGAACTGCTCTTCCCGCCTGCTTCACGTGGTGTGACTGAGGGAGAAGGGGCTCACGCGGGTACCTGAGCTAGAAAGCCTTAGATCAAAGTTTGCATCACAACCGAATGTATGGGCAACTGATGTGCAGACAGCCTCTTCGTTGTTCACAATCCAAGCCACAGAAGTCAAACTGGAGGGTGGCCCCTACACTAGCGATATTTTGTCAGATGGGCTAAAATACTTGAAATGACGATGTAGCTGATTAATTTTTTGCCAGCATATTATGACTCTAGTTATGCCATAAGAGTGTACATAAATCATGATGGGATTGAGTCAAACTGGCCGTGATTCAACTTGTTTGCTTGATCTTGGTGGAAACACAAGGGTTAAGGGAGCAAAAAAAAAATAGCACAGGTCAGTTCACTTGTGCAGGCAAGGGCACTTAAACAGAAATGTATTCTTAAGGCAGGATATAGGCCATTAAATGACCAAGAGCTGTATTTGTAAGGGGTCAGGAAAGATGTCATGGTGCCAATACCTGTGGTTATCAAGACGCTCACAGGGAGAATCTCATTAAGGAAACCTTGAAACCTCTTTTGGTTTCATTGTAGTCATGGAAGCGAGAGCCTTGAAACACTGTGAAGGATCCACCTGTGTGATGCTTATCAAACATATGGAATAACAGTCAAAACGGGCATTTTGAAACAGTTCACAGGGACTCTGTCCATGAAGAGCGACATCATCCCTTGACCACTCACAGAGCTGACCATGCAGGGGGTAGCCAATCTCGGGTCGCCGCTGGTTTTGAACACATGTACAGAGGGGTATAAGAAAGGCGTACCTTCCCTTTGTTTCTCACTGTACAGCCCAATGTTGTCCAACATGTCAGAAATTACATTTTTATCCCCCAGCGCATGTGATAAGCACTCCAGGTGTGAACAGGGACTAGAATATGGTGAGTGTCATTCAGAAACATGGAATCTTTGGTCTTTTGGTTGAGCTAAAGCATAGAGCTGTTTGGGAAGTGTCAGTTTTCTATGGTTGAATTAAAGATAGATAGCCTGAGTAAAAGAGACCAGTGTTTTTCTTCCTGTGGGTTAAAGATTGAGGGCCAAGGCTGGGGAATTGTGTAGAAAACTCTGCTTTGTGGGTATCATTCAGGCAACTGGATATGGCAACATTTGATCTCATGGTTTAAAGAAAGACAGGGAGCTGAATGATAAAGGCCAGCTTCCCTGTAGTTTAGAAGGTAAAACACAAATTGAATTGGGAGGATTTTGCTTCGATAGGTTATTTACAGAATGAGGATACAATTGAATTGAAAGAAATCAGTTTGTGAGTTTTGTTCTCCATTGATGTGTCCAGCATGATGTTATTTAAAACAAAAACAGAATTACCTGGAAAAACTCAGCAGGTCTGGCAGCATCGGCGGAGAAGAAAAGAGTTGACGTTTCGAGTCCTCAAAACTCGAAACGTCAACTCTTTTCTTCTCCGCCGATGCTGCCAGACCTGCTGAGTTTTTCCAGGTAATTCTGTTTTTGTTTTGGATTTCCAGCATCCGCAGTTTTTTTGTTTTTATCTATTATGATGTTATTTACTTGTTCATCACGGCTATCTGTGTGCTATTCACAACCTTGTGATTTTGAAACGTAGTTCAATAAAATTAGTTTGAGAATTTTATAATCCCATACCTTTGCCAGTGTCATTATTTATTCTATAGCAGTCTGAACCCTCGTGACAGCTCAAAGGCTGCATGTAAAAGGTCATGCAGCCACATTGCTGGTCAGGTAACTTTTTGGAATCGTTTCCATTGCAAAGTGTTTGGAAGCTCTCCGGGATGGTTGTGGAGACGTTATGGTGAGTTCCTGGATTTACCAGAGAGCGTTGCAACACCCTCATGTGTCCAGAGGAGGAGGTACCCTGTCCAGACAAAGGGTGTAACAGGTATGGCGGCTGCAGCTGCCTTGCTTCTGGGTCAGCAGCACGATAGGGAGATGGAGCTGAGGCCATGGAGTGGGCAAGCTCCACTCCATGCCCTCTGCCGAGTTGGAGCTGGACTCTTCCCTGCTGCTTGACAGTGGCCAGAGGCTGCCAGCGCATGGAGTGTTTCGGCACACATGTCCGCCAGGGTTCTCCTGCGTGCCCCCCCATCAGGGTCCACATTTGAATCCACCCCCGGCAGAACTCGCCCGTAACCTCGCTCCGGCAAACAAACCATCCCTCGCCCTGGCCTAGCGGCACTCTGCTCATGCCCAGGTGACTCACCACAGAACCGTAGAAAAATTACAGGGCAGAAGGAGGCCACTCAGACCATTGTGTCTGCGCTGGGCAATAAAAAGGGGAAAAAAGAAACAGGTTGCTCATTTTAAATCCCACCTTCCAGCACCTGGCCTGTAGCCTTGCAGGTCACACCACTTCAGATGCAGATCCAGGTATCTTTTAAATGAGTTGAGTGTTTCAGCCTCAATTTAGGCCGTGAATTCCAGACGTCCACCACCCTCTGGGTGAAAAAGATTTTCCTTATGTCCTCTCTAACTCTCGTGCCAATCACCTTAAACCTATGACCCCCTGGTAATTGACCCCTCAGCTAGGGGAAACAGGTCCTGCCTACCCTATCTAGGCCCCTCATAATTTTGTACACCTCACTTAGGTCATCCCTCAGCCTCCTCTCTTCTAAAGAAAACAACCCCAGCCTATCCAATCTTTCTTCATAGCTGCAATTTTCAAGCCCTGGCAACATTCTTGTAAATCTCCTCTGTACTCTCTCTCCAGAGCAATTATGTCCTTCCTGTAATGTGGTGACCAGAACTGTGCACAAAATTCCAGCTGTGGCCTAACCAGCATTTTATACAGTTCCAGCATTACATCCCTGCTCTTATATTCAATACCTCATCCAATAAAGGAAAGCATTCCATATTCTTTCATAACCACCTTATCCACCTGTCTTGCCACCTTAGGGGATCTGTGGACACGCACTCCATGGTCTCTCACTTCCTCAACCCCTCTCAATATCCTCCCATTTATTGAGTATTCCCTGGCTTTGTTTGCCCTCCCCAAATGTGTTACCTCACATTTTTCCAGACTGAATGCCATTTGCCCACTCAACCAAACCACTGATATAATTCTGGAGATAACAGCTATCCTCTTCACTATCAATTACATGGCTAATTTTTGTGACATCTGCATATTTCCCACATTATGCCTTCCACCTTTAAGTCCAAATCACTAATATCTACAAACCTAATAGCTATAAAATCTATAACAACAAACAGCAAGGGACCCAACACTGAGCCTTGTGGAACACCACTGGAAACCACTTTCTATTCACAAACAAACCATCGACCATGTCTCTTTGTTTCCTGTCACTGGGCCACTTTTGGATCAAACTCGCCACCTTCCCCTGTATCCCACGGGATCTCAACTTTTTGACCAGTCTGCCACGTGGTACCTTGTCAAATGCCTTCCTAAAATCCAAATGCACAACATCCACTGCACCACCCTCATCAATCCTCCCCGTTACTTCCTCAAAGAATTCTATTAAGTTATTAAGACACGATCTTCCCCTAGCAAAAATATTTCAGTGTACACGTGCACTGGGATTCTCCTGTGTGCCGCAGTAAATAATAATGAATGAATAATAAAAACAATAACCTTCCCCTAACCATGTGCTGAACCCAACTCTATACTAGCCTCCAAGCTTGATGCTGTGCCAGTATCTGAGCTAGTGGCTGTGAGTGTCAAAACAAGTGATGGGGCCTCTTCACTAGTGCTGCGCTGTTGTTCTCCCTCCTCCTCCTGGGGCTGTTGGCTGGCCAGGCAGCCATTCTTGGGTGTCTGAAAGCAGGAACTCCGAAGGGGAAGGTTGGTGTGAGGGAAAGGGGAAACGGGGTGGGAAGTAAGGGGCCCATGGTCACACCATCAGCATCTCATTCATCATCCCAGGGAGCAGGATGAGGGTATGCTTAGAGTTCAGAAGCGGCCATAAGACAGGAACGCACCATCACCCTCAATGCTCTCAGCGGCATTGAATACTATGAACCCCTTCCCAGCTGACCCCATGTTGCCGAGATTCATCTTCTCCACAGGGCTCAGGAGATACAGGGGCCCTTGTTCTCTGTCGGCTCTTCTCTGCTTCCTTCCCTTCTATTGTGCAAATCTTGTCCTGCACAATGGAGGGCAAAGAGTCAACGTTGTGTTGCAATGTGTTTGGGTGATATGCCCGCCCCCCTGAATGGCTGGGGGTATGTGGAGGCAGCAGGAGGTGGGTGTGAGACTGGCATTATTGGGAGGTGTCTGAGGGTGAGGTGGAGTATCTGGATGATAGGCCTGAGTCCCGAGTGCCAGGCAGTCTGCTGAGTGAGGAGGAGATGGTGTGGTGGATAGGCAAATGCATTCTTTGACCTTGATCACTTGAGTGAGATCATTAGGCTTCTTGTGGCACTGCCTGACCAAGCAGGCCTCACACTGTTTCCTATTCCTGCATGCTGCTTTCGCCATCTGTGCTCAGCAGGGGGACCTGGCAACAGTGTTTGCAGACCACTTGGTGCAGCCAGCCTGTTTTTCTGGGAGTTGACCCCACTAGCCACCTACACCCACCCCCTTCTGTGGGTAGCCCTTGAGGACCTTCTGGCTCCTTAAAAAACCATGACACTTCTCCTTCTGCCCACCTGCGTCACTGATGCCTCCAGCACTGTATCTGTCACACTGCAACCCCTCCTCCACCTGATACAGTTTGCCATTACTTAAATTGCAGCAACATCATTCAGCGCAGTTTCCTTTAGGAAGGACAGCCTGCATCTAAGAAAGACAGGCTGGCTGCACCACATGGCCTGCAAGCAACACTGCCAGGCCCCCATGCTGAGTACAAAGGCCAAAAGCAGCATGGCCAGGCATGTGCAGCTGAGCTGGGTATATCAAATTTGCTTGTGCCCACTTTGGTTTGCATGGATGTAGGCAGGTCATGAAACATGACCAGTGTGCCCATAAAATGGAGTGATCTAACTTCCAGCCTATAATACCTAGACTTTAATGATGTCAATTAAGGGATAATTATTGGACAGGATAACTCCCTTGCTCTTCTTCAACTAGTGCCATGGGATCTTCTACACTCACCTGAGAGGGCAGACAGGGCATTCCTTTGAGGTTCCCTCTGAAACGTAGCACCTCCAACACTGCAGCACCGCCCTGCTACTGCACTGAAGTGCCAGCCTAGATTTTGTGCTCAGGCCTTTGGAGCTGGACTTGGGCAAATGACGTTTTGATTCAGAAGCCAGCGCGCTCAGCACCGAACCACAGATGACACTTACTAAGAGCAGGACTCCTGCCGCCTGGCCTAAAACCCATGAGTTTAAATGTCAGTCTCGAACTCTGGTATGCTACTTGAACCCTCAACCTTCTGGTGAAAGAGACAAGTGGCCAAACTCTGAGCCACAGCTGACAGAAAATGATACTGTTCATGAACTATGGGCGAAAATACTTCTGGAATACTTCTGGAATACTGTGGCCGTGTTCGCACCGTATTCCATTGTTAATGTATAACTCCGCCAGGAGATTGAGTGATACAGCATGAGTTGGCAGTGTCCAGGACTTACTGATCGATTTACAGCTGCCCTATCATCGCAGAAACAGTATCCTGCCCTTAGCCTCTCCGATATTTCTAAGAACTTGCTGGATTCACACTTTGAATGTCGATTAAGATCAGTGCAAAAAGTTAGGGTTGGGATTTAACCTTCTCAACCACAGGTTGATGGCTATTGCAATGACAATTAATCTCTCTAGCCCACAAATGGAACAATTTAAGTTGTTCTGCCTCACTGCCTGGGATTGAGAAGCTTGAGGGGTGATTTAGTCAAAGCTTTACAGATATTTCAAGGAATTGATTGGGAAGAGAAAGGGAGGCAAACTGTTTCTGCTAGTTACAGAGCCAGAGTGGTATGGCGCATATAGGATTAATGTGGGACTGAGTACAGTACTGCCGACACAGTGATGTAAGAAGGCATGTGACGCAGACCCAGGGGTCAGTGTGGTGTTGTAAAAACCTAGGGCAGAATTTTACCCTCGTCGGGCGAGCGAGCCCGGGAGTGGTTGAAAAAGCCGACCACCACCCACGATCGGGCCCCGAACAATTCACAGCCAGCTGGCGTGAAACACGCGCTACAATGCTCAACCCCACCAGGGTGAGGGGGGTGCGGGAGGAGTGCAAGCGCTGATGTTGGCGGGTGTGCACTCAGTGAAAACCCCCTGAAGCACGGAGCTGCCTCCAACACTGGAGATCTTTAACCCTAAAAATAGAGAAATTTAAAATGATGAGAACATGTGACTCTGTCACGTGAGCAGGGACATGTTAAATTGGAGCGTTAAAAGTTTTTTTTCTTTAAATCGCTGGTCAAAAACTCATCCCGCCCGTAAATGAGATTTCGCCAAAAGTACAAAGGCTGCTTGCCCTTTTCGCCCGCCTGCCAACTGAACTCCTGGCCGGGCAGTGAAAAATTCGAATCAATTAATTGATTAAGGGCCTTAATAGGCTGCTTAATTGTCGGCGGGCATGCGACTTCTGCACGCGCCCGCTGACTGAAATATCGCACAAGTGCGCGATGGTGTCGGGACACTTGCCCGAAGTCACCACACATCATTTCACGCTTATTCATATCTGGCACCGGCCCGACGGGAGAATGGCTGTGCTCCTAAGCGTGGAGACAGCTCCGAGCTTGTACCCTTTACTGTACACGTGTAAATAGCTCTGGTAGTTATTAAAGACTCACAGTTAACTTACAGAGGATGACAGGGACCTCTTTAGGACACACTGATCTGTAACACTCCACAACACCAGGGACTATTCACATGGTCTACAAGTTGGAGCCTCATCTTTCAGGAGTGAAATGAGGAAACACTTCATCATGCAAATAGGGATAGAAGTTTGGAACACCCTTCTGCAAATGGCCATTGTTTATCTTAGAACTGAGATTGATCAATTCTTATTAACCAAAAATATTAAGGGATATGGGGCAAAGACGGGTATGTGGTTAAGATACAAATCATCCCTGATCTGATTTAATGATGGAACAGGCTCAAGGGGTTAAATGGACTCCTCCGGTTTCCAGATGTTCCTATAAACCTATCTTTCCTTCCCTCTCTTTAATTTTCTTTCCTCTACCTGAGTTGACTCTAGCCCATCCTATTTCCTTCTCTGTCATTCCTCCATTTCTTTCTCAGTCCTTAAACCTTATCGATTCATGAGGTAGACTATTGTTCCGGTTCTTCACAGAGGTCCCCCATGCCTCGTTGACCTCACCGCCCCGCTATCGGCTCACACTTACAGCGAAACACGTTTCGAGCTGAAGGGTGCAGGAAAATGTCTAGCTAACAGCATACACCATGAGCTGCCCTGCTCCATAAGATTTCTCCTTAACATTTCAGAAAAAATACTAATTCATCAAATTAATGTAATACCACAGAGCTGACTCTGAAATCCAAGTGAATTCTTTCACAGGATGTGGGTATCACTGGCTGGGCCAGTATTTAATGCCCTTGAGAAGGTGGTGGGTGAGCTGCCTTCTTGAGCCGCTGCAGTCCATGTGGTGTAGGTACACCCACAGTGCTGTTAGGGATGGAAAAGCTAGATATAGCAGTAGACCACATGTTTGTTCTTTGATCTGTGCTATTCTCACTAACTCACTAAAATTGACCTCAGTGCCACTGGGCTAGGGAAGGACAAAAGAATCACCCACCTTCCGCACTCTTGATCAGTATACAGCAACCCCTTTGGGAAAGTTTATGGGCACTGGGGGAAGACAAGGCCACACCAAGGCTCCTTCGACAGCACCTCCCAAACCCGCGACCTCTACCACCAAGAAGGACAAGGGCAGGAGGGGCATGGGAACACCGCCACCCGCAAGTTCCCCTCCAAGCCACTGACCATCCTGACTTGAAAATATATCGCCCTTACTTCACTGTCACTCGGCCAAAGTGCAGGAACTCCCTCCCTGACAGCTGTGTATTTACACCATGGTGTAGGGTGTACCCACACCACATGGACTGCAGCAGTTCCAAAGGTGCCTCTCCACCACCCTCTCAAGGGCAATCAGGGATGGGCAACAAATGCTGCCCTAGCCAGCAATGCCCACATCCCGTGAAGGAATAAGAAAAGGTAACCCCGAAAGCTTGCCAACTCTCACTGTATCACGTCATTAGAGTCAAAGAGTCATGCCATCATTAAAGCATAGAAAGGGGCCATTAGGCTCATTGATTTGTATAGTTGGATGTTCGCATGATTCCAAGACATGCAGACTCACACAGATCTGGTAGTGTAGTGATCAGGTTGCTGGTCTGGCAAGCCAAAGGTCAATTTGTGGCTGGGCACCACAGAAAAATGACCACAGGACCTTGTCATTCAAAAACCCAACCACCCGGTCCAGCCTACAAGTAACTCTAGACCCAAGTTGCATGGCTGACTCTTAGAGAGCTCTGAGGTGGTCATACAAGTCACCCATCAGGCTGTAAAAGTAATTGTTAGTTTAAAAACAAAGCTCACTCCTCAGGGCAGCAAGAAGGGCAATTAATATGGCATTTTTAAAATATCCGTTCCTGGGATGTGGATGTCACTGGCAAGGCCAGCATTTGCTGCCCATCCCTAATTGTCCACAAACTGAGTGGCTTGCTAGGCCATTTGAGAGGGCAGTTAAGAGCCAACCACAATTGCTGTGGGTCAGGAGTCACATGTAGGCCCAGACCAGGAAATGACAGCAGATTTCCTTCCTTAAAGGGCTTTAGTGAACCAGATGGGTTTTTACAACAATTGACAATACGTGACTGAAACTAGCTTTCAACTCCAGATTTTTTATTAATTTAAATTCCACCAGCTGCCATCGTGGGATTTGAACCCGTGGCCCTCAGAGCATTAGGGCCTGGGCCTCTGGATTAGCACTTTACCACTGTCTCCCCTTATAGAGAAGGTAAATGAAGGATGGCCATTTGTCTGCATGGAGCGGTTTCCTGATAAACATCAATACCTTTGTCGGGAGACAGGGCAGGGGAGGGGAGAAATATGGGGAGGGGGAGCAGGATGGAGAAGTGCATTTTAAAAAAGAACAATTGCTGCAGTGGCCAGCTCTGGGTCATGTTCGTGTTGGGTCGCTTGCAGATTCTGTGCTCATCACTCCCACCCCAGTGATCTTATAAAATGATGACATTTTGTCAGCATTTGATATCTACAAAAGACAAAGGCAAAATATCTCTCCCAGTTCCTGACAATCCCCCCATCAACGCCACCTCACCTCAGCTGAACAGCAAGCCAACAGCAGACATCTCTCCCTAAATGGCTGAGATTATGGCGTGCGAGAGACAATTAAGTGCTCTCTTGCAAGGGCCGTTAGCTTCTTCAAGTTAGCCAGCTTGTCGCAAGCCTCCTTTAGCTTATTCATCCCCAGTTGTCCCTTCATAAGTAGCTAGGAGACAGCTTGCTCCCCGGTGGGGAACATTAGAGAGTGCTCTCTGTGACTTTCCTCAAGTATGGCTTCTTTTCTTTGCAAAATGGAGATCGGGCACAAAGGAAAGAGAGGTGACGGTAAGGAGAAGACAATCAAAGCTGGACTAGCCGATGGCACGGAAACATAAAACATCGCCAATCTGAGACCCACCCTCCCCCCACTCCAAGCTCGAGTTCCCTTAAATTCTGAAACAAGCTCTCCCATCTTCATTAAGCTAATGGGCTCCATTAATTAGACACATGTGTTTGTGGCAGTGCCGACTGTCTGCCTCCATTCAGCCACAAAGAACAGCATTAACTGAAGCTGCCTGAAGCTATTCCGAATGATGCCCATGCCATGTTAAGCCACAACCCGCTGTTGTTGCCACCGAGCAGCCCCACTCCCAGGTTCCGCTTGTTCGATGAAGCAACAGCTGCTTTAACGGGGTTTTGGCATCTTCTGCGCCGCCCTTAATCGGGTCCTGCCTGGTTCCGGTGGGACATTATCACCCTAGAGGCGAAACCAGCATCGTGGCGGAGTTACCTGGTGAAGGCTGCCAGTCTCCTGCTACATGCTTTCCATACAGTGCGCCTAGGCTCAGTGTCAAAGGAAAGTTCTTGCCTCGCTATGAGCCCTTTCACTAACCTGGGATGCCCCAAAGAGCTTCGCAGCCAATTAAGCACCCTTGTTTCAAGTGTTGCCACTGCTGTACCGTAGGAAACATGGCAGTCAATTTGCTCACAGCAAGCTCCCACAAACAGCAACAGGATAATGACCGAATCATCTGTTTTAGTGTTGTTAGTTGATGGGTGAATCTTGGCCAGGGGAATGAATAATGGCATGGGATTATAACACTCTTAAACTGGGGTGGGGAGGGGGTGTTCTCACTACTCGCTGAGGTTTGGAACCCTTACTCTAGGCATTAATGACACCAAACCAACCTTGGCTACAATTTCCACTTCATGTTGTACACCTTCATTAACCCACTAAGCCACACCTCGTACTCACAATACCAGTTGCTGCGCATCCCTGTGTGCTGGAGCTGGCTCCGAGGTGGCCAACCTGCCTGAATGATGTCTCTGCACGTCTTCCAGTGGCCGACCAGTTCACTATCCTCCGACTGCAGCCGCGATGCCTTCGTGGGCTCTGAATTTTATGCCCCTTTTCTGACTCTGGGTCCTTAACAACAAAGGTAAGTCCCCAAATCAGGTCATCTGATTGGTCCTCGATACCTCAGCGATTCAATCACCTCATCACCTACTTCCTTGAGACTACCTAACGTGCAGTCATTTCCTGTTGCCAACGGGGTGGGGGGAGGGGATAGGGGCTCCAGGTGCACACCGACAATGGATGCCTTTTGTTTGTAATACCTCTGTCTAGATGGTCCAGGAAGAAAGCCTTACAGGATTCACCTAAGGGGGCATTTTGATGGTGGACCCTCTTTGACATAGGTTGGTTGACCATAGACTTGAAATGAGCACTCCATAGGGCTGCCAGCCAACATCTCAGCTCATTGCAATACCAGAGCACAGAAGGAGGCCATTTGGCCCATTAAGTCTACACCAGTGCTATCAGATGGCCCAATCAAGGTTGTTTGCTCGGCACAAGAACACTCTACCCAAGTCTTAAAAATATCCATTGGGTCCAAATGCATCACCTACATCAAATCCTGATTATGCATCACTTTTTTGCTCACTGACCCACATTGGCTCCCTGTCCAGCAAAGCATCAGTTTTTACTCATCCTCATTATCAAATTCCTCTATGTTCAGCCCCTCCTATCCCTGTTTTCTCCTCCAACCCTTAAAATCCTTTGAGTTATCTGTACTCCTCCAATTCTGGCCTCTTGAGCATCTCTGATTTTCAATTTGATGTCCTGCCTTCAGCTGCTTGGGCCCAAATCCCTGGAAGTCTCTCTCTAACCCTCTCTATTTCTCTCTGGTCTGCTTAGAACCTACCAAACCCTCTCTATCTCTCTCTCTGGTCTGCTTAGAACCTACCTTTTTGACCAACCTATCGGTTACCTGTCCTAACCTGTCCTTGTATGATTTGGTGTCACATGTTGTTTACTAACGCCCCCGGGAAGTGCCTTGGGGTGTTTTGCTTTCTTAAAGGTGATATATGAATGCAAGTTGTTGTCACTGATTGGCACATTGAGAGGTCCTACTGTCTGAATAATGTAGGGCCTCAGGTGTCCCGGTAATAGACCGCTGGGTACAAAGCGTTGGCCAATCCAGGTTTATCCCACCATTTTCCACGTGCCGTTGTTGGGCTGGAGGCCTCCAGATACCCCTGGCACCCATCACCCAACAACTAGATGGCTCTAACTCATTACTATGGCATGCATCACAGGAACTAGAAAATGCACCTTAGCCCCAGGGGTAACGTACTGTTACATGTTTGTTGGGGGAGGGGGTGGAGGGGTTGAGTGGGGGGGGCATCAGTTCCGAGAATTGAACTCCAGAGTATAAAGTAGCATGCACTGCATCAAATGGGTTGACTAGGCCCTCGACCATGTCCGACCCACCTCCGGCACCTCTGCTCTCCCCTCTGCCCCTCCCTTCCAGAATCACAATCGGGTCCCCCTTGTCCTCACTTTTCACCCACCAGCCCCCACATTCAAAGGGCCATCCTCCGCCATTTCCGTCAACTCCAGCAAGATGCCATCGCCAAATACATCTTCCCTTTACGCGCCACCCCACTGTCAGCATTCTGTAGGGACCATTCCCTCCGTAACACCCTGGTCCACTCCTCCATCACCCCCACCTCTTAATCGCCTCCCCATGCAACCTGCCCCTTTACTTCCTCCCTCCTCACCATTCAAGGCCACAAACACTCCTTTCGGATGAGGCAGCGCTTCACTTGCACCTCCTTCAGTTTAGTCTACTGCATTCGCTGTTTCCAATGTGGTCTCCTCTACATTGGGGACAATAAACGCAGACTGGGTGACCGCTTTGCAGAACACCTTCGGTCTGTCCACCATCATGACCCAGACCTTCCTGTCGCTTGTCATTTCAACTCTCCACCCTGCTCTCATGCCCACATGTCTGTCCTTGGCTTGCTGCATTGTTCCAGTGAAGCTCAACACAAACTGGAGGAACAGCACCTCATCTTCCGACTAGGCACTTTACAGCCTTCCGGACTGAATATTGAGTTCAACAACTTCAGATCATGAACTCTCTCCTCCATCCCTACCCCTTTTTAATCCAATTTTATTTTATTCCCCAAGCCCCCCAAACACACCCTCCCCTCCCAAAACACCCCAACAGGACCACCTGTCACTTGTTCTTATGTTTTGCTTTTACAGGACGCTGACCCTTGTTCTGCTATTAACACACTCTGCTATTTTACCTTTATGCCATTAACAGCACCTTCTTTAGTCTTTAACACACTACCACTAACATTCCCTTTGCCTTGTGTCCATGGCATCTTTGTCAAATCTCTCCTTAGCCTCTACCTATCCCCAACCTTCTAATTTGCTCCACCTGCTCCTCCCCTCTTAAACAGTATAAAACCCATTACACTTCTACCTCCCTTTAGCTCTGAAGAAGTCATACGGACTCGAAATGTTAACTCTGTTTCTCTCTCCTCAGATGCTGCCCAGCCTGCTAAGTTTTTCCAGCTTTTTCTGTTTCTGTTATGGATCTGTGATGCCGGGGACCTCCGGAGAAGGTTAAGATGGATCATCCACTCAGCACTTCTGGCTGAAGATTGTTGCGAATGCTTCAGCCTTACCTTTTGTACTGATGTGCTGGGCTCCCCCATCATTGAGGATGGGGATATTTATGGAGACTCCTCCTCCGGTGAGTTGTTTAATTGTCCGACACCATTCATGACTGGATCTGGTTGATGTTGTGTACAGTCATCTCATCAGAGTGTGTGTCCCTTCTCAGCTCATTAGCAACATGAGTGATGTCTCACCCTCAATGTAAAGTGTCCTTGTGCAAGGCACCTTGTCGACATGTATTGCAGGTTCAAGTAATGTTCATTCTTGTCTGTCTAAGATGGAGGCTCATGTAGTCCCCTGACTCGTCTGCATTGTGGAAAGGTGGAGATGTACTGTAGAAGGAGAGACGTAGATGAGCATGGAGAAGGGTAATCTTTGCTTGAACTCCATGCTTTCTGTCATCCGTGAGAGTTTGCAATCTATAAGACATACTCAGAGGCCGTGTGCGCTCCTGCCAGCCTTGTGTGTTGTCAACTCGATGAGTGTACATCTGCTAAGCTGACCAGTATTTGTGCACACCTCAGTGTGCTAGTGCTCTGTCCAGCCCAGGCACAATTTTGTCCTGGCGCACAAAGCTACAGCTTTAACCATCTCGCACCTTGCAAATGTCTACATATTTCCCACGAGGCTATCGGCAAAAGGAAGAGATGCAGCGCTGGCCTATTCTTTCTGCTCAGCCTCCCCTCCCCTAAACACTCACCGAGCTTGGCGATGCTACTTCCAAATGGAGATGTGTAGCAGCCAGTAGAACCATTGAGCATGGTCTCGGTGCTCATCTGTCCGCTTCATGGGAAGACAGTGCTGAGGGCAGGAATGGGCTAGGAGCTCGGATGTACTGCAGGTGACGTGTGCTCTTTATTATCAACCACGTGGTACTTTGAGGGCTCCAGGGTGTGCCTGCATTTTCAGGGTCGCGAGGGCCATAAGGGGAACTGATGGCTTCGAAAAGGAAGCTTTTTTCATGTCTGTCAGGCAAATGTGTGAAGATGGTCATTTTGAGATGATCTATGTCCATTGAAGGTCAGGCTAAATGGAGCCCTGCATCCCTAACTGAGAGTGGAAGGTCTCAATGTAATGGGGATTATGGTAACTGAGGAATGAGTGAACATGTGTTAAGACCTGTTGAACATGCCCGCCTCCCTTGGCCTCCCCTAGCCTCATAGTATCACCATCGAAGTGACACATAAGACATTTTTCCATTGCTGGAGGTTGTTATAATACGGCAGACGATTATGTGCCAGGCAGACTAAATCCACAAGGGAAACTTGGCCACCCTATCTCAACGGTACCCACATGAGGGCACATGCTCTGTGAAGGAGTGAGATCTTTTTAGGTGGCCTGTGGAGTGCCCGTCTCTGAACCCAGCAGCTGCAAGCATCTGAGCAGGGAGCAGCCAAGAAGCTTCTCCTGTTTGTCCAGGTGCCCATGTATCTTTGGAGCCATTGTCACACTGGGGACTTATCACGGCTGGTCCAATGGATTATTGCAGGGAGATCAGTGATTGGAACACATCTGAATTAATCTTGCTTGAAGGTGCTGTTACATTGAAGGCTCCAGATTGCCTCTAGAGTTACTGAGACTCTCCTAACATCTCTCGGCTGTGCATTCCTCCTCATGTGGTAATACAGATTCCATATTCCATTTAATCGCTCCCCTCCCCGCACACCCCAATGCTGAGGTCCACTCCTCCCAGGAACCCAGTCAGCCCTCCCCAGCAGCTTTTTTCTGAGTTTCACTTTCTGCTGCACCATTGCTTGAGGTTCCAAGCTGATGGTCCTCGGGTTATATTCCCAGACCAGCTTCGGCCCTCCCTGTGTAACCGTGGAAATCCATCCCATCATCCTGGAGAAGCATAATGTTCAGTTTCCCCTCCCACCCCCCAGTAACTCTCAGCCCTCCCCCCTACAATCCTTGGTCCCACTGTAATCGTGGTTGATATCACTGTTACCCCCTGAGTCGGTTGAGGTGGATGTGCCAATGGCCCATCTAGACCTTGCCCCTCCCCATCTTGAGGCCTATTGTACCATCACGTATAGGGACCCCAACCCCTGCCCCACCATGAGACCGGCAAGTGCCCACCCCTGTTCTCCATCTACAGGTTGCAGATGCCTCTCCTGATTGTGTGTGACTGTACCATCTGCAGCCAAGTACTATGCCAGAAACCCCCCAGACCACTGTGCATGAGGTGATGAGCACTCCCTGCGCACACCATGCTGGGCATGACTGACAGTGGACTGACATGCCCTCCCCCTCCCTGGACTGGGACAAGGACTGTCTCTGGAAGCTCAGCAATCCAGGCTGAAGCGCTTCTTCATTCCACAATCCTCCCACTCTGGCCCCAACTCGCTTATGCCCTTCTTTAAGAGAGCCTCTCCCAATTCTGGCCCAGAGGACACTTCCCCACCAACCCCCCCACCCCAGCCGTGTGCCTTCACCACTCTCCCCCCCACTCATTTGTCTGAGTGCAACCTCCCCCAGTCTTTCCCCGCCCCCCCCAGTGAGCCCTTGCCCTCAAGCACATTTCCTTGCTTCTGTCTTGTCTCCAACACCCCCACCCCCAGCTGAGGCCTTTCCCTCCAACCCCTTCCCTTGCCCCTGTCTTGTCTTACCCGCCCCCCCAAGTTCAGCCCTTGCCCTCAAGGACCTTCCCTTGCCCCTGTCTTGTCTTACCCGTCTCCCAGTTGAGCCCTTGCCCACAAGCACCTTCCTTTGCCTTTGTCTAGTCTCCACCTCCAGTCCGAGCCCTTGCCCTGCAGCACATTATAGCTCAGCCCCGCCTTACCGCTGGCCCTGTCGGCCCTCTCAGGTGGATGTAAAAAACACCCATGGTGCGATGTTCAAGAACAGCAGGGGAGCTCTCTCTCGGGGGAGAACTAAATATTTATCCCTCCTCCAACATCACTAAAGAAACAGATTATCTGATTATGGTCTCATTGCTGTCTGTGGGAGCTTGCTCTGCACATACTGGCAGCTGAGTTTCCTACATTACAAAATTCAAAATTACTTCAAAATTACTCCATTGGCTTTAAAACACTTTGGGGCTTCCTGAGGTTTGTGAAAGGGGCTATATAAATGCAACAGAGAGCTGTGTATAAGCAGGGAGAATGAGACATGGTGAACTTATGGAAACCTTCTCAAAGCTCTGACTTAGCTTTGGTTAACCTCATCATCTCCTCCTCTTGTCCCTTGACAAACATCTCTGGCACTCACGTGTGAAGCACCGTGTGACATTTTGTTGGAGTTAAGCCGCTATATAAATGAAAATCCTTGCTGCCATCATGATGTATGGGTTCCAGCGCACTATACAGAAAGTGTCAAAGCTCTCGCAGCTGATGTACAGCTATAACTGTCCAATTTACATTGAAAGTGCTTAAAAAAATGATGCATTATGAATGTTCCATGAGAGGCCACTTGAAAATATATTGTTTTTTCATTTGAAAGCTTTTTATACAGGTAGAACCCAGTTAGCCACTGGAAGCCAGATTCTATTGAGCCTTGATTGACAAGGATTGCCTCTTGAATCTGTAGTGTAAGCATAACAGCTACAAAGTGGCTGATGAAATCACCATTTGAAAAAAAAAGCAGCTGCCAGATGATGAAAACATGGGACAAACGCATCGAAAAAGGAAACTTTTTCTCCGCTGGCTGCAAGGGGCTCAGCCGAAATGATTCTTTTTGAGAAGGTTCAATCCTTCACCTAGTGGTCGGTCACCTAGGATTCACAGAATCACCTGCTTCTGAGCCAGCAGCAATCAGACATCACACACACAGAGTGGCCCAGAGACTGGTGTGATAAACAGAAGAATGTCACACACCAGTGGATTAGGTGGCACACTTCTGGGAATGGCACTCAGACACTTCAATGGAGTAAAATGATGAGGACTTTATTCTGTATACACACATTTACCAGTCAAGGAGTTTTGCTCTGTATCTAACCCTGTGCTGTACCTGTCCTGGGAGTGTTTGATGGGGACAGTGTAGAGGGAGCTTTACTCTGTCTCTAACCCCGTGCTGTACCTGTCCTGGGAGTGTTTGATGGGGACAGTGTAGAGGGAGCTTCACTCTGTATCTAACCCTGTGCTGTACCTGCCCTGCGAATGTTTGATGTGGATAGTATAAAGGGAGCTTTACTCTGTATCTAACCCTGTGCTACACCTGCCCTGGGAATGTTTGATGGGGACAGTATACAGGGAACTTTACTCTGGATCTAACCCTGTGCTCTACCTGCCCTCGGAACATTTGATGGGGATAGTGTAGAGGGAAATTTCAGAGATCAAGAGGGCTGGGGCAATGAAGACATTTGAAAAAGCGGATGCAATTTTAAAATCAAGGCTTTGCCATATTGTGACGACCTATATGTTGGGAAAAGCTTGTATTTTCTTTTGTGCCCATGTCCCTTTAAGACCAAAGTGGCTGGGGAGTGTTCTGAAAGGGAGTTAATTGGTTTCCAGATTATAACATCATTAGGTTCTAAAAAATGCCCATGTGACCTGAGGTTGCCATGGGGGTGAGCAGCTAAGAAACAAAGGGTAAATAGAAAGCTAGTGCAGTGGGGTTGGTTCAGCCCATGTTTATGCTTAGCAGTTCAGAACCCACTGAGATTTTGTATAAAGGAGAAATGAGCAAAGTTCTCTCCGAATGGAAGAGTTTCTTTTTGACAGTCTTCGACCAGGTCCTGGTTTTGAAGCAGGTCTCTGAGAAAGAGCAGAGACTGTGTTAACTTTATGTGTTATCCAGTTGGAAAGAGCAGAGAGCTGAAGACCGGAATGGCAAGACCCATTGCTGCTGTTGAAGTGGTGCCAGAGCCCACCAGACCATTTAGAAGGGTCAGAGAGGGGAGCGTATGGGGAATCGGTGCCATCAGGACTGTCATGACCCAAGGGAGAGAGGGCTCGTAATTATGTGCCTTGTTGGTGTTAGCTGTGCCTTGGGACGTCAGATGGAATACGGCTGCTGGAGAATGTGATCCAAGGGCTAAAACCATTGAGTGGGAACTTAGAGATTTGGCATTGTGGAGGCCAAGTTGGAAAGGCTTCGCAGTTTCACTTTTGAACGCGTGCTTGTAACTAAGGGAGGCGTATCTTTGTTGTATCTTCTATTTAAAGTGAAATTTACCTTTTTGTTTTGAAGTATCCTTCACATGTTAATTAATGTTTGAATTATGTTGGTTTTAGTTGATTTATTACAGTCAAAGTTTCAAAAGGTAGAATCTTAGCCAGCAAATTTCATCCCATTGGCTTCATGACGACTCCTTTCTTTCAAAAGTCATCGGTCGCGACAAGGATTGTAACGGTGTCGGGAGCCAAAGTATGTCAGCGAGCACAGGGGTGATGGGTGACCGGGCAAGTGTCAAGTGGCATGCGTTTCAGATGAGCTGCAGCTTCCAGATGGTACAAGATGGGAGGTTGGCCAGGAGACCGCTGAAGAGATAAGGATGAGGTGCAAGCAACTGATGGACTCATGGACTCAGCAGTCACTGTTTACAAAACAGCTATACACAAGGAACAAAATACATCTTCTCATGTCCACATCTTTGTGGACATATTCCACAGTCAGTGCTAATTCCATGAGGATTACATAGGGTATACGGAACAGAAACAGGCCATTCAGCCCAACCAGCCCATGCTCGACACGAGTCTCCCCGCCCCACCTTTCCTTATCTAAACCTACCATCATAACCAGCCACTCCCCTCTCCCTGATGTAATGGTTTTTAGCTTTCCTCTTAAATGCATCTATACTATTCCCTGCAGCAGTGAGTTATACCTTCTTGCCAATCCTTGCGTAAAGAAGTTTTCTCTGAATTCCCTATTGAATTTCTTGGTGACCATCTTATATCATGGCATTTACTTTTTGCTCTTTCCTACAAGAGGAAACATTGTCTCTCTGTATCCACTCGATCAAAATCTTTCATAGTTTTAAAGACCTCTATTAGACCACCCCCTCGGCCTTCTTTCTTCAAGGGAAAAGAGACACAGCCTGTCAATCCTTCCCTGATATTTATACCCACGTATTTCTTGTAAGCCTTCTCTGCACCCTCCCCAGTTCCCCTATATCCTTTTTTATAATATGGTGACCAGAACTGCACATAGTACTCTGTGTGGTCTACCTGAGGTTTGATACAGGTTCAGCAGAGCTTTCCGATTTTCCAGTCCTATCTCTCTAGATATAAAGCTGAGTGTCTACCGGGCCCGGGAGAGGGGGTGCAGACAGTGCCAAGCACTGGGGCCTGGGGCCTTGTGGGGGAAGGGCGGGGGGGGTGGGGGAGGGGGTGGATCCCGGGCTTGATCTTTCAAGCAGTTTCTCATCACCCACGCTGAGCATCTGACAGAAGGGCTTCAAAAAAGGCGGATCTGTCAGGCTGAGAGTTCCGATATGTTCTAAGCCGGTCTGTCAGCGTCAGTGTCAATTTCACTAGTTGCCGCTGCTGCTTCCGACCTTTGGGCCGCTTCGTGATTCCGATTTTCTTTTTGAAAAGCCAGCCAGGAAACCATGAAGCTGCCCAGAGGTGAGAAGCAGCAGCAGCAACTGAGAGTGTTTCTGCTTGAAAAATGGTAAGTCAAATCAATGTAATTTTACCACCAATTGGATGCTGTGCATGTGTATGTGTGTGTGTGTGTGTGTGTGTTTGGTGGGGGGTGGTGGGGGAAGGTTGGAAGGGATGGCTGATTGCTCTGTGATTAACTATCCTTAACAAACCTGCATTGGGCATCCAATTTTGCCATTGCTAAGGTCACTCTGCCTCCTGGATGCAGGTGTAAAAGAGAAAGACAAACCTACATTTATACAGCACCTTTCACAATGTCGCCAATCGCTTTACAGCCAGCTCAGTACTTCTGAGTTGTGGCCACTGATATAATGTGGGGCAAATGGCAGAGCAGGGTTGAGGGGCCAAATGGCCTACTCCTGCTCCTAATATGTATGCTCACGTGTCATTCCGGCATGGATGAGATGAGGTGGGCCAGATGGCCTTTGACTTCCTTAATTACCTTGCAAACAGAGGGTGGAATCTTGGCTGGAGTTCTGTTTATTTTGTTGCTAATGAAAGTTTACTGTGAGCAGGCTTTGTGGGGTGAGATTGCCAGGACAGGAGTGTGTAATGGGCTCATAGTGAATCAGTAACCTGTTTTACACTGCACATGATTCTCTAGAGTCTTTTCCATTGACTTCAATCTTATCTACTTACCTATAATCCCACTCCATCTTGGTGCTTTTTATGAGTTTTTTGAGCTATTGAAATATCATGATAAAGTTGTGTTGCATACAGATATTGAAAACATATTGTGGTGAGAAGCAGTGATCGGCAGAGTCTTCAGGCTTGCTGGTTTAAGGGAACTGTGGATCATTCAGTCCTTTCTCTCTGGCCTCTTAAAAGATCTATTGCACAGGCACTCCCGAGGACCCGGAGATAGGGGAAAAGCACCGGGGCCCATCATATCCCTAGCCCTGAGTGCCCGGCTTGTTTGTTTTATATAACTGCCTTGCTAACCGGTGGGGCAAATTTTGGTGATTGATGTACTTGTAATCCCACTGAAATAACCTTTGAGGTGGCTGCCGAACCCACAGTGCGTTTGCACAATCCCTTGTGAGCGATTGGTGCCTTTCCACATCATTATAAAAACACAAAAAATAATGAGTGTTTGAATGACGTTGGTTTGTTACAGTCCTGACCAAGTCTGGCTGGTTTCATTCTTTTTTCCAACAAGTTGCCTCAGCTCCAAATGAAGAAAGAAGCTGCATTTATATAGCACCTTTCCTGACATTCCAGGACCTACGAAGTCCTTAATTTGAAGTGTAGTCACTGTTGTAATGGGGGAAACATGATGGCCAGTTCACACACAGCAATGCAGCAATGCCCAGATAATCTGCCTGTCTTTAGTAATAGCTGTTGAGGAATTAATACTAGTCAGGGCACCAGAGAGAATTTCCCTACTGCTCTTCAAAATAGTGCCACGGGATCTTTGGCATCTCCTGAGGCAAGACCTCGGTTCAACATCTCACCTGAAAGATGGCACCTCTGACAGTGTGGGACTCCTCCAGAACTGCAGTGGGCATATCAGCCTGGATTTTCCACTCATGTTTCTGGAGTGAACCTGCAAGTTTCTGACTCAGGGGCAACTGAACCACAGCTGATTCTATGGCTAAAGGATCAAGATTGCATGTTCTATATGAATGCAAAATGCAGAGTGCAATGTATTGTAATTACTTGTACATTTAATTGTTCATAATTGTGCAATATTTTTATTATTTGATACTTTATTTTCATTTCAATGATTTCCTATAACTATGTTATGAGCTATGATTATTTGTTTTATTTCAATCATCATCATGAGTTGGCATCTGCCACCATGACTTTTTCAATAAACCAGCCCATGGTCCGTCCGTCGTCCAACCATCCATCCATCAGTTTGTGTATCTATCTATCTATCTATCCATCCATCCATTTGTCTATCTATCCATTTGTCTATCTATCCATCTGTCTATCTATCTATCCATCTATCCATCTATCCATCTGTCTATCTGTCTTTCTGTCTATCTATCTATTCATCTATCCATCTGTCTATCTAACCATCTGTCTATCTATCCATCTATCCATCTGTCTATCTATCCATCTGTCCATCTGTCTATCTGTCTTTCTGTCTATCTATCTATCTATTCATCTATCCGTCTGCGTTTCCATCCATCTATCTATCTATCTATCTATCCATCTATCTATCTATCTGTCTATCTATCTATCTATCCATCTACCTGCCCATCTATCTGTCTGTCTGTCTACCTATCTATCTATCCATCTGTCCATCTGTCTATCTATCTGTCCATCTGTCTATCCATCTGTCTATCTGTCTATCTATCCATCTGTCTATCTATCCATCTATCCATCTGTCTATCTATCTATCTGTCTATCCATCTATATCTATCTATCTATCTGTCTGTCTGTCTATCTATCTATCTATCTATTTATCTATCTATCTGCCTTTCTATCTATCTATCTATCTATCTATCTATCAATCTTTCTGTCTGTCTAGCTATCTATCTGTCTGCCTGTGTATATCCGTCTTTTTCATGATATATTGCCTATGAGTACAATTCTGTTATTTTAGAAATGTATGTTATAGGATATTATATATTAATACAATATACAGTGTAATGTATATAGATAAAATGAGAAAGTTAATATTCAGAACAGAGCCGATCGTATAGAGTCTGGAGAAGTTGCATACCTGCGGAGCTGAATGACCTCTGCACCCTCACTTTCGCTTCATTGTTTTATTTATTTTTTGATATATTGAACAGTTTTTTGGCAGCATGAAAATAAATGAAGCTTTGCAGAACAGGTCAAAAAATAAATTGCATATAACCAATACTAGCTGTGAGTGGGCGATATCAGCTAGGTGGCAGAGATACAGTCCTGGCTCTGGGCAGTATGAAGTTGTCTCCATGTCTTTCAGAGGCAAAGTTTTCTGCAACTTCTCCTCATGCTACCTTGGCTGTAATATGAAGTGAATTGCAGCTCCAGCTCTGCTGAATGGACAGTCCTGTTTCTCTATAGCCAGCTTATACATTTTAATGAAATATATCAGCCTATAAAAACCTGGAAAGTACATAATCTCCAGTGCTGAACACAGCAAATTACTCTCATCCTCAATGTGTGCTCAAGGGCTTTCCACATTTTTTTTTCTGTTTTCAAAATCATTTTATGCAGGGAAGAGTTGAGAAGGAGTAAGATAACTTCCGGCCTCAACCTTGCACTTGTGGAAAATATGACAGATTTTGTTTGGGAATTATAGTATTTCCAAGCTTTTCATGCTCTCTTCACTCTCCTGAAGGCAGAGACTTTCACTGGGGTAGAGGGTAATTGTGAAGTAATTCTGTAGCAAACCTTGATGTGCTCTCTAATTCATCAGGAAATCCAGATTTTTAAAAAGTTTGGTGTGCAGTGCGATTGGATAGTATTAGGGATGCAGTACAGATGGATACAGTGTTTGGAGCGTAGTTTGACAGGATAGTGTTTGGAATGCACTGTGATTGGATACAGTGTTTGGGTGCAGTGTGATTGGATCTAGTGTTTGGAATACAGTGTGATTGGATCTAGTGTTTGGAATGCAGTGTGATTGGGTACAGTGTCTGGAGTGCAGTGTGATTGGATCCAGTGTTTGGGGTGCAGTGTCATTGGATCCAATGTTTGGGGCACAGTGTGATTGGATCCAGTGTTTGGGGCACAGTGTGATTGGATCCAGTGTTTGGGGCACAGTGAGATTGGATCCAGTGTTTGGGGTGCAGTATGATTGGGTCCAGTGTTTGGTGTGCAAGCTGATTTGATACAGTGTTTGGAGTGCAGTGTGATTGGATCCAGTGTTTGGGGCACAGTGTGATTGGATCCAGTGTTGGGATGCAGTATGATTGGATCCAATGTTTGGGACACAGTGTCATTGGATCCAGTGTTTGAGGTGCAGTGTCATTGGATCCAGTGTTTGGGGTGCAGTGTGATTGGATCCAGTGTTTGGTGTGCAGGTTGATCTGATACAGTGTTTGGAGTGCAGTGTGATTGGACGCATTGTTTGTGGTGCAATGTGATTGAGTACAGTGTTTGGAGTGCAGTTTGTTTAGATACAGTTTTTGGGATACAGAATGATTGGATCCAGTGTTTGAGGTGTCATGTGATTGTATACAGTGCTTGGTGTACAGTGTGATTGGATCCAAAGTTTCAGGTGCAGTGTGGTTGGATACAGTGTTGGGTCAACGACACAATTGGAAACAATGTTTTGCATTTACAGTGCCGTTATATCCATTGTGTTGAGGCGCACTCTCGCTGGTTGCAATGTTTTGGGAACAACACATCTGGTCCCAATCTTCATTCCCAATTAGAGGCTTGTCATGGTTGAGCAGAATTAACCAAACAAAAGAACCTAGTACAGCATTCAAAAGAGGTTCAGTAACATGAAGATATCTATCAAGGAGTCTGAATTATTGTGTACATCAGGAGAAGATCAGTGGGGAACTATAGACAACTGAAGGAAGATACAGGCAGATGTTGATGGGACAACAAAGGGGCTTTAATCACTGATGCTGGAGGAAACCCACAATTTTCTGCAAGAACACATTATATAATTTGCACTGCCGGATCCATCAATAGGCCAGAGAGGTCACCAGTTAACTCAGGGGAGTCTCAACCTCAACCTCTGTGCTCAAGACTCTGGAGTAGGACTTGAACTAAACCCCTTTCCCTTCAATGGCTAAAGTGTTACCCATTTAAGAAAGACTTGCATTTATATAGCACCTGTCATGAGCCAAAGACATCGCAGAACACTTTACAACCAAACAAAGTGCTTTTGAAATGTCACTGTTGTAATGTAGGAAACGTGGTAGCCAATTTGTGCGCAGCAGGATCCCACAATGTGATACTCTCCAGATATTTTTTTTTCATGATGTTGATTGAGTGATAAATATTGGCCAAGGCACTGGGGATAACTCCCCTTCTCTGCTTCAACATAGCAGCATGGAATCTTTTAAATCCACCTCCTTGGGTAGAGAGGACCTTGGTTTAATATTATATTGGAAAGGCAGAACCTTTAGCAGTGAAACACTGGAGCTTCCATCTTGATTTTTGTGCTCAGCTCTCTGCACTGGGACTTCAACCCATAACCTTCCCACTCAGCAGCACGAGTGCTAACTGCAACAGCAAGGTGGGGTATGGTTTAGGGGGTGCTGATGGGTGCTTCTGCTAATGTCCACTGCAAATGTTTCGACAGACACTATATGTGCAACGAGTAATTGTGTTTTGATAGCAGGGAAATCTTTACTCAGCATTTGCTGAAGTCTGGTGCAGAGTGAGAAATATTAGCCAGGAAATGAATGTGACATGTTTGATAGGTGCAGCAGGGCTAGTAAAGTGCAATTTTGCTTCTCTGGGTCTTTTTTCGTGGTTTAACTAAGCACACAGTTCAGAAGAGAACACTAACAATCAGGCACAGTCAGTCCCAGTTACTTAAACAGCCTGTTTGACACCACATTCGATCCACTCCCAAGCAGTGCTGACAGAAGGCAGTGTTACTTATTTACTGAGTTGCCATTGTACAGATGTAATGATTTGCAGCTGACCTTCCAACACAATGATTGAGGAAAGTCTTCTTGAGCTATCCATCAAGAGGGTTTCAGTTACTGTGCATTGTGTAGGATCTAGTGCTGCCATCTCTGAGTCAGAAGGTTGTGAGTTCGAGACCCAGACCTTGACTCTAGGCTGAATCTTCAATGAAGTGCTGAGGGGGTGTTGCAATGCCTTCAGGCTAAGTGCTCTCCCCTGCCTCTCTGTTTGGAGGGTAGTAAACATCCCATGGCTCTATCTGAAAGTGAGCAGGGAGCTCTATGGATGTCCTGCTGAATATTCCTCTCACTGAAATGGAGGTCTTGTGGCACAGTGTGTAGTGTCCCTGTCTCTGAGCCAGAAGTTCTGTGTTCAAATCCTGCCCCAGGACTTGGTGACTGTGGAAGGTGCAGCCAAACAGGTTGAGAATCAACTTTTAAAGCCTACCAACACCCACCAATGGCAGGCGGTGAGACCGGGAGAGATTCCTGGTCAGACATGTGATGGAAAGATAGGAGCCGCTACCATCAGCAGAATACAACATGCGTGTAAAAGTGCATGTTGACACAGCAGTTTGGACTCCTTGGGGGCCCAGATGGTCAGTGTGGGTCAGATTGGTGCCAGCAGCAACAGGATTTGATCCTCATTCTGGCTGAGGTGGTTTTGGGACCTGTCTCCTTGCCCTACCCATAGTGGAGGTCGAGGTCACGGCACTATGGGTCAGACCTGCCCTTGGGTAGCAAACTGAAGAAGATCCCTCCTGCTGCCAAAACTAATTAACTACTCATCTGCGGTCTATGGAATCTTGCTGTGTCCAAGTGGTTGCTGGGTTTACCCTACCTCTCAACTCACTCACACAAGTTGCATTGCTCCAAGATCTAATGAGAAAGGCTTTTTGTCCAGTACTGCTCAGACTCCCATCAGTGCCATGTTCTTAACTTCTTAACATCAGTCCAGTTCCCACAACCAGGTATCACACCACCTGTACTGCAGAACAGGCATAGAGATTCAGGTCAAGGCTTTGATATGCCCCTCGTTTTTGCACCAGTTTCTTGCCTTATGCTTTCCAGAAGTCATTGACTCCTTGTTGGGATCCGGCCTTCCCATAGGAAGTAGCTGTCCCACTGAAGCTGACTGACTGTTCTACAGGAAATGAATTTCCCATAGGGTATCTCACTATCAAAACACAAGGCGGGTGGTTGGTGGGGGTGTGCTGGGGTGGAGGGGGTTAGAAATCACACCTTGTTACCCATGCGATTCTAGACATAAAATGGAGGCCCAATTTCAGCGATTGTTGTCCAGCACACCAAGGATGTAGGTGTTCCTGGTGACTGCCGAACAGACACATCAGGTTTAAGCCTTGGGTCTCATTTCCTTTCAATGCCTAACACACCTCCACAGGCAGCTTGCACATTTGAAGAGGATGAATATTGTGCTGTTGCTTTGCTGGGAGGAGGTGAGGGACGCTGAAGTGGGTAGTGGGGTATATGGGAGGCAATCATCCCAAATATGGAGTTACAGTTACATTTGTGCTCTTCTTGGCTCCAGAGGGAGACTTGTTAAAAAACAAAATCTCTAAACCTTACTTGTAGTTGGCACCTAGCCTATTGAATAGGCCACTCTGACTCCTGTTGTGCTCATTGCAATTGAATTTTTACAAAGGGGCTTCTAACAGTTATTGGTCCCTTGCATATGTAAGGAACCAGGAACACCTTCATCCTTGGGGTGCAGGAAAACAGTCGCTGAAACTGGGCCTCCTTTTTATGCCTGTAAACACATGGGTAACAAGGCCCGATTTCTAACCCCCTTTCCAGAGAGAGAAGATCAGAAAGAAAAGGACTAAGCTCCTTGAAGCGACACACTAAGCATTGCTTAGCAACAGTGGGTTGTGACAAGATCTCAAATCATAGGCCCAGGTGCAATGTCCTAACAAAACCATTCACTTCCAAACACGAAGTGACTAATTAAAATATTTCTTCAGTGCATGTGGACTGAACGTTGACAGCTTGTTCCTGGTGGATACTGGCATTATTAAGATTCCTGCAAACCAGCAATGTTTTCAGATGCAGACAACCTCTGAGCTCTCGTTCCTCTCGCACCGTTTTATGTGTTATGTGGTTCAGATGCTCCTCAAAACCCACCACTTTGGCCAAGCTCCTGGTCACCTGGTCCATGGCTCAACGTCAAATATGATTGTGCTCCTGTAGAGCACCGAGGGATCTTTCACCATGGTAAAAGTGTCATACAAATGCAAGTTGTTGTTGTAGATAGTTCAGTGACGCACAGATCAAAGTAATGTCAGCGGCAACTGAAAAACAGGAATCCTTAGGTCAGCAGGTAGCAGGAGGGGGGAAGAGAAGGGAAGAGATTGGGAGAGAGAGGGAGAGAGAGGGAGAGAGGAGAGTGGAGAGGGAGACAAGAGTGAAGGAGAGGGAATGAAAGAGGGGGAGAGTGTGTAGAGTTATGTTACTGCATTATTAATCCAGATGCCTGAACTATTGATCCAGATGCTAGAATTCAAATCCCACCAGGACAGCTGGGGAATTTAAATTCAACCAATTAGATAAACCCGAAATAAAAAGTAATGATGACAACGCAAAGGTCGGACTGTCCTAAAAAAACAACCCCCTCTGGTTACCTAATCGCCTGTAGGGAAGGAAAACTGCCATCCTTACCTGGTCTGGCCTAGCTGTGATTCCAGACCCACAGCAATGTCCTTTGAAATGGACTAGCAAGCTACTCAGTTCTATCAAAAGTCAAACAGGAGTAAAATCGGACGGGCCACCCAGCATTAACCTAGGCACCAGAAACAGCAAAGTCAACCCATCGAGGTCCTCCTCACTAACATCTGGGGACCTGTGCCAGAACTGGTAGAGCCTTTTTTTTGTTATTTTTCATTCATGGGATGTGGGTGTCACTGGCAAAGCCAGCATTTGTTGCCCATCCCTAACTGCTCTTGAGAGCAATTCAGAGTCAACCACGTTGCTGTGGGTCTGGAGTCACACGTAGGCCAGACCAGGTAAGGATGGCAGATTTCCTTCCCTAAAGGACCAGGTGTTTTTTTTTCATATGACAACCATTACTGAAACTAGATATCATATCCAGATTTACTAATTGAATTTAAATTCCACCAGCTGCATTGGTGGGATTTGAACCCATGTCCCCAGAACATTAGCCTGGGTCTCTGGATTACTAGTCCAGCTACTTGACCATAATGCCACGATGCCACAGTTAAGTCACGCAACAGCCTGATATAGTCATACTCACAACTTACAGACAATGTCCCAGACTCTTCCATCACCACTCCTGGGCATGTCCAGTCCCACTGGCAGAACAGGCCCAGCACAGTGGCATACAGATAGGAGCGGGTGGCGCTGGAAGTGCTCTACATTGACTCTTGACCCCATGAAGTCTCGTGGCATTGGGTCAAACATGGGTAAGGAAACCTCCTGCTGATTACCAGCAACTGCCCTTTCTCAGCTGATGAATCAGTACTCCCCCGTATTGAACACCACTTGGCAGAACCATTGAGGGTATCAAGGGCATAGAACATACTCTGGGTGGGGGACTTCACTGCCAATCACCAGGATTGGCTCAGTAGCACCACTACTGATCTAGCTGGCCAAGATCTAAAAGACATAACTGCTAGACTGAGACTGCGGCAGTGGAGAGAGAACAATCAAGAGGGGAAAACCTTCTTGACAGTGTTCTCACTAATACACTTGTCGCAGATGCATCTGTCCAGGACAATATTGGTAGGAGTCTTTATGGAGATGAAGACATGCCTTCACATTGAGCATATCCTCCATCGCATTGTGTGGCACGATCACCATGCTAAATGAGATAGATTCAGAACAGATCTAACAGCTCAAAACTGGGCATCCATAAGGCACTGTGGTCCCTTTACTTTGAGATTATGCCTTCTGGTCCTATAGACTCTCCCACAAGGGGAACAACCTCTTTACCATAGAGGGCTGTGGAGGCTGAGTCATTGAGTATATTCAAGGCTGAGATAGGCAGATTTTTAATCAGTAAGGGAATCAAGGGTTATGGTGAAAAGGCAGGAAGGTGGAGTTGAGGATTATCAGATCAGCCATGATCTCATTGAATGACGGAGCAGACTCCATAGGCCAAATGCTCTACTTCTGCTCCTTTGTCTTATGCTCTTATGGTCTTAATGTTCCAGGGCTGAAATGATTATCACAACCACAACCATTCCTTTGTTCTATCCTGTCAAGTCCACTAAGAATCTTACATGTTTCAATAAGGTCACGTCTCATTCTTCTAAACTCCAATGAGTACAGGCACAACCTACTCAACCTCTCCTCATAAGAAAATCCCTCCATACCCGGGATCAACCTAGTGAACCTTCTCTGGACTGCCTCCAATGCCAGTATATCTTTCTTTAGGTAAGGGGACCAAATTTGTTCACAGTATTCTAGGCGTGGCCTAACTAGTGCCTTGCTTAGTTTTAGTAAGACTTCCCTATTTTTATACTCCATTCCCTTTGAAATAAAGGCCAACGTTCCATTTGCCTTCCCTATTGTGTGTTAGCTTTTTGGGATTCATGCACAAGGACTCCCAAATCCCTCTGTGTTGCAGCTTTCTGCAGTCTTTCCCCACTTAAATAATATTCAGCTCCTTTATCCTTTCTGCCAAAGTGCATAACCTCACATTTTCCCACATTATATTCCATTTGCCAAGTTTTTGCCCACTCACTTAACCTTCTATGTCCCTCTGTAGACTCCTTGTGTCATCCTCACCCCTTGCCTTCCCACCTATTTTTGTGTCATCATCAAACTAGGCGATAGTACATTCACTTCCCTCATCTAAGTCATTAATATATATTGTAAATAATTGTGGCCCCAGCACTGATCCCTGTGGCACTCCACTAATTACAGGTTGCTGTCCTGAAAAAAACCCCCTTATCTAACTCTCTATCTTTTATTAGTTAGCTAATCGTCTATCCATGCTAATATACTACCCCCAACACCAACCACTCGATCTTATTAAGCAGCTTTATGTGCAGCACCTTACTGAAAGCCTTTTGGAAATCCAAATATTTTACATCTACTGGTTCCCCTTTATCAATCCTGCTTGTTACCTCCTCAATGAATTCTAATAAATTTGTTCGGCATGGTTTCCCCTTCATGAAGCCAGTGACTCTGCTTGATTAGATTACTATTTCTAAATGCTTTGCTATTACATCCTTTATAATAGACTCCAACATTTTCCCAATGACAGATATTAAACTAACTGGCCTATAGTTATATGTTTCTTGTCTCCCTCCCTTTTTGAATAAGGGTGCTACGTCGGCTGCTCTCCAGTCCTCTAGGACTTTTCCAGAATCTAAGGATTCTTGGAAGATTGCTATCTCTGTAGCTACTTCCTTTAATATCCTATGATGCAACCCATCAGGTACAGGGGGCTTATTGGCCTTTAGCCCCATTATAGTTTCCCTAATACTTTTTCTCTAGTGTATTTATTTCCTCCCCTCTCTTGCCTCTTGATTATTTAGTCTTTTTGGAATACTATTAGTATCTTCTACCAGGAAGACAGAAGCAAAGTATTTGTTCAACTCCTCTGCCATTTCCTGGTTCCCCATTAATATTTCCCCAGTCTCATTCTCTAAGGGGCCTATGTTCACTTTGGCCTCTCTCTTCCTTTTTATATATTTAAAGAAGCTCTTACTGTCCGTTTTTATATTACTTGCTAGTTTACCCTCAAAGTTTATTTTCTCTCTCTTATTTTTTTTCCACCATCTTTTGTTTTTTTTAAACTTTCCCAATCCTCTGGCTTACCGCTAATCTTTGCCACATTGTATATTTTTTTTCTTTCAATTTGATACTGTCCTTAACATTCTTGGTTAACCATGGCTGGTGTATCCTCTTCCTTGAATCCTTCTTCCTCACTGGGATATATCTTTGTTGAGAGTCATGAACTATTTTCTTAAACATCTGCCATTGTTCATCAATCATCTTTTCTGCTAAACTCCTTTCCCAGTCCACTCCAGCCAGCTCTGCCCTCTTTCCATTGTAATTATCCTTATTTAAGTTTAGCACAGTTGTTTCCGACCCAAGTTTCTCACTCTCGAACTGAATGCTAAATTCTATCATGTTATGGTCACTGTTTCCTAGGGGATCCTTTACTCTGAGATCATTTATTAAACCAGCCTCATTACATATTACCAGATTCAAAATAGCCTGATCCCT
The DNA here is from genome assembly GCF_017639515.1 of Carcharodon carcharias. Taxonomy (NCBI): domain Eukaryota; kingdom Metazoa; phylum Chordata; class Chondrichthyes; order Lamniformes; family Lamnidae; genus Carcharodon; species Carcharodon carcharias. Next base: position 23,053,952 of record NC_054496.1, read on the forward strand.
GGTTGGATTCGTAACATATTGTTCTAAGAAACTGTCCCAAATACAATCAATGAATTCTTGCTCGTGTCTAACTCTGCCAATTTGATTTTCCCAATCTACATGAAGTTACCCATGATTAATGTACTGCCTTTTTTACATGCCCTCATTATCTTCTGTTTTATTCTCTACAGTATAGCTAGTGTCAGGGGGCCTATGGACTGCTCCCACCAGTGTCTTCTTCCCCTTGTTATTTCTTACCTTCACCAATATGGCTTCTACATCTTCCAATCCAAGTTTCTTTCTTGCTGTCATACTTATTCCATATTGCACTAACAAAGCTACCCCACCACCCTTTCCTTCCTGCCCGTCCTTTCAAAAAGTCACATACCTCTGAATATTTCGTTCCCAGCTTTGATCACCACGTCTCCGTAATGGCTAAAAGATCATACCCATTAACCTCTATTTGTTCTGTTAATTCATTTATTTTGTTTTGAATACAATGTGCATTTAAGTAAAGAGCCATTAATTTTGCCTTTTTACCATTTTTTCACCTTTTTTTAATGTTTGTACACTTTGTCCCTTCTTGTCACGCACCGGGTATCATTACCTAAATATCTGTCCTGCAAGGCTGCCCTATCCTGTCACTTTGTAAGCCTACATATCCTCTTTCCAGAACCCTCCTCCCCCCTCTATTTAGTTTAAAGCCCTTTGCAGTGCTTCAGGAGTTCCTCAGTGTAGTGTCTTCAGCTTAACCATCTTCAGGTGCTTCATCAATGACCTTCCTTCCATCATAAGATCAGAAGTGTGGATGTCCATTGATGATTGCACAATGTTCAATTCTATTCACAATTCCTCAGGTACTGAAGCAGTATGTGTCCATATGCAACAAGACCTGGACAACATTCAGGCTTGGGATGATAAATTGCAAGTAACACTTGTGTCTCACAAGTGCCATTAATGACCATCTCCAACAAAAGAGAATCTAACCATCTCCCTTTGACATCCAACAAAATTGCCATCACTGAATCTCCCACTCTCAACACCCTGGGGACCATTGACAAGAAACTGAACAGGACCAGCCATATAAATACTGTGGCTCCAAGAGCAGGTCAGAGGTTGGGAATTCCGCGGTGAGTACCTCACCTCCTGACTCCCCAAAGCCTGTCCACCATCTGCAAGGCACAAGTCAGGAGTGTGATGGAACAATCCCCGCTTGCCTGGATAAGTGCAGCTCCCACAACACTCAAGGTCGACACCATCCAGGACAAAGCAGCCCACTTGATTGCCACTCCATCCACCAGATCCACTCGCTCCACCACTGACACCCAGTGCCAGCAACGTATATGATCTACAAGATGCACTGAAGCAACTCAGCAAGGTTCCAGCTACTTTGACAGCACCTTCCAAACCTGTGGTCTCTACCTTGAAGGACAAGGGAAGCCGACACATGGGAACACCACCATTTGCAATTTGACCTCCCAGGTCACACACCATCCTAATTGGAAATATATTGCCGTTCCTTCACTGTCGCTGGGTCAATACCCTGGAACTCCCTCCCTTTTACTTACACCACCTGGACTGCAGCGGTTCAAGAAGGCAGCTCACCAGCACCTTCTCACGGGCAATTAGCCAGCAATGCCCACATCCCATAAATGAATTAAAAACAGGAAGAGGAGGAGAGAAGGGAAAGGCAGGAGATTAAAAAATGACAGATAGTGGAGAGAGTGGAAGAGAGCTAGGGGAGAGGGCGAAGAAGAGGGGCAGGAGGGGGACAAGGGTAAAAGAGATGAAACAGAGAAACGGAGATGTCATTCACTGTGGGGGTGCTCTCTATTGCTGCTACCACTCAGATCAGCTTTGTAGCTGCAGTTTATACAAGGGGACTGCTAACTTTTAATATTTGAATTAATTTAATAACAGGGATAATCTGATTTGTTAATTCATCGGTAGTAATTATAACATCAGAAACTCACTGTTCAGTTATACTCTGTATGATTACAGATGATACAGGCACTTTGAGGAGATTACACTCAAGGCACTGTACAGTTCAGTCTAAGTGTCTATTGCCAGTTCAGAGAACCCTACAATCTGAAATGCATCGATCTTGAAAATGAAACAAGAAAAAACTCTTGCATAATATAAAGAATGCCAGTTCCTATCATCTCTCATAGCCATGCAGTGTATATTAGTTAGCAACAATGATTAGATGTAGAAAGGGTGACAATTACACCTAAAATTTGACCATGGATATTAGCAGCCCTGTAAGAATGTGTTGTCTATAACAGAATTCTCAATGTCTGTCCTGTTTGGAGAAGGCAGTGCACACCCCTAAAATTTACAGTGTGAAATTATTCCTCGCCATCTTCCAAATCCCCACAGTATCTCTCTGAGGGTGTATGCCCCCACACTGTCCCTTTGAGGGTATTTGTACCCAAAGTCTCCCTCTGAGAATGTATGTACCCACAATCTCTCCCTCTGAGGGTGTGTGCACCCAGTGTCTCTGACTGAAGATGTGTGCACCCAGTGTCTCTCTCTGAGGCTGTGTACACCCAGTGTCTCTGTCTGAGGGTGTGTGCACCCATGTCTCTCTCTGAGGGTGTGTGCACCCAGTGTCTCTCTCTGAGGATGTGTGCACCCAGTGTCTCTCTCTGAGGGTGTGTATACCCAGTGTCTCTGTCTGAGGGTGTGTACACCCAGTGTCTCTCTCTGAGGACGTGTGCACCCAGTGTCTCTCTCTGAGGATGTGTGCACCCAGTGTCTCTCTCTGAAGGTGTGTGCACCCAGTGTCTCTCTCTGAGGATGTGTGCACCCAGTATCTCTCTCTGAGGGTGTGTGCACCCAGTGTCTCTCTCTGAGGGTGTGTACAACCAGTGTCTCTCTTTGAGGGGATAAATTCCCACTATCGTTCTCCGGGGTTTATATGTACACTATCTCTCTAATGCAATATGTACCCCCCGTCTCTCTCAGGGGCGTATATATTCATGATCTCTCCAATGAGGTATATACTCACCCTCTCCCTAAGCTGGTATGTTCCCATGATGTCTTTCTCAAGTGCATTGTCCTGCCTGTGCTACACCTCATGGTCCAATAGCCTGGCAGTAGCGCCAATGTTCACAGGTGAATAATAACCTGCTTGGGCAACATAAACAGAGAGGGACTGAAGGTGCAACTTTGATAACAAGCAGAAAGGAAGCAATCTAGAGACATATACTGTGCTAGAAGAGAAGATAGGAAAGATTTGCATTCGTTTAGCACCCTTCACAACCTCAGGATGTCCCAAAGTGCTTTCCAGCCAATGAAATACTTCTGAAGGTTCGGCACTGTTGTAATTTAGGAAACTTGGCAGCCAGTTTGTGCAGAGCAAGCTCCCACTAACAGCAATGACTGGTTAATCTGTATCTATAGATACACTGGAAAAACTCCTTTGCCCTTCATTGTAACAGTGGCCACCTGAGAACGAAGACGGGAACGTGGTTTAAAGTCTCACCCAAAAGATGGCATCTCCGGCAGTGCTACAATCCATCAGTACTGCACTGGGAGTGTCAGCTTAGTCACCCACAGCGTCTCTCTTTGAGGGTGTGTGCACCCAGTGTGTCTCTCTGAGGGGGTAAATGCCCACTATTGTTCTATGGATTTATATATACACTATCTCTCTAATGCAATATGTACCCACCGTCTCTCTCAGGGGCGTATATATTCATGATCTCTCCAATGAGGTATATACTCACCCTCTCCCTAAGCTGGTATGTGCCCAAGATTTCTCTCTCAGGTGCATTGTTCCGACTGTTCTACATCTTATGTCTCTGGATTCGGACAATTTTAAAATGCAGGGATAAGAGTGTCACCCATTGGGATATGACCTAATGCCTTAGCTGATCAGGTGGGAAAGGGTTAGAGGAAAGTCTGTGGTATGTAGTGGGGAGCGGAGTATTGTCAGAGCTGAGCCATGAATATAGCCAAGAAAGAGAGGGCTGAAGCTATGGGGTTGAATAATATGGAGAGGTGAATGACTCACCCCCACCCACCCACACCCGCCGCCTCCCCCATCACCCCCCCCTTCCCCACCCCCACCCTACTCCTCCACAAACTGCCCGACCCGATCTGGAAACAAAGCCAGTGTGGAACCGACATGCTCTACACTAACTCGGTCCACAGCCATAAAGTGCTGTGATCGGCCTAAACGAGGAGCAGATAGGACAAGTGTCAAGTAACATTTGTGCCTCATAAGTGCCAGGTAAGTCCCCCACTATCAACATCCTGGGGGTTACCATTGACCAGAAATTGAACTCGACCAGCCATATAAATACTGTGGCTATAAGTGTAGGTCAGAGTTGCTCAACTTCTGACTCCCCAAAGCCTGTCCACCATCTACAATGCACAAGTCAGGAGCGTGATGGAATACTCCCCACTTGCCTGGATGAGTGCAGCTCCCACAACACTCAAGAAGCTTGACACCATCCAGGACAAAGCAGCCTACTTGATTGACACCCCATCCACAATCATTCACTCCCTCCACCACCGAAGCACAGTAGCAGCAGTGTGTACCATCTACAAGATGCACTGCAGCAACTCACCAAGACTCCTTCAACAGCACCTTCCAAACCCATGACCTCTACCACCTAGAAGGACAAGGGCAGCAAATGCATCGGAACACCACCGCCTGCAAGTTCTCCTCTGAGCCACACATGATCCTGACTTGGAAATATATTGCCGTTCCTTCATGGTCGTTGGGTCAAAACCATGGAACTCCCTCCCTAACAACACTGTGGGTGTACCAACATGGACATCGGTCCAGCCTTTTACATGCTTGTTAGGCCCATTACTCAATCTGCACCCACTCCCTATGCCCCCCTTCATGTTCATGGTTCAAGAAGGCGGCTCACCACCACCTTCTCAAGGGCAATTAGGAATGGCCTTTCCAGCAAGGCTCACACCGCAAGCATGATTTTTTTTAAAAATGGCTTAGAGGAGGAAGTATTCATAAGGAGTCCAATGAATGAGGATGCAGGTTAATTCAGTGCCAGTCCTGACTCATGTCTGTTCTTCACCCAGTGAAGCCTAGAGCAGGAAAACAGAAGAGCTGGCATGCTAGCCTCATGCACTCTGGATGTTTCTAATCAACGATCTGGAAATGCCTGGTCTAAAAGCACATCGGAAGACTCAGTGGTAACATTCACAAGGGATTTGGATTTACATCTGAAAAGGGAAAGAAAAAATCCCAGGTACAGGGAAAGAGCAGGGGATTGGACTGCTTTCCTAAAGAGCCAGAAAAGACAGGATGGGCTGAATGGCCTCCCACTCTTCTATCAAATGCTATAATCCATTGAAAGATTCTTTCATGGGATGTGGACGTCACTAGGCCAGCATTTGTTGCCCATCCCTAATTACCCTTGAACTGAGTGGGCTTGCGAGGCCATTTCAGAGGGCAATTAAGGGTCAACCACATTGCTGTGGGTCTGGAGTCACATGTAGGCCAGACCAGGTAAGGGTGGCAGATTTCCTTCCCTAAAGGGCATTAGTGAACCATATGGGGTTTTACAACGATAGTTTCATCTATCACTATCACTGAGGCTAGCTTTCAATTCCAGATTTATAACTTGGATTTAAATTCCACCGGCTGCCGACTTGAGCCCAGGTCCCCAGAGCATTAATTATTAATAACTAATAGGTTACTAGTCTAGTGACAGTACCATTACACCACCTAGATGATGCCCTTATCTAAATCTCTTGGCACTCCATTAATGTTCTTACAGGAAGGAGAACGGGGGGGGGGTGGGGTGGTGGGGGTGGAAATACCCTTCCTGCTTTGTCTCTATAGCAACACGGGCCTTGCTCCTGTGGTAGCAGAGGCCAAACTGGGTACCAGCTGCACCCTGAGAAATCCTGCAGCAACATAGGTTGTGGGGTCCTGGCAAAATGAGCAACTACATCCCTGCTCCAGAGAATGGGGTAAGGGGTGTCTCAAGGTATCAAAGAACAGGATAATAGGCCCCAGTACACAGCCTAAGAGCATCCCCACCCAAAAAAACAGTTTCTCCTCTATTGCAAAGAGATTTATTAAAAGCAGAGATTTGGGAAAATGTTTTGATTTATGGGGAAGAGGAATTCAATTTTACTCACTGCTGCTCAGCTCTCCATTACACCATTAAATGAATATTAATAACCCATTAGAAAAAAATGGAGCAGAACTACTCAAAGTAATCCACTGCAGATTAAATTCAGGTTTGATTGCAGTGATTACATCACGAGAGGAGTTCAATTTTTCATAAAAGACTTCATTACGCGTTGGCTTAGAGGTTAATACTGATATAGCAACTTACCAGCTCTACAGGACACCAAAAAGGGCTTCACGGCCTTTGGAGCTGCAGTGGCTGATGGTTTGTCGGCGCACATGTTTTGCACAGCAAGATTCCACACACAGCAAATGAATGGATGACCAGCCAATCGGTCCTTTTTTCTGGTGACGGTCGAGGGGGGAATGTTGGTCTGGACTCTAGGGAACTTCTGTGCTCCTCTTCACGCAATGTCTTGGGATCATTCATATCCACTTGACCAGGCAGGCGAGGCCTCGCTTTAACACCTCCGGCTATAAATCCATATGGGGTGCTATCCAAAACTCGGCTGCTTGTATCATAACTCGCACCAAGTTCCACTCGCCCGTCGTCCCTGCCCTCACCGGCTTACACTGCTTCCCAATCCGACAACACCTCGATTTAAAAAGTTCCCACCCACGTGTTCGAATTCAAGGCCTCGTTCTTCCCCATCTCCTCTAACCTCTGGAGGGGGAGCCCTGCGACTGTCCAAGATATCTGCGCTCAGCCGGTTCTGGCCACTTGCGCATTCCCCATTTCCTCTGCTCTTGTCTGCAGTTGTCAGCTGTGCCTTCAGCTGTCTAGCGTCCAAGCTCCGGAACTCCCCAGTACCTTTCATGCACAATGCCTTCATTCGAACTGAATGTAACATGGCTGCCCCCAGCCTGTGCCTCGTGGTAGAAGTCACGGTAGGACCTTTAGGACATGATTGCATTTCAGTCCCAAACGCCTCCCTAAACCTCCCTGCCCCCTCCCCCCGTCCCCCTTTCAAGACGCCCCTTTAAAACCTCCCTCTTTGAACAAGCTGTCGGTCATCCATCACGATATTTCCCAATGAGGCTCGGTGTCAAATTCTGTTTGAGAATGCTCCTCTTTTCTCTTGCGTTGAAGTCAATGGCTGCCAATCCATTTGTTCACTCGGCAATACCACCCCAGGAAAGAAGGCACCTCTAACCATGCAGGGCACCCACCGTACAGCACCAAAGAGATAACCTAAACCTCCTTTTACATTGCGGGCCAGACCAGTCGTTGATGTGAGCCAAATTCAGCCACAGTTATTAGAACAGAGTCATAAAAGTTAAACTGCACTGCCAGCCAGAATGGTTAATTTATCCCTTCTTTAGAAACCTTCCCATAATATGATTCAGTTTTAAAATGACTTTCTGCAAATTAATTTTCTTATTCCAATAATTGTTCCAAATTAATGACAACACAGAAATTCATTTAATTTATGCCCAGCAGGTCTGGCTGGATCTGTGGAGTGGAAGAATGGAGTTAAGGTTTCGAGTCCGGTATGACTTCTTCAGAACTGATTCATACTCAACTCAAAATGTGAACTGTTTCTCCCTCCACCGACGCTGCCGAACCTGCTGAGTTTTTCCAGCACTTTTCGTTTTTATTTCAGATTTCCAGCATCTGCAGTATTTCGCTTTTATTTTAATTTATGCCCTTAAGCTGTTAAATCATCTTAAATTGCTGAATTATGGGGACTATCAAAAGTATAAGTGTGCTTCCTGGTAGACAATGTGCTGTATTCACACATGCAGAGGTGAAGGAAAGTCTTCATTCATACACCACTTTTCACAAACATTAAAGGTCTCAGAGCCCCTTAAAGCTAATGAAGTACTGAAGTGCAGTCACAGTTATAATGTAGGAACATGGCAGCCAATTTGCACACAGCAAGATCCCACAAACAGCATCACGATAAAAACCAAGTCATCTGTTTTTTATTTCTTTATCCTTTCTTGAGATGGGGGTGTCGCTGGCAAGGCCAGCATTTGTTGCCCATCCCTGATTGCCCTTGAACTGAGAGGCTTGCTAGGCCATTTCAGAGGGCAGTTAAGAGCCAACCCCATTGCTGTGACTCTGGAGTCACCAGGTAAGGGTGGCAGATTTCCTTCCCTGAAGGACTTTTGTGAACCAGATGTGTTAAGTTAACACATGCTTAAGTTAAGAAAAAAACATATTTTGCCTCCTTATTGAATAGAGTCATTGAACCACAAAGCTCAGAAGGAGGCTGTTCAGCCCTCTCTACCAGTGGCAGCTCTTTGAGAGAGCTATTCTATTAGTCCCAACCACCAACCCCCACCCCTCCTCCTTTTCTCCTTAGCCCTGCAACTTCTCCTTTTCAAGTATCTCCAATTCCCTTTTGAATGTTACTATTGAATCTGCTTGCACCAGGCTCTACGTTCCAAATCATAACATCTGGCTGTCTGAAAGAATGTTTTTCCTCTCTTAGCCTGGGTTCCACTTGCAATTATCCTCAATCTGTGTCCTCTGGTTACTGACCTGCCTGTCAGTGGAAACTGTTTCCTCCTTTCCCACTCTATCGAAACCCTTCAGAATTATGAACCTCTAGTAAATCTCCCCTTTGCCCCGTCTGCTCCAAGGAGAACGATCCCAGCTTCTCCAGACTCTCCACGTTAACTGAGGCCTTCCACCACTACCATCCTGGTCAACCTCTTTCACACTCTCTCCCAGGCTTTGACATCCTTCCGAAAGTATTGTTGCCCAGAATCTGACACAATGCTTCAGCTGAGGCCTAACCAGCAACTTAAAATTACATATTTTTTCCCCTGGTAGAGGTTTTATTCAGGGTGTTTAATTTTTTGAGAGGGTTTAATTGTTGAGGTGGAGGTGATTTTGAGGATCTCGGGCCGAATTAAGTTGGGGAGGGAGGTAGCGACAAGTTGCCTCGAGCTGTAACAAGGTGGTTACAAACGGTTTAGACTTGATGCTAAGGCTGGGGGGGGGGGAGGTTATTGAGAGTGTTTGGTGCTAAGGTGGGGAGTTTATCTGAGGATTTAGTGTTGAGGTGGGAAGTTTATTGAAGGGATTTAGTGCTAAGCTGGGGGGGTTTATTTGAGGATTTAGCGCTGGGATGGGTGTTATTGGGGGGGTTTAATGCTGAGGTGGGGGGTTATGGGGGGGTTTAATGCTGAGGTGGGGTGTGTTTATTGAGGGGGTTTAGTGCTGACGTGGGGGATGTTTATTGGGGGGGGTTCAGTGCTGATGTGGACTTTTTGTTGAGGGGGTTAAATTGCTGAGGTGGAGGTACTTTTGAGGGGCTCTAGTGCTGAGGTGGGGGCATTATTGAGGGAGATTAATGAAGAGGCTGGGTCTCACCAGCTTTCACCGCGAGAGGGGGTGCAGACTGGCCACCTAGGCAACGGGATTCACCACTGCAACCGTCTCGAGAGGCAACTTACTATTGGCATCTCACATAACAGAGATGGCCAGGCTGTAGCTCATGAATCACACAAGGCCCTTCAACACAGTGCGTACGGCTCTCCCCTCGTGCTGACAAACCGGTTCATTGTGCTTTGGAGGGAGGTAGGATTGAACCAGAGAGCAGGCAGCAGCACTGGGAGGAGTAGGGGAGGAGGTTAAGATGATCAGTGAGCTAGAGAAAATGGCCACTGAGGTAATACGCAGTGTTTATTGGGAACATAGGAACAACGCATGCTGTTCATGTAGAGGAAACGCAGTTAATCATTAACTGCAATAAACTGTGTAGCAAAATAGTTATTTCAATATCGTTCTGGCTGAATTGAGATTAAACATTTTATTATAATATAATCTTTCTGGATTTTCTGTTTTTATTGCGCCTGACAACATTAAAGAAAGAAGGGACCCAATTTCTATTCTAAACTTTCAGAGGGCCATTTTAAATCAAACACTGCTGCTTGTTTTTATAGTTAATATCCAAACAAAATAAACTCGGATTCAACGCAGCCAAAGATGTGGCTTCATTGCAAGGCGATTTAAAAAAAATATCTGCAGCAGTGAGAAGGTATTATCACTGGGGAAGGTGATCGTGTAGTGCTATTGTCACTAGACTAACAACCTAGGATAATGCTCTGGAGGACCTGGGTTCAAATCCTGTCACAGCAGATGGTGGAGTTTAAATTCAATAAAAATCTGGAATTAAATGTCTAACAATAACCATGAAACTGTTGTTGCTTGTTGTAAAAGCCCATCTGGTTCACTAATGCCCTTTAGGGAAGGAAATCTGCCATCCTTACCTGGTCTGGCCTACATGTAACTCCAGACCCTCAGTAATCTGGCTGATTCTGAAATGGCTCAGCAAAGCACTCAGTTGTATCAAACTGCTTTTAAGTCACAAAAAAAGAATGAAACTGGACAGGCCACCTAGTATTAACAAAGAAAAGTACAGCACAGGAACAGGCCCTTCGGCCCTCCAAGCCTGCGCCGATCATATTGCCTGTCAAACTAAAACATTTTGCACTACCGGGGTCCGTATCCCTCTATTCCAATCCTATCCATGTATTTGTCTTGCTGCCTCTTAAATACCACTATCGTACCTGCTTCCACCACCTCCTCTGGCAGCGAATTCCAGACACTCATTACCCTCTGCTTAAAAAACTTGCCAAGCACATCTCCTCTATAGTTTTCTCCTCTCACCTTAAATCTATGTCCTCAATTAGTTGACTCTTCCACCCTGGGAAAAAGCTTCTGACTATCTATTCTGTCCATGCCACTCATAATTTTGTAAACTCCTATCAAGTCGCCCCTCAATCTCCGTCGCTCTAGTGAGAGCAATCCGAGTTTCTCCAACCTCTCCTCATAGTTAATAACCTCCAGACCAGGCAGCATCCTGGTAATCCTCCTCTGCACCCTCTCCAACGCCTCCATATCCTTCTGGCAATATGGTGAGCAAAATTGCACGCAATATTCCAATTATGGCCTAACCAAGGTTCTATACAGCTGCAGCATGACCTCCCAGGCACCATCAATGACAATCTCAGTCATGTTGTCCTTATTAACATCTGGGGGCTAGTCTCAAGGGAGGGGGGGAGCTGTCCCACAGACTAGTCAAGCAACAGCCTCACATAGTCATTCTCACAGAATCATATTGGGGTCCTTGCTGTTTGTGGCATATGTTAATGATTTAGACTTAAATGTGGGAGGCATGATTAGAAAAGTTGCAGATAACACAAAAATTGGCCATATAATTGATAATGAAGAGGATAACTGTCGGCAGAATGATATCAATGGTTTAGTTGAAGTGGGTGGAGAAGTGGCAAATGGAATTCAATTGTATCTAATGTTTCACATTCCTCTTCATTAACCAGAATGTCTGCATCATCCCTCTCCTTAGTGAAGACAGAGACAAAGTACTCATTGAGAACCCTACCCACATCTTCCGCATCAACGCACAATGTACTTCTCTGATAGGCCCTATCTTTTCCTTAGTTATTTTCTTGCTCTTAATGTACTGGCAAACGTATTAGGATTTTCTTTGATTTTACCTGCCAATTTTTTTTTTGTCTCCTCCCTTTGCTTTCCTCATTTCCATTTTTGCTTCACCCCTGTACTGTCTGTACGCCTGCAGGCTTTTTACTATTAAGCCTTTTGTGACTGTCATAGCTTTCTATTTCTGCTTTACCTTGGCCTGAATGCTTTTGGATAACCAGGGGGCTCTAGATTTGGCAGCATCCTCCTTTTCCTTTGTGGGGACACGTCTACACTGTGCCTGTAGAATCTCACCCTTGAATGCCTCCCACTGATTTGACCCAGTTTTTTCATCAAATAGCCGTATCCAGTCCATTCTCGCCAGCTCACCTCCCAGCTCTGTAAAATTTATCTTTCCCCAATTTACAACTTTCACTCCTGCTCCATCTTTGTCCTTTTCCATAATGATGCTAAATCTAACTGTATTATGGTCATTATCTGCAAAATGGTCCCCCCCCCACTGCTACTCCATCCACTTGCCCAGCTTCTTTTCCTGAGACTAAATGCAGAAGCGCTCTCCCTTTCATTGGGCTTGTTACTTGCTGGCTGCACAGGATTTCTTTTGCATCTCCCCCACGTAGTGCCACGTGACCCTCGGTGGGCCATTTTCTCTGACCCCCCCCCCCCCCAACCCACTCCCTCGCTGCTGACCCTCCAACTCGTGTCTTCCTCCAGGAAAGGGAGGAAACAGTTTAATGCAGTAGTGGAATCTATGGTAGGGGGACACAGGGTCCTCTGATTCAAATGTGTTGTTCAGTAGGTGGCTGCAGCTTTTTTTTCTTTGAGTAAAATCAATCCATTTTTTTAAACCGCTTGACTGATTTTCCACATTGGAAGAGCAAGGCTGCAAAAGTCAGTTAAGCAGTGAGCATGTGCTCGCTCGGATGTGTGTCAGTGAAGCAGATTTGTTTGTGCCACAATCTGCATGGCGTGTGAAGGAAGCCTAGAAGATAAGAGAGGAAAAAATTGTGCCAAGGCAGACAGGAAGGTGTGAGAGCAAAAAAACTGAAGATTTAAGTGTTAACCCCATGTATGGCCTTGACAACGGATCAGCCAGATTTTCAAAGACTTACAACCAGGCTGGAGACCCACAAAGCCTCTACGAACGGTAATTAGCCTGTGTAAAACCTTGCGGTTCTCCAGCATCTGAAGATTATCACATGGGGCTCTTAGGTTCAGTCAGTTTGGCTGCCCACGTGAAAAAAGTTGTAAATAAATCTTGAACCTAAGACATGGGTTTCCATGGAACAGCAGAGGTGTCTGCCTTATGGGAATGGTTTGTGGTCTTATACTTGACTAGGCCCAGAGTGGAAATAGCAGCAGTATTTGAACCTTGGTCAGCCTATGAGATCTCCGTAGGCCGATGGTGATGGCGAACAAATCCGAATAACATCACTATTAGTAATTCCAAAGGCTGGACAACACTTACCCATTAATTTAGGTCGTACTCAGTGGTCAGCCTGAAAGAGCTGTGGATCTGACCCCCGCAGTGCAGGTGCACTGTGCCCAGGTGCATCCACTGCTTTCAGTGCTACCAGAACAAGTTGAGGGAACCTGGCATTCATTCTAAGAGGCGGCCTCACCTGTCACCTGTTTTCGGGCTATAGGCTGGGCTCAATGTCAGGTTTCATTTCAACCTAGCTTGCAGCCGAGTTCGCTCATCCCATTCAATTCACCATAAAACACTGGGGCTGGAATTTAACAAACGACCTTTCTAATGGGATCATTGTTACTGCAATGCCAATTAGCCTGAAAAGGGAACAGCAATCTCATTCATTTTTAAAAAAATTCATTAATGGATGTAAGCATCACTGGCAATGCCAGCATTTGTTGCCCATCCCTAATTGCCCTTGAGAAGGTGGTGGTGAGTTGCCTTCTTGAGCCGCTGCAGTCCATGTGGTGTAGGTACACCCACAGTGCTGTTAGGGAGGGAGTTCCAGGATTTTGAACCAGCAACAGTGAAGGAACGGCGATATATTTCCAAGTCAGGATGGTGAGTGGCTTGGAAGGGAACTTGAAGGTGGCTGTGTTCCCATTCGTCTGCTGCCCTTGTCCTTCTAGGTGTAACGGCCGTAGGTTTGGAAGGTGCTGTCTAAGGAGGCTTGGTGAGTTCCTGCGGTGCATCTTGTAGATGGTACACACTGCTGCTACTGTGTGTCCATGGTAGAGGAAGCGAATGTTTAAGGTGGTGAACGGGATGCCCAACAAGCAGGCAATCAAGCATTGTTACAGATAATAAAAACATCAAATTCAAATTGTTTATTTTTTCATTTTTCTCTTACTTTTCCTTTCTGTGTCTTTCCCTCTCTCTCTCTCTCTCTCTCTTCATCCAACCTTTTCTTCCCTCTCTTTATTTCTCTCTTGTTATGACCTTGTTTAAATAAAGAAGAAATCTGAAATCCCAGTTCTTTACTGAAAGGTTGAAGCCGCAAGATTCCATGATTTAAAACATAAGAATTTTTACTATTATTACAAGAGTTAAATAAAGTAAACACTAAATACTGTCTCAGGTAGCCACGTAAACGTAAGTTAAACATGAATTAACTCACAAATTGTGGTCAATTATTAGCTATAAATTACACATTAAATGGAAAATGCAGCTAAAACAGATCTTACGAATCAGCTCAGCAATCCACTCAGCAAGTTTGGCATTAATCTCAGCCACAAGTCCTTCAAATCCTTGTCTTCTTCACAAAGAATTTCAGCTCCTCTCCTAGGGCTTAGCCTGAACCCCAGCCGACAGCAGTGCACAACCAACCCAAGTTCCACAGGCACAGCCTTTATCAAAACTGGCAAACATCCACAAAACCTCCTTGACTCTGCTTACAACAGCCTGGATGGTGTCCTAGATCCACCAATGTTGTTTTCAAGTAACAGAAACAGCTGCAGAAATGCTATATTTGCCTATTCTCAGCTTCAGGATCTAGCCTCCGTCTTCTTCAGCCTGCCTGTACTGCACTACTGGAATTATCACCATCTGACCCCTGGTGGCTCCATGTCCTTTTATACTGTTTCAACTGGTTTCAGTCTCTCAGAAGTTTTGGTTTCCAATCCCAGTTTCAGTTTGCTTCCTTAGAAACAAGAAAGGTCAGTTTCCTTTCTCAGTTTCCCTTTTCAATTAGGGTCTGTCTCAAAAACTCCAAGCTTTGAAATCAAGTGTTGCATCGCACCTTCTCTCCCCAATTTGACTCTAATGCTCCTTATTTCCTTTTCTTTTCATCTTCTGCTTCTTTCTCCATTCTTAACTTCCATTGGCCGGGAGATTAACTGTTGGTGGATTATTCGTCTTGGTCTGAAATCCATTGCCCTCCCCATAGCACTATAAGTCGCATTCTTCCAACAAGTTAGGTGACAAAATGTTTCTGTGCTGAAGGTGACAGGATCAGTTCGAACTAAGGTGGGGGTGAGGAGGGGTGGTTTCACGAGATGCCTCATTCCATCAGGATCTGACCCACTTTCAACTTGGGGCCCAGGGGTCAACACAACCTTGGAATGCGCTCGCTCACCATTTCTGGATTTTAATTTCTTGTGATTCCCCCTCACACGCTTTCTTCCTCACTGTGCTTTCTCTATTCCTTGCATGTAAAAACGGTGCATCTCCAGCATCCTTTGTCTGCCATGGCTGTCTATACATGAACGTTGTTTCCTCTGAAAGGAAATGCATTAAATGAACGGGAACTAATTGTTTTCAACGCACAGTGCAGAAGATTATAGAATTGACACGGGGGTCAGAATATGTCTGCCCCCAGATTGATCTTAACAGTTGTAGTTAAAAGATGAAAGCTAGGTACTTAATGATGGGCATGGGGCAGCCTGAAACTTATAAAACATTTTCAATCTTCAAGGTACACTCCTCCTCCTCATACTACGCCCTAAGAGGGCTTTGGTGACCATGGACTTCCATTGGATTGATCCATAATTGTGCTTGGCAAAGTGCTGCAATGGTTTCCCTTACCACCTGCCATCAAGCATATTGGAAGGATTTACAGGCCGATTGTCAACCTGCTTGGCCATGTTATGAACACCAGTTCTATAGCCATCAAGTCCAGGAGCGGGTCTTAAACCCAGAGTTTCTGGCCCAGAGATAAGGGACACTACCCACTGTGCCAGGACCTCCCTCAGTACTAGCCAAATTAAATCTGAACACAGATTAAACTGGGCACCTTGTGACCTTAAAGTGATGCAGACTGACCTTTATACGTTATGTATTACGTGAAATAACACTCTTGTCCAGTCAAAATAGTGACTACTCCGAATCAGCAGGTGCATTGTGGAGTAAAGGGTTAACTCTAAGAATAGCTACTGAGCATGTGCATAAGGAACTACGTCATAGTGATGTCCCACACTGAGAGAAGAGGAGTGAGTAGCACCTTAGAGAGAGAGCTCTGAGCAAGTCCTGATGTTCTACAACCTTGTATATCGTTAATGATTTAAATAAAGGTATTTTGAATGAAAGACCATTGTCTCCAGCAAGATCTCGTCCAGAGTAAGAAACCAAGGAATCCTGAGGGAAACCCACAACAACAGAATTGCCAAAGAAGAAAAGTTGGTTTAAGTTAATTTCTGGATGCTTTCCCGCAGAATTAAACCTTGACATTGGGCAGAAAACAACCTCAAATGGTGGTAGTTGAAAGGGCTTCAGGCTCATTTCGTAGAAACAGTTCTATATGTATATATATATATAAGGCCTGGTGAGCACCTCCTGAAAGTAGGACTGCTAACCACCACCAGTTTCTAAAATGGTTTATTAACTAACTAAACAAATTTAATTGCAATGTGTAATTTACATACTCACCGCTGTAAGCAAATTAGCAAAAGTTCAACATTTCTATTCCTGCTCACAAATGTCTTCCTCTTTGTTGCCATGGAGATGGAGGTCAGAGGTTATTTGTGGGAGGCTTCTTGTTTCCATCAGACAATTTATTTTGAATTAAAAATTAATTTAATGCAATTAAATGTTGAATACTGAGGAGCATGAGAGGTGTGGTGAGCGCAGGGATTTAGATCCTGAATGAAGGACTGGTTTAGATTCCGTGTTACTCTGACAACAGGGTCAATGCAAGATGGTGGCATGGTAAAGAATAAGAGTCAGCATCACAACTCCAAGGATAATAATGTGGCTTTTCAGTCAGGAATACACTATCTTTAAAGCCACATGCCAGAATATGGACAGCTCGAACTATATGTGCTGAACTGGATTTGAATTAGTTCAGCTCTGTCTTGGTCTCATTACAAAAAGGTGTATAAACACTGTGGAAAAGGTTTCTGAACGATACGAAAATAGAGAGGTTGTAAGTAGCTGGAAGATTGAACAGGCTGGGGCTCTTTTCCCTAGAAAAGAGAAGACTGAGAGCTGGTGAATTGGGGGTTTTAAATAAGAAAGGTTTTGAACAGTTGATACATGGCACTTCCTTGTGGGGAAGTCCAAAACTAGAGACCACGAATATAAGCTAACCAACAATGAATCCTAAAGGAATTCAGGAGAAACTTATTTACCCAGAGGATAGGGAGAATGTGGAACTCACAACCACAGGGCATGGTTGAGGCAAATAGTACGGATGCAGTTAAGGAGAAGCTAGATAAGTGAGATACATGAGGGAGACAGAAATAGGTCACCCTGATAAGGTGAGATATGAAGAGGGGTTGGAGGAGGCTTCTGTGGAGATGGGCATCATTGCCGAGGTGGGGATAAAATAATGCTGCACAACACTTAATGAGAAGCAATTATAAATCTGGCACGCACTCAAACAAACAGCACTGTGGCTTTGCTCCTGAAACCTGCAGTGGCTAAAGGAGTTAAGGAGGTTGTGGGTGAGCTAGCAGCCCTTCTCCACAACTTCCGAGTCTGCTTGCACGCCCAGGGCTACAATAGTGAGAGCACTGTGTTCCAAGAAGCTTGAATCCAGTCTCCTTCTGGTGTGCACCATAAAAAAGCTAACAAGGCCATAGCAAGTGACAAAACACTAGAAGGACAGAAGAGAAAAGCAGAGAAGTTATGTTAAACTTGTATAGACCCTCGGTTTGGCCATGCTTGGAGTACTGCGCACAGAAACAGGTCATTCAGTCCAACTGGTCTTGTCTATGCTCCACACAAACCACCTCCTGCCTTATTTCATTGAACTTTATCAGTGTATCACTCAACTACTCACCAGCAAGCTCCACCTTCTCACCCCTCTCCTGGGGAAAGAACTCCCTGCTGGATGTATTGGCGACTTTACAAAAAGTATATAGAGACACTGGAGTAAATGCAAAAATAATTGACTATGGTGAAACCAAAACTGAGAGGTTATATCTATCAGAAAACACAGAACAGGTTGAGGTTCTTTTCCCTGGAAAAGTGAATGCTGAGAAGTGACCTGATAGAGGTTTTTAAAGTTATGAAAGGGGCTCAATAAGTTGTGCTCCTTCACTTGTGGAGGAGACCTAAGTAACGATCTTAAATATAGTCACTAATAAATCCAGAGAGTTCTTTACCCAGGAGAGGGGTGAGAATGTGGAACTTGCTACCACAGGGAGTAGGTGTAGAAGAAGTGAGGTAGGAGGTGGTTTGTGTGGAGCAGAGACAGACCAGTTGGTCTGAATGGCCTGTTTCTATGTACACGTTTTATGTAATTGCTGAGATGCACCATCTTATTTTCTGCATTCTTATTTCCATGTGAGATTAAATCACCTCATGAAAAGTCTGCTCAACTGAAATCACGGAACAGTCTGGGAAAATAATTCACTTAAAGGGAATAAGGTAGCCTCACCATTTAAACACAGGCAGGTTTCTCCAGACACAGTCCTGTCCTGGACTCCTGTGCATGACCTGTTAGAGGACACCTGGTGCTTTCCTTTATTCTTTCATGGGATGTGGATTTCGCTGCCAAGACCAGCATTTGTTGCCCATCCTGAACTGCCCCTGAACCAAGGGACTCGCTAGGCCATTTCAGAGGGCATTTAAGAGTCAACCACATTGCTGTGGGTCTGGAGTCACATGTAGGCCCAGACCGGGTAAGGATGGCAGATTTCGTTCCCTAAAGGACATTAATGAACCAGATGGGTTTTCACAACAATTGATGATAGTTTTGTGGTCACCATTACTGAGGCTGGCTTTATATTCCAGATTTATTGATTGAATTTAATTTCAATTCCACTAGCTGCTTTGATGGGATTTGAACTCATGGCACCAGGACATTACAAGTCCAGTGACATTACCACCATCTGCCGGAGAGGGAGCTCCAGAATTCCAGGGAATTGCTAACTGTTCCATTCCCCTCATCCAAACGGTAACTTGCCATCAGTATTTACCAAGGAAGAGGGACGTTTTGCCTAAGCTGCAGTAAAGGAGGAAGTTGTGGGGATGTTAGAGGAGATATAGGGGTGAATGACCCATGACCCACCCACCCCGGTGCCTTAGAAGGCAGGGGGCACATAAAATGAAGCGGTGGGCCAGCCCGTCACCTTCCCACCCGTTTCCTGCCCCCCACCCCCCCCCCACCCCACCCACCCCACTGCCCCCCACCACACCGACCTGACCCCCATATTACAGGGGCAGGTGTAAGGCATCAGGCAACCTGCATGCCCTTAGGCCTATTGAGGCCCTGACATGGACACTTCGGGGCCTCATTTTGCCTCTGCCACAACTTGGTGCTCTGTCGGGGAGCCCGGCACTTCCATTACACGGGCTGAAGGCAGGTCGTAAGGTGGGGGGGGGTCATACCTCCTTTCGGAGGTCCCTGCCCCCCCGATTGGGAATGCCACCCCCTGCCACCCACCCTCGGCACCCGCAGATGGTACCCGGCTTTTCTTAGGCCCTGATTGCCTCCCTGTCAGGGTTTCCCTACTTTTATCGGCCGTTTCTAATTTGCCCTGTCGCCTTTTGGGTTGCGCTTATAGGTTGCACACGATTTAAAATGGTCAGCTATTTGGGATCTGCTATCGGTGGAATGCCAAGCTAAGCAGTGAGATGTAAGGGCAGATTTTCAACCCACCACATGGATGTGAGATTGGCATCTCCATATATTTCAGTTCAGCTGATGCCTGTGGGGCATAAGGATCTCAATCGTCCTCTGTCATTCATCTGCAATGCCAGTTTTATGCATGAGCACCAAGTTGGCGATGTTCCCCATGCCCTACTGGGAAGGCTGAGTGCCCGATGCCAGGGGGGCTGGGAGCTTTGCCCACTGCCAGCACACATTGGACAGCCGTGGGCACAATTTACACTGGTGACTCACTGAGACGTGGGTATGGGGCATGATAGCCTGGTAGTTAAGGTGCTGGGCTAGAAATCCACATTGTGGCAAGATGGTAAACCGAGCTCAGTAAACAGTGGCCTGTCAGCAAGTAAAACGGCACCGTGACAGATGCCAGATTGTTGTAACAATCCAACGGGAGCACTGATGTCCTTCCCACAGCCTCAATCTGGCCTGACTTATATGTGACTGCAGTCCCAGGGTACAGGACTCTCAATGGCCTGAGGACAGTAAGGGACGAGCACCTGTGTTTGGTTGCAGAACCCCAGTCAGCCTGCTCCTAAAACAACATCATAAATACTCAACAATGGAATCCTTTCCACTGACCTGAATGAGTGCAGCTCCTACAACACTCAAGAAGTTCGACTCCATCCAGGGCAGAGCAGCCCGCTTGACTGGCACCCCATCCATGTCCTTAAATATTTGCTCCCTCCAATACCAGCCCAGCACGGCAGCAGCGTGTACCATCTACAAGGCTCAATGCAGCAAATCGCCAAGGTTCCACTGAAAGCATCTTCCAAATCCACGACCTCTATCACCTGGGAAGACAAGGGCCACAGGCACATAGGAACACCATCACCTGCAAGTTCCCCTCCAAACCACACACTACGCTGACTTGGAAATATATTGGCCGTTCCTTCACTGTCGCTGGGTCCAAATCCTGGAACTCCCTCCCTAACAGCACTGTGGATGTACCTACACCACACGGGACAGCAGCAGTTCAAGAAGGCAGCTCACCACCACCTTCTCAAGGGGCAATTAGGGATGGGCAATAAATGCTGGCCTCACTCACATCCCATAACTAAATAATAAAACCTGTGGTTGGATTTTAACTATCGTTCTGACTAGTTTCCATTACTGTTTCTGCAGAAAAAGTTAAAACACTCCAATTTGTTGCAAACTGTGCTGATAGATAGCGCACAATTTATAAAACAATAAGCTTGCATCTTGTGAGCTCAGCACATCCCAAAGTGGTTTTGAATTGAAGTTGCTATGTAATGTAGGGAAAAAATACTTGACATCACCAATTCCTCAGGTGTAGATAACAGATCTGCACAGACATACGCTCTCACCCTCTCTCTCTCACATACACACACACATACACATATGCACGCACACACGAACACAGACACACACACACATACACATATGCACGCACACACGAACACAGACACACACACACATGAACACACTCACACACACACACATGTATGCACACACTCGCGTACACCCATGCACACATACACTCACATACACACATGCATGCATGCACACACATGCATGCATGCACACACATGCACACACATACAAACACTCACACAGACACACACTCACGCACACTCACAGTCAGACATGGGAATGTGCCCAAGATGGGCACATTCCCATGGCTGACTGTGCGTGTGCATGTGTGTGTGTGCATGCGTGCGTGTCTGTGAGTTGAGTGTTCATGTGCGCGTGCATGTTTCGCCTTTGTGTGTGTGTGTTCGTGCATGCATGTGTGTGTGTGTGTGTTTGTGTGTGTCTGTGTGTGTCTGTGTGTGTGTCTGTTTGTGTGTGTGTGTGTGTGTGTGTGTGTGTTTGTGTGTGCGTGCATGTGTGTGTGTATATGTCAGAGAGTGAGTATATGTCTGTGTGTATCTATGTGTATTTCTGGTGAAGGGTGACAGGATTGGAGGTCCCGAGAAGTGAATAAGCTGCCAAACACTCAATGGTGAAGAATTACCATTGGGGTAAGCTCCCAGAGGGTGACTGGCATTGGTGAAATATGATCTGCTGTCTCAGCAGAATAGATGACTTCAGAATGAGAGAAAAACTTGCCAAATTAAAAATTCCTGATCCAACTAGGGCAGTGACACTGCAGTTTGGTGTTTCAGTAAGATGAGATGGAACTGGCACAAATCCAACACAGAAGCAGACCCATCAGCTGAACCATATGGAGTGAATTAATAGGGAAAAGACCATGAATTCACACCAATAGATAGCAGACTGCAGCTAATTTTCACCAATAGTTAATAAACTGACTAATAGTTTGCTAAAGGTTTGAAAGCAATGACACCGGTTTTCAGTAACGCTGATGTTCAGAAATAATTTTAAAAGCCGTACCGATTCTCACCAATAAATAATGAACCAATATCGATTTTTTTTTTGAGTCTGTAGTCGCATTACCTCATTGTGGTCTGGGTGCTGATGCTGTCAACCTGCTCAGTGCTGTTTACAGTCAATCGAGGCCAGGGATGGGGGCTGGTGAACGGAGGGGAGGCCGGGGGAGAGTAGGCCCAAGGTCTTCCATGTTCGGCCAAAAGGAGCACGCATTACAGTTGCCAACTCTGGTGGAGCATATTCCTGGAGTTTTTGTCACCATGACCTCCCATCTCGGGCCCACACGGCCCCCATACTCCAATCACCCCCCCCACCCCCACCTGTGCCCCCCCCCCGCCCCCCCCCCTCCAAGGCCCATCACATTCTCGCCGCCAACTGCAGAGCCCACAGAGTCTTCGAAGCCTGGTTGACTTCTCAGTTAAGCAGCTTTTGTTCCCACATCTCCAATCATTTTGTCCCCCGTAGACGAAAATGTACAAGGAAAGCGAGGAAGGAAAACGTTTGGTCAACGCGCCACTCCTGATCGTCAGGGGCGCATGGTCTGCTTATACCAGGACCACTGTTGACGATGAACCCGAGAATAGACACAACGGGCAAAAGTCTGACCGTCCCATCGCCATGGGGGTGGGGCTAGAAAACACGGCGAGCCAGTCAAAATTCCGTTGACCTCGGCGGGAGTGGAAGATCCCCCCGCCACTACCCACCACCAACCACCCCCCCCAACCCCGGTGGGAGGGGCCGTAAAGTTCCGCCTACAGTGTGAAAAATGTACCGTTCTCTGATGTATCCTCACACCATGACACAGCCCAGCAGTGCCACGGCTTGCAATATTTGCGATTGCGCGGCTGAATTAAACCTGGCCCATTTAAATCCATTACACCCTCCGTTAAAAAAGACAAACTCGCGTCTATTTAATGTCCTTCCTGACTGCAGGGTCCCTCAGGATGCTTTGCACACAACTCTGAAGCACAGGCTCTATTGTCATGTGGGAGACTCAGCAGCCAATTTACACACCCCAATGTCCCGTAAGCAGACATGTGATAATGACCAGATGACCCATTTTCAGTGATGGAGGTTGACGGATAAATATTGGCCAGGACGCTCATCTGCTGTCCTACATGTGATCCTTTGCATCCACCTGAAAGGGCAGAGGGGGGCCTTAGTACAATGCCTCATCTGAACATGGCACCTCAAACAACGCAGCATGTCACTGGTTACCAATCTAGTGCTCTAACCTACCATCTGTAACATACTGTACCATAGCAAGTGGCATTGTGGTAGTGTCACTGGGCTAGTAATCCAGAAGCCCAGGCTAACGCTCTGGGGACACAGGTTCAAACACCATAGCAGCAGGTGCAATTTAAATTCAATTCTTATTATTTATTCACGGAATGTGGGTGCCACTGGCTAGGCCAGCATTTATTGCCCATCCCTAGTTGCCCTTGAGAAGGTGGTGGGTGAGCTGCCTTCTTGAACCGCTGCAGTCCGTGTGGCGCAGGTACACCCACCGTGCTGTTAGGGAGGGAGTTCCAGGATTTTGACCCAGCGACAGCGAAGGAACGGCCGATATATTTCCAAGTCAGGATGGAGGGTATCTTGGAGGGGCAATTCCAGGTGGTAATGTTCCCACCTACCTGCTACCCTTGTCCTTCTAGAAAACAGAGGTCATGGGTTTGGAAGGTGCTGTTGAAGGAGTCTTGGTGAATTCCTGCAGTGCATCTTGTAGATGGTACACACTGCTGCTACTGTGTGTCCGAGGTGAAGGGAGTGAATGTTTATGGATGTGGTGCCAATCAAGTGGGCTGCATTGTCCTGGATGGTGTTGAGCTTCTTGAGTGTTGTTGGAGCTGCACTCATCCAGGCAAGTGGGGAGTATTCCATCACACTCTTGACTTGTGTCTTGTAGATGGTGGACAGGCTCTGGGGAGTCAGGAGGTGAGTTACTCGTCCCACGATTCCTAGACTCTGACCTGCTCTTGTAGCCACAGTATTTATATGGCTAGTCCAGTTCAGTTTCTGGTCAATGGTAACCTCAAGGATGTTGATAGTGGGGGATTCAGTGATGGTAATGCTATTGAACATCAAGGGATGATGGTTAGATTCTCTCTTGCTGGGGATGGTCATTGCCTGACACTTGTGTGGCAGGAATGTTACTTGCCACTTTTCAGCCTAAGCCTGGATATTGTCCAGGTCTTGCTGCATTTGGACATGGACTGCTTCAGTATTGGAGGAGTCACGAATGGTGCTGAATATTGTGCAATCCTCAACAAACATCCCCACTTCTGACCTTTTGATGGAAGGAAGGTCATTGATGAAGCAGCTGAAGATGGTTGGGCCGAGGACACTACCCTGAGGAACTCCTGTGGTGATGTCCTGGAGTTAGGAAGACTGATCTCCAACAACTACAATCATCTTCCTTTGTGCTAGATATGATTCCAACCAGCGGAGATTTTTGCCCCTGATTCTCATTGACTCCAGTTTTGTTAGGGCTCCTTGATGCCACACTCAGTCAAATGCTGCCTTGATGTCAAGGGCAGTCACTCTCGCCTCACCTCGGAGTTCAACACTTTTGTCCATGTTTGAATCAAGGCTGTAATGAGGTCAGGAGCTGAGTGACCCTAGCGGAACCCAAACTGAGCATCAGTGAGCAGGTTATTGCTTAGCAAGTGCTGCTTGATTGTACTGTTGATGACTCCATCCATTACTTTACTGATGATGGAGAGTGGACTGATGGAGCGGTAATTGGCTGGGTTGGATTTGTCCTGCTTTTTGTGTACAGGACATACCTGGGCAATTTTCCACATAGCTGGGTAGATGCCAGTGTTGTAGCTGTACTGGAACAGCTCGGTAGGGGCGCGGCAAGTTCTGGAGCACAAGTCTTCAGTATTATTGCCGGAATATTGTCAGGGCCCAGAGCCTTTGCAGTATCCAGTGCCTTCACCCATTTCTTGATATCACGTGGAGTGAATCGAATTAGCTGAAGACTGGCATCTGTGATGCTGGGGATCTCCAGAGGAAGCCAAGATGGATCATCCACTTGGCACTTATGGCTGAAGATTGTAGCAAATGTTTCAGACTTATCTTTTGCACTGATGTGCTGAGCTCCCCATTGAGGATGGGAATGTTTGTGGAGCCTCCTCCTCCAATGAGTTGTTTAATTGTTCACCACCATTCACGCCTGGATGTGGCAGGACTGTAGAGTTTAGATTTGATCTGTTGGTTGTGGGATCGCTTAGCTTTGCCTATCACTTGCTGTTTATGCTGTTTGGCACACAAGTAGTCCTGTGTTACAGCTTCACCATGTTGACACCTCATTTTTAGGTATGCCTGATTCTGCTCCTGGCATGCTCTCCTGCACTCTTCATTGAACCAAAGCTGATCCCCTGGCTTGATGGTAATGGTAGAGTGGGGGATATGCCTGACCATGAGGTTACAGATTGTATTCAAGTATAATTCTGCTGTTGCTGATGGCCCACAGTGCGTGGTAATCAGCAGGAGGTTTCCTTGCCCATGTTTGACCTGATGCCATGAGACTTCATGGGGTCCAGAGTCATCTCATTGCATCAGGTCAAACGTGGACAAGGAAACCTGCTAATTACCACATACCGCCCTCCCTCAGCTGATGAATTAATACTCCTCCAATCTGGAATTGAATTAGTCTCAGTAATGGTGACCATGAGAACTATCATCGATTTTTGTAAAAACCCATCTGGTTCGCTGATGTCCCTTAGGGAAGGAAATCTGCCATCCTTACCCAGTCTGGCCTACATGTGACTCCAGACCCACAGCAATATGGTTGATTCTTAACTACCCTCTGAAATGGCCTAGCAAGACACTCAGGTCAAGGGAAACACCCACATCCCATGACAGAATAAAAAATAAGTCAACTTATTAAAATCTATTATATCTTACAATGCTTCAAGCTGCCAAAGCAAACTGTATATTAGCTTTAAATCTTGATACGCTCTGTTACTCTCTACCAATCCATCACTCCAACTCAGCAATCTAAAGGGCCGAATTTAACTCAAGACATGAATGCACAGTGCAGGGGCAGTAGTGGAAGATTGTTCTATGCACCCACCACACCCCTAACACCGCCCCCCCCCCCCCCACCCCCCCCCCTCCCTCCCCCCCCCCCCCCCCCCCCCCCCCCCCCCCCCCCCCCCCCACCGATCAGCCCCCCACACCCTCTCTGAACCCCAAATGCTTCAGCCTGGGAGGTTTGAACCCTTGGCTCTGACACACGCATGAAGCCAGCAGAAGGTAACTCACCGCCGGTCGGTGGGGTTCACGATGATTTGCTGAAGTTCAGACACCCCCAGGAGGGTCCCATGGAAACTGTTCCCAGAAAGGTATGTAGGAATGAGGTGGGGGGGACTGGACAAGAGGAAGAGGGTGGAAGCCCCGGGGCGAGGTGCAAGGTCTTTATGGGCCTCTCACTCCTGCTCCTTCTCAGGCCTAGGTCCTTGCTGCCAACGGCTTTTGCTGTCAAGTTGGCAACCCTGCAAGAATAGCCTCGAGCCTCCAGGAATGGAAAGCTAATGTCTTAAATGTTGCTTTGAACAAGACCAAGGAAAGGAAAATCATAGGGAGCATTAGAAACAGAAACAATTTATTCAATATCTTTGATGACTATCATTTGTTAGTGATACAAGTATTGAAGAAATTGAATGATTTACTGAGTGAGTGGTGTGAAGCATGAGATCATGTGATAAAGCCTCCGGGAATATTCCAACCAGAGTTAGTAACCTTTGACAACACCTACCAAGCCCGCGCCCTCTACCGCCCACAAGGACAAGGGCAGCAGATACATGGGAACACCACCACCTCTGCAAGTTCCCCTCCAAGCCACTCACCACCCTGACTTGGAAATATATCAGCCGTTCCTTCACTGTCGCTGGGTCCAAATCCTGGAGCTCCCTCCCTAACAGCACTGTGGGTGTACCTACACCACATGGACTGCAGCGGCTAAAGAAGGCAGCTCACCCCCCACGTTCTCAAGGGGCATTTAGGGATGGGCAATAAATGCTGGCCTAGCCAGCGACGCCCACATCCCGTGGACGAATGAATGAAAACCCTAGCCAGAGGTGATGTGGGATGGAACAGGGCCCACATTAAAATGGCATCAAGAGTAACATTGAAATTAGGACCTCACTCCTCTGGGGCAGGTGACCTTCCCGTACCTGAATTTAAGCAAGTTAAAGTGGCGGCGGGAGGGGGGTCAATGGTGCGATCTACCCCACTATTTTAACACCCATGCCCAACCCTGTACTGTTTCCACTGTGGTGGGGATCTAAATCACCCCCCTTCCCTGATCACCAGCACTGACAACCAACAAATGATCTTGAATTCTAATTCCGCCTTATTTAATTTGGAAATTTATCTTGTGCTATCTCATACTCAGTTTTCTCTGTTGATGCCAGATTGGCGTCGTGCTGTTTGTGACAAGATTATAATCTTACTTTCTAATGACCAAGACAATGAAATGACCAGCAGTACAATCAACTCCTTTATTAAACTGTAATGTTTTTAATAAGCAATTTAATTAAAAATATTATGTTTTTTCTATTTATTATCTGCTTCACTGATAAATGCATTAATGGCTAAGCTTGCTTTGTTAACAGTTGAAACTCCTTTTTATTAACTGCTTGTTCTTAAAGGGTTTAGTTCTCTTAAAGCCTTAGTCAGTTTAGCCTGTGGGTAGCTGATCCACATTCTCTCTCAGTGCCAATCCCAGTAACATGCACGCTTCCAGTTCAGGATTTCCCAGCCTTTAACTTTAAGATCTAGGAGCATTAAGGCTTAAACCTGAGAGGTTTCCTCTACATTGGGTAGACCAAACACAGACAGTGGCATTCGCTTCGTCAATTCGCCAGCTGGACCTGGAGATTCTGACTGTTTGCCATCTTAATTCCCTGCCTCATTCCCACTCTGACCTCTCTGTCCTTGGCCTGCCGGAGAGTTCCATTAAAACTCAATGTAAGCTCAAGGAACAGCACCTCATCTTTCAGTTAGGGACTTCTGGACTCAGTATTGATTTAACAATTTCAAATCCTAACTAGTATTTCTATTTTTTGCACAGCAGGTGTTGGCAAGATTTTGCTGTTGCCATTTACACCTCCTCTAGACCCACCTTTTGTTTCTTTCCTTGTCCTAATACCATCTCCTTTTGTGTTTTACAGTTATCATTTTTATCATTTAATCACTCCTGCCTTTCACCCTATCACAGACCTTCCCATTTGTTTTTTTTCCCACACAACCTCCACCCCGACCTTCACCTTCTCTGCCCCTGTTCTTGCTCTTCTTGCTCATGAACTGTAAAATTTATAAACTAAGTTCTTTCAATTCCGATGAAAAGTCATTGACCTGAAATGATAGGGGAAATTGTCCCAGGCAAGTGGAAGCAGGTTTGGGTGTGTGTAGGTGGGGGCAGGGTGGGGGGGCGTGGTGGGACTGGGGGAGGGGGTGGGGCAGTTAAATCCCCTAAAAGTGGCAGGTCAGGATCCTGACATCAACTCTTTGAGATGTTCCGAGTTTGTGGAAAGTCATTATATAAATGCAAGCCTTTCTTGGGCATTAAAGACAGGGCAGTGAGCCTCTTTTGCACAGGAAGACCCATGGGCACTCCCAGCAGAGGTGGAGGAGTAGGTAGGAACGGACCCCTGGGTGTTCGGTGAGCCAGCCGGGAGGTTACTCGCACCACTCTATGGGAGGTGACATTGGCAGTGCCAACAATTCCATCACTCTGAAGGTTGCTGAACACTGGTGTCAGAAATTGTGATCTCTGGAGGCAGTTCAATTTCTCTGAACATGTCTTCGGGGGCACAATCCCAATTCTTGAAAGTTATAATTTGACTTTGGATGTAGGATAAACTGAGCCTGTATACATTTGAGTACAGACGATTATCTATCTAATTGAGCTGTTGAAGACGATTTAAAAAGTTGATGGAGAGAAATTATTTCCACTCACAGGGAGTCCAGAACAGAGAGCATAACCCTAAAATTAGGTTATTCAGCGTTGATGTCAGGAGGCATTTCTACACAGGGCCACTCAGCTCTTGGCCGCATTACAGCCTTGGTTCAAACATGGACAAAAGAGCTGAACTCTCAAGGTGAGGTGAGAGTGGTTATCCTTGACATCAAGGCTGCATTTGACTGAGTGTGGCATCAAGGAGCCCTAGCAAAACTGGAGTCAATGGGAGTCAGAGGGAAAACTCTCCACTGGTTGGGGTCATACCTAGCACAAAGGAAGATGGTTGTGGTTGTTGGAGGTCAATCATCTCAGGTCCAGGACATCACTGCAGGAGTTCCTCAGGGTAGTATCCTAGGCCCAAATATCTTCAGCTGCTGCATCGATGAGCTTCCTTCACCACAAGGTCAGAAGTGGGGATATTTGCTGGTAATTGCACAATATCCAGCACCATTCACGATTCCTCCGATACTGAAGCAGTCCATGTTCAAATGCAGCAAGACCTGGACAACTTCCAGGCTTGGGCTGACAAATGGCAAGTAACATTCATACCACACAAGTGCCAGGCAATGGCCATCCCCAACAAGAGAGAATCTAACCCTTGCCCCTTGACATTCAATGGTATTACCATCACTGAATAACCCATTATCCTGGGGATTACCATTGATCAGATATTGAACTGGTCAGAGGCTAGGAATTGTGCTCGTCCACCATCTACAAGGCACAAGTCAGGAGTGTGATGGAATACTCCCCACTTGCCTGGGTGAGTGCAGCTCCCAAAACACTCAAGAAGCTTGGCACCATCCAGCACAAAGCAGCTTGATTGGCACCACGTCCACAAACATTCACTCCCTCCACCACCTACGCACAGTAGCAGCAGTGTGTACCATCTACAAGATGCGCTGCAGTAACTCACCAAGCCTCCTTAGACAGCACCTTCCAAATCCCTGACCAACCAATACCATCTAGAAGGACAAGGGTTAGCAGACACATGGGAACACCATCACCTGGAAGTTCCCCTCCAAGTCACCCGTCATCCTGACATGGAAATATATCACCATTCCTTCACTGTCGCTGGGTCAAAATCCTGGAACTCCCTTCCCAACATGACCATGGGTGTACCTACACCACATGGACTGCAGCAGTTTAAGATGCAGCTCACCACCACCTTTTCAAGGGTAACTAGCGCTGGGTAATAAATGCTGGCCCAGCCAGTGAAGCCCACATCCCGTGAATGAATAAAAAAAAACATGAGGTGAAAATTTGGAACTCTATCCCCCAGAAAACTCAGGTTGGAGGTCAGTTAAAAAGTTCAAGATTTAGATTGATAGATTTTTGTGGAATAAAGGCATGAAGGGTTACAGAAGCAAAACAGGCGAACTAAACTGAGGTACGTATAGGCCACAATCTAATTGAATTGAGGAACAGGCCCGAGGGGTTGAGTGCCTACTCCAGTTTGTATATTGCTGCTTCAGTCAGTGATTCTGAGCACATAACAGCTAGATGTATATGACGGAGTGTTTGACGTTTTGGGGTGGTCATTGGAATGATGTACATAACTGAAGACCTTGCTTGGTTCAGGCTGCACACTCGAAGTGATTTTATGTTCCCTCTCACGCAGAGCGATGCTGGTGTCCAAGGAGCTGACAGCTGTCATGAGTTTCACTGTGTGGAGGAACTCCTGAATAGCGCACCAGGGAAATCAATGCCTTTATTTTTGGGGGTTTTTTTTAAACGCAAACCTGAGGGAATCAAGCAAAGGTTTCAAACAACATCATTCAGGATTCAGCATCATCAAACTCACACAATTACACCCCATTAACTAGCAGCACTTCAATCTGATGATGTTAGCGTTGCTGTAACTCTGAAACGAGCCGCAGACTAACTTGTTGTTAATACCAGAGGACAGACCCTTAGCACATTCACGTCTTCTCTCTTACCTGCTGTATTAACAGAGGTGCTAATTCTATTTGGGTTAATGATTCCATTAAGGCAAGAGAGAAAGTTATTTACTTATTCTTTACCATAATATGAAAGCAGCATTCTTTCATGGGATGTAGGCATCATTGGCAAGGCCAGCATTGTTACCCATCCCTAACTGCCCATGAAGCAAGTAGCTTGCTCAGCCATTTCAGGGGGCAGTTAAGAGTCAACCACATTGGTATGGGTCTGGGGGGATCACATGTAGGCCAGACCAGGTAAGGGTGGTAGATTTCTATCCCTCAAGGGACACCAGTGAACCAGAAAGGTTTTTAAAACACAATCAGTGATAGTTGCCACAGTCACCATTACTGAGACTAGCATTATATTCAAGCTTTAATTAATTGAATTTACCAGCTGCAATGGTGAGATTTGAACCCAGGACCCGAGAGCATTAGCCAGGGACATTAGGTTACTACTATAGTGATATTGCCACTGCACTACAATCTCTAGCCCATTTACAGGGCTTTCATCTGAGTCATGGCAACAACAGCTTGAATTTATGTAGCACTTTCAAGATAGCAAAACAGCCCAGGATGCCTCACAGGAGTGACCACTGAACAAAATTTGAAGCCATACCAGATAAGGAGATATTAGAACAGTGAACAGAAGCTTGGTCAAAGAGAGAAAGACTTGCATGTATATATTGCTTTTCATGACCACTGAGCATCTTGAAGCATTTTACTGCCAATGAAGTATTTTTTGAAGTGTAGTCACAGTGGTCGAAAATGTTGCAACCATTATCAGCACAGCAAGCTCCCACAAGTAGCAATTTGATAATGACCTGATAATCAGTTTTTGAAATGTTGATTTAGGGGTAATTATTAGCTGGAACATCGGGATAGCTCCCCTGCTCTTCTTAAAAATAATGCCATGGAATTATTTACATCCACTCGATGAGGGAGATGAGATCATGGTTTAACATCTCATCCAAAAGACTGCACTCTGACAGTGCGGCACTCCCTCAGTACTGACCCTCTGAAAGTGCAGCACTCCCTCAGTACTGACCCTCTGACAGTGCAGCACTCCCTCAGTACTGATTCCCCGACAGTGCAGCACTCCCTCAGTATTGACCCTCTGACAGTCCAGCACTCCCACAGAACTGACCCTCTGACAGTGCAGCACCTCCTAATAACTCACCCTCTGAAAGTGCAGCACTCCCTCAGTATTAACTCTCTGTCAGTGCAGCACACCCTCAGCACGGACCCGCTGACAGTGCAGCACTCCCTCGGTATTGGCCCTCTGACAGCGCAGCACTCCCTGAGTACTGATCCCCTGACAGTGCGGCACTTCCTCCGTCGTGACCCTCTGACAGTGCGGCATTCAGTCAGTACTGACCATCTGACGGTGCAGCACTCCTTCAAACTGACCCTCTGAGGGTGCAGCATTCCCTCAGTACTGACCCTCTGACAGTGCAGCACTCCCTCCGTTGTGACCCTCTGACAGTGCGGCATTCAGTCAGTACTGACCATCTGACAGTGTAGCACTTCCTCAGAACTGACCCTCTGACAGTACAGCACACCCTCAGCACTGACCCGCTGACAGGGCAGCACTCCCTCAGTACTGACCCCCTGACAGTGCAGCACACCCTCAGCACTGACTCTCTGACAGTGCAGCACACCGTCAGCCTTGACCTGCTGACAGTGCAGCAATCCCTCAATACTGACCCTCTGACAGTGCAACACACCCTCAGCACTGACTCTCTGACAGTGCAGCACACCGTCAGCCTTGACCTGCTGACAGTGCAGCAATCCCTCAATACTGACCCTCTGACAGTCCAGCACACCCTCAGTACTGACCCACTGACAGTGCAGCACTCCCTCAGCACTGACTCTCTGACAGTGCAGCACACCCTCAGCACTGACCTGCTGACAGTGCAGCAATCCCTCAATACTGACCCTCTGACAGTGCAGCACTCCCTCAGTACTGATCCACCGACAGTGCAGCACTTCCTCAGTATTGACCCTCTGACAGTCCAGCACTCCCTCAGTACTGACCCTCTGACAGTGCAGCACTCCCTCAGTACTGACCCTCTGACAGTGCAGCACTCCCTCAGTACTGATCCCCCGACAGTGCAGCACTTCCTCAGTACTGACCCTCTGACAGTGCAGCACTCCCTCAGTATTGACCCTCTGACAGTGCAGCACTCCCTCAGAACTGACCCTCTGACAGTGCAGCACCTCCTCACAACTGACCCTCTGACAGTGCAGCACTCCCTCGGTATTGACCCTCAGACAGTTCAGCACTCCCTCACAATTGACC
Organism: Carcharodon carcharias; assembly: GCF_017639515.1. NCBI lineage: Eukaryota > Metazoa > Chordata > Chondrichthyes > Lamniformes > Lamnidae > Carcharodon > Carcharodon carcharias. Next base: position 23,087,044 of record NC_054496.1, read on the forward strand.
CTCTGACAGTGCAGCACTCCCTCAGTACTGACCCTCTGGCAGTGCAGCACCTCCTCACAACTGACCCTCTGACAGTGCGGCATTCCCTCAGTACTGACCCTCTGACAGGCAGCACTCCCTCGGTATTGACCCTCAGACAGTCCAGCACTCCCTCACAACTGACCCTCTGACAGTGCAGCACTCCCTCAGTACTGACCCTCTGGCATTGCAGCACTCCCTCGGTATTGGCCCTCTGACAGCACAGCACTCCCTCAGTACTGATCACCCGACAGTGCGGCACTTCCTCAGCACTGATTTTCTGACAGTGCAGCACTACCTCAGAACTGACCCTCTGACAGTGCAGCACTCCCTCAGTACTGACCCTCTGACAGTGCAGCACACCCTCAGTACTGACCCTCTGACAGTGCGGCATTCAGTCAGTACTGACCATCTGACAGTGTAGCACTTCCTCAGAACTGACCCTCTGAATGTACAGCACTCCCTCAGTACTGACCCTCTGACAGTGCAGCACTCCCTCGGTATTGACACTCTGACAGTGCAGCCCTCCCTCAGTACTGATCCACCGACAGTGCGGCACTTCCTCAGCACTGATTTTCTGACAGTGCAGCACACCCTCAGCACTGACTCTCTGACAGTGCAGCACACCCTCAGCACTGACCTGCTGACAGTGCAGCAATCCCTCAATACTGACCCTCTGACAGTGCAGCACTCCCTCAGTACTGATCCCCCGACAGTGCAGCACTTCCTCAGTACTGACCCTCTGACAGTGCGGCATTCCCTCAGTACTGACCCTCTGACAGTGCAGCACTTCCTCAGTACAGACCCTCTGACAGTGCGGCACTCCCTCAGCACTGACCCTCTGACAGTGCAGCCCTCCCTCAGTACTGACCCTCTGACAGTGCAGCATTCCCTCAGTACCCTCTGACAGTGCAGCCCTCCCTCAGTACTGACCCTCTGACAGTGCAGCATTCCCTCAGTACTGACCCTCTGACAGTGCAGCACTCCCTCAGTACTGACCCTATGACAGTGCAGCACTCCCTCAGTACTGACCCTCTGACAGTGCAGCACTCCCTCAGTACTGACCCTCTGACAGTGCAGCTCTCTCTCAGAACTGACTCCTCGACAGTGAAGCAGTCCTACTGACCATCTGACAGTGCAGCGTTCCCTTGGTACTGACCCTCTGACAGTGCGGCACCCTCTCAGTCCTGAGTGTCCTGACAGAGCACAACTCCCTCAGTACTCACCCTCTGACAGTGCAGCACTCCCTCAAACTGACCCTCTGAGGGTGCAGCATTCCCTCAGTATTGACCCTCTGACAGTACAGCATTCCTTCAGTACTGACCCTCTGACAGTACAGCATTCCTTCAGTACTGTCCCTCTGACAGTACAGCACTCACTCAGTCTTTACCCTCTGACGGTCCAGCACTGCCTCAGTACTGACCCTCTGACAGTTCAGCATTCCTTCAGTACTGACCCTCTGACAGCGCAGCACTCCCTCAGTACTGACCCTCTGACAGTGCAGCACTCCCTCAGTACTGATCCCCCGACAGTGCAGCATTCCATCAGTACTGATCCCCCGACAGTGCGGCATTCCCTCAGTACTGACCCCCTGACAGTGCAGCATTCCCTCAGTACTGATGCTCCCTCGGTATTGGCCCTCTGACAGCACAGCACTCCCTCAGTATTGATCCCCCGACAGTGTGGCACTTCCTCAGCACTGATTTTCTGACAGTGCAGCACTACCTCAGAACTGACCCTCTGACAGTGCAGCACTCCCTCAGTACTGACCCTCTGACAGTGCAGCTCTCTCGCAGAACTGACTCCTCGACAGTGCAGCAGTCCTACTGACCATCTGACAGTGCAGCGTTCCCTTGGTACTGACCCTCTGACAGTGCGGCACCCTCTCAGTCCTGCGTGTCCTGACAGAGCACAACTCCCTCAGTACTCACCCTCTGATGGTGCAGCACTCCCTCAAACTGACCCTCTGAGGGTGCAGCATTCCCTCAGTACTGACCCTCTGACAGTACAGCACTCACTCAGTCTTTACCCTCTGACGGTCCAGCACTGCCTCAGTACTGACCCTCTGACAGTTCAGCATTCCTTCAGTACTGACCCTCTGAAAGTGCAGCACTCCCTCAGTACTGACCCTCTGACAGTGCAGCACTCCCTCAGTACTGATCCCCCGACAGTGCAGCATTCCCTCAGTACTGATCCCCCGACAGTGCGGCATTCCCTCAGTACTGACCCCCTGACGGTGCAGCATTCCTTCAGTACTGACCCTTTCACAGTGTAGCATTCTCTCAGTACTGACCCTCTGACAGTACAGTACCCCCTCAGTACTGATCCCCCGACAGTGCAGCATTCCCTCAGTACTGACCCTCTCACAGTGTAGCATTCTCTCAGTACTGACCCTCTCACAGTGCAGCACTCCCTTGGTATTGACACGCTGGCGGTTCAGCATTCCCTCAGTACTGACCCTCTGACAGTGCAGCACTCCCTCAGTACTGTAGTGATCTTTGTGCTCAACTCGAGGTCACAGAATAGCGCCTATTGCTCTTTTATTTACTAAACATAAGTGCCATTAGCCATAGCTAGAGTCCTAATTGATCAGATGTGGCTGGTGGGTAATGAATTGGGCGACACTAATGTAAAGAAGGTTGACATTATTCAGGGAGAACCTGACAAAATCCGCTGAGGAACTTTTAAAAAATTCTTTCATTAGATGTGGGTGTCGCTGGCCAACTCCAGCATTTGTTGCCCATCCCTAATTGCCCTTGAACTGAGTGGCTTGTTCAGCCATTTCATGGGGCAGTTAAGAGTCAACTACATTGCTGTGGGTCTGGAGTCACATGTAGGCCAGACCGGGTAAGGACAGCAGATTTACTTCCCTGAAGGGGCATCGGTGAACCAGATGGGTTTCTATGACAATCATTGATAGTTTCTTAGCCACCCTTACTGAGACTAGTTCAATCCTGGATTTATTAGTTTGAATTTAAATTTCACTAGCTGCCATGGTGGGATTTGAACCCAAGTCCCCAAAGAATTTGCTTTGGCCTTTAGATTACTAGCCCAGTTGATATCACCGCTATGCCACCATCTCCCCCTAGCTAAGAAATGAAAATGGATTTTAACGTGTGAATGTCCATCACTGCACAATGTTGTTGGGTCAGTAAGTATGGAAACCATTTGCCTAATTACCCTCCTCTGAAGTATGTTGGAAACTACGTCAGTAGCCTGGAGAATAGGAACTGGGGTAGGCTGATCTGGCTGATTTGTATCTTAAATCTATTTACCCACCTTGGTTCCAGTTCCCTTAATACCCTTGCCTAACAAAAGCCTATCAACCTCAGTTTCTCTCAACTGCTTCCTGAGGAAGGGAGTTCCAGGTTGCCACTATTCTGTGTGAAGAAATGCTTCCTGACATCACCCATAAATGGTCCAGCTCTAATTATAAAGTGATTCCCTCTTGTTCTGAACTCCCCTGTACCCACCCCCCACACCCACCCCCAACCGTGCCCCCTGCCACCTCCCACATCATAGAACCATAGAAAAGTTACAGCGCAGAAGAAGGCCATTCGGCCCATCTTGTCCATGCCAGCCCGAGGACACCCAGGTGCCCTTTCTAATCCCACCTTCCTGCACCCAGCCCATAGCCCTGCAGCTTACAGCACTTAAGGTGCAGATCCAGGTACTTTTTAAAAGAGTTTAGAGTTTCTGCCTCTACCACCAACTTGGGCAGTGAATTCCAGACACCCACTACCCTCTGCGTAAAAAAGTTCTTCCTCACGTCCCCCCTACACCTTCTGCCACTTATCTTGAATCTATGTCCCCTGGTTCTAGAATTCTCCATCAAGGGAAACAATTTTATCCTGTCCACTCCATCTATTCCCCACATAAGTTTGTGCACCTCATCAGAAGAAATAGTTCCTCTCTATCTACTCCATCAAATTTTTTAAAGGCCCCATCCCTTAGTCTTCTACAGTCAATTGAATATTAAGTCAATCTATGCAACATGAATGCTTTTAGCTTCAGGATTATTCTGGTGAATCCCTGCACTGTAGCCTCTCCAAAGTCAATATTTATTTCCGGAGGCACCATTTAAACAACAAGTCTTCCTGATTGTTATTTACACCTTCATAATAGATAAAGTTGTTAACTAAGCCACAACATCAACACGTACAGACATTGAGTCAAAGGCAGTATTGAGCAGGGCAACCAGAAACTTGGCCAAAGAGTTGAGTTTGAGAGGAGGGATCGACTCGAAGAGAGGGAGGTAGCAGAGGAAGGGAACTCCTGGGCAACTGGAGTATAGGCAAAGGGAAGGTGAGATACACAAGGAGCAGGTAAATGAGGAATTGGAGAGTTGGACAGGTTGTTGGACTCAATGAGATAACAGCAATAAGATATTTCTAGGGCACCTTTAATGTATTGAAACATAAAAACAAAAGGAAAGGTAGGACTTAGGAGCAAGAGTGGGTGATTCATGCCCCCACTACCCCCGATTATTAATGATTAACTAAATAATGAATAATTAATTAATATTAATTATAATGAGTGCCAAGGCATCTGACACTATAAAACAAGTATGACACTGAGCCACATAAAGGTATATTAGGTCAAATGACCAAAAGCCTGGTCAAAGAGGTAAGTTTTAAAAGTATTGTTTTAAAGGAGGGAAAAGAGGTGGACAGACGGGGAGGTTTTTCTAATATTCATTTTGTCAATATACATAGGATGTGGACATTGCTGGCTGGGTCAGCATTTATTGCCCATCTCCAATTGCCCTTGAGAAGGTGGTTGTGAGCTGTTTTCTTTAACTGCTGCAGGCCATGTGATGTAGGAACGCCCACAGTGATGTTGGGGAGGAAGTTCCAGGATTTTGACCCAGCGACTGTGAAGGAACATCAATGTTTCACGTTTAAGGAGGGAATCCCTGAGCTTGGGGCCTAAGCAACTGAAGGCACAACTAGCATTAGTGGAGCTATTAAAATTGGGGAGTGCACAAGAGACCAGAACTTGAGAAGCACAGATATCTCAGAGGGTTGTAGGGCTGGAGGAGATTGGGGGTGGGGGTGGGGAAGGCCATGAAGGGATTTGAAAAGGTGAGAATTTTAAAATCAAGGCATTGAAATCATGGCAGGCAGGGATGAGGCTGCACATGAGGATGAGGACTTTTAATTCAAGGCAGAGATGTAGATCAATGAACACAAGTCTTTAAAAAGATCAAGCAGATTCATTGGGTTGGCATTGAGAAGATGTTTCCATTTGTAGGGGACATCAATATAAGATAAATCAAATAAGGAACTCAGGAGGAGCTTTTGTTTGAAGTCAGACAGTGGTGAGAATGTGGAACTTGCAAAGAACTGGAGTGGCTGAGGTGAATAGCAGAGATATATTTAAGGGGAAGCTAGATAAGTGCATGAGGGAGAAAGAAATAGAAGGATATGCTGATAGGATTTGATGAAGAGGGAAGGGGGAAGGGATGAGGCTCATGTGGAGTACAAATAGCACAGACAACTTGGGCTAAATGGCCTGTTCCTGTGCTGTAAACTCCACGGAGCAGAATTATCCACTAAGGAGGAAGCAGCAGTAAGAACAGCCTTTTTTAAACTTCTTGACTCACAACATTCAAATGGGATGAACCAGGAGTGACCCGGGCTTCAAGAACAGGATTACCAAGGGACAGACCCTAAGAGTGACCACAGACCTCTTTAAGCTGCTACAGGAGTGAGCTCCCAGCAAAGGGCACCAATAAATCAGCCCACAATGTCAAGGTAAATTTGACTGCAAAGATGGCTGGGGGATAAGGGGGATAAGAGTTAGGGTGTAATTTTGACACATATCTGACGGTGAGCCCACCATGGTGCAGTGGGACCAGTGTGTACTTTCCATAAGATGCACTGGCAACTCAGCAAGGCTCCTTCGACAGTACTTTCCAGACCTGCGACCTCTCCCACCTAGAAGAACAAAGGCAGCAGACACATGGGAACACCACGATCTGCAAGTTCCCCTCCAAGCCACAAACCATCCTGACTTAGAACTAGATTGCTATTCCTTTCCGGTCGCTGGGTCAAAATCCTAGGATCCCCTTCCTAACAGCACTGTGGGTTTATCTACCACATGGACTGCAGCAGTTCAAGACATACAAGAACTCATGGCAATATTTCGAAGGGGAGCAAGGGAGTTATCCCTAACGGCTTGGCCAATACTTACCCGCATATCAAATGACTAAAGCATGGAGATTTATCCCATTGCTGTTTGAGGGAGCTTATTGTGCGCAAATGGGGGCATCACGTTTCCTACAATGCAACAATGAGTACACTTCAAAATTACTTCACTGGCTCTACCGTGCTTTGGGGCATCCTGAAGTAGTGAAAGGCACTATATAAATGGAAGCCCTTTCAGTCAACCTCTGGAGGCAGGCTAAGGTGGTGAAGGAGTTCACAGTGGCACTCAAAGAGTTTAAAGCTGAGCAGTAAGAAGCCAGCCCACCACATATAGTGCATTGATTGTGGGCCTGCAGGTATGTTTTAAATGACTTCAGTTTATGGATCTAATCTGTATCGACCAGAGCCTAATGGAACAAAAATGAAAAAAAAAACAGACAGATTAAAAACAAAAATGTGTTATAACTTTTGGACAAACAATGCTGAGAAAATCTGGAACAAAACAAATCAATTTGAAGCAACGTTCAAATTTTATTTGTTTGATGCTGAGTTCCCTATCACCTACAATTAATACCCACTCTTTAAAAACTGTTTGCTCAGCATTGCCAACTCTCAAATGGGCTCTCGGCGGATGCTTTTTATCACATGATGTCCAATCTCCCTGTCCATCCAAATGGACTTTCTGGCCCATCTCCTAGTTTTTAGTAATTAATAAATGAGAGCATTCCCTGTACAGAAAGTCTGGCATTCCTATAGCACCTTCCACAACTCATGAGGCTTCAAGCTGCCTCAGAGCCAATTGCTTTCTGGGGATGTGGGCACCGGCACTTATTGACCATCCCTAATTGCCCTTAAGAAGGTGGCATAAGGCGCTTTCCTGAATTACTGCAGCCCGTGTGGGGGAGATACACCCACAGCCCTTTATTCTGTAGCAGTGGACACAACTGAGTGTCTTGCTAGGCCATTTCAGAGTCAACCTCATTGCTGTGGGTCTGGAGTCACATGAAGGCCAGGACAGGACCAGCAGAATTCCTCCCCCAATGACAAAAGTAGTTTCATGATCATTATTAATGAATAGCATTCAATTCAAGATCTGTTAATGGAATTTAAATGTTTAAATTCCACCAGCTGCTGTGGTGGGATTTGAACCCACCGAGTTCAGTGTGCGTTTTCCTGTGTTATACTAAATCCCCAATATTTTTAATGATATGATGAAGTGCTTTTGAAGTGTAATTACTGTTGTATTGCAGGAAACACATCAGCCAATTTACGCACAGCAAGATCCCATAGCCATCAATGTGCTAACAAGCAAATAATCTGTTTTAGTGACAAAAACAAAAATCGCTGGAAAAACTCAGCAGGTCTGACAGCACCTGTGGAGAGAGAGACAGTTAACGTTTCAAGACAGTATGACGCTTCTTCAGAGCTAAAGAGAAGTAAAAATGTGGTGAAATATATACTGCTTAAGGAGGGTGGGACAGGTGAAGCTGGATAGGAGGCCAGTGATAGGTGGAGGCAAAGGAGAGATCGCAAAAGATGTCATAAACAAAAGGTCAAAGGAGTGTTGTTGGTGGTGATTCTGGCTAAAGGAGGTGCTGATGGTGACATTAAGAGTGGAAAGCAGAATGAGCAAGTGGCAGATGGCCCTAATGGGGGTGGGGTGGGGGTTGTGGATGGTGTGGGAGAAAATATCGAAATAGGCTAAAAGGTGAGGATAAAACATTGAGTGGAAATAAATTTACAAAATAATAATAACAGAAATAGATGGGCAAAAAATATATATATAAAAAATTTAAAAATAAATATTTGAAGAAAGGGGGATCAAAAAGGGTTGAGGACAGAGGAGAAAGTCCATGATCTGAAGTGGTTGAACTCAATATTCAGTCCGGAAGGCTGTAAAGTGCCTAATCGGAAGATGAGGTGCTGTTCCTCCAGTTTGTGTTGAGCTTCACTGGAACAATGCAGCAGGCCAAGGACGGACATGTGGGCATGAGAGCAGGGTGGTGTGTTGAAATGGCAAGCGACAGGGAGGTCTGAGTCATGCTTGCGGACAGACCGAAGGTGTTCCACAAAGCGGTCACCCAGTCTGCGTTTGGTCTCTCTAATGTAGAGGAGACCACATTGGGAGCAGCGAATGCAGTAGATTAAATTGAGGGAAGTACAAGTGAAATGCTGCTTCACTTGAACGGAGTGTTTGGGCCTTTGGACGGTGAGGAGAGGGGTAGTAAAGGGGCAGGTGTTGCACCTTCTGTGATTGCATGGGGAGGTGTAGTGAGAGGGGGTTGAGGTGTAGGGGGTGATAGAGGAGTGGACCAGGGTGTCACGGAGGGAACGATCCCTATGGAATGCCGATGGGGGGGGTGAAGGGAAGATGTGTTTGGTGGTGGCATCATGCTGGAGTTGGCTGAAATGGCGGAGGATGATCCTTTGAATGCGGAGGCTGGTGGGGTGATAAGTGAGGACAAGGTGGACCCTATCATGTTTCTGGGAGGGAGAGGAAGGTTTGAGGGCGGATGCGCGGGAGATGGGTCAGACACGGTTGAGGAACCTGTCAACCACTGTGGGTGGGAAACCTCGGTTAAGGAATAAGCAGGACTTGTCAGAAGCACTGTTTTGGAAAGTGGCATCATCAGAACAGATGCAACAGAGGTGAAGGAACTGAGAGAATGGGATGGAGTCCTTACAGGAAGCGGGGTGTGAGGAGCTGTAATCGAGGTAGCTGTGGGAGTTGGTGGGCTTGTAATGAATTTTGATCGACATTCCATCACCAGAAATTGAGACAGGGAGGTCAAGGAAAGGAAAGGAAGTATCAGAGATGGACCATGTGAAAATGATGGAGGGGTGGAATTTGGCTGCAAAATTAACAAATTTCTCCAGGTCCAGACAAGAGCATGAAGCAGCACCGAAACAGTCATCGATGTACCAGAGAAAGAGTTGTGGGAGGCGGTCTGAGCAGGCCTGAAACAAGGAATGTTCTACATGCCCCATAAAGACACAGGCATAACCAGGGCCCATGCGGGTACCCATAGCCACACCTTTTATTGAGAAGAAATGAGACGAGTTTAAGGAGAAATTATTTAGTGAGAGAACTAGTTCAGCCAAACGGAGGAGAGTGATGGTAGATGGGGATATTCAGGCCTCTATTTGAGGAAGAAGCTAAGGGCCATCAGACCATCCCGGTGGGGGATGGAGGTGTAGAGGGATTGGACGTCCATGGTAAAGAGGAGGCTGTTGGGGCCAGGGAACTGGAAATTGTTGATATGATGTAGGGTGTCAGAGGAATCACAGATGTAGGTGGGAAGAGACTGGACAAGGGAAGAGAGAATGGAGTCAAGATAGCAAGAAATGAGTTCCATGGGGCAGGAACAGGCTGACATGATCAGTCCACCAGGACAGTCCTGTGTGTGGATTTCAGGGAGGAGGTAGAAGCGAGCTGTCCATGGTTGGGAGACTATGAGTGCCAATTCTCAGATACTTCCTTCTATCTCCCCCTGAGCCATGACCCCACCACTGAACATCAAGCCATTGTTTCCAGGACTGTCACTGACCTCATCTCCTCTGAAGATCTTCCCTCCACAGCTTTCAACCTGATAGTCTCCCAACCATGGACAGCCCACTTCTACCTCATACCCAAAATCCACAAACAGGTCTGTCCCAGCAGACTGATCATGTCAGCCTGTTCCTGCCCTACAGAACTCATTTCTTCCTATCTTGACTCCTTTCTCTCTCCCCTTGTCCAGTCTCTTCCTACCTACATCCGTGATTCCTCTGACACCCTACATCATATCAACAATTTCCAGTTCCCTGGCCCCCAACTGCCTCCTCTTTACCATGGACGTCCAATCCCTCTACACCTCCATCCCCCACCGGGATGGTCTGATGGCTCTCTGCTTCTTCCTTGAACAGAAGCCCGAACAATCCCCATCCATCACTACTCTCCTCCGTCTGGCTGAACTTGTTCTCACACTGAACAACTTCTCCTTAAGCTCATCTCACTTCCTCTAAATAAAAGGTGTGGCTATGAGTACCCACATGGGTCCCAGTTATGCCTGTCTCTTTATGGGGTATGTGGAACATTCCTTGTTCCAGTCCTACTCAGGCCCCCTCCCACAACTCTTTCTGCGGTACATCGATGATTACCTCGGTGCCGCTTCATACTCTCGTCGGGACCTGAAAAAATTTATTAATTTTGCTTCCAATTTCCACCCCTCCATCATTTGCACATGGTCCATCTCTGAAACTTCCCTTCTTTTCCTTGACCTCTCTGTTTCAATTTCTGGTGATAGAATGTCGACCAATATCCATTACAAGCCTACCGACTCCCACAGCTACCTCAACTACAGCTCCTCACACCCCGCTTCCTGTAAGGACTCCATCCCATTCTCTCAGTTCCTTCGCCTCCATCGCATTTGTTCTGATGATGCCACTTTTCAAAACAGTTCCTCTGACATGTCATCCTTCTTCTTTTACTGAGGTTTCCCACCCATGGTGGTTGACAGGGCCCTCAACTGTGTCTGACACATCTCCCGCGCATCCGCCCTCACACCTTCCTCTCCCTCCCAGAAACATGATAGGATCCCCCTTGACCTCACTTTTCACCCCACCAGCCTCCGCATTCAAAGGATTATCCTCCGGCATTTCCGCCAACTCCAGCATGATGCCACCACCAAACACATCTTCCCTTCACCCCCGCTGTCGGCATTCCATAGGGATCGCTCCCTCCGGGACACACTGGTCCACTCCTCCATCACCAGCAACACCTCAACCCCCTCCCACGGCACCTTCCCACTGCAACCGCAGAAGGTGCAACACATGTCCCTTTGCTTCCTCCCTCCTCACCATCCAAGGGCCCAAACACTCCTTTCAAGTGAAGCAGCATTTCACTTGCACTTCCCTCAATTTAGTCTACTGCATTCGCTGCTCCCAATGTGGTCTCCTCGACAATGGAGAGACCAAACGCAGACTGGGCGATCACTTTGCAGAACACCTTCGGTCTGTCTGCAAGCATGACCCAGACCTCCCTGTCACTTGCCATTTCAACACCTCACCCTGCTCTCATGCCCACATGTCCATCCTTGGCTTGCTGCATTGTTCTAGTGAAGCTCAACACAAACTGGAGGAACAGCACCGCATCTTCTGACTAGGCACTTTACAGCCTTCAGGACTGAATATTGAGCTCAACAACTTTAGATCATGAACTCTCTCCTCCATCCCCACCCCCTTTTTGATCCCCCTTTTTTCAATTATCTATTTTTAAATGTTTATATACATATTTTCCCCACCTATTTCTATTATTTTTTTTTTAAATTATTTCCACTTGTTGTTTTATCCCCACCTTTTAGCCTATTTCAATCTTTTCTCCCACATTGTCCCCTCCCCCCACCCCACCCCCACTAGGGCCATCTGCCACTTGCTCATTCTGTTTTCCACCCTTAATGTCACCATCAGCACCTCCTTTAGCCAGTATCACCACCATCAACTCCCCTTTGACCTTTTGTTTATGACATCTTTTGCAATCTCTCCTTTGCCTCCACCTATCACTGCCCTCCTATCCAGCTTCACCTGTCACACCCTCCTTAAGCAGTATATATTTCACCACATTTCGACTTCTCTTTAGTTCTGAAGAAGAGTCATATGGACTCGAAACGTTAACTCTGTCTCTTTCTCCACAGACGCTGTCAGACCTGCTGAGTTTTTCCAGCGATTTTTGTTTTTGTTTCAGATTTCCAGCATCCGCTGTATTTTGCTTCAATCTATGTTGGTGATGTTAGTTGAGGGATCAATGTTGGCAAACCCCACTACTCATCTTCGAAATTGTGCCATGCGATCCTTTACTTCAACCTGAGACGGCAGACAGGACCTTGGCTTAACACCTTGTCTGAAACAAAGGCACTGCAGGCCGAGCAGCACTCTCCCTCGGTGCTGCACTGTCAAGATGCTGGGCTGCAGTCCTGGGAGTGGAACTTAAACTCCTGACCTCCTGGCTTAGAGGCACGAGAGAGTTGACAATGAGCCGTGAATGACACTTCAACATGGCAAGAGCCGGTCTCGTCCAGCAATGGGGAGCTTTGTTTTTGAACCAGAAGGGAGGCCTGAGCCTGTGCGGAAAGATCCCAGTCACAAAACGAGTTGGATGCTCACGGCACTTAAATCAAGGGCCTGAGCACTTCAGCTCGTCCTTCAGTCACGCCCAATCAATAGGCTTTACTCGCTCTGAGGAGGCCCTCTTACTGCTTTGCTGCTCTAGTGGCTGCACCCTCGAGGCTGTCTATTAGAGCTGAAGTCCACTTCTAACAGTCAGGAAATGGTAATTCTGCCACATCCCAAAGTGCTGGAAAGATGGAGCGATTGCTTTCGTTTCAACTGCAGGAGCAAGTGTAAATTGAACCCAGCCATCAGTTGCTCTGTGATATCGCATTATCACAGCACAAAGGGATTCAGCACAAGGAACAGGCAACAGAAACAACATGACAGCAGGTCCCAGGCAGTGACAAGCTATGTCCAACGACTAAAACAACAGGGCCTTGCAGTTCTTGCACATGATTGATATCTGCACTGCTCAAATCCTGGTGCATTGTAATGTAAGGTGTAGCTCAGCAGGGTAGCACTCCGAGTCAGGAGGTTGTGGGTTTGAATCCTACTCTAGAAACTCGAGCCTGTAATCTAGGCTGGCACCCTCAGGGTAGTGCCAAGGGAGCGCTGCAGTGCCGTCTTTCAGATGAGATGTTAGACCATGGCCCTGTCTCAGGTGGATTTAAAATGTCCCGGTGCATCGTTTTGAATTGGGGGCGTGGGTTCAGTGGAAAATTAGTATAAGCTCAATTGAGGCCCCTCTCCTGGGTTTACAGCAGCCTATCAGAAATATGTGTTGTAAGTGGTGGCTCGGCTGGTAGCACTCATGCCCACCCACTCTGGGATTTGAGCACAAAAACTCAAAGCTGACACTCCAGTGAAGTACCGAGGGAGTGCTGCACTGCCAGAGGTGCCATCTTTTTGGATGAGATGTTAAACTGAGGCCCTATCTGCCTGCTCGGGTGGATGGCAGTGTTCTGGAGAGGAGGGGAGGTATCCCCAGTGAACTGGCCAATTTTTATCTCTCAATCAACATCGTTAAAAAAAACATGATCACATTAGTGATTGTCACATTCACAACATTGGTTTGCTGTGATCATATTAGCTGCAGCTTTTCCTACATTACACCATTGACAATGCTTCAAAAATGGGCTTTAAAGTGTTTTGAGGTCATGGAAAGGGCTGTATAAATACCAGTGTTCCAAACTTCTCAATGAGATCCCTGGTGACCACCCCTCACTTCATTTTTAATTTGATTTTGTTTTAAGCTGTCCTTCTAGGAAAAAGGCAAGCTCCATGAGCCTTGAGCATTTTTCTTTTTTAATAAGGAACGCATTTCTAAAGATGCCACCAAGAAAATGGGAATTGGTTTGAGAAAATTCTCATTCCTGTCTGTGAATATGGGGCCACTACTAGTTTGTCTCTGTGCCTGCCTGTGTGTCCTTTGCTCCAGAACACTTTCCATTACCGTCCACATTCAGTAAGGAATTGGCTTAAAAATATACTCCCCTCCCGTTAATAATGTGAAATACAATTTAGGTATTGATTCTAGATTTTTGCAGTCATTTCTAACTCAATTAAAGTAAAACGTAGAGCATATGATCTATGTAAGTTGGGACTGGGAGAAGCGACTGTTATTGTGATAACACAACAGTGAGAGCAAAAGGCATGGTGTGCCAATCCACAGCCAGGAGATGGGGAGGCAGCTGCCAAAATTGCTTTGTATAAAAGGTCAATACTGCATATATCTATCAGGTCTAGCATAATCTGGACTGAATTCAGTTATCTTAGGGTGCACGGGGTTTGTGGAGGTCAGAAAGGGTTTTTTCCCTTCTACAAGGCACAAGTCAGGAGTGTGATGGAATACTCCCCACTTGCCTGGATGAGTGCAGCTCCCACAACGCTCAAGAAGCTCGACACCACCCAATACAAAGCAGCCCACGAATCACGGCTAAACCCATTGCCTTAAATATTCACTCCTCCCAGCATATTGGCAGCAGTGAGTGCCATATTCAAGATGCACTGCAGCCATTCACCAGGCTCCTTTGACAGCACCTTCCAAGCCCGCAATGTGTAACATCTAGAAGGACAAGGGCAGCAGACGCATGGGAAACACGGCCACCTGGAAGTTCCCTTCCAAGCCACTCACCATCCTGACTTGGAAATATATCGCCGTTCCTTCACTGTCACTGGGTCAAAATCCTGGAACTCCCTCCCTAACAGCACTGTGGGTGTACCTGCACCAGGTGGGTGACAGCAGTTCACCACCACCTTATCAAGGGGCAGTTAAAGATTGGCAACATTGGCGAACAAACAAGAACGAAAAAACTATTGTCCTGCATTTTTATCTGATTTTTCCACCTTGCCTAAGAGAACATATGGACTTATATGGCTTTTAGACAGATGCGGAGTGAATAAATTGCAGTGCATAAGATGTTCCAGTTGTATGGACAGTCTAAATGGGCAAGAACAGGCCCATCCATCTTTATCTGTCTCTTTGTAAATATAGAAAATGACAGGAGGCAGGATAGAGAGCAACAAGGGTAGAGGTAGATCCGTTCTTGTGTTCTTGGAAGGTGGGTTGGCTACATTTAGTGCTCCAAATCTAGTTGCCCGAGATGGTGAGCCTACATTATCATTTGCTGGTCGGTCAGAGTGGCTTCTTAGGCTATTTCAGAGACCACGGCAGGATGGATTCGCCTCTGAATTGCTGCTTGTCTCCGGGGCAGAATTGGAGAATTAAGCGGACAGAAATGGCTCCTTATGGACTATTATTCCAAATCTGGTGAAAGCCTGCAATACAGCCCAGCAAGAGTTGCAACGACCATTGCAGTTTGCTGTGCGCGACATAATACCTCAGCCGGGAAAAGCTTATTGCTTTAGGAGCTGAAGGTGGACAACGATGAAGCTGATGATAACGTTTTT
Organism: Carcharodon carcharias; assembly: GCF_017639515.1. NCBI lineage: Eukaryota > Metazoa > Chordata > Chondrichthyes > Lamniformes > Lamnidae > Carcharodon > Carcharodon carcharias. Next base: position 23,102,208 of record NC_054496.1, read on the forward strand.
GAGGTGAAACTTTAAGCAGGTCTCTCGGAGTCCAACGACTCCGCTCAAAAAGGAGCAGGGAAGTTGCTCCCGGTTTCTTGGCTAAAATTTGTCCTTCGATCGACTTCACTAAAATCGGATCGTTGGCACATTATCCTCCATGCTGTTTGTGGGGTTTTGCTGATTGCAAATTGGACGCTGCTCTCGCTACATTACAGCAGTGACCACTCTTCGAAACTACTTCAAGGGGTTGCAAAGCGCTGTGAGGCCTCCTGAGATGGTGAAAGGTGCGATGGGAATGTCAGTTTTCCATCCGTTTCTCTCAGATGGAAGACTGCCCCTCCCTGGTGAGGAGGTGCACAGCAGGACAGAACGTAACAGGGGAATGAAGGCCACAGCTGACTGCCCAAGCCCTTCAGGAAATAAAGGGCAACTCAACAAATGAAGTCAATTCACATTTCCTAGCCTCCCCCTCCCCCCACACACACCCACCCACACTAACATCCATATGCAAGAAGAATTCACCGAATTCCTTCACTGGGCTAAAGTCTACATTTCCTCTGTAATTATTCAAATCCCCTCAAGATTCCCTGGGCATCAATTCGAAACTCGATGTGTTCACGTGTGAATAACATTCACACAAAATAAGTGCTTACGATTCCAGCCACAGTCTCTACAGCCACTTAACATTGTGGCTCTCCTCTGTACCTACCACCTTACTTGCTCATGCTCCTCGCTCACTGCTCCCATGAGGTGTCTCCTGAATGAGGTGATGTTGTGTGGTGGACTAATGGGTATCCCTCGGAGTCTGCCCAGTGCCTCTCAATACATCCTGATAATCAATCCATTGAAGTTGGAAAGGGGAATGGGGTCCATGTGCAGAGTGTCTTGCTAGGCCATTCCAGAGGGCAGTTAAGAGTCAACCACATTGCCATGAGTCTGGAGTCACACGTAGGTCAGATCAGATAAGGATAGCAGATTTCCTTCCTAAAGGATATTTGTGAGCTAGATGGAATTTTACCACAATTGATTATAGCTGTCATAGTAACCATTACTGAGACTAGCTATACAATTCCAGGTTTATTAACTGAATTTAAAATCCATCAACTGCCACAGTTGGATTTGAACCCAAGTCCCCAGACCATTAGCCAGAGCTTCTGGATTATTAGCCCAGTGACATTAACACTACACCACCGTTTCCCACAATACAAGAGCTACTTCACTTCAAAATATAATTCATTGGCTGTTAAATGCTTCAGGTCATCCTGAGGTCTTGAAAAGAGAGCAATAGGAATGGAAGTTCTTTTGTCCTTTATTTTACCAGGTTTATTAATTCGATTTCACAGTTTGTGCATGGTGGGATCTAAGTCATGGCCTCTAATCCAGTATCTTACCCAATTGGCTACATTGTATGATACTGTTCAATACAGGGTAAGCCATGACAAGTAAAGGCTATTCATTCCAGTGAAGCTCACCCCTCTGTAGTACAGCCCTCTAGGTGTCAGTCTTGCCTCACTCATACCTCCAAGTCAGAAGATTAGGGGTTCAAACCCCACTCTAGAGACCTGAGCACCCAATCTCATCTGACACTTCTCCGCTAGCATTTAGGGAGTGTTATACTGTCAGAGGTGCCCATCCTTCAGTTGGTCCCAAGTCCCCCCTGCCCTCTCAGGTGGATGTAAAACATCGCCAGGTACCATTCAAACAAGAGCAGGACAGCTGCTAACAATAATCTTTCAGCGCTTGAAACAGGTTATTTATCTCATGGTTGTTTGTGGGAGCTTGCTGTGTGCAAATTAGCAGCCATGTTTTCTACTTTAACAAAGCCGCATGCTTCAAAAGTACTTAACTGGCTGGAAAGTGCTTTGACGCACCCTGAGGACAATGAACGGTGCTATGTAAATGCAAGAGCTTCCTTTCTTTGTTAATGAGTTCTCCCTTTCCTGCATCCAAATAAACCCAATATCCAAACCCATGGTCCCACTTCCTTGTCAAAATGTGGCCAAGCTCAGAAGCTATGAGAAAGAGGTGGAGAGATGTTGGACAACAGCACAGAAAAGCTTCAAAATAGTTAAGCCAAGGGAATAATTAGTACAGAAATAAGGGATAGCTCAAGGGCCTTTTCTACTTTCAGATGACATCTCTTCTCTTCTCTACTGTAACCATAGTCCTGCCACAATTTGAGAACCCTGCTGTTATCAGGCAAGTCTGCTCTATCTGGGTGGAAACTAGAACTAATGTGTTGGTAATCAGAGATAAATGGCCACAGAGTGTGCAATAAACTCTTTGATAGGTGAGGCTTCTTTTAAAACAGCCCTTTCTTACATCAGTAACGCTCCAGCGGACCATACTGCTCAGGCTACTAACTACAAATCAAATTTATTGAGGAGTAAGATCACACAGAAGTAAGGCAAAACACAAATAGAGTTCACTAAATAATAATGTCTCATATAATGATCAGCATTGCTTCCAAAAATGATAAAAGCCTCAATGACTTATATTAATTTTTTTATAGTAATTTAAACAGCTGCAACTTGTATTTTGACGTGAGAAAGACAAATCACGGAGTCCACCCACATCAGATAGAGTGAAAGAGCTCCAGTGTTTATCCTACTATGAATCTAGTCGTGATTCTATCAATCAATACCAGCCTCAGACAACCTGTTCAAAATGTCTAGGGTGGACAGACTGAAAGCTGTGATTGATTAGCAATCCCTGGCAACTAGCCCCATCCTCCTTTTGCAGCTCATTAATCAAGGTTTTAAACAATTGCGTCCTCGTGGATGAAGAAAGTGGGAATCCATTATTCCCCACATCCCAACTTCTCACTCCCAGCTAATTAACTGTGTAGATTGGACAGAATGTACAGCACAGGAACTGGTCAAACTAGTGTTCCATACAAGTCTGCCCCCACCCTATTTCATCTCACTATATCAGCATATTCTTTTATTCTTTTCTCCCTCATGTTTATCTAGCTTCCCCTTAAATGCATCTGTGCTACTCGTTTCAAGTATTTCCTGTGGTAGTAAGTTCCATTTTCTCACCAGTCTCTGGGTAAAGAAGTTTCTCCTGAATTCCCTATTGGGTTTATTAGTGACTACCTTATATTTATGGCCCCTAGTTTTGGATTCCCCCACAGGCAGACATATTTTCTCTACATCTGTCTCACAAAACCTTGTCATAATTTTAAAGAATTGTATTAGTTTGCCTGTTGGCCTTCCATTTTCTAGAGAAAAGAGTCCCTGCCAGTTTGGGTTTCCCTGCCTGGTATAATTGCTAGATCAGACAACTTAGCTTTCTTGTCATGGTCCACCTTAACTGCAAAGTTCTCCACATCATGGACCACCTTAGCTGCAAAGTTCTCCACGTCATGGACCACTTTAACAGCAGAGTTCTCTACATCATGGTCCACCTTACCTGCAACGTTCTCCACATCATGGACCACCTTAACAGCAGAGTTCTCCACATCATGGACCACCTTAACAGCAGAGTTCTCCACATCATGGACCACCTTAACAGCAGAGTTCTCCACATCATGGACCACCTTAACTTCAAAGTTCTCCACATCATGGTCCACCTTAACAGCAGAGTTCTCTACATCATGGTCCACCTTAACTGCAAAGTTCTCCTTGTCATGGTCCACCTTAAGTGCAGAGTTCTATTTATGGACCACCGTAACTACAAAGTTCTCCTTGTCATGGTCCACCTTAACTGCAGAATTCTAATCCTGGACCACCTTAACTGCAGAGTTCTAGTCATGGACCACCTTAACTGCAGAGTTCTAGTCATGGACCACCTTAACTGCAGATTTCTCCTTGTCATGGTCCACCTTAACTGCAGAATTCTAATCCGGGACCACCTTAACTGCAGAGTTCTAGTCATGGACCACCTTAACTGCAGAGTTCTCCTTGTCATGGTCCACCTTAACTGCAGAATTGTAGTCATTGACCCCCTTAACTGCAGAGTTCTCCTTGTCATGGTCCACCTTAACTGCAGAGTTCTAATGCTGGACCACCTTAACTGCAGATTTCTCCTTGTCATGGTCCACTTTAACTGCAGAGTTCTCCTTGTCATGGTCCACCTTAACTGCAGAGTTCTCCTTGTCATGGTCCACCTTAACTGCAGAGTCCTAGTCATGGTCCACCTTAACTGCAGAGTTCTCCTTGTCATGGTCCGCCTTAAATGCAGAGTCCTGGTCATGGTCCGCCTTAACTGCAGAGTCCTAGTCATGGACCACCTTAACTGGAGCATTCTCAGGTACCCAATGAAATGAGGGAACTTCCAGTGCTCTGTCTTGTCTCTGGCCTTCTTCAAATATAATTAAACACATCAGAAAAGGGAAAGGTAATAGTGTTACACAATTACACAGCTCTGTGCCATTGCTGATGGAATCTTGGTAACCCATCCTGTAACCAGTTGTCTGCAGAGAAATTGGCCTGCATCACGCTAGATTTCTGGACTCTAATTGAGCACTGGAGGTGAATTTTATGCGACGATTTCCCACGCCCAATCTCCCCAAATCAGCTACCAAATCAGGAGCCTCTGAGCACACACGGTGTAATGTCCAATTGTTCTGTGTGTCATGTTCCAGTCTATTATGAACTCTCAGTCAATACTTTAAAAATCTGAACGCAGTCTATTCAAGTGAACACCGCAATTCGGGTGACCTTTTAGCATTTTGTGCTCCAGACAGTCCTGAGTTTCAAGCAAATACCAAATTAAATACGGACATTCACATCCATCCAGGGAATTTACACATCCTTTTGTTTAAGGATGGATCATTATGAAAATAACTATGGCATTCCAGCCAGCTCACCTTTCAGTTTCACCATGGGCTAAAGAAACATCGAAACTCAATGTCTATTCGGCGAATGTGAATGGATCCCATCGAATGTCAAGGCATCAAACTGCAACGCAGGATGTGTAATCAACACACCAACCCTTTTTGGGAAAATGACTTTCAACTTGTACAAGCAACACGGCAAGGAAGCCACTTTCATCACCATTTTCTCAAGGGCAATTAGGGACGGGCAGTAAACCTGCTGGCCTAGCCAGTACTGCCCACATCCCGAGAACAAATTTTTAAAAAGCTATATAAGCAGCCAAGGGAATAAACAACAATACATTGAAAGTGGGAGAAGGCCTACCCCCAGCCTGTTCCAATTTCAAGTTCACCTGAGAACCAACCGCTTGGAAATTCAGCTACAAGAAGCCTTGCATCTTGCTGAGAACCCTCTACTTTACAAGGCCTTCACTCCTACTAAAACATCCAGAGGTCCAGATGCCAGGGAGGGGTGGTAGGGGGGTCCGAGGTCAGGGGAGGGGGCGAGGTTGGTGTGGAGGTGGGGTGAGGTTGTCGGGGGTTGTGGGCGATGGGGGGCTGCATCCCGTGGGGTAGGTCTACATCTTTACAATAGTTACCCAGAAGTTAGAAGAGGTTTTAATGCTGCTAACTTTTTTCTGGGTAACTATTGGTATAACCCCAGCGGAACCATCCTAAGTTTGCGATTTAAATCGCATTTTTGGATAGTTCCCAGCGCTAGCACCTCTGGGCAATTGCCGTGCAAACCCTTAACTGGGAACTTGCCAGAAGGATTCCCCAGTGCATCTTTTGGGTACCCCCCAAATCCAACACTGGGGAGTGCAGAAGTTATGGACCATTGATGCAAGCAGTAAAAAAGAAGCACATAAGTTTTTTCCATGACATGTGTTTCATTATCTGAGTCTGTTTACTATTAATGTTCACTGTGCTTGATTGGTTAAGCCTGGTGTGAACTCAGAGGAAAGTAAAAAAACTGTAGAAAGAGCTGGACACTAGAGCTGAAACATGGAGTAGACATTTTAAAGCACTGAGAACAAAACTCATTAAACATGTAGAGAGTAATGTCATCTGTGAGACGAAGTGTCATAGCTCTGAGACATAAAATATCTAATACATGGTGCCTGAAACAGGCATCAATCCCCTCTGAAGATGCTAATTTGCTGGGCTGGGTGATAAAGGGGCAAATGCTCATTTTAAACCACAAAACATAGCAGCAAACAAGAACCACTGAAGACGACTGGAGAAAAGACAAGTGCAGAGTGAGGCGGAGGTGAAGCAGTGAAACTCAAGGACAGATGTTCAGTGATCTCTGGACAGCTGGGCTTGCCCCTGATGCGCTGCCCGCCTCCCCGGGTTAAACCAGGCTCTCGGCCAACCTGCTGTGACCGCAAAACAAGGCCAGACACAAAGCCCCGAGGCCAAATGATAAAAGATGAGAAGGTAGGTTTTACGAATCTGCCCAGAGTGAACAATGGGAATGGGTGAGAGGTCCGCAGAGACCCACTGACTTTATATTTTTCTTGCCCAGCTTTGTAACAGAATCTTTCATCTTCCAAAACCAAGGTACATCTCTGAATCATTGCCTCCACATTGTGGAGGGACATGACATTGGCTGCTACATTCTCATACATTTACAGTACCTCATGCTGCTCACCAGGAGCAGTGCATATATTATTTTCGATTGAACCACCACTTTCCTTCAACATAGTAACATTTCCCCAGGTGCTTCACAAAAGGGTTATCAGACAAAAATTTGACATGAAGCCAAAGAAGGAGATATTAGAACAGGGGGTGGGGGGAGGGGGGGGTGCCCAAAAGCTTGGTCAAGAAGTAGATTTTAAGTTGGGTCTTAAAGGAGGGCAGAGAGGAAGATATTCGGAGAGGCATCTGAAGGCACAGCCATCAGTTGTGGTAAGTGGAATGCACAGAATTGGAGGATCAGTGAAATCTGGGAGAGCTGTGGGGTTGGAGATGGTCACAGAGTTGGAGAGCAACAAAACCTAGGAAGGATTTGAACATGAGGGTGAGAATTTTTTTAAATGAGCACCGAAATACTGTTTACATTAGGATAACTACACTTGGATTGATTTGGTTCTTAGATGAAGTAATACTTACTTGCAACCTTTACCTATTCCTCGAAGCAGGAGTTTAACTTTCTTAGTGTTCCTGCCCAAGTAATAGTTTTTCAGCACTCTCTTTCAATTACCAATTGAAGTCCCTCCAGCCACTTATCTGTCAGCACCCTGTCAGCATCAGTTTCTAGAACATTCAGTCACCCTTGACTTCTTTGCCACCATGGATCCCTGCTATCCATGGTGTTTTGTGTGGGGGTGTCTTGGCTCTTGCCAGTCATAAGAGAAAGATTATTTCTTTTAAGCAAGGTGCCAGCTAGGTTTTGATGCTGGCACTTTCACCCCTCTCCCGAGTCAGGAGGTTGTGGGTTTAGGCCCCATTTGAGCTCAAGTTCAGGGGCTGACATTGACAGCGCAGTGTTACTGAGGCAGGGCTGCACCTTTGCTTGGGGCATTAAAGCCAGCCCCCAACTGCCCCCTCAGGTGGAGGTAAAAGACCCACTGGCAGTATTTTGAAGAAGAGAAGCAACTTACCCATTGCACCCTGGCCAACATTTATCCCTCAGCCAGCAAACAGGAGACCCAATCATTAACACATTGCTGTTTGTCGGAGTTCACTATGGGCAAATTGGATGTTGCGTTTCCTGCATTACAACACTTTAAAAGCGCTTAATTGGTCACAAAGCTCAAGAAGCTCTTCGGGGGGCATTCAGGGGTTGTGCTCGGCGCTATGTAAATTCAAGTCTTTCTTTTATTCCCTCTAGTGCTAATACACTCACATCCACACTCAAGCGTGTTTTATTCAGTGCATTTTGCAACATATAAGGTTTAAACAGGGATTTGATTAACACAAAGACTGCATGAGAGAGTGTGGGAGGGACCTGAGCAGTCTGAACACATGCTGATGACACAAGTGCACACTCATTTCAAGTTGTGTTATTATAGGTGACAAGAATTGCTCCTAGTGTGCACTGTTTCGAATCTAAAACATGACTTAAATTAATTAGACTCACCAATTATTGCTTTAATTGGTGTTTTCCGTTTGCCAGCAGTCATGTGTTAAACAGGAACTTGAAAGTGCTTGACATTTTAACTCTGGCTGATGGCTTAAAATGGTGTTATCAGACAGGCGGCCCACTATACTCCCTGCCCGTTTGTCCCTACCAGTGACGTTGTATGGCAGGTAGCTAACTCCATTATCGCCCATCTCGTCCAAAGTTAAATCATCAACGTGGAGCCTTACCTATAGCACTGAGCTAAGGGTAGTCTAGGAAAAAATAACCGACACGTGTTAGAGTCCATGGTATTGCTTCACAACCTTGTTTCCTGCGCTGCAGCAGTGGAGGTTACTGTTGTACAACTGGTTTGCCACTGCCTCCCACTTTTCATTGCATGAGGAAGGGATGAACGGCCAACAAACACAGACCAGAGGCGGTGTATCGATTTGAAACGTGAAGGAGCTGTGCGCAATGGTTTTAAGTGACACTGAAGGCAGTAAATCTCCACCAGCTGGACACCTCGCCTGGCAGCAATGTGCAGACATAAAACGTTGTGATTTATTTTTTCCATACAACGGGCAGAAATATAACCGGACCACCTGGGGTTTCAGCTGCTTTCCCTTTTGTATGTCACAGAAAGCAGCGGCATCTACCTCATAAAGCCCTTGGAGTGTCCTTTACACTACAGTCAACTTTTCCACTAAGTCTTCAGTCACTCCTTCCAGGGCCAGTGTTTACCAGTCATGTGAGATGTCCTTCCCATTAAAAATGCACCTCAGTGCGACTATATGAAAGGTTTAGCCGTCCCGCACTCTCCGCATTGAGCTGCGTGCAAAGGGGGCAAAGATCAAAGAGTAAAGGGTACCAGGTTGACCCCTTCTTCCTTCAGGTATGGCTCAAGGTGGGAGACCAGGAGGTTCTTCCCACACATGTTTGTTCTTGAAACTCTGACTGATTGCAAAGCAATAACACATCTCACAATGGAGTGTTTTGGAAGTTAACAAAGTAAAGACTTGCATTTCAATAGCAGTTTCAGGGTATCCCAAAGCGCCTTACAGCCAATGAAATACTTTCGAAGTATAGTCACTGTTGTAACATAGGACACATGGGCAGCCAATTGTGCACCCACAGACAGCAGTGAGATAATGTCTGATAATCTGTAATTCTTCAGTGATGTTGGTCGTGGGATCATTTTTGCCAAACCACAACACCACCCCGGAGCTCTGATCTTTTCCTGTGCAACCTTTCACATCTCATCCGACAGACAGCTCCTCAGGCAGTGTGACAATCCCTCAGCACTGCAGTGGGAATGTCATCCTGGACAATATGCTATAGGCTCTGGACTAGCATCACCAGAACACCTCACATACAAATGTCATGGTTTTATTTTACTTAATAGCTTTTTTATCTAGCTGAATGGCTCACCATTGCCATAATCTGGATGTGAAGTTTTATAAGGTAGGAATGATACACTGCACTGCATAATGTATTATACCGCTACTGAGGTGGAACTGTTAAAGTTCTGGCCTGTCTCTTTCAGACCATAATATCCAAGTGTTGTAAATAGGCACATTCTAAGGTTAGGTAGAGACTAACTGCAATTGACTTCAGTGTTTTGACAAATGGCAGCGAAAGCAAGTCAAGCTCTGATGCCCCCCCCACACCCCCCCCCCCCCCCCCCCCCACCCCCCCCCCCCCCCCCCCCTCCCCGCACCACCCCCGGCCAAGTTGAACAGTCCATGTATGCGTGGCCCAGATGTGGAGAACTGCAGCTGTGTCAGCCACAGGTTAGATTTTACATTCACTCATAGGATGAAACTTTACACCAATCCCTCACTATCAACATCCTGGAAGTTATAATTGACCAGAAAATGACCAGGACTGGCCATAAAATACCATGGCTACAAGAGCGGGGCTGGGAAGTCTGCGGAGAGTGACCCCCCTCCTGACTCCCCAAATCCTGTCCACCATCTACAAGGCACAAGTCAGGAGTGTGATGGAATACTCCCCACTTGCCTGGATGAGTGCAGCTCCCACAACACTCAAGAAGCTCGACACCATCCAGGACAAAGCAGCCCCGCCTGATCAGCACCCCATCCACAAACTTAATCATTCACTCCCTCCACCACTGACGCACAGTAGCAGCAGTGTGCACCATCTACAAGATGCACTGCAGCAACTCATCAAGGCTCCTTCAACAACACCTTCCAAACCTGCAACCTCTACCATCTAGAAGGACAAGGGCAGCAGACGCATGGGAACACCACCACCTGGAAGTTCCTCTCCAAGCCACTGACCATCCAGACTTGGAAATATATCGGCCGTTCTTTCAGTGTCACTGGGTCAAAATCCTGGAACTCCCTCCCTAACAGCACAGTGGGTGTACCTACACCACACGGGCTGCAGTGGTTCAAGAAGGCAGCTCACCACCACCTTCTCAAGGGCAATTAGGGAGGGTCAATAAATACAGCCTTGATGCCCACACCTTGTGAAAGAATATTTAAAAAGTCACATGCCCGGACAGTGTACTCCCACGTGAGTTCACTTCACATGAAGGGAGCATGGTTCATAGGACAGTCCCCATGCCTGAGCCTCACGTCCTCAATTAACTTCACAGCCTAAAAACTGGGACGACAAGACAAATATTTATTTTACCTGCCCTCCTACAATGGGCCATTATGTGGTGCCACCTTTTTTCAGAGAACAAACGAATATAGATTTCTAGTCAGACAGGTTTCTGCACTTTGTGATTCTGGCCCGGCTCCAACATTTTGTTTAAAGTTGGCCCAGTCTTGTGTTCATAAAACATGGATCCAAATTGCAATCAAAGCACAAAATCAAGGCCATCAGTAGCTTAGTTCTGTCATGTTTGTTATTATTAGAGTCACAAGATGATGTCCTGCATTGTTACCATTACAACTTGGACACTTTTGTTGTCATCATAGCCTGGGTGTGGCTGTTAGCATTGTCTTGCTTCTTCTCTGGCTTTGTTCAAGCCTGTTTCAGTCTGAGTCTCAATGCTATCCACCCATCTCATTTTCCTTCTCACTCTTCCATTTTTACCCTCGGCTTCTCCTCCAGTTGTTGCCAAGGACAAGGCTGTTGGGTCTTCATTTCCAAGGTCTGTACTTGGCGAGCTTTCTCTCTCTAACTGTACATGGTAAATCCTTTTGATTCCAGAAATTCTGTTCTTGATCCAACCCACACATTGGTCTTTCTGTCCAACCAGCAGATCCTGAGCAGCCTCCGCTATCCCCACATTTCAGAAGCTGTTCGCCTCCTCTCACCCTCTTTCTTCCTTGCACATGTATCGACCATTAAACAGTCACTGGGTCAAAATCCTGGAGCTCCCTCCCCAACAGCACTGCACAGCCATCTCCCAACAGCGATGGTTCAACAAAGCGGCTCACCACAGCCTTCTCAAGGGCAGTTAGGGACGGGCGATGAATGCTGGCCTTGCCAGCAATGCTCACATCCAAGTGATGAATTTTTAAAAAGGAGTCAAGGAGTCAGAGGTTGGCGCAATGAGAAATGTTATCCTCTTCATCCAGCCAGTTACTTCTCTCTCTCTGAGATCACCAACATGAGATCATTTCAATGTCCACTTACATTCAGCGAGGCTCTTTCCTCACAGGATTCACACTCGTCTGTCCCTCGTTATTCTCCCTTCCTTATCTCTTCTTATAATTTTCACCCTTCTCTTATTTTTCCATAAGTTAATATTTCTCACTCTCTTCATTCATGCCATATTTCACACTCTCTCCATCTATTTAATATTTCCCAGTTTCTCCTGTCATCCACAACTCTCAGCCTCCCTGACCATCTCGTAACTCTCACTCTCCTCACTTGATCGCCGAACATCTTTAAGGCAACGTCAGGTGAAATTGGGAAGCCATCCCCGCCCCGCCTTCCGACAGGGAACATCCAAACACCAACAAAGAGCTTCACAGGGGTCCGTTGCTGTCAGGATCCTGCGTGTTTAACTCTACTTGTTGTAGAGGATCAGCAAAGACCAGACAGCAAAATATACTCATGGGGTAGAATTTTCAGCATATCAGGCGGACGGGCCTGACCCAATCTCCAGCGGGCGGGTAGCAGGTCCCTGCCAGAGAAGCGGGCCGCGCCGCCATTTTATGTGGGCGGGCCAATTAAGTCCCGCCCCCAGTGTGACATCCGGTGGGAAGCGCTATGCGCTCCCTGTGTGGGTGGGAAGGGGATTCCCCAAAAGCGAGAGTGCGTTCTTTCATGCATGCACACGAAAGAGCGCACACCTCCCTGCGGCTAAGTGCAGCCTCAGGGAGATCGCTGACACTTTGTAAAAGGTTAAAAATAGAAAAGAAAAAATTCCCTAACAAGTCCCCTCATGTGACAATGTCACATGAGTTGGGACATGTTCATAATTTACAGAATAACTTCATTAAAGTTTTTAAAACCCAGCATGAAACCTCATCCCACCAATGGATGGGGTTTCATGTTTTCTCTAGTTCCTGCCGGGGCTCCTGGCTGACCTGCCGACCTTAAGGTTGGACGGGCAGGTCCTTTAATTGTTTAAATGATCCTGTCAATGGCCTCAATTGGCCACTGACAGGTCAGCGGGCCCGCAGCTGATTTTGCTGCACCCCCGCCTTCCTGGAAATTTAAATGGGGCGGGGTGACGTCCGGGGGTTTTGCCCGACATCATCCCGCGTCATCTTACCTGTCGGTGAGCGGGCCCCTCCCCCTGCTCACCAATGGCAAAGTTCTGCCCATAGTGAACTTGTCTGCTGAAGATATCTGTGGTGTAAAAGCTGAATGGGCAGAATTTCCTCTGTGGGCTCCAGGGGTCAGAAGCCCACACTGTGTGGGGAGCAGTCACTTGACAAAGAATTTCCCCGAATTGGCCAATTAATGGCCAGAGGGCAGGCTCTCTGTCCAATGAGGCACGGTGGGCAGGTTCCGGATTTCAGCGAGCAGTAGCAGCAAAAGCAGATAGGAGAGAGAGGGCACTTCAAAATGGAGGCACCCTCTTTCCAACTTCTTCAAATTTAAAGTAAAAAATAGGTCAAGCTGCTGGGGCCACCGCTTTTGCCGGGGAGGGAAAGCCCCTCCACAGGCCGGCCTGCGACTCCAGGTGAAGCCTGACCGGCAAGGAAGGCCTCTAATCCTGCGTGGAGTGCTGGCTCCCCCAGTCTGTCAACTCTGGGCAGCTGCTCTGTCCTCCACCACCTCCAGACACCTGGCAATCAAATGCAAAATCCAAGCTGATCTCCGACAATAGGTCTTTAAATAGTTGAGTCGGCTACCCACCACTCATGGGCGGGTTGTCCTGTCAACCAATCCACCTCTAGGAAAGGGGCCTGGGTCAGGAGGGAGCTGGGGAAGTGCCACACAGGCCAGCTGCCTCCTCTGGGGCCTAAAAATTCAACCTAGTTTGTCCTCGTCGCATCTGCCTTATGCATGTCACTGCCTTCTCTGCTGTGCTTTTCGAACAGGCTGGACTTCACTGAGTGTTCCTTTAGCCAAGAGAGCAACGCTGACAAGCGGAAGCTCTGGGTGTTACCACAAACCGCCATCAATGGCCTGTGTCTGTGACTAAACCAGAAGGGCTGGTACCAGTGCCAGGTTTAAGCCTCAATATCCCAACTCCCATCTGCCAGTCTCCCTATACCACCTTGGCATGGTTTTCTTCATGTTCTGCACTGCCCCATGCAAGGCTGGTACAGTGGGCATTTAACGAACGATCATGACCAGCTGTAGCCGCTATCAGACCAGCCCCTGGGTGATGGGCATGACTCAGGGGTAGCATTCTCACCTCTAAGTCGGAAGTTTCGAGTGGGTTCAAGTCCAATGCAGTGTTGAAGAAGTGCTGCACCGTTGGAGGTGCCTTCTGGATGAGACATTAAGCCTGATCGCTCAGGTGGATGAGGCGTGAGGAGCAACACAGGGAAATTATGCTCTGATGGGTGATCAAGGAGAAGGGGACATCATCTTAATATTGGAGGCAGGCTATTCAGGAGTGAAGTCAGGGAGCACTTTTTCACACAAAGGGCAGTGGAACTCTGAAACTCTCTCGTGCCCCTCCCCAAAAGCTAGGGGGCACTTGGAGCTTTTGTGATATTTGGTAGGTAAGGGCATCAAGGGATATGGAATTAAAGTGGTGGATGAGGTTTAGCTACAGGTTAGCCGTGCTCTAGTTGAATGGGGGAGCAGATTCAAGGGCCCAAGTCGCCTCCTCCTGTTCCTGTGCTCCTACGAAATGTTGGTAGAACATTTTAGGGATGTTAGACGTCAGCCAAATGGGGTTATGAAGGACCAGCCCAGCTGTCCATAAAGGGGAAAAGGAGACAGAAACTTACTGTTAAATCAACCCCATGCTACCGTTGTACGCTATAACCTCTCCATGTTGTATATTTTATACCTCGGAGCTATGCAGAAATGACACTAGTTTCTAGGTTTATTCACAGTGCATTAAAATGTCTACTTCGGGCTTCAGTTCCAGCTTTTAGCTCTTTCAATAGTTTGTCTACTTTTCTCTGAGTCCACAGCCGGGTTTAACCAATCAAGCACAGTGAGCAACAACTGTAAACAGACTCACATGATCAAACACAGAACAATTGAACAATTAAACACTGCAGAATGCCCGAGACCGAGTCATTTCTGGATTTTGGAATTTTCTGGATTATACGATGACGTTATAATGCCTGACCACAATGGTGTGGACCAGAAAACACCGCCGATAGATATACTTCTGTAGAAATGCAGGGAATACCTTGCACTGTGCCCACGATACTCGTTTAACAAGTACGACAACAGGTATTTAATAAGTTTTCATCTTAGCCAAACCGGGAAGCTTGAGGTCCCCGGGTGTAAGTCCCAGGACCTGACTACTTTTACTAACTCTGTTTTCTTTATCATGCTGTATTATTTCCAAGCTATTGGGCTTGGTGGCCGTCTATCACTGTAAGAAGTTCCATTCTGTGATGTGGTATTTCACTGGGAACGGGATGCCCTCCTTTGACCTGTTTGTGGAAGTTAGGCGAATCTTCAAGTTGTGTTTTCGAGCAGCTAGGGCCATGAAGCTGCAGTGTTGATTCTGCCAGGGCACCATGTTGGTCACGTTGGCGGCATTAGTCGGCATTAGTCCTCAGTCTATTGGGGCCATCGCCATCGAGAGAAATTCTATCATTTAGAAAGTCAAACTCCACAGTGGCGACAAGAATAATTGGATATGCTTGCTGATTGGAAGCTCTTGGGTTGCCTCTGCCCTCCTGGATGGCCTGCTCATAATGGGCTACCACTGCCAGTGACACAGGAACAGTCAAGCAGTGAATCCATTGGTCTACTAAAAACACTTCCAGACTACAGGATGTTTCCAGACTTTGCACTGGAGAGGCTGCCATGTATCTCATGAAGCCTCACGTTTCTGTAAAGGCATCTTCCTGTACAATGCACGTAACACAGATATCGGCGGGTAAGTCAGTCTCCGACAATAGCTGAGTATAAAAGTGAACCATCAGCTTGGGCCGTGGTGGTCACCATCTTTGTCATTCGCCATCCTCTGTGTGGGTATGTCTTAACATCCTGTGCATATTCGCAATACAACCCTTACCACCTGCTTGATCCCTTGCATCCAGTTATAAGGTACCAGCAAGAAAATGTGTATTTGTTTTTATTCGTCCACGGGATGTGGGCTTTGTTGGCTGGGCCAGCATTTATTGCCCATCCCTAGTTGCCCTTGAGAAGGTGCTGGTGAGCTGCCTTCTTGAACCGCTGCAGTCCATGTGGTGTAGGTACACCCACAGCGCTGTTAGGGAGGGAGTTCCAGGATTTTGACCCAGTGACAGTGAAGGAATGGTGATATATTTCCAAGTCAGGATGATGAGTGGCTTGGAGGGGAACTTGCAGATGGTGGTGTTCCCATGTGTCTGCTGCCCTTGTCCTAGGCGGTAGAAGACATGGGTTTGGAGGAGCCTTGGTGAGTTCCTGGGGGAAGAAAAATTGAAGCTGACTCCTAATGTGAGTGTAGCATTTCGTGGCTGAAAAGGGGTGGTGGGGGTTGACTTATAGGCTGAGTACATGCAAAAATACGACTGTTGGAGCGGCAAAAAATGGGATTTTCTTATACGCCAAATCGATCTATATGCCACGATCTACGGTAATCTTGGTTTAGCCGCAGAAAAACCATTTTAAAAGGAAAGTGCTTACCATAGCAACAGCTAGTTCACACAGGAACCCCACAGATACCTGAGAAATAAAGAGGTATCTTCAGAGTGAAGCTCAAAGGAGGAGACACCTTAAAGTGAAAAGCAACAGTTCAGATAGTTACTCATATATTTACTGTCAAATGGGAGTGAGCACACCACACCATTAAAGAAAGAAAAAACTTGAATTTATACAGCATCTTTCAAGACCTCTAGAGTTTCCAAAGCATTTGACAACCAATTAAATACTTTTTGACGGGAATTCACTGTCGCAGTATAGGAAACACAGCAAGCTCCCACAAGTAGCAATAAGATAAATGATCTCTTCCAGTGAGATTGGTTGAGGGATAAATGGTGGTTCAGACACCAGAGGAGCTCCCCTCATCTTCTTCAAAATAATGCCATGGGACCTCTGAAAAGTAATCTCATCTAAATGATGGCAGCTCTGACAGTAAAGCACTCACCCAATACTGCACTGGTGTCAACCTAGATTCTAGGCATGAGTCTCTGAATAGGGACTTGAAGTCACAACCTTCTGATGAAGAGGTAGGAGTGTTAATCGCTCAGACAAGTGTGCAGCGTCGCTTGGTCTTAAGTGAGCCTTTCATACGGTTCCTCTTTCACATAAATCTCTCCTTAAATCAGTAAAGTGACGCTGAAATCCCTTTTCAGATCCCTGGAGGGAGCCTGGTGCAACCCAAAAGCAAACAGCTTGGAGGCAATTCTGAGGAGGTCCCCTTCCAGGGCTGACTCTGGAAGCTGCCACTTAGAGCTGCCCTCATGGACTGGAGGACATGAAGGCTCCTAGCCACAAGGCTTTAAAGGTTACTACACTTTCCATTTTAGTGGGCCAGCAAATCTTCAGTCCTTAGGATCTTCTGGCTGCTGTTTAAGATCAATAAGAAGGCCGAGGGTCTAGCAGTTAGGTTGCATCCCCAGTTCCACCATAATTCCCAACGAGTCAAAGGGGGGAGTAACACCAGAGCCATTTTCAGCAAGGCTGAGATCAGTTTCTAGATATGTGTTGTCATTGCCTTAGCTCTACCTCCTCACGATTTGGGGTGTTGTAAAACGGGCCATCACGTGTCAAGTTATTGACAAATGACAATGTTCTCCAGTTGAATTTCCAGCAAAAATACCTGGTTATTCAGCAACTGTCGTAAACTCTGCCCACTCTCCTCTCCCTGGTTCAGCTGAGTCAGACCGTTGGGTATCCCTGATGTCCTGTTTAGCCCTGAACCAGGCTTTGTAATGTTCAAAAGTGTTTGTAGTGCCAATTGTTCTATGTTTGATATTGTTAAGTCTGGTAATGATGTATGCTCACTGTACTTGATTGGTTAAGTCTGGGTAATGACTCAGCTGGAGTAAACAAAGAGGCAGCTAGAAGCTGAGCTGTAAGCATGATTGTAGATATTTTGTGACTGGGGAGATATTTTAAGCACTGTAAATAAACCTGTTGCAGACTTAGAAACTGGTGTCATCTCTGCATTGCTCTGAGGTAAATCGAATATATAAAATATACAACAAACAGATGAACAGGCTTCAAATCTCACGTTCTACTTGTCACAGACAGAATGTATGTGCTTTCTTACTGCCCATAGTCAGTATGTTTCATATGGAAAGAGGTGCATCTTTTCTTACCCGTGGATCATGTATTCCAATTAAATAATTCAGTGGCAAGCTTTTGTGAGTTCAAATAAAAAAAGGTATTTATTCTCATAAACTTACCTTGAATTAACACAAAGTCGCACACTCAGTCTCTCTCTCTCTCTCTCTCTCTCATTCACACGCACACAAAAAAAGAGTGGATACAGATAAAGAAAGTGCTCTTTTAAAGATTACAATCAACACAGTCTCTGATTTATGATTTCTCGTCTCCCACAGGACAGGCCTATGGTTTCTTGAATGGATTCAATGAATTAAAGTTGAAGAGAGGGTCTTGTAAAGTGAAGGGTTCCCAGTAGGTTGCGAGATTACATGTGGTTGAATATTCAGGAAATTGGCTCTCAGGTGAACTTTAAAACTGGAACAGGTTAAGCGCTTAGGCAGCTTGATGACCTGCAACTAGTTTCAGAGTCTTCTTCTCAGACTGGCTGATGACTGATCGCTCACTTAAGACCAAGCGACGCTGCGCACTTGTCTGGGCGATTAACACTCCTACCTCTGTGATCTGCTGGGCCCTGGAGTAATAAGGTTGTGGCCCCTGAAACCAGCTTCGATCACATGACTGCTGGGTTAACACTTCTGAGACTCACCCAGTCTAGTTTGGATGGGGAAGGCCTTTGTGATACAATGGGAAGTTGATAATGGCCATTGAGTTTCAATTTTCCCTTTTGCCCAGTATGAAACCAGGAGACAGGCAGCCTGGAAACTCCATAATCTTTAGGCATTGACCCATCCTTAAACAGTGGAATGTGTGAATTCCACAGATAGCTGTGAGGTACCCTCATCTCTGCCCACAATATTTTTATTCATTCATGGGATGTTGGCATTGTCAGCTGAGAATGGAATGGCTTTCTAGGTCATTTCAGAGTGCATTTAAGAGTCAACCACAGTGTAGGTTTGGAGTCACATATAGGCCAGACCGAGCAAGGATGGCAGATTTCCTTCCCTTAAGGGAACCAGATCATTTTTTTATGACAATCAACAATGGTTTCATGGTCACCATTAGAATTTTAATTCCAGATTTTTTTTATTGAATTCAAATTTCACCATCTGTTGTGCTGGGATTTGAACCCAGGTGGCCAGAGTGTTACCCTGGGTATTTGGAGTACCAGCCCAGTGACAATACCATACACCAACGCCTCCCCCAAATTAATTAAGTATTCACCAGAGACTTGATACTGTCTGTAGACCAAATGCCAAAAGTCACATGAATTGCAGCAGCCTCTTAAAGGATTGTTTGTACCCTAATTTTTAAAAGTATTGACTGAAAGTTCATAATATGATGTGGAAGTACTAGGCATGACATACTCTTCACTAAAACAACTTACTTGCATCTCTGCATGTTGCCTACCTGTGCTCCTACCTTACCCACGCAGCCACAGAAAACCTTATTCACATTTTCATTGCTTCAAGACTTGACTTCTCCCATTACTGGCTTCCCAAACTCTCTGCTCTACAAGCCTCCAGCTTGTCCAAATCCCCCACTGATCATTTCTTGCCCCACATCAGGTCCTCATTAACCTCCCCTCAGTTCCCATCTTCCAACATGCTGAATTCAAACCTCTCCATGGTCTTGCTTCACCCTCCCTCTTCATGTCCCTCCAGCCCTACCTCATCCATGGCTCAGTGGACCTCTGTGTCAGAAAGCTATAGGTTGAAGTCCAACTGAAGGGATTTAAGCACAAATCCTAACAGGACAAACCATACAAATACTGTGGCTACAAGGGCAAAGGTTGGGAATTCTGCAGCGAGTAACTCACCCCCTGACTCCCCTAAGCCTGTCCACCATCAACAAGGCACAAGTCAGGAGTGTGATGGAATACTCTTCACTTGCCTGGATGAGTGCAGCTCCCACAAGAAGCTCAAAACCATCCAGGACAAAGCAGCCCGCTTGATCGGCACCCAGAACCACCTTTAACAATCACTCCGTCCTACACCAATGCATAATGTCAGCATGCAAACCATCTATAAGATGAACTGCAGCAACTTACCAAGCTACAGCACCTTCCAAACCCATGACTCCTGTAGTGATCAATTGTTTAATTGTTCGGTGTTTGATTATGTATGTCTGTTGACTGCTCAGTGTGATTGGTTAAGCCTGGGTGTAGTGACTGAGAAAAAGAAACTAAACTGTAGGCAAGCTGCTATTAGCTCAAGAGCAGACATTTTCAAACGTTGAACAAAACCCCTGTTACACACGTGGAAGCTCGTGTGTCATCTCTGCATATCTCCAAGGCATAAAACACAACCACCTCTACCACCTAGGAGGAGACAGGCAGCAGGCGCATGGGAAAACCACAATCTGCCAGTTCTCCTCCAGGCCATATATCATCCTGACTTGGAACTATGTCATAGTTCCTTCACTATCGCTGGATCAAAAACCGGGAACTCTCTTCCCAGCAGCACTGTGGGTGTACCTACGCCACGTGGACTACAGCAGTTCAAGGAGGCGGCTTACCACCACCTTCTCAAAGACAATCATGGGATCAGTAACAAATACTGGCCTTGGCAGCAACACCAACGTTGCATGAAAATAAAAACCGTAATCCATCTCGATACCCCAGCGCAATACTGAGGGAAGACTGTGACCCCTGCTGTCTATAACAACTAATAATCGGTGAGCCTTCAGTAGTCTCAGCCTTGCTCTGAGCTCCCTTCCTACAACCCTGCCCTGTGTTCCTTCTTGCACCCTGCACCACCTCCCCCCCCGCCCCCGCCCACCCCCTCCTCTTTTCGGCTGTATGTTCGATCACCTCTTCAACTGCTGAGTGACTGCTCATTCTTCGGTGACATCCATTAGGACATTCTTTAAAGCTGCCTCCTGAACAGGAGCTGGTTTTCTCCCCTCTACTGCGCTCCCGAGGCTTGGGCACTGGGACTTGCTGCTTGGTGTGGTTTGCTGCATTCTCCTGTTCAGCTTCTCCATTCACTAATTAATGATGCGCGTGAGGTGTTTTATTTATATAAAGCATAAAACAGTCGTAAAATACATGTGCAAGCAACAGTCCCCATAGCAAACAAAAATATTGATTCAAAGATAGAAGCCAAGTTATGTCAATTCATTAAATGTCATTATGTCTGGACCAGATCAATGAAAGGTTTGAAATATTAACAAAATGGCAAGCGTCAGTTAACCCTTTTCTTCACCTTCGATATTTGCACACTGTCCCACAATGATAACTTGACACAGTGACACACCGGATAAATTAAGTTTTAGAAACTTCCGAGGCTTAAAGGTCAGTTTGAATTCTCTGACCATTATCACGCTCAATAGCCCATTCATACACCACCCGGAACTGACTGAGTCATCCTTTTGGACACAGCAGGGGCTTGCGTTGGAGGTTATCACCCTCTCAGAGTCTATTTGGCAATCACTTAATGTCAGAAGAAAGGCCTCAAAAGCACTGAATGCATCAAGGCCCAAGCCCTGGGTGCAAACCCATTCAAGCACTGAGAAGCTGACAATTACTGTCGATGACCATTACTGATCTATTGAGGACTTGTTACAATTGATTCATAACACATTTTACTCATCTCCAAACCGGTAGGGAATGGATTACCATCCCCGTCAAAATGAAGATGTCAGTCGTGGCTCAGTTGGAGGCATTTTCTCTCTCACGCCCGAATTGCAAAGTTGTGGGTTGAAGTTCAACTCCGGCACAAGGAGCCTGAGCTGACACTCTTAGTGCAGCGCTGAGGGAGTGCAGCACTGTCAGAGCTGCCCCCTTTCAGGATAGATATTAAACCTACTGCCCTGTCTCTCTAGTGAATATCTGAGACTGTGTGACACTTTTTCAGAGCAGGAACATTGTCTCCAGTGGCCTGGCTAAGGTCCATCCTTCGATTAGCATACGAAAATAGATTCTCTGGTCATTGTCACACTGCTGTTTTGAAGGCATGCGGTGTGTAAATTAGCAGCTGTGCTCTACATTACAACAATCTCTACACTTCAAAGTATTTAAGTGCCTGTAGAGCCAGTTGAGATGGTTGGTGGCTGTGAAAGATACTATATAAATGCAAGTCTTCCTTTCATATTTTCCTGTATCAGAAATGGATTACTTGCCCTGTATTGAGGATGGATTACTGCCCCTGAATCAGGAATGGATTATTTCCCCTGTATCGGGAATGGATTACTGCCCCTGTACCCGGAATGAATTACTGCCCCTGAATCAGGAATGGATTACTGCCCCTGAATCAGGAATGGATTACTGCCCCTGAATCAGGAATGGATTATTTCCCCTGTATCGGGAATGGATTACTGCCCCTGTACCCGGAATGAATTACTGCCCCTGAATCAGGAATGGATTACTGCCCCTGAATCAGGAATGGATTATTGCCCCGTGCCAGGAATGGATTATTTCCCCTGTATCGGGAATGGATTACTGCCCCTGTACCCGGAATGAATTACTGCCCCTGAATCAGGAATGGATTACTGCCCCTGAATCAGGAATGGATTACTGCCCCTGAATCAGGAATGGATTATTTCCCCTGTATCGGGAATGGATTACTGCCCCTGTACCCGGAATGAATTACTGCCCCTGAATCAGGAATGGATTACTGCCCCTGAATCAGGAATGAATTACTGCCCCTGAATCAGGAATGGATTACTGCCCCTGAATCAGGAATGGATTACTGCCCCTGTATCGGGAATGGATTACTGCCCCTGTACCCGGAATGGATTACTGCCCCCGTACCCGGAATGAATTACTGCCCCTGAATCAGGAATGGATTACTGCCCCTGAATCAGGAATGAATTACTGCCCCTGAATCAGGAATGGATTACTGCCCCTGTATCGGGAATGGATTACTGCCCCTGTACCCGGAATGGATTACTGCCCCTGTACACGGAATGAATTACTGCACCTGAATCAGGAATGGATTACTGCCACTGAATCAGGAATGGATTACTGCCCCTGAATCAGGAATGGATTACTGCCCCTGAATCAGGAATGGATTACTGCCCCTGAATCAGGAATGGATTATTTCCCCTGTATCGGGAATGGATTACTGCCCCTGTACCCGGAATGAATTACTGCCCCTGAATCAGGAATGGATTACTGCCCCGAATCAGGAATGGATTACTGCCCCTGTACCCGGAATGGATTACTGCCCCTGAATAAGGAATGGATTACTGCCCCTGAATAAGGAATGGATTATTGCCCCTGTACCCGGAATGGATTACTGCCCCTGAATCAGGAATGGATTACTGCCCCTGTACCCGGAATGGATTACTGCCCCTGAATCAGGAATGGATTACTGCCCCTGTACCCAGAATGGATTACTGCCCCTGTACCCAGAATGGATTACTGCCCCTGTACCCGGAATGGATTACTGCCCCTGAATCAGGAATGGATTACTGCCCCTGAATCAGGAATGGATTACTGCCCCTGTACCCGGAATGGATTACTGCCCCTGAATAAGGAATGGATTACTGCCTGTGTACCCGGAATGGATTACTGCCCCTGAATCAGGAATGGATTACTGCCCCTGTACCCAGAATGGATTACTGCCCCTGTACCCGGAATGGATTACTGCCCCTGAATAAGGAATGGATTACTGCCCCTGAATAAGGAATGGATTACTGCCCCTGTACCCAGAATGGATTACTGCCCCTGAATCAGGAATGGATTATTGCCCCGTGCCAGGAATGGATTACTGCCCCTGTACCTGGAATGGATTACTGCCCCTGAATAAGGAATGGATTACTGCTCCTGTACCCAGAATGGATTACTGCCCCTGAATCAGGAATGGATTACTGCTCCTGTACCCAGAATGGATTACTGCCCCTGAATCAGGAATGGATTATTGCCCCGTGCCAGGAGTGGATTACTGCCCCTGTATCGGGAATGGATTACTGCCCCAGTATCAGGAATGGATTACTGCCCGTGTACCCGGAATTGATTACTCCATCTCTATTGGGGATGGATTACTGCCCCAGAATTGGAATGGATTACTGCCCCTGTACCCGGAATGTATTACTGCCCTTGTACCCGGAATGGATTACTGCCCTTGTACCCGGTATGGATTACTGTCCTTGTACCCGGAATGGATTACTGCCCTTGTACCCGGAATGGTTTACTGCCCTTGTATCCGGAATGGATTACTGTGCCTCTATCGGGGATGGATTACTGCCCCTGTACCCAGAATGGTTTACTGCCCCAGCACCCGGAATGGATTACTGCCCGTTTACCCGGGATGGATTATAGCCCCTGTACCCGGAATGGATTACTGCCCCTGAATCGGAATGGATTGCTGCCCGTGTACCTGGAATGGATTACTGCTCATGTACCCAGAATGGATTACTGCCCCTGTACCCAGAATGGATTACTGCCCGTGTACCCGGGATGGATTACTACCCTTGTATCAGGAATGGATTACTGCCCCTATACCCGGAATATGTTACCGCCCGTGTACCCAGAATGGATTACTGCTCATGTACCCAGAATGGATTACTGCCCGTGTACCCGTAATGGATTACTGCCCGTGTACCCAGAATGGATTACTGCCCCTGTACCCGGAATGGATTATTGCCCCTGAATCAGGAATGGATTACTGCTCATATACCCAGAATGGATTACTGCCCGTGTACCCGGAATGGATTACTGCGTCTCTATTGGGGATGGATTACTGCCCCTGAATCGGAATGGATTACTGCTCCTGTATCAGGAATGGATTACTGCCCCTCTACCCAGAATGGATAACCGCCCCTGTATCAGGAATGGATTACTGCCCCTGTACCCAGAATGGATTACTGCCCCGATACCCGGAATGGATTACCGCCCCTGTACCCGGAATGGATTACTGCCCCGATACCCGGAATGGATTACCGCCCCTGTACCCGGAATGGATTACTGCCCCGATACCTGGAATGGATTACTGTCTCTGTACCCAGAATGGATTACTGCCCCAGCACCCACAATGGATTACAGCCTGTGTACCCAGGGTGGATTACTACCCCTGTATCAGGAATGGATTACTGCCCCTGTATCGGGAATGGATTACAGCCCCTGTACCGGGAATGGATTACTGCCCCTGTATCAGGAATGGATTACTGCCCCTGTATCGGGAATGGATTACTGCCCCTGTATCAGAAATGGATTACTGCCCCTGTACCCAGAATGGACTACTGCCCCTATATCGGGAATGGATTACTGCCCCTGTATCAGGAATGGATTACTGCCCCTGTACCCAGAATGGACTACTGCCCCTATATCGGGAATGGATTACTGCCCCTGTATCAGGAATGGATTACTGCCCCTGTATCGGGAATGGATTACTGCCCCTGTATCAGAAATGGATTACTGCCCCTGTAACAGGACTGGATTACTGCTTGTGTATCAGAAATAGATTACTGCCCCTGTATCAGGAATGGATTACTGCCCGTGTACCCGGAATGGATTACTGCCCCTATATCGGGAATGGATTACTGCCCGTGTAACAGGACTGGATTATTCCCTGTGTATCAGGGATAGATTACTGCCCCTATACCCGGAATGGATTAATGCCCCTACATCGGGAATGGATTACTGCCCCTATATCGGGAATGGATTACTGCCCGTGTGTCAGGAATGGATTACTGCCTCTGTAACAGGAATGGATTACTGCTCGTGTACCCGGAATGGATTACTGCCCGTGTACCTGGAATGGATTACTGCCCATGTACCTGGAATGGATTACTGCCCGTGTATCAGGAATAGATTACTGCCCGTGGATCAGGAATAGATTACTGCCCGTGTATCAGGACTGGATCACTGCCCGTGTACCCGGAATGGATTACTGCCCCTATATCGGGAATGGATTACTGCCCGTGTAACAGGACTGGATTATTCCCTGTGTATCAGGGATAGATTACTGCCCCTATACCCGGAATGGATTAATGCCCCTACATCGGGAATGGATTACTGCCCCTATATCGGGAATGGATTACTGCCCGTGTGTCAGGAATGGATTACTGCTCGTGTACCCGGAATGGATTACTGCCCGTGTACCTGGAATGGATTACTGCCCATGTACCTGGAATGGATTACTGCCCGTGTATCAGGAATAGATTACTGCCCGTGGATCAGGAATAGATTACTGCCCGTGTATCAGGAATGGATTACTGCCCGTGTACCCAGAATAGATTACTGCCCGTTACCCGGAATGGATTACTGCCCCTGAATCGGGAGTGGATTACTGCCCCTGTATCAGGAATGGATTACTGCCCGTGTATCAGGAATAGGTTACTGCCCATGTATCAGGACTGGATTACTGCCCGTGTACTCGGAATAGATTACTGCCTGTGTACCCGGAATGGATTACTGCCCCTGTATCAGGAATGGATTACTGCCCCTGTATCGGGAATGGATTACTGCCTCTGTAACAAGAATGGATTACTGCCCCTATAACAGGAATGGATTACCGCCTCTGTATCAGGAATCAATTACTGCCTCTGTACCCGGAATGGATTACTGCCCCTGTACTGTCGACTCTACAATCTCTGACGCTCCAAAACAGTTCATACTATCTACACCCTCCGCCCCACCCCACCCCACCCCACCCCGTCACCATAATGCCCCCCCGCATCCCACCCCCCACCACTTTCCAACAGACCGACTACAGGAGCAATGACATTTCAACATCTGCCCTCATCTACCTACCAGAGGTTAAAATACCCACACAAATCGCCAGGATCAGAGGCCACAATGCCACCTCCCAAATCTCGGACACCCTAAGGTCATGGAAGGTCTACCTAAATGTAATTCTTTCTTTAAAGTACTTCCACTCAGGTCATCGCCAGGCAGACTCTAGGGGAGCAGCAGTGTTAGTAAGGGCCTGTGGTTCCTGACGTTTTTGGCTGGCTAATGTCACCTTGCGATAGAGTGGCCAACGTCATCGAACCCAGTCCCTCAATTAACCAAAGTGAAGTCAAACTCATTGTGGGTTGGGGCCGGGCTGTTGGAAGAGGATTGAAGAGGTACTGGCTGGTTTGAGTTCAGAACCTAAAGTTAATGTATTGATTTAAGATGGGGGTGATACGAGCTGTGGTCGATTGCTCGATGTGAGAAAGCCAGAGGGGATGTGGCTTAGGTCGTAGTGTTATTGAAAAGGTCATGAACGTACAGGTTTCTTCTCTCGCTCCCCCTGCAATTCCAGGGTGCTTTGATTTTAGCCAGCCGCTCTCCCAGCTACCAAGGCCTCGCCCTGGCCTGCGGGCCTGCGCTCCCTTTGCCAAGCGCAGGGTGAGCCCTTGCTTACCCCCTGACCGAATTGATAACCGTGACAGGAGCTCAACGAGGTCGAACTGCGACAAGTGAAGCGGGGAGAGGCAGCAGCTGCTGTAACGGGCCTCAGAGCCACTCACCCACATGCAGAGTCCAGGGCAGCTGCCGAATAAGGACGGCCTGGGATGTGACACCTTAAAATCAGGGTCTGGGCACCCAAACGGCCCCACTGCAAGGCAGTGATTGTAACTATTGCGTGAGGGTCATTGTCTGCAGGTCCTGTTCCCTGTGCAATCAATAACAATAACACTATCCCATCCAGCGTTATTACGTCGGAGATTTATTTCGCAGACAGACAGCTAAGATCGATTCCTCCAGGATCTGTTTCCTTCTGTATATCTGCAATGATATCACAGTGAATGTGATATTTTTATTAATTAAAACTACGGCTTGTTATGGGATGCATTTGCAGGGCCTTGCTATTTCCATGCTTCTGAACAAGCATAAGGCCAGTAAAGACTCGGCGATGCAAATTTCAGCATCATTAGGGATCTGCTGGTAATGCTGTCACTCTCCGAAAGATATATTTTTTCGACAACACTATTTAAAGCAACAAAATGGAATTGCGTTCCCATAGCACCTTTCATGGCCTCAGTGCTTCATAAATAAAGAGGCCGCCCATTTAAGACAGAGATCAGGAGAAATTGTTTTCTCTCCGAGGCTCGAGAGTCTTTGGAACTCTCGTCCCCGAAAGACGGTGGAAGCAGGGTCTTTGAATATTTTTAAGGCCGAGGTAGATCGATTCTAGATAAGCAAGGGGGGGAGGGCGAAAGATTATCAGGGGTAGGTGGGAATGCGGAGTTGCGGTTACAATCAGATCGGCCGTGATCTTATTGAACGGCAGCGCAGGCTTGAGGGGCCGAGTGGCCTACTCCTGCTCCTAATTCGCAAACCCAATGAAGTACTTTTCAAGTGTAGTCACTGGTGTAACGTTGGAAGTGTAGCAGCCTTTGTGTGCACAGCAAGCTCCCACAAGCAGAAATGTGATAATGACCCAGATAATCTGTTTACGTTGAAGACTGATAAATATTAACCAATAAATATTGGCCAGGGCACTGAGGAGAACTGTCCATTGTCCTGCGCTTCTTCAAAAGAGATCCATGGGATTACTTTAAATAAGTATTAATATTATTATCCCTTTTATTTCTAAAAGGCATTCGATAAGGAGCCACACAAAAGGTTAATAGGCAAGGAAAGGGCTCATTGAGTTGGAGGTCAGGTTTTAGAATGGATAGTGGATCGATTAACCGATAGAAAGCAGAGGGTGGACATAAAATTGGCTTTTACATGTTGGCAGGCAGTGAATAGTGGAACGCCGCATGGATCAGTGCTGGGGGCTCAACTATTTACAGTCTACTTTAATGACTTAGATGAAGAGACTGACAGTAATGCAGCAAAGATTGCTGATACCATCCATGTGGGGAGGTAAGCTGTGGGGTGGACACTGAGAGGCTGCAGAGATATAGACAGGTTAAGGGAGCCGGCGACAAGATGGTAGGTGGAATAAAATGTAGGCAAGCCTGAAATAATTCACTTTAGTCGTAAGAACAGAAAAGCAGAGGTTTTTTTTTTTAGAAGGCGAGAAACTTATAAGCGTTGATATTCAACTAGACTTACGGTGGAATTTTACACTGGCAGGATTTCACAGACTCGCTGAAGGCAACTTTCAAACAGCTTGCCGCATTTTACTGCCCCACCCCCACTGCGATGGGGCTGTTAAATCCCGTCCCTGGGCGTGCTTGTACAGGAAATGCAGATAGTTAGCATTCAGGCGCAGCAAGAAATTAGGAAGGCAAAAGGCATGTTGGCCTTTATTGCAAGAGGATTGGAGCACAGGAATAAAGTCTTGCTACAAATGTGCAGGTGAGACCACACCTGGATGTCCCTTCTGCAGTTTGGGTCTCCACATATAAAGGAGCATATACTTGCATTGGAGGCGGCACAACAAAGGTTCACTCGATTGGTCCCTGGGATGAGGGGGTTGTCCAATGGTGAGAAGCTGAGTAAATTAGACATGTATGCTCCAGAGTTTGGAAGAATGAGAGGTGATCTCATTGCAACCTGCAAAATTCTGAAGGAGCTTGATAGGGTAGACGCTGAGAGATTGTTTCCGCTGGTCGGGGAGTCTAAAACGTGGGGGCACAGTCTCAGGGGCCGATCATTTAGGACTGAGGTGAGGAGAAATTACTTCACTCAAAGGGTTGTGATTCTTTGGAATTCTCTAATCCAATGGGTTGTGGATGCTCCACCGTTGAAAACATTTAAGGATGGGATAGCTATGTTCTCAGGATTATGCGGAGTGGGCAGAAAAATGGAGTCGAAGACCAAGATTAGCCATGATTGTATTGAAAACAGGCTGGGCTTGGTGGGCCAAATGGTCTACTGCTCCTATTTGTTGTGTTTTTGGGTACTTTTACATCTGCCTGAGAGAGGGGGCATCTCATCTGAAAAACAGCACCTCGAACAATGCAGCACTACCACAGCACAGCAGTGGAGTGTCAACCTGGCTTCGATGCTCAAGTCTCTGGGGTGAGCATTAAACGCGCAGCCCTCTGACTGACTGGAACCAAAGCTGACTCCTCAAGCACGCCCCTTTGTTGAATTATACTTCCCAAAGCTCCTTAATGGTCCAGTGGCAAAGTGTGTGTGTTGCTTCAAGGATTTGAAAGGGAGTGAGGCTTGTCATGTAGGTAAATGTGAATCTAAACAAACATAATTTCACAATGAACAACAGTAATCAGCATTTACACTGGGGTTTCACTAGGCCAAGTCAATAGAAGTCATACCCTTATTTAAAAACAACTGTAGTGTTCAATGGTTCAATGTTTGATTATGTGAGTCTGGTAACTGATCTATGCTCACTGTGCTTAATTAGTTAAGCCTGGGTGTTAACTCAGAATAAAGAAAACAGCACCACAGGAGCTACTAGAGGATGAGCTGTAAGCATGAGTACGGACATTTGGTGATTGTGGAGCTATTTTAAATAAATCTGTCGCACACTTGGAAACTGGTGTCACCTCTGCCTTGCTTTGAGGGAAAATCAAATAACTGAACCCAACGATAACATTTATTTAGCACCTTTAACATAGCAAAATGTCCCAAGGCTCTTACCAGCATTATCACTAGGCCACCTAGGGAGATCTTAGGAAAAGCAACAAAAAAGCTTGGCCAAAGAGAGAGATTTCAACGAGCATCTTAAAGGAGCAGAGAGGGTTAGAGAGGCAAGACAGGTTTAGGGAAGGAGTTTCAGAGCTTATGGCCCAGGCAGCTGAAAGAACAGCGGCCAATGGTGGAGCAGTAAAAATCGGGGAAGTGTGAGAGGCCAGTATTGGATGAGCGCAGAGATCTCATGAGACCAGGAGAAATTGGAGCAGGATTAGACCTCCACCCTTCAACTTTCACCTTCATCCAATAAAAGCGCGCCTGATTTTCCCCTCAACTCCACCTTCCTGCAGGATCCTTAATTTTTTATTCTTTCACAGGCCACAGGTGTCACTGCCAAGGCCCAGCATCTGTTGCCTATCCCTAATTGCCCTTGAACTGAGTGGCTTGCTCAGCCATTTCAGAGTCAACCACATTGCTGTGGGTCTGGAGTCACATGTAGGCCAGACCGGGCAAGGGTGGCAGATTTCCTTCCCTAAAAGGACATTAGTGAACCAGATGGGTTTTTAATGACAATTGATGATAGTTACAAGATCCCCATGACTGGGGTTAGCTTTCAATTCCAGATTTGCTGCTGACTGAAATTAAATCCCATCAGCTGCTGTGGTGGGATTTGAACACATGTCACAGAGGGCACTGGTCTGGGTCTCTAGATTACTAGTGCAGTGATGTTACCACCACGCCACCATCTGCCCCAAATTCTCTTTGCACCCAAGGACCTACTGATCCCTGCCTTCAATATGTTCCACAAATGAGCACCGGCAGTGAGAGACTTCCAGAGATTCACAATCTCACAGTGCTATGGAGCTGGAGGAGGTTGCAGGTACAGGGAGGGTTGATACCATGGAGGGATTTGAAAACAAGCGAGAGAACTTCAAAAATTGAAGCATGGCTGGGCTTGGAGGTCAGCAAGCTCAAGGGGTGATGGGTAAACGGGACTCGGTGTGAGCTAGGACGCGGGCAGCACAGTTCTGCATGAACTCCTGCGTCCAGATGCTAAATGGTGGAAAGCTGTCCACGGGAGCACTGGAATAGTCAAAATGGGTGAGCTTTGCAGTGTCATCAGAGTTTGCTGAAAGAACATGAAATTGAGCACTAGACATGACTGACATAACCAGCAGCAAGCGGTGACATTTAAACCTTGAACCCTAGAAACTGGTTCATGTTGTCACTGACCGGGTGCAGAACACGATCCCAGCGCCGGGACATTACCTTTCCAGTGATGTACAAATAAAGCTGCACTGCTGATAAAACAGAGAGGCTACCAAAGTTTTTCGACTTGCACTCATCAGGACAGACGCAAGAATGCCAAATTTCAGAGGGACCCACAATCTATACTCCATGAAGAAAGGGTTGCTGATTGGCTGGTAAGTCAACTCTAAGTTGTCTAGGTGTTGCCATGGAGAATGGAGAAAAGCTTCAACAGCTTGCCACTTATTCTTTTAAGCAGTACTCAAGTTCTTTTCTACCAAGTGACTATAAATAAAACTGTCTACTTTTCTGGTGAGGATGCGTTCTAGAATATTCTTGTAATTCTGAGCCTCTGACATCAGGCAGCTCTTTATTATGCACAGCCTGTCCGCTGGCTGATTGACTGTTGCTTAAGCTCCTTCTGTGTTCTGGTGGCCTTTTGAAATCAGTGTGATTTTTAAGCGCTCCATCAGTGCATTTAGGAGAAATCACCTTTGCTAATGTTCTACACAGCAACAGCTCTGCACCAACCAGATAGATTACTGCCTCTGTGCCCCATTACTCAGGTTGAGCCTCCCTGCTCCCACTTGTTATGCTAACGGTTGCTGCATTTAAATGGCACAGAATCTATAATTATTCCAGCCACTTTCTCTCCTCTCCACTCCAATTTGCCTTTGCCTTCTCTCATCATGCATACTGGACCAGCCAAATAAACACCGAGGCTATTGGCTGAGCTGGGTATGTGGAGACTGGCACACCTCCCTGAGTCCACAAAGTCCTCTGCCAACACCAAGGCACAAGTTAACAGTGTGATGGAATAATCCCCATTTCCCAAATGGTTGCAGCTTAGCAGCATCCAGGTCAAAGAACTCCATCCACTACCTTAAACATTCACTCCCTCTCTCACTGATGCAAGATGCCACAGTGCTATATACAAGGTGGAGAAGTTTATTTGGAGGCAGGTACAGCACGGGGTTAGATACAGAGTAAAGCTCCCTCTACACTGTCCACCACAAACCTTCCCAGGACAGGTACAGCACAGGTTAGATACAGAGTAAAGCTCCCTCTTCATTGTCCTGATGAAACACTCCCAGGACATGTACAGCACGGCGTTAGATACAGAGTAAAGCTCCCTTTACATTGTCCCCATCAAACACTCCCAGGACAGGTACAGCACGGGATTAGATACAGAGTAAAACTCCCTCTACACTGTCCCCATCAAACACTCCCAGGACAGGTACAGCACAGGGTTAGATACAGAGTAAAGCTCACTCTACACTGTCCCCATCAAACACTCCCAGGGCAGGTACAGCACGCGGTTAGATACAGAGTAAAGCTCACTCTACACTGTCCCCATCAAACACTCCCAGGACAGGTACAGCATGGCGTTAGATACAGAGTAAAGCTCCCTCTACACTGTCCCCATCAAACACTCCCAGGGCAGGTACAGCACGCGGTTAGATACAGAGTAAAGCTCACTCTACACTGTCCCCATCAAACACTCCCAGGACAGGTACAGCACGGGGTTAGATACAGAGTAAAGCTCCCTCTGCACTGTCCCCATCAAACACTCCCAGGGCAGGTACAGCACGGGGTTAGATACAGAGTAAAGCTCACTCTACACTGTCCCCATCAAACACTCCCAGGACAGGTACAGCACGGGGTTGGATAAAACTCCCTCTACACTGTCTCCATCAAACACTCCCAGGACAGGTACAGCACAGGGTTAGATACAGAGTAAATCTCCCTATACACTGTCCCCATCAAACACTCCCAGGACAGGTACAGCACAGGGTTAGATACAGAGTAAATCTCCCTATACACTGTCCCCATCAAACACTCCCAGGACAGGTACAGCACAGGGTTAGATACAGAGTAAATCTCCCTATACACTGTCCCCATCAAACAATCCCAGGAAAGGTACAGCACGGGGTTAGATACAGAGTAAAACTCCCTTTGTGATATCCCAAAGGTGAGTCCCCTGGCTAACCTCAGAAGTGTTCCCCTTGTTGGATCAGTGCGATCTTTTCCTATTTCCCAGACCCGCCCTATGGAAGTTTGCCAATCAAGGAGAGTTTGGAGCACTGAACACAGGCTGCTGCAGCAACTTTGTGGAAGGTTTGCCTATGCTCATTTATTCTGTACACGCCATGAGAAATATTATCGAATTGCTGAGACTTTGGGACAACAGGCGAACCAGCCATATTCTTAACATCACAGTCTCAAGGGGAATGGCTCAAGATTGGCTAAATGTCCACTAATCCTTTCATTCTTTGAGAAGGAAACTGCCGCCTGATAACATTTCATCTGACATTTCTCTCACAATGACAGAAGCAGATCCAAAGGTGTGAGTGGTTTTTGAACTTTCAGTTTGAACCCCCCCCCCCACCACCACCACTGCACCGTCTGACTGAAAGATTCAAAAACTCTCAGTTCTTTCGAGTCAAAGGAACAGATAGCTGGCTGCTAAAAAATGATTGCTGCAAATAATGTGAGTGTCTGATTAATTCTCAGTGTTGGGCTGATGACTTCAGAACAAGTTGACCTTGCAGGGAGGTCTGAAAAGCATGGCTGAAACTATTGACGGCCAGTGTTTAAACCCTGTCAGAAGTAGGAGAGTACATGGGTCACGCTCTTGCCTTTGAATCCACAGCTTGTGGGGAAAAGCCCCACTCACTCCCAGTGCAGGACTTGAGGGAGTGCTGCACTGTTGGAGGTGCTGTCTTTTAGATGAGGCCCCCTGCTCTAGCTCTCAGGCAAGTTGGGGAAAAAAAAGATCCCACAGCACTATTTGTCCTTCAACCAAGATCACTTCAAAAAATCAGATTGGCTGGCCATTATCCCATTTGTGGGAGCTTGCTGTGCTTCCTACAATACGATAACAGCTACACTTCCAACATTGGCTTCATTTCAGGGTTTCCAGGGGTTGTGAAAGGTACTATAGAAATGCAAGTTCTTGGTGCAATGTGCCCTGGTTCACCAACTAATCCTAGAAACCTTTCATTTGCTTTGTTCTTTCATGGGATGTGGGCATCACTGGCATTTGATGCCCATCCCCTCAAACTGAGTGGCTTGCTTGGCCATTTCAGAGGGCATTTAAGAATCAACTGCATCGCTGTGGGTCTGGTCTCACACGTAGGCCTGCAGGCTTTCCTCCCTTCCTCCCTCCAAAGGACATGAGTGAACCAACAATCAATGGTAGTTGTTAAACGGTCACCATTAATGAGGCCAGATTTCGATTTGAGTTTTACAATCCCACCAGCTGCCATGGTGGGATTTGAACATATGCTCCCCTCTAGACCATTAGCCTAGGCCTCTGGATTATTGGTCTACTGATGTTCCCACTATGCCACCATCTCCCCACAGTTAAGCCCTTGCACAGTACAAAGGTCGAGGTTCTGCACATCACGGGTTAGAGGTGACTGGCAGACAACGGTTTCAACATTTGGGAAGGCTAGTCATTGGCCGATACTCTCCAATAGGGAGGGTGATTGTATTCTCTGTGGGTCAGCCCACAGTTCGAGTCTGGGACAGAAGAGGGGAAGAAGGGTAGTCCTGAGAGTGGGTTGGGGGTGGGTGGTGGGGGGGGCGCAGTGAGAGGGGGAGAGAGAGAGACAGACAGAGGCAATTCCAGAAGAGGCGGCGATAAAGATGATTCCAGGGATGGGAGTGTGGGGATAGAGCGATGACCCTGGAGGTGGGGGATTGAAGGCTGGTAGCAGGGTGGTTGTCTCGAACAGCCCAACAGTGGATATAATACCTCATGGCTCTCTCCAGCTATCATGAAGCATTCTCTAAGATTCAGTATATGATATTCGCCCAATGGGGTCTGACCCTGGTTCAGGACTTGTTGAAACACTATGCGGGAGAGGGAGTCACCCACTTTTATGATTGGCATAAAACAATCTGATTGTTGTCACAGGTCAGACAAAACTGTCGAGATGTACAGTCCCAGTCTAGCTCGAAGGGCACAGGTGACACACACACTCGCTACACTTGAATAGTCATCTGCATTTAATTAGAAATTATGTGACTCAATTATCTCCTTCATTAGGGAGCGCTTGTTACACCTAGACCAAACTAATAGCCCTGGCGTTGCTCATTCCTTTGGAAGAAACGACTCTGTCTGACCGCTATAATGAGACAAGAGGCGATTACATATCAGAGACTCCTGTGAGGGTGTGAGGAACAGCCCTCGATTGGGGGTTGGGCGGGGGGGTGTGGCTGTGGGTGGTGGAAGCAATGATTTAACCCTTTCACCAACAAATCCATGAAGCAAATCCATTGTAAGTGTGAAATGGGGTTCACTTCTAGAGGAATAGAATTCAAAGTCAGAGAATTTATGTTAACATTATATATAGAACTTTGGTTAAACCACACTTAAGAGTATTGAGCATATTTTTGGTCTCAATATTACAGCAAAGGATACATGTGTGCATGTGTTTGTATATCCATATGTCTGTGTGTACAGATATGTGTATAATATATCTTTATAAAATCTATTATATAATTGTTTTCAAATTCTTCCTTGACCTCTCCCCTCCTATCTCTGCAACCTCCTCTTGCCTCACAACCTTACGAAGTGTCTACTTTCCTTCAATTCTTACCTCATACACATCCTCAATTTTAAGTGCACCACCATTGGTGGCCATGCCTTCAACTGCCTGGGCTCTAAGCTTAGGAATTGCCCTCTTGAAACTTTTCTGTCTCTCCACCTCTCTCTCCTCCTTTAAGACACTCCTGAAAACATATCTCTTTGACCAAGACTTTGGTCAGCTGCCCCCAGTAATTCCTAATGTCAACTCTTGATTGATAATGCGCCAGTCAGCCTAACAGTGTAAGGAATAGGAGCAAAAATAGACGACATGAGCTCCCCCCACACCCCCCCACCCCCCCCACTGAGTCTTCCCCGCCATTCAATGCTATCAAGGCTAATCTCCCTCTTCAACTTCATTTTCCCTTCAGCCCCTACATCCCTTTGTCATGGTGATGATAGCTGGCTGTATGTGTGTGTGTGTGTGTGTGTGTGTGTGTGTGTGTGTGTGTGTGTGTGTGTGTGTGTGTGTGTGTGTGTGTGTGTGTGGGCTTGAGTATTAGATACTATATGGTACTCAGATAAGATACTGTAAGGTACACTCTGGGGTTACTTGACTGGGGGAGTTGAAGGTCAGACAGCACATGTTAGTGAGTTAGCTAGCAAGGCAGGTTAAATGATAGTGTTACATATCTGTACACACAGACATATATGGATGTACAAGCACATGCACACATGTATCCTTTGCTGTAATACTGAGACCAAAAATATTTAAAATTTAAATCTATTGCTTCAAGTGTTCGTACAGCCTGAGATGTGACACCCTTGATTCCCTGGGGCCAAAAACCTATCTACGCCAGCCTTGAATAAACTCAGTGTTGGGGCACTGGGGTACCACTGGGGTAGAGAATCCCAAAAATTCATTTCTCTGAGTGAAGAGGTTCCTCCTAAATGATCCTGAGATTTTGGCCCCATGTTCTAGATTCTCCAGGCAGGGGAAACAACTTTTTAGTGTCAACCCTGTCGAGTCCTTTCAGAATCGTGCATTTTTCAACGGAATCCCTTCTCATTCTCCTGAACTCCAAAGGTTTTGGGCCCAATGTACTCATCCTTCCATCGATCTTCTCAACCCAGGGACCAATCCAGTGTGCCTTTGGTGTACCACCTCCAAAGCAAGTATATAGCTCCTTAGATATGAAGACCAAAGCTATATCATTACAGCAAGACTTCCTCTTGTCCTTGATTCCCTTTGCAACAAAGGCCAACATGTCATTTGTCTCCTAATTACTTGCTGTACCTGCATGCTAAATATTTGTGTCACTTGCTTGAGTGCATGCAAGCATCTCTGAACATCAACATTTGGAAAATGCTGCACCTACCGGTTCTTTATCCACCCTACTCGTTCCATCCTCAAGAAACTCCAACAAAATTCATCAAGCACAACATCCTTCCCATACAGCCACATTGGCTCTATCCAATCATACTGCATTATGAGTG
This sequence comes from Carcharodon carcharias, assembly GCF_017639515.1. NCBI lineage: Eukaryota > Metazoa > Chordata > Chondrichthyes > Lamniformes > Lamnidae > Carcharodon > Carcharodon carcharias. The sequence goes on from NC_054496.1 coordinate 23,139,571, forward strand.
GGTGTCAGAGAGTGTGGGTGTGTGTTTGTGAGTGGGTGTGTGTGTGAGTGTGTGTGTATGAGTCTGCATGTGAGTGTGTGTTTGAGTGTGTATATGAGTGTCAGAGTTTTGTGTCTATATGATGTGTGTGTGTGTGTGTGTGTGTGTGTGTGTGTGTGTGTGTGTGAATGCATGTATGTACGCACATGTACACAGCTATGTCTGTGTGGACTATCTCTTTAAATGACATTGTAATGTGAGTGTGTTGAGGGATTGGCAGCACTAATTGACACCAAAGTGGCAGAGGAGTTCTCACATCAGTTGACCCATTTGAATAATTTAATTAGATCCTGCCTGCTTCTGGCAGGAATCTATATCTCAAGATGGGCTTGGAGAGGGGATACATGATCCTTGGAGATGGGGGTGAAGGAGGGGAAGTGATGAGAGGGGTGATCCTGTGGCTGGAATAGGTGAGGGGGAGAGAACAGATACCTGGGGTGGAGGAAGAGAATAGGAAGGAGGTGATCCCAGGAATAAAGGCATGCATGTTTTAGTGATTTTCATCACAACTGCCTGCTTACAGATATAAATGCAGATCTAGCAACACAAAGATCGGTCCCTTTGTCTCTCTGTGGTTTTCTGCTTATCTCCCTCCTTCACCTTTTCACCATTTTTGTTTTCTCTCTCTCTCTCTCTCTGTCTCTCTCTCTCTCCCTCAAACCCTACCGCCGTTCCTTCCCTGTCGCTGGGTCAAAATCCTGGAACTCCCTCTCTAACAGCACTGTAGGTGTACCTACACCACATGGACTGCAGTGGTTCAAGAAGGCAGCTCACCATCACCTTCTCAAGGGCAGCTAGCGTTGGGCAACAAATGCTGGCTTAGCCAGCGACACCCACATCCCATGAATGAATTTTAAAACTACAAGGAAGAGTCACTTAATTGTCAAAGTATTAATTGATAATTAAACCTCTGTGCTTGAATTTTAATGATAGGATGTACAGTGTTATTGTTGATGCTAATGTCTGGTTAGCTGATGAGCATCCACTTTCTCAAACACAAAGCTCTCCCTTAAATTTGGATTCCCCTGCCAGATCTCTCCGACACTATCAGACTCAGCAGGTCGTAACTAGTTAATGAAAATTCAAATCAAAGGGTCACACTTGCTGTCAGCAGCATCTCAGACGCACTGTAATGAGTTCGCCTCCCTGTTCCTCTTCAGGCCCCCAAAATGAAGCCCTTTCTGGAGGCCAGATTCAGAGGCGTTCGAATTCTCGTCGGCACGGTAACCTTGAAAGATGAGATTCCGAAAATCAGACAGCTCATGTCACAGCCAACAGCAACAGCAACTCGCACTTACGTAGCGCCTTTAACATTGAGAGGAGGCGTGGGGGTGGGGTGGGGTGGGGGGAGAAATGGTCCTGCGTTGCTTCACAGAAGCCCCATCAGTCAAAAGGGCAGGTGCCGAGGCGACGAAGGAGATATTGGAAGAGGTCTCCAAAAAAAATGATGTAAGAGGGCGGTTTGAATGCAGGTCTTGAAAGAAGGAAATGGAGGCGTAGATGGTTTTGGGTGGTGGTGGGGGGAGGGGGTGGGGTGAAGGGAGGAATTCCAGGGTCAGTAACCTGGGCAGCTTGAAGAAATGGCCACCCATGGTGCAGGGGTGGGGTGGGGGGGGAATGTGCCGGAAACCAAAATTAGAGAAACATAAGCTCTCAGAGAATGGAGAAAGCTGGAAAGACATGTCCATGGAGGCAACTGAATACGAGGCCACTCAAGAGAACCTGCGGTAAATTGGAAGGGGTAGGGGAGGTGTGGTAAATTGGAAGGGGTAGGGGAGGCATGTAGGGGCATGGAGAGGCGGGGGTGGGTGTGGGGGGAGGGGTGGTGTTGGCCACCATCACCAAGAGTGAGTGAAGAAGAGTCGTACGGACTCGAAACATTAATTCTGTTTCTCTCTCCGCAGATGCCGCCAGACCTGCTGAGCTTTCTCTGGTAGTTTTTCTTTTTGTTTTTACTACAGAGAGTGAGGATCCATGGCAGCGGCACAGATTTTTCTCATGGGCCTTTCACTGGGCCTCTCTCTGCCACTCCCCCTGGGGCTGATCAGAGGGAAGACTGAAAAGGCTCTGGCCACTCCTGACCTAACATAGCAATCCTGGGTCCTCGATTCCCACATTCAAACCCGCCCTACCGCCTGAGACAGGTGGGCTCTTTTGGACACTCCTCAAGTAGGCCTCTTTCAAAGTGGCGGCAACCACATCGCCAGCGGTAATAGGCCCGGTGAGATTTTTAAAAAAAACATAGAAGGTGCTGGAAAAACTCAGCAGGTCTGGCAGCAGGGGTGGAGAGAGAGAGACCAAGCTGACGTTTCGAGTCCGTGTGACTCTTCTTCCGAGCCTGGTGAGAGCGCTGATTCGAATTTGAAGCCCCGGACTTTTAAAACCGACCCAAGTGACCACCATTTTAGAGAAGGAACCCTCCCTCTTAAACGCAGTCAATTTAATTTTTAATCGACATATTAAAAAAAAAGGCTTCCGCCAAATTAAATTTCTCATTTGGCTTCTGTGCTTGAGGGACACAGCAGCTCAGAACTCAAATAAGGATGAAAAAAAAAAACCAGGAAGAAATAAAAAACGGTTTGCATGATATTAGGCTTTGACAGGGGAGACTGATAAAGTGAGACCCTCTTGTGATCTCGAACTGAGATCCAACACTAATATTCAGTCTCGGTAGGATGCCTCACACTCTCTGACCAATATTCTCTTCGGCTGGCAAAACCTCATTTGTATGAAGCAAAGAATTTTCAAAATTACTTTCTTAGAAACCCTGGTGGGACTGAAGGAAACTATAATCTACATCTCGTTCCTCTAGAGTGCGATATTCATCTCCTTCGAACAATTTATGACCTCTTCCCTACAGCTTGGGGAAACACTACTCAATGGTTTAATTATCAGTCTTAGCCCGGGCTTGATATATAGGAACCTTCATCGCCATTGTAGTAGGAGAGAGAGGGAATTTACAGGGAATGTCTTTCAGGGCTTTGCTTTCAAGAGGCTGACAGTTCAGATTGTGCAAATAAGAGTTATGACTGTACGCTGCTTGTAGCGAACACGCAGTGGGAATTTATAAGGTGCTTTATAGCCGAGACTAAGAGGAGACTTGATAGCAGTTTTCAAAATCATGAGGGGTCTGGACAGAGTAGATAGGAAGAAACTGTTCCCACCCATAAATGGGATCAAGAAATAGAGGGCACAGTTTTAAAGCATTTTGCAAAAGAAGCAAATGCAAGGCAAGAAAAACCTTTTTCACGCAGCCAGTAGTTAGTGTTTGGAATGCACTGCCTGGTTCACCTGAGGCATTCTAGAGGGCGTTGGGTGATTATTCAAATGGAAACAATGTGCAGGGTTATGGGGAAAAGAGGCAGGAGGTTGGCACTAAGTTAAAATGCTCAGGGAGCCGGTGCGGACACGATGGGCCAAATGGCCTCCTTCTGCACTGTAACTATTCTGTGATTCTGAGACTTCCACTTGCCCAAAAGGTCTGCTGCCCTCACAGGCAAAGAAGCTGCCATGGAAACGGACTTGAGGTGTATTTCGCCCTAATTAACTGGATGGTCGTTTCGGTTCTTGTCAATTTGGAACCTGTGCGTGTAAGATTTTTTTTATTCATTCACGGGATGTGGGCGTTACTGGTGAGGGCAGCATTTATTGCCCATCCCTAATTGCCCTTGTTCAGGGGGCATTTAAGAGTCAACCGCATTGCTGTGGGTCTGGAGCCACACGTAGGCCCAGACCAGGTAAGGACGGCAGATTCCCTTCCCTGAAGGACTATGTGAAATGGGAAAAAATGCAGGGCTACAGGGTAAAGACCATGGGAGTGGGAGTAACTGGGCAGCTCTTGTAAAGAGCCAGCACAGGTGCAATGGAATGAATGGCCTCCTTCAATGTTGTATCATTCTATCATTTTATGATTTGCAGATTCATTTGATGATGGTGAGTATGTGTGTGTGTGTGTGTGTGTGTGTTGGCAGGTAGATGGGTTTCTTTCCCTTGCAATCCAATTTGGCTCGCCAATTCTTGTTGGACGTAATGCAGGAGGTTTCACCACGTAGTCTCCCGATTCCAGCTGCCCCCCACCCCCGCCATGGCACTTCCCTGTCCTCCTGCCATTATTCGCCAATCGTGCCCACACACGCCGACTGGGAATGGACTGATCCTTTGACCTCGTTGAGGTGAACCTTGGCTGTCAGTCAAGCAGCCTTCTTTCCATCACCAGGGTAGATAGTGGCCTAGTGGTAATGGCACTGGGCTAGTAATCCTGAGGCCTAGGTTAATGCTCTGGGGACATGGGTTCAGACCTCACCATGACAGCTGGTAGAATTTAAATTCCAATAATAAAAATCTGTAAAATTAAAAAAAGTAAGTTATCAATAATGGTGACCATGACAACTGCTTCACTAATGTCCTTAACAGAAGGGAATCTGCCATCCTTAACTGGTCTGGCCTACATGTGACCCCAGACCTTCAGCAATGTAGTTGACTCTTAACTGCTCCCTAAAATGGCCTAGTAAGGATCTCAGTTGAAGAGATGGGTGACACTTGCTGGCCTTGACAGTACCACCTATGCCCCATGAAAGAATAAAGAAGAGTATTTTTTCATTGTAGAAATGTAAGTGTTCATGGTAAATTTGAAAAAAAAATCAGCCTTCCTGGGCATCGATCATAGCCATATCCCAGAGGACAATCTTTTATTCCTGGAAACCCTGGGAGAATCCCGAACGATTGGTATCCCCAAATTCCATGGATGTTTTGGAGCAAACGTACCTTGGTCTCATTAGTCAAATTCCACCTGATTTTGCTTCCTTGTCCTATGGCCATGCAGTAGCTGAGTACCTGCACACTTGCCACATGTTGACTCTGGATTCTGTTGCTCGCAAGCCCTCCCGCTCATAGTGCAAACTGAATGAGACCAAACCTTGCTTGTTAGGATATGGGTGGCAGAGATTTTGATGAGGTCAAATTCATGGAAAGTAGACCAACTAAGACAGCGTTGGAATAGTCCATTTCAGACTTAGCTAACTTTTAAAAAAATGTATCCCTTCATGGGATATGGGTGTCGCTGGCTGGGCCAGCATTTATTGCCCATTCCTAATTGCCCTTGAGAAGGTGATGGTGAGCCACCTTCTTGAACCGCTGCAACAGTCCTTGTGGTGTAGGTACATCCATGGTGCTGTTAGAAAGGGAGTTCTGGAATTTTGACCCAGTGACAGTGGAGGAACGGTGATATATTTCCAGGTCAGGATGGTGTGTGGCTTGGAGGGGAATTTCCAAGTAGTGGTGTTCCCATGCATCTGCTGCCCTCGTCCTTCCAGGTGGTAGAGGTTGCTAGTTTGGAAGGTGGGGGTCAAAGGAGCTTTGGTTCATCACCGGCGACCATATCCTCCGCCCTCCCAAGCCCTGGAAATCCCCCTAGACCTCTCCTATGTTCTACCTCTCTCCCGTCCTTTAAGTTGCTCCTTAAAGCCTACCTCTTTGACCAAGCCTGCCCTAATATCACTATATGTCAGAGACCACGACTTGAGTACTGTATGCAGTCTAGTCTCCTCATTACTGAAAGGATGTAATTGTACTAGAGTCTGTGCAAAGGAGACTTACAAGGATGTTGCTGGGACTGGAAAATTGCAGCGGTGAGGAAAGATTGAATGGGCTGGGGTTGTTCTCCTTGGAACAGAGGAGGCTGAGGGGAGATTTAATGGAGATGTACAAAATTGGGAGGGGCCTGGATCGAGCAGATAGGAAGGGCCTATTCACCTTGGTCAAGAAGTCAGTGATGAGGGGGCATAGAAAGGTTAGAGGGGAGACGAGGAAGCGTTTTCACCCGGAGGGTAGTAGGGAACCGGAACTCACTGCCTGAAAGGGTAGGAAGAAACCCTCATCTCACTTAAAAAGTATCCGGATATGCCATGACCTGTAGGGCTATGCACCAAAAGCTGGAAAGTGGGATTAGGCTAAGCGGCTCATTTTTCGGCTAGTGCAGACACGATGGGTCAAGTGACCTCTTTCCGTGCCATGAACTTTCTATGATTTTCATGTGGATCATTGTCAAATTTTACTTATTTAAGCTCCTGTAAGGCGCACTGGAACGTTTCAACTCCAATTAAGGCGCTACATAAATATAGGTTATTGTTGTTGGCAATCAGCAAGATGTCTGTGTCTATACAGAAACAGGACAAGAAGCCATGGCTCTGACAAGCAAGCAGCGCTTGTTCTGTTAGTCCCAGCCTGTCCTGGTGGCTGCTAGTTATTCATACGCTACTGCCTCAGCCAGTGAAATCAATTTAAAGGTGTTGCATAGGGGTATATGAACTTCATCCATCAAAAACAATGAAGTCAGTTTGGATCACTCCCCATGCCATACACAGTAAATTGATGTTCCTTCTCTCTCTCTCTTCACCCCTTCCAGCAGATTGATGAGCCAGCAGAGTATAGCTTGTGTTGCCTTGGAGACAAATGCAGCAGCCAATTGTGCACAACAAGATCCCACACATTTTTTTTGTATTCATTGGATGCAGGGATCACTGGCAAGGGCCAGCATTTGTTACCCATCCCTAATTGCCCTTGAACTGACCGGCTTGCCACGCCATTTCGGAGTCAACCCCATCGCTGTGGGTCTGGAGTCACATGTAGGCCAGACCAGGTAAGGATGGCAGATTTGCTTCACTGGAGGGGCATTAGTGAATCAGATGGGTTTTTATTATCACAATTAGTGATAGCTTCGACAGTCACCATTACTGAGACTAACTTTTCAGTTCCAGATTTATTAACTGAATTTAAATTCTATGGTGGGATTTGAACCCATGTCCCCAGAGCATTAGCGTGGGTCTCTTTATTACTAGCCCAGCAACGTTACTGCTACACCACCATCTCTTCCACAGGCTGTAGGTGAAAGGCCTTATGACAGCGCTTCCCAAACTTTCTTCAAAATGTGACCTCATTCTAATGCCCCAGACTTTGTGTGATCCCAGAACGAAAATTGAGGAGGGGGGGAGTAAATAGTTGACTGGGGTAGGTTTGGGGCGGGGGGGGCGGGTGGGGGAGAGAGTTAAACTTGCTGGGTTTGCCCCGAAGAAAGCAAAGAAACATCTCTTTAAAGGCTGCGGTTCCTGTAGAAATGAGACCTCGGTGATGATTAAGCCACGCCCACTGGCAGAATCAAAAAACACAAACATTTAAAGGAACCTTGCAGCTGTCAAAGCTCATTCCGAGCCCCAGACCCCACAAAAGCTCATCACCGCTGGGGGTCATGACCCACAGTTTGGGAACCCCTGCCCTCTAATCCGCTCTAATGGTGTTGCTTTGAGGTGTGTTATCAGTGACCAAAGGCTGACAGTAGAGGGCATGCGCTTAAGATTACCAGCAAACAAAGAGATGGAGAGAAATTATTTCACACAGGCACTTGTTAAGACCTGGGGAAGCTTGTCCAGAAACTGTGGGGGCAATCAGAGTCCGCAGGAGCACTCGAAGGAAAAATACCTGCGTATATTTATTTAACGAATGCAAATCCCGGAAGCCGTGTGATAGCCACTCGGTTTGCTGAGTGTAAGGTGATTAGTCCGTCACTTCATCTATAGAGGGGACACTCCTTGGTAATGTGTAGCGTTGTTTGTGACAAATAGATAAGTGGAGATGTTCAGTTTGTAGTTGTGCGGGGGCTGGAGGAGAGGCAGGGCGGGGTAGTGGGTGGGTGGGGGGGAGTCTAAAACAACACCCTTTAAATGTTTAAAAAAAAGAGATAATGCTAGAACTCACCAAGCCCTGCAGACAGAATCTGTGGAAAAACAATGGATTTACACATCAACCTAACGTTAACACTGTTTCTCTCTCCAAACATTCTGCTTGACCTGTTGAGTACTTACAGCATTTTCCCCTTTTACTTTATATTTCCAGCAGCTGCCATGTTTTGGTTTTAGCCCTGTGGAGGGAGGGGTGGGGCTCACCTTTCATGTCAGTGAGGAAAGATTCACCCCTTCAGCCCTTCAGATGTCAGTCATGGCTCAGTGAGTAGCACTCTCACCTCCAGGACAGCAGGTTGTGGGTTTATGTTCCACTCTAGTCACACACACAATCCAGGCTGGCTCTCCCAGTGCAGTACCGGGGGAACGCTGCACTGTCAGAGGTGCCAACTTTCGGATGGGATGTTAAACTGAGTCCCCACCTGCCCTCTCAAGTGGATGGAAAGATCCTCTGGTGCCATTTGAAAAAGAGCTGGGAGAGTTCTCCCTGTTGCCTTCCATTAATATTACAAAAATAGAGCAGCAGGTCGTTAATGCATTGCTGTTCATGGGAGCTTGCTGTGCACAAATTGGCTCCCTCATCAATGACCGCACCTCAGATGTACTTCATTGGCCGTGAATTGGCTTTGGGATATCCTGAGGTTGTGAAAGGCGCTATATAAATGCAAGTTCTTTCATTTCCTTACTTTCAGTCTCCCGATCAAGGTAATAATATTGTCAGGGTTACATTGGGATAGCTGCTGTGCAATGCATTAAAAGCCTTATGATCCTAGCAGCCAGTATACACGGGATGCATTGCAAACCTCACCCCTTTTTCTCTTCTTGCAGGTTCCCCCAAGTTGAGGACTTCGAAGGAATTGGCACCAAAGACCCAGACCTTTTGTAAAAGAATGAATTTAAACACCACCACAGATAAGACACTCTGGAGAATGAATTAAGTTAACGGCTCACAGTCATAAAGAACCTGAACTTTGTTGTGCAGGAAAACACACGGCCGGTTTGTACACAAAAAGCAATGAGATAACAATCCGATAATTTAATTTAGGGGTAAATATTGGCCAGGACACTGTGATAATCACCCGCTCGTCTTCGAAAATAATGCAGTAGGATCATGTGCACCTACCCAGAAGGGTGGACGGGTCCTCAATTTAGCATCGCATCTCAAAGGTGAGGGCACTCCCTCAGTGCCTCGCTGGCACACCTGCCCAGGTAAGGCTGCCAAGCTTTTCGATTGACCTGAGCTCAGGACACGCTGGCTCAGAGGTGAGAGTGCTACCCATCGAAACACAGCTGGTACCTCACGAACCAGAGCAAGTGAGGTGACAGAGATTTTATTGGAGCAGCCACATCGGCCTGAGGTTGAATTCATCCTCCATACAAACAGCGCAAAGGGCAAATGATAAGCTCAGAACTAAACTTTTAAGACTGACTCTTGTACGGGTGGGAAATCTAGCTCTGACCACCACAACCTTCAACCGTAACTCATTATTTCACCGTGATTATTCCCTCAGCGTCTTCTGCCCTTTGTGATTCCATATAGTAAATAGTAACTCCTTTCAGTCAGAAGACATAATTGCTTAATTTTCTTAATTAAAGTTTCCAAAAATAGTTTTCTTAAACAGGCGTGTAATGGCCAAATGCCAAAATGTAAATCAGATTGAGTTTGATCTTGTACCAGTGACTCTCAGAGACCAATGAAGGTGATAAGCAGGTAGGAACTGCATTGCCTTGATCATTTCAGCAACAGCCGGTATGTGGAGTTTGCATCCACTGAGCCCATGAAATGCAACTAGCATTACAATCCCAAGGCTTTGTCTTTTTACTTGTGGATTCTGTCTGAGGTTCACCTTGTAAGAATATCTGGAATGGATGGGTTGTCTTATGAGGAAAGGTTGGACAGGTTAGGCTTGTATCCACTGGCGTTTGGAAAAGTAAGAGGCAACTTGATTGAAACAGGTAAGACCCTGAGGAGTCTTGACGGAGACGGAGTGGAAAGGATGTTTCCTCTTGTGGGAGAATCTAGAATTAGGGGGGTCACTGTTTAAAAATAAGGTGTCACCCATTTAAGACAGAGATGAGGAGAAATTCTTTCTCTCACTCTTGAGTCTTTGGAACTCTCTTCCTCAAAAGGTGACAGAAGCAGTCTTTGAATATTTTTAAGGCAGAGGTAAATATATTCTTGATAAGCAGGGGGGTGTGGGGTTGCAAGGTTATTGGGTGTAGGTGGGAATGTGGAGTTGAGGTTATAATCAGACCAGCTATGATCTCACTGAATGGCAGAGCAGGCTCGAGGGGCCGAGGGGCCTACTCCTGTTCCTCGTTTGTATATTCATGTATCTGTGGAATATTGAGTTCAAAGAATGATGAAAACACCAAGTTCAAGCAAAATACACGCAGTTGATTCGTGAATCACACGTTAATTAGAACAGAGAAAGGCCATTCAGCCTATTTTCATTCAAAGCCCTATGATCCTCCCATCGCAGCAGTGAATTGGCTCTTAAATGACCCCAAATTTTCCAGATCCACTTTAAAACAAATCATTCTTGGCATGTGGAAGTGGGAAAGCAGGGTTGCCAACCATCCAGCTTTGGCCTGGAGCCTCCAGGACTTGATAATCAGGACACCACCGTGTGCAACCCTGGAGAAAAATCATCGGGACAGTAAAAATGATTTTGTTTTAATGTAATTTTCTCTACCAGATATAAAACTATTGAAAATGGAGGGGAAACGGTTGTTTGATTCACAGTCAAGCCTATTCAGTCTTCTTGTTTTCCAGTTGGCGTAGGAAAACACAAGGATAGATGTGTCGGCCGACTAATAGCTGGAGTGGGGGTGGGGGGTGGGCAAGTCATGTGATGAAACCTCCAGGAATACATTTAATCACAGGTGTAAACCCTACAAGCAAGGTGGCCATTTGTTCTCCATCCCTAGTTACCCTTCAGAAGGTGGTGGTGAGCTGTCTTGTAGTGCTGGAGTATGAGCAGGTACAGTAGCGTACCGGCTATGCTACTGGGCTAGTAATCACGTGGCCCAAGTTACCCTTCAGATAGCAGCTCTGGAAATTTACATTCAGTGGATTAAGAAATAAAATGCATAATTGTGGTTGATGCTCCCAGTGCAGTGTAGACGGAGCTCTGCACTGTGAGGGGTGCTGTGTTTTGGATGGGATGTCAAACAGGCCCCCGAATCCCCTTTTGGTTGGAGGTAAAAGATTCCGTGGCACCATTTTGAAGAAGAGTGGGGGAATTCTCCCTGATGTCTGAGTCAACATTTACCCCCAACCATTATCACATTCTTCTTTGTGGAATCTTGCTGTGCACAGATTGGCTGATATGTTTCCTACTTTACAACAGAAAGTACCCTTCAGAAATACTTCATTCGCTGTAAAATGCCATTGGGACGTCCTGAGGTCATGAAAGGTGCTACATAAATGCAAGTCTTTCTCTTTATATTCATGGAGTTCACATTCACATACATCTAAATACCCCAGGATACTCACATTTCAGAATGAGCTGAGATGCTAATGCCCAGCGCAACTCGCTGTGACCTTCACTACGAACAGTCGCTGAGCTGAGAAGTTACAACTTAGAATAAGTAGTTGTGCTGAATAGGCTGTTTGTTCCCCTGCATGTCAAAAACTTGGCTTGGCCCTGCTCTCTCCTAGGCCCTTCTGCTGTGGCCTCATCTAGAGAGGTCACAGAAAGTAGAGAGAAACAGACTTGGCAGCTGCTGTGTTTTTTTGTAAACCCAGGTCACACAGCAAGTTGGAGCGTGTTGCTATGGTGACCTCCAGGAAGAGCTTTGCAAAGCTTGCAGCTGGAGTAGGCTTGCTCTCATGCGAGGGCGCCTTTATGGAGACAACCACCTTGCGATGCTGCCACTACTCGATGCCTGTAAGACATGACGCGTGGGTGGAATGCTAATGGTGCCGGTTTAGGGTTGTCAACCCTCCAGGATTGGCCTGGAGTCTCCAGGAATTGAAGATCAATCTCCAGGACACTGCCGTGTGCAAACCCTGGGGAAAACCCATTGGGACATTAAAAAAGACGGCTTTTATGTCATTTTCTTTGAACACTTCTCTTTACCAGATATGGAAATATTGAAAATGGGGGTGAAAAAGGCTGTTTGGCTGACAGTCAAGCATCATTCAATTGGGTAATGAGTCTTTTTGCTTTCCAGTTAGCATAGGAAGGCTCTACGTCACAAGGATGGATGTGTTGGCCGACTAATGACTGGAGCGTGGGGGCAAGTCTTGTGATGAAACCTCCAGGAATCCATTTAATCATCCCAGGTATATCCTGTACAGAAAAAGCAGGGCAAATCCAACCCAATCAATTACCACCCCTTCAGTCTACCTTCAATCATCAGTAAAATGATGGAAGGGGTCATCAACAGTGCTATCAAGTGGCACTTGCTTTGCAATAACCCGCTCACTGATGCTCAGTTTGGGTTTCGCCTGGGTCACTCAGCTCCTGACCTCATTACAGCCTTGGTTCAAACATGGACAAAAGAGCTGAGCTCCCGAGGTGAGGTGAGAGTGACTGCCCTTGACATCAAGGCAGCATTTGACTGAGTGTGGCATCAAGGAGCCCGAGCAAAACTGATCAATGGGAATCAGGGGGAAAAATCTCCGCTGGTTGGAGTCATACCTAGCACAAAGGAAGATGGTTGTAGTTGTTGGAGATCAGTCATCTCAGCTCCAGGACATCACCACAGGAGTTCCTCAGGGTAGTATCCTCGGCCCAACCATCTTCAGCTGCTTCATCAATTAACTTTCTTCCATCATAAGGTCAGAAGTAGGGATGTTCGCTGGTGATTGCACAATGTTCAGCACCATTCACGACTCCTCAGCTACTGAAGAAGTCCATGTCCAAATGCAGCAAGACCTGGACAATATCCAGCCTTGGGCTGACAAGTGGCAAGTAACATTTGTGCCACACAAGTGCCAGGTAATGACCATCCCCAACAAGAGAGAATCTGACAATCACCCCTTGATGTTCAATAGCATTACCATCGCTGAATCCCCCACTATCAACATCCTGGGGGTTACCATTGACCAGAAACTGAACTGGACTAGCCATATAAATACTGTGGCTACAAGAGCAGGTCAGAGGCTAGGAATCCTGAGATGAATAACTCATCTCCTGACACTCCAAAGCTTGTCCACCATCTACAAGGCACAAGTCAGGAGTGTGATGGAATACTCCCCACTTGCCTGGATGAGTGCAGCTCCAACAACACAAGATGCTCGACACCTTCCAGGACAAAGCAGCCCGCTTGATTGGCACCCCTTCCACAAACATTCACTCCATTCACCTTCGACGCACAGTAGCAGCAGTATGTACCATCTACAAGATGCACTGCAGGAATTCACCAAGGCTCCCGAGACAGCACCTTCCAAACCCATGACCGCTACTGTCTAGGAGGACAAGGGCAGCAGACACATGGGAACACTACCACCTGCAAGTTTTCCTCCAACCCACTCATCATCGCTGTTCCTTCACAGTTGCTGGGCCAAAATCCTGGAACTCCCTCAGTGGGTGTACTCACACCACATGGACTGCAGCAGCTCAAGAAGGCAGCTCATCACCATCTTCTCAAGGGCAAATCGGGATGGGCAACAAATGCTGGTCTAGCCAGCGATCCCCAGGCTCCATGAACAAGTAAAAAAAACAGTCTGGCAACCCTAGCAGTGATGGAAGGAAATTGAGGTAACAAATTACAAAAATCTCTCTCAAAAAACAATCACATTTTCACAATATTATGGGGTATTCCCTTCGGTGCGTTTGCGTGGCTTAGTCAAGTGCCAACAAAGATAGAAGTTACTTTTCTATCACATCTTTCGCGAATTCAAGTCCAGAAACGCTTTACAGAAAAACAAGTATTTTTGAAATGTAGATGCTCTAGTAATGTAAGAAATACAGCAGCCAATTTGTGCAGAGCATGTTCCCACAAACAGTAAAGTGATAAACAGATAATCTGGTTTTTACTGATAGTGACTGAGGGATAAACATTGGCCAGAACCTCAGAGATAACTACCATGATCTTCTTAAAAACAGTGCCAGGAGATTTTTTTTTATAAATCCGAGAGAGCAGACAGGACCTTGTTTTAAAGTCTCATCCAAAAGAGAACACAACTGACAGCTCAGTTCAGAGTGTCAGTCATTCTTTTTCTTCTCATGTTTCTGAAGTGGGATTTGAACCCACAACAGGATAGTCAAGGCTCACTGACCTCTCACTGATTCTAACTCATTGTCAATGCTGAGTGACATCTCCCTCATTCTAAAGCGTAATCAATGTTGAGTGACCACTCCCTCATTCTAACTCATTGTCAATGCTAAGTGACCTGTCCCTCATTCTAGCTCATTGTCAATGCTGAGTGACCTCTCACAGATACTAACTCATTGTCAATGATGAGTGACATCTCCCTCATTCTAAAGCGTTGTCAATGCTGAGTAACCACTCCCTCATTCTAACTCATTGTCAATGCTAAGTGACCTGTCCCTCATTCTAACTTATTGTCAAAGCTGAGTGTCCTCTCCCTCATTCTAACTCATTGTCAATGCTGAGAAACCTTTCCCTCATTCTAACTCATTGTCAAAGCTTAGTAACGTCTCCCTCATACTAAATCATGGTCAATGCTGAGTGTCCTCTCCCTCATTCTAACTCATTGTCAATGCTGAGTGACCTCTCCCTCATTCTAACTCATTTTCAATGCTGCATGACCTCTCCATCATTCTAAATCATTGTCAATGCTTAGTAACGTCTCCCTCATTCTAACTGTCATTGCTGAGCGACCTCTCCCACATTCGAAATCATTGTCATTGCTGAGTGACCTCTCCCTCATTCTAACTCATTGTCAATGCAGAGTGACATCTCCCTCATGTCAACTCATTGGCAATGCTGAGTGACCTCTCCCTCATTCTAAATCACTGTCAATGCTGAGTGACCTCTCCCTCATTCTAACTCATTGTCAATGCTGAGTGTCCTCTCCCTCATTCTAACTCATTGTCAATGCTCAGTGACCTCTCCCTCATTCTAAATGATTGTCAAGGCTGAGTGACCTCTCCCTCATTCTAAATGATTGTCAATGCTGCATGACCTCTCCCTCATTCTAAATCATTGTCAATGCTTAGTAACGTCTCCCTCATTCTAACCGTCATTGCTGAGTGACCTCTCCCACATTCAAAATCATTGTCAATGCCGAATGACCTCTCCCTCATTCTAAATCATTGTCAATGCTTAGTAATGTCTCCCTCATTCTAACTGTCATTGCTGAGTGACCTCTCCCTCATTCTAACTCATTGTCAATGCTGAGTGACCTCTCCCTCATTCTAAATCACTGTCAATGCTGAGTGACCTCACCCTCATTCTAACTCATTGTCTTTGCTGAGTGACCTCTCCCTCATTCTAACTCATTTTCAATGCTGCATGACCTCTCCCTCATTCTAAATCATTGTCAATGCTTAGTAACGTCTCCCTCAATTTAACTGTCATTGCTGAGTGAACTCTCCCACATTCTAACTCATTGTCAATGCTGAGTGATCTCTCCCTCATTCTAAGTCATTGCCAATGCTTAGTAACGTCTCCCTCATTCTAACTGTCATTGCTGAGTGACCTCTCCCTCATTCTAACTCATTGTCAATGCGGAGTGAAAACTCCCTCATTTCAACTCATTGACAATGCTGAGTGACCTCTCCCTCATTCTAAATCACTGTCAATGCTGAGTGACGTCTCCATCATTCTAACTCATTTCAATGCTGAGTGTCCTCTCCCTCATTCTAACTCATTGTCAATGCTGAGTGACCACTCCCTCATTCTAACTCATTGTCAATGCTGAGAGACCTCTCACTGATTCTAACTCATTGTCAATGCTGAGTGACATCTCCCTCATTCTAAAGCGTAATCAATGTTGAGTGACCACTCCCTCATTTTAACTCATTGTCAATGCTAAGTGACCTGTCCCTCATTCTAACTCATTGTCAATGCTGAGTGACCTCTCACAGATACTAACTCATTGTCAATGATGAGTGACATCTCCCTCATTCTAAATCATTGTCAATGCTGAGTAACCACTCCCTCATTCTAACTCATTGTCAATGCTAAGTGACCTGTCCCTCATTCTAACTCATTGTCAAAGCTGAGTGTCCTCTCCCTCATTCTAACTCATTGTCAATGCTGAGAAACCTTTCCCTCATTCTAACTCATTGTCAAAGCTTAGTAACGTCTCCCTCATACTAAATCATGGTCAATGCTGAGTGTCCTCTCCCTCATTCTAACTCATTGTCAATGCTGAGTGACCTCTCCCTCATTCTAACTCATTTTCAATGCTGCATGACCTCTCCATCATTCTAAATCATTGTCAATGCTTAGTAACATATCCCTCATTCTAACTGTAATTGCTGAGTGACCTCTCCCACATTCGAAATCATTGTCAATGCTGAGTGACCTCTCCCTCATTCTAAATCATTGTCAATGCTTAGTAACGTCTTCCTCTTTCTAAATGTCATTGCTGAGTGACCTCTCCCTCATTCTAACTCATTGTCAATGCAGAGTGACATCTCCCTCATGTCAACTCATTGGCAATGCTGAGTGACCTCTCCCTCATTCTAAATCACTGTCAATGCTGAGTGACCTCTCCCTCATTCTAACTCATTGTCAATGCTGAGTGTCCTCTCCCTCATTCTAACTCATTGTCAATGCAGAGTGACCTCTCCCTCATTCTAAATGATTGTCAAGGCTGAGTGACCTCTCCCTCATTCTAAATGATTGTCAATGCTGCATGACCTCTCCCTCATTCTAAATCATTGTCAATGCTGAGTGACCTCTCCCTCATTCTAACTCATTGTCAATGCTGAGTGACCTCTCCCTCATTCTAAATCATTATCAATGCTTAGTAACGTCTCCCTCATTCTAACTGTCATTGCTGAGTGACCTCTCCCTCATTCTAACTCATTGTCAATGCAGAGTGACATCACCCTCATTTCAACTCATTGTCAATGCTGAGTGACCTCTCCCTCATTCTAAATCACTGTCAATGCTGAGTGACCAATCCCTCATTCTAACTCATTTTCAATGCTGCATGACCTCTCCATCATTCTAAATCATTGTCAATGCTTAGTAACGTCTCCCTCATTCTAACCGTCATTGCTGAGTGACCTCTCCCACATTCAAAATCATTGTCAATGCCGAGTGACCTCTCCCTCATTCTAAATCATTGTCAGTGCTTAGTAACGTCTCCCTCATTCTAACTGTCATTGCTGAGTGACCTCTCCCTCATTCTAACTCATTGTCAATGCTGAGTGACCTCTCCCTCATTCTAAATCACTGTCAATGCTGAGTGTCCTCTCCCTCATGCTAACTAATTGTCAATGCTCAGTGACCTCTCCCTCATTCTAAATCATTGTCAATGCTGAGTGACCTCTCCCTCAATCTAAATGATTGTCAATGCTGCATGAACTCTCCCTCATTCTAAATCATTGTCAATGCTTAGTAACGTCTCCCTCATTCTAACTGTCATTGCTGAGTGACCTCCCGCACATTCTAACTCATTGTCAATGCTGAATGTCCTCTACCTCATTCTAACTCATTGTCAATGCTGAGTGACCTCTCCCTCATTCTAAATCATTTTCAATGCAGAGTGTCCTCTCCCTCATTCTACCTCATTGTCAATACTGAGTGACATCACCCTCATTTTAACTCATTGTTAATGCTGAGAGACCTCTCCCTCATTCTAACACATTGTTAATGCTTAGTAACATGTCCCTCGTTCTAAATCATTGTCAATGCTAAGTGACCTCTCCCTCATTCTAACTCATTGTCAATGCTGAGAGTCCTATTCCTCATTCTAACTCATTGTCAATGCTGAGTGACCTCTCCGTCATTCTAACTCATTTTCAATGCTGAGTGTCCTCTCCCTCATTCTAACTCATTGTCAATACTGAGTGACATCTCCTTCATTCTATCTCATTGACAATGCTGAGTGACATCTCCCGCATTCTAACTCCTTGTCAATGTTGAGTGACCTCACCCTCATTCTAACTCATTGCCAATGCTGAGTGACATCTCCCTCATTCTAACTCATTGTCAATGCTGAGTGACATTTCCCTCATTCTAAATCATTGTCAATACTGAGTGACCTTGCCGTCATACTAACTCACTGTCAATGCTGAGTGACCTCTTCCTCATTCGAAATCATTGTCAATGCTGAGTAACCTCTTCCCCATTCTAAATCATTGTCAATGCTGAGTGACATCACACTCATTCTAAATCATTGTCAATTATGATTGACCTCCCCTCATTCTAAATCATTGTCAATGCTGATTGACCTCCCCTCATTCTCAATCATTGTCAATGCTGATTGACCTCCCCTCATTCTAAATCATTGTCAAAGCTGAGTGACATCTCCCTCATTATAAATCATTGTTAATGCTGAGTGAACTTGCCCACATTCTAACTCATTGTCAATGCTGAGTGACATCTCCCTCATTCTAAATCATTGTTAATGCTAAGTGAACTTTCCCTCATTCTAACTCATTGTCAATGCTGAGTGACATCTCCCTCATTCTAACTCATTGTCATTGCTGAGTGACCTCTCCCTCATTCTAACTCATTTTCAATGCTGCATGACCTCTCCCTCATTCTAAATCATTGTCAATGCTTAGTAACGTCTCCCTCATTCTAACTATCATTGCTGAGTGACCTCTCCCACATTCTAACTCATTGTCAATCCTGAGTGACCTCTCCCTCATTCTAAATCATTGTCAATGCTTAGTAACGTCTCCCTCATTCTAACTGTCATTGCTGAGTGACCTCTCCCTCATTCTAACTCATTGTTAATGCTGAGAGACCTCTCCCTCATTCTAACTCATTCTTCATGCTTAGTAACGTCTCCCTCATTCTAAATCATTGTCAATGCTGAGTGACCTCTCCCTCATTCTAAATCATTGTCAATGCTTAGTAATGTCTCCCTCATTCTAACTGTCATTGCTGAGTGACCTCTCCCTCATTCTAACTCATTGTCAATGCTGAGTGACCTCTCCCTCATTCTAAATCACTGTCAATGCTGAGTGACCTCACCCTCATTCTAACTCATTGTCTTTGCTGAGTGACCTCTCCCTCATTCTAACTCATTTTCAATGCTGCATGACCTCTCCCTCATTCTAAATCATTGTCAATGCTTAGTAACGTCTCCCTCAATTTAACTGTCATTGCTGAGTGAACTCTCCCACATTCTAACTCATTGTCAATGCTGAGTGATCTCTCCCTCATTCTAAGTCATTGCCAATGCTTAGTAACGTCTCCCTCATTCTAACTGTCATTGCTGAGTGACCTCTCCCTCATTCTAACTCATTGTCAATGCGGAGTGAAAACTCCCTCATTTCAACTCATTGACAATGCTGAGTGACCTCTCCCTCATTCTAAATCACTGTCAATGCTGAGTGACGTCTCCATCATTCTAACTCATTTCAATGCTGAGTGTCCTCTCCCTCATTCTAACTCATTGTCAATGCTGAGTGACCACTCCCTCATTCTAACTCATTGTCAATGCTGAGAGACCTCTCACTGATTCTAACACATTGTCAATGCTGAGTGACATCTCCCTCATTCTAAAGCGTAATCAATGTTGAGTGACCACTCCCTCATTTTAACTCATTGTCAATGCTAAGTGACCTGTCCCTCATTCTAACTCATTGTCAATGCTGAGTGACCTCTCACAGATACTAACTCATTGTCAATGATGAGTGACATCTCCCTCATTCTAAATCATTGTCAATGCTGAGTAACCACTCCCTCATTCTAACTCATTGTCAATGCTAAGTGACCTGTCCCTCATTCTAACTCATTGTCAAAGCTGAGTGTCCTCTCCCTCATTCTAACTCATTGTCAATGCTGAGAAACCTTTCCCTCATTCTAACTCATTGTCAAAGCTTAGTAACGTCTCCCTCATACTAAATCATGGTCAATGCTGAGTGTCCTCTCCCTCATTCTAACTCATTGTCAATGCTAAGTGACCTGTCCCTCATTCTAACTCATTGTCAAAGCTGAGTGTCCTCTCCCTCATTCTAACTCATTGTCAATGCTGAGAAACCTTTCCCTCATTCTAACTCATTGTCAAAGCTTAGTAACGTCTCCCTCATACTAAATCATGGTCAATGCTGAGTGTCCTCTCCCTCATTCTAACTCATTGTCAATGCTGAGTGACCTCTCCCTCATTCTAACTCATTTTCAATGCTGCATGACCTCTCCATCATTCTAAATCATTGTCAATGCTTAGTAACATATCCCTCATTCTAACTGTAATTGCTGAGTGACCTCTCCCACATTCGAAATCATTGTCAATGCTGAGTGACCTCTCCCTCATTCTAAATCATTGTCAATGCTTAGTAACGTCTTCCTCTTTCTAAATGTCATTGCTGAGTGACCTCTCCCTCATTCTAACTCATTGTCAATGCAGAGTGACATCTCCCTCATGTCAACTCATTGGCAATGCTGAGTGACCTCTCCCTCATTCTAAATCACTGTCAATGCTGAGTGACGTCTCCCTCATTCTAACTCATTGTCAATGCTGAGTGTCCTCTCCCTCATTCTAACTCATTGTCAATGCAGAGTGACCTCTCCCTCATTCTAAATGATTGTCAAGGCTGAGTGACCTCTCCCTCATTGTAAATGATTGTCAATGCTGCATGACCTCTCCCTCATTCTAAATCATTGTCAATGCTTAGTGAAGTCTCCCTCATTCTAACTGTCATTGCTGAGTGACCTCTCCCACATTCTAACTCATTGTCAATGCTGAGTGACCTCTCCCTCATTCTAAATCATTATCAATGCTTAGTAACGTCTCCCTCATTCTAACTGTCATTGCTGAGTGACCTCTCCCTCATTCTAACTCATTGTCAATGCAGAGTGACATCACCCTCATTTCAACTCATTGTCAATGCTGAGTGACCTCTACCTCATTCTAAATCACTGTCAATGCTGAGTGACCAATCCCTCATTCTAACTCATTTTCAATGCTGCATGACCTCTCCATCATTCTAAATCATTGTCAATGCTTAGTAACGTCTCCCTCATTCTAACTGTCATTGCTGAGTGACCTCTCCCTCATTCTAACTCATTGTCAATGCTGAGTGACCTCTCCCTCATTCTAAATCACTGTCAATGCTGAGTGTCCTCTCCCTCATGCTAACTAATTGTCAATGCTCAGTGACCTCTCCCTCATTCTAAATCATTGTCAATGCTGAGTGACCTCTCCCTCAATCTAAATGATTGTCAATGCTGCATGAACTCTCCCTCATTCTAAATCATTGTCAATGCTTAGTAACGTCTCCCTCATTCTAACTGTCATTGCTGAGTGACCTCCCGCACATTCTAACTCATTGTCAATGCTGAGTGACCTCTCCCTCATTCTAAATCATTGTCAATGCTTAGTAATGTCTCCCTCATTCTAACTGTCATTGCTGAGTGACCTCTCCCTCATTCTAACTCATTGTCAATGCTGAGTGTCCTCTCCCTCATTCTAACGCATTGTCAATGCTCAGTGACCTCTCCCTCATTCTAAATGATTGTCAATGCTGAGTGACCTCTCCCTCATTCTAAATGATTGTCAATGCTGCATGAACTCTCCCTCATTCTAAATCATTGTCAATGCTTAGTAATGTCTCCCTCATTCTAACTGTCATTGCTGAGTGACCTCTCGCACATTCTAACTCATTGTCAATGCTGAGTGACATCTCCCTCATTCTAAATCATTGTCAATGCTTAGTAACGTCTCCCTCATTCTAACTGTCATTGCTGAGTGACCTCTCCCTCATTCTAACTCATTGTCAATGCAGAGTGACATCACCCTCATTTCAACTCATTGTCAATGCTGAGTGACCTCTCCCTCATTCTAAATCACTGTCAGTGCTGAGTGACCTCACCCTCATTCTAACTCATTGTCATTGCTGAGTGACCTCTCCCTCATTCTAACTCATTTTCAATGCTGCATGACCTCTCCCTCATTCTAAATCATTGTCAATGCTTAGTAACGTCTCCCTCATTCTAACTGTCATTGCTGAGTGAACTCTCCCACATTCTAACTCATTGTCAATGCTGAGTGACCTCTCCCTCATTCTAACTCATTGTCAATGCGTAGTGAAAACTCCCTCATTTCAACTCATTGACAATGCTGAGTGACCTCTCCCTCATTCTAAATCACTGTCAATGCTGAGTGACCTCTCCCTCATTCTAACTCATTGTCAATGCTGAGTGTCCTCTCCCTCATTCTAACTCATTGTCAATGCTGAGTGACCACTCCCTCATTCTAACTCATTGTCAATGCTGAGAGACCTCTCCCTCATTCTAACTCATTGTCAATGCTGAGAGACCTCTCCCTCATTCTAACTCAATCTTAATGCTTCGTAACGTCTCCCTCAATTTAAATCATTGTCAATGCTGAGTGACCTCTCCCTCATTCTAACTCATTGTCAATGCTGAATGTCCTCTACCTCATTCTAACTCATTGTCAATGCTGAGTGACCTCTCCCTCATTCTAAATCATTTTCAATGCAGAGTGTCCTCTCCCTCATTCTACCTCATTGTCAATACTGAGTGACATCACCCTCATTTTAACTCATTGTTAATGCTGAGAGACCTCTCCCTCATTCTAACACATTGTTAATGCTTAGTAACATGTCCCTCGTTCTAAATCATTGTCAATGCTAAGTGACCTCTCCCTCATTCTAACTCATTGTCAATGCTGAGAGTCCTATTCCTCATTCTAACTCATTGTCAATGCTGAGTGACCTCTCCGTCATTCTAACTCATTTTCAATGCTGAGTGTCCTCTCCCTCATTCTAACTCATTGTCAATACTGAGTGACATCTCCTTCATTCTATCTCATTGACAATGCTGAGTGACATCTCCCGCATTCTAACTCATTGTCAATGTTGAGTGACCTCACCCTTATTCTAACTCATTGCCAATGCTGAGTGACATCTCCCTCATTCTAACTCATTGTCAATGCTGAGTGACATTTCCCTCATTCTAAATCATTGTCAATACTGAGTGACCTTGCCGTCATACTAACTCACTGTCAATGCTGAGTGACCTCTTCCTCATTCGAAATCATTGTCAATGCTGAGTAACCTCTTCCCCATTCTAAATCATTGTCAATGCTGAGTGACATCACACTCATTCTAAATCATTGTCAATTATGATTGACCTCCCCTCATTCTAAATCATTGTCAATGCTGATTGACCTCCCCTCATTCTCAATCATTGTCAATGCTGATTGACCTCCCCTCATTCTAAATCATTGTCAAAGCTGAGTGACATCTCCCTCATTATAAATCATTGTTAATGCTGAGTGAACTTGCCCACATTCTAACTCATTGTCAATGCTGAGTGACATCTCCCTCATTCTAAATCATTGTTAATGCTAAGTGAACTTTCCCTCATTCTAACTCATTGTCAATGCTGAGTGACATCTCCCTCATTCTAACTCATTGTCATTGCTGAGTGACCTCTCCCTCATTCTAACTCATTTTCAATGCTGCATGACCTCTCCCTCATTCTAAATCATTGTCAATGCTTAGTAACGTCTCCCTCATTCTAACTGTCATTGCTGAGTGACCTCTCCCTCATTCTAACTCATTGTTAATGCTGAGAGACCTCTCCCTCATTCTAACTCATTCTTCATGCTTAGTAACGTCTCCCTCATTCTAAATCATTGTCAATGCTAAGTGACCTCTCCTTCATTCTAACTCATTGTCAATGCTGAGTGTCCTCTCCCTCTTTCTAACTCATTGTCAATGCTGAGTGACCTCTCCGTCATTCTAAATCATTTTCAATGCTGTGTCCTCTCCCTCATTCTAACTCATTGTCAATACTGAGTGACATCTCCTTCATTCTAACTCATTTTCAATGCTGAGTGACATCTCCCGCATTCTAACTCATTGTCAATGTTGAGTGACCTCTCCCTCATTCTAACTCATTGTCAATGCTGAGTGACATCTCCCTCATTCTAACTCATTGTCAATGCTGAGTGACATCTCCCTCATTCTAAATCATTATTAATGCTGAGTGAAATTTCCCTCATTCTAACTCATTGTCAATGCTGAGTGACCACTCCCTGATTCTAACTCATTGTCATTGCTGAGTGACCTCTCCCTCATTCTAACTCATTTTCAATGCTGCATGACCTCTCCCTCATTCTAAATCATTGTCAATGCTTAGTAACGTCTCCCTCATTCTAACTGTCATTGCTGAGCGACCTCTCCCACATTCTAACTCATTGTCAATGCTGAGTGACCTCTCCCACATTCTAACTCATTGTCAATGCTGAGTGACCTCTCGCTCATTCTAAATCATTGTCAATGCTTAGTAACGTCTCCCTCATTCTAACTGTCATTGCTGAGTGACCTCTCCCTCATTCTAACCCATTGTCAATGCTGAGTGACCTCTCGCTCATTCTAAATCATTGTCAATGCTTAGTAACGTCTCCCTCATTCTAACTGTCAATGCTGAGTGACCTCTCCCTCATTCTAACCCATTGTCAATGCAGAGTGACATCACACTCATTCTAAATCATTGTCAATGCTGATTGACCTCCCCTCATTCTAAATCATTGTCAATGCTGATTGACCTCCCCTCATTCTAAATCATTGTCAAAGCTGAGTGACATCTCCCTCATTATAAATCATTGTTAATGCTGAGTGAACTTTCCCACATTCTAACTCATTGTCAATGCTGAGTGACATCTCGCTCATTCTAAATCATTGTCAATGCTGAGTGACATCTCCCTCATTCTAACTCATTGTCATTGCTGAGTGACCTCTCCCTCATTCTAACTCATTTTCAATGCTGCATGACCTCTCCCTCATTCTAAATCATTGTCAATGCTTAGTAACGTCTCCCTCATTTTAACTATCATTGCTGAGTGACCTCTCCCACATTCTAACTCATTGTCAATGCTGAGTGACCTCTCCCTCATTCTAAATCATTGTCAATGCTTAGTACCGTCTCCCTCATTCTAACTGTCATTGCTGAGTGACCTCTCCCTCATTCTAACTCATTGTTAATGCTGAGAGACCTCTCCCTCATTCTAACTCATTCTTCATGCTTAGTAACGTCTCCCTCATTCTAAATCATTGTCAATGCTAAGTGACCTCTCCCTCATTCTAACTCATTGTCAATGCTGAGTGTCCTCTCCGTCATTCTAACTCATTGTCAATGCTGAGTGACCTCTCCGTCATTCTAACTCATTTTCAATGCTGTGTCCTCACCCTCATTCTAACTCATTGTCAATACTGAGTGACATCTCCTTCATTCTAACTCATTGTCAATGCTGAGTGACATCTCCCTCATTCTAAATCATTGTCAATGCTGAGTGACATCTCCCTCATTCCAACTCATTGTCAATGCTGAGTGACCACTCCCTCATTCTAACTCATTGTCATTGCTGAGTGACCTCTCCCTCATTCTAACTCATTTTCAATGCTGCATGACCTCTCCCTCATTCTAAATCATTGTCAATGCTTAGTAACGTCTCCCTCATTCTAAATGTCATTGCTGAGTGACCTCTCCCACATTCTAACTCTTTGTCAATGCTGAGTGACCTCTCCCTCATTCTAAATCATTGTCAATGCTTAGTAACGTCTGCTTCATTCTAACTGTCATTGCTGAGTGACCTCTCCCTCATTCTAACTCATTGTCAATGCAGAGTGACATCTCCCTCATTTCAACTCATTGTCAATGCTGAGTGACCTCTCCCTCATTCTAAATCACTGTCAATGCTGAGTGACCTCTCCCTCATTCTAACTCATTGTCAATGCTGAGAGTCCTATTCCTCATTCTAACTCATTGTCAATGCTGAGTGACCACTCCGTCATTCTAACTCATTTTCAATGCAGATTGCCCTCTCCCTCATTCTAACTCATTGTTAATGCTTAGTAACATGTCCCTCGTTCTAAATCATTGTCAATGCTAAGTGACCTCTCCTTCATTCTAACTCATTGCCAATGCTGAGAATCCTATCCTGCATTCTAACTCATTTTCAATGCTGAGTGTCCTCTCCCTCATTCTAACTCATTGTCAATACTGAGTGACATCTCCTTCATTCTAACTCATTGTCAATGCTGAGCGACATCTCCCTCATTCTAACTCATTGTCAATGTTGAGTAACCTCACCCTCATTCTAACTCATTGTCAATGCTGAGTGACATCTCCCTCATTCTAACTCATTGTCAATGCTGAGTGACCTCTCCCTCATTCTAAATCATTGTCAATGCTGAGTGACCTCACCGTCATACTAACTCACTGTCAATGCTGAGTGACCTCTTCCTCATTCGAAATCATTGTCAATGCTGAGTAACCTCTTCCCCATACTAAATCATTGTGAATGCTGAGTGACATCACACTCATTCTAAATCATTGTCAATGCTGATTGACCTCCCCTCATTCTAAATCATTGTCAATGCTGATTGACTTCCCCTCATTCTAAATCATTTTCAAAGCTGAGTTACATCTCCCTCATTATAAATCATTGTCAAAGCTTAGTAACGTCTCCCTCATTCTACCTGTCATTGCTGAGTGAACTCTCCCACATTCTAACTCATTTTCAATGCTGCATGACCTCTCCCTCATTCTAAATCATTGTCAATGCTTAGTAACGTCTCCCTCATTCTAACTGTCATTGCTGAGTGAACTGTCCCACATTCTAACTCATTGTCAATGCTGAGTGACCTCTCCCTCATTCTAACTCATTGTCAATGCGGAGTGAAAACTCCCTCATTTCAACTCATTGACAATGCTGAGTGACCTCTCCCTCATTCTAAATCACTGTCAATGCTGAGTGACCTCTCCATCATTCTAACTCATTGTCAATGCTGAGTGTCCTCTCCCTCATTCTAACTCACTGTCAATGCTGAGTGACCACTCCGTCATTCTAACTCATTGTCAATGCAGAGTGACATCTCCCTCATGTCAACTCATTGGCAATGCTGAGTGACCTCTCCCTCATTCTAAATCACTGTCAATGCTGAGTGACCTCTCCCTCATTCTAACTCATTGTCAATGCTGAGTGTCCTCTCCCTCATTCTAACTCATTGTCAATGCAGAGTGACCTCTCCCTCATTCTAAATGATTGTCAAGGCTGAGTGACCTCTCCCTCATTCTAAATGATTGTCAATGCTGCATGACCTCTCCCTCATTCTAAATCATTGTCAATGCTTAGTGAAGTCTCCCTCATTCTAACTGTCATTGCTGAGTGACCTCTCCCACATTCTAACTCATTGTCAATGCTGAGTGACCTCTCCCTCATTCTAAATCATTATCAATGCTTAGTAACGTCTCCCTCATTCTAACTGTCATTGCTGAGTGACCTCTCCCTCATTCTAACTCATTGTCAATGCAGAGTGACATCACCCTCATTTCAACTCATTGTCAATGCTGAGTGACCTCTCCCTCATTCTAAATCACTGTCAATGCTGAGTGGCCAATCCCTCATTCTAACTCATTTTCAATGCTGCATGACCTCTCCATCATTCTAAATCATTGTCAATGCTTAGTAACGTCTCCCTCAATCTAACCGTCATTGCTGAGTAACCTCTCCCACATTCAAAATCATTGTCAATGCCGAGTGACCTCTCCATCATTCTAAATCATTGTCAGTGCTTAGTAACGTCTCCCTCATTCTAACTGTCATTGCTGAGTGACCTCTCCCTCATTCTAACTCATTGTCAATGCTGAGTGACCTCTCCCTCATTCTAAATCACTGTCAATGCTGAGTGTCCTCTCCCTCATGCTAACTAATTGTTAATGCTCAGTGACCTCTCCCTCATTCTAAATCATTGTCAATGCTGAGTGACCTCTCCCTCAATCTAAATGATTGTCAATGCTGCATGAACTCTCCCTCATTCTAAATCATTGTCAATGCTTAGTAACGTCTCCCTCATTCTAACTATCATTGCTGAGTGACCTCTCGCACATTCTAACTCATTGTCAATGCTGAGTGACCTCTCCCTCATTCTAAATCATTGTCAATGCTTAGTAACGTCTCCCTCATTCTAACTGTCATTGCTGAGTGACCTCTCCCTCATTCTAACTCATTGTCAATGCTGAGTGACCTCTCCCTCATTCTAAATCACTGTCAATGCTGAGTGTCCTCTCCCTCATTCTAACTCATTGTCAATGCTCAGTGACCTCTCCCTCATTCTAAATGATTGTCAATGCTGAGTGACCTCTCCCTCATTCTAAATGATTGTCAATGCTGCATGAACTCTCCCTCATTCTAAATCATTGTCAATGCTTAGTAATGTCTCCCTCATTCTAACTGTCATTGCTGAGTGACCTCTCGCACATTCTAACTCATTGTCAATGCTGAGTGACATCTCCCTCATTCTAAATCATTGTCAATGCTTAGTAACGTCTCCCTCATTCTAACTGTCATTGCTGAGTGACCTCTCCCTCATTCTAACTCATTGTCAATGCAGAGTGACATCACCCTCATTTCAACTCATTGTCAATGCTGAGTGACCTCTCCCTCATTCTAAATCACTGTCAGTGCTGAGTGACCTCACCCTCATTCTAACTCATTGTCATTGCTGAGTGACCTCTCCCTCATTCTAACTCATTTTCAATGCTGCATGACCTCTCCCTCATTCTAAATCATTGTCAATGCTTAGTAACGTCTCCCTCATTCTAACTGTCATTGCTGAGTGAACTCTCCCACATTCTAACTCATTGTCAATGCTGAGTGACCTCTCCCTCATTCTAACTCATTGTCAATGCGGAGTGAAAACTCCCTCATTTCAACTCATTGACAATGCTGAGTGACCTCTCCCTCATTCTAAATCACTGTCAATGCTGAGTGACCTCTCCCTCATTCTAACTCATTGTCAATGCTGAGTGTCCTCTCCCTCATTCTAACTCATTGTCAATGCTGAGTGACCACTCCCTCATTCTAACTCATTGTCAATGCTGAGAGACCTCTCCCTCATTCTAACTCATTGTCAATGCTGAGAGACCTCTCCCTCATTCTAACTCAATCTTAATGCTTCGTAACGTCTCCCTCATTTTAAATCATTGTCAATGCTGAGTGACCTCTCCCTCATTCTAACTCATTGTCAATGCTGAATGTCCTCTACCTCATTCTAACTCATTGTCAATGCTGAGTGACCTCTCCCTCATTCTAAATCATTTTCAATGCAGAGTGTCCTCTCCCTCATTCTACCTCATTGTCAATACTGAGTGACATCACCCTCATTTTAACTCATTGTTAATGCTGAGAGACCTCTCCCTCATTCTAACACATTGTTAATGCTTAGTAACATGTCCCTCGTTCTAAATCATTGTCAATGCTAAGTGACCTCTCCCTCATTCTAACTCATTGTCAATGCTGAGAGTCCTATTCCTCATTCTAACTCATTGTCAATGCTGAGTGACCTCTCCGTCATTCTAACTCATTTTCAATGCTGAGAGACCTCTCACTGATTCTAACTCATTGTCAATGCTGAGTGACATCTCCCTCATTCTAAAGCGTAATCAATGTTGAGTGACCACTCCCTCATTTTAACTCATTGTCAATGCTAAGTGACCTGTCCCTCATTCTAACTCATTGTCAATGCTGAGTGACCTCTCACAGATACTAACTCATTGTCAATGATGAGTGACATCTCCCTCATTCTAAATCATTGTCAATGCTGAGTAACCACTCCCTCATTCTAACTCATTGTCAATGCTAAGTGACCTGTCCCTCATTCTAACTCATTGTCAAAGCTGAGTGTCCTCTCCCTCATTCTAACTCATTGTCAATGCTGAGAAACCTTTCCCTCATTCTAACTCATTGTCAAAGCTTAGTAACGTCTCCCTCATACTAAATCATGGTCAATGCTGAGTGTCCTCTCCCTCATTCTAACTCATTGTCAATGCTGAGTGACCACTCCCTCATTCTAACTCATTGTCAATGCTGAGAGACCTCTCCCTCATTCTAACTCAATCTTAATGCTTAGTAACGTCTCCCTCATTTTAAATCATTGTCAATGCTAAGTGACCTCTCCCTCATTCTAACTCATTGTCAATGCTGAGTGTCCTCTACCTCATTCTAACTCATTGTCAATGCTGAGTGACCTCTCCCTCATTCTAAATCATTTTCAACTCAGAGTGTCCTCTCCCTCATTCTACCTCATTGTCAATACTGAGTGACATCACCCTCATTTTAACTCATTGTTAATGCTGAGAGACCTCTCCCTCATTCTAACACATTGTTAATGCTTAGTAACATGTCCCTCGTTCTAAATCATTGTCAATGCTAAGTGACCTCTCCCTCATTCTAACTCATTGTCAATGCTGAGAGTCCTATTCCTCATTCTAACTCATTGTCAATGCTGAGTGACCTCTCCGTCATTCTAACTCATTGTCAATACTGAGTGACATCTCCTTCATTCTATCTCATTGACAATGCTGAGTGACATCTCCCGCATTCTAACTCATTGTCAATGTTGAGTGACCTCACCCTCATTCTAACTCATTGCCAATGCTGAGTGACATCTCCCTCATTCTAACTCATTGTCAATGCTGAGTGACATTTCCCTCATTCTAAATCATTGTCAATACTGAGTGACCTTGCCGTCATACTAACTCACTGTCAATGCTGAGTGACCTCTTCCTCATTCGAAATCATTGTCAATGCTGAGTAACCTCTTCCATATTCTAAATCATTGTCAATGCTGAGTGACATCACACTCATTCTAAATCATTGTCAATTATGATTGACCTCCCCTCATTCTAAATCATTGTCAATGCTGATTGACCTCCCCTCATTCTAAATCAATGTCAATGCTGATTGACCTCCCCTCATTCTAAATCATTGTCAAAGCTGAGTGACATCTCCCTCATTATAAATCATTGTTAATGCTGAGTGAACTTGCCCACATTCTAACTCATTGTCAATGCTGAGTGACATCTCCCTCATTCTAAATCATTGTTAATGCTAAGTGAACTTTCCCTCATTCTAACTCATTGTCAATGCTGAGTGACATCTCCCTCATTCTAACTCATTGTCATTGCTGAGTGACCTCTCCCTCATTCTAACTCATTTTAAATGCTGCATGACCTCTCCCTCATTCTAAATCATTGTCAATGCTTAGTAACGTCTCCCTCATTCTAACTATCATTGCTGAGTGACCTCTCCCACATTCTAACTCATTGTCAATGCTGAGTGACCTTTCCCTCATTCTAAATCATTGTCAATGCTTAGTAACGTCTCCCTCATTCTAACTGTCATTGCTGAGTGACCTCTCCCTCATTCTAACTCATTGTTAATGCTGAGAGACCTCTCCCTCATTCTAACTCATTCTTCATGCTTAGTAACGTCTCCCTCATTCTAAATCATTGTCAATGCTAAGTGACCTCTCCCTCATTCTAACTCATTGTCAATGCTGAGTGTCCTCTCCCTCATTCTAACTCATTGTCAATGCTGAGTGACCTCTCCGTCATTCTAACTCATTTTCAATGCTGTGTCCTCTCCCTCATTCTAACTCATTGTCAATACTGAGTGACATCTCCTTCATTCTAACTCATTTTCAATGCTGAGTGACATCTCCCGCATTCTAACTCATTGTCAATGTTGAGTGACCTCTCCCTCATTCTAACTCATTGTCAATGCTGAGTGACATCTCCCTCATTCTAACTCATTGTCAATGCTGAGTGACCTCTCCCTCATTCTAAATCATTGTCAATGCTGAGTGACCTCGCCGTCATACTAACTCACTGTCAATGCTGAGTGAACTCTTCCTCATTCGAAATCATTGTCAATGCAGTGTAACCTCTTCCCCATTCTAAATCATTGTCAATGCAGAGTGACATCACCCTCATTTCAACTCATTGTCAATGCTGAGTGACCTCTCCCTCATTCTAAATCACTGTCAATGCTGAGTGACCTCACCCTCATTCTAACTCATTGTCATGGCTGAGTGACCTCTCCCTCATTCTAACTCATTTTCAATGCTGCGTGACCTCTCCCTCATTCTAAATCATTGTCAATGCTTAGTAACGTCTCCCTCATTCTAACTATCATTGCTGAGTGAACTCTCCCACATTCTAAATCATTGTCAATGCTGAGTGACCTCTCCCTCATTCTAACTCATTGTCAATGCGGAGTGAAAACTCCCTCATTTCAACTCATTGACAATGCTGAGTGACCTCTCCCTCATTCTAAATCACTGTCAATGCTGAGTGACCTCTCCCTCATTCTAACTCATTGTCAATGCTGAGTGTCCTCTCCCTCATTCTAACTCATTGTCAATGCTGAGTGACCACTCCCTCATTCTAACTCATTGTCAATGCTGAGAGACCTCTCCCTCATTCTAACTCATTGTCAATGCTGAGAGACCTCTCCCTCATTCTAACTCAATCTTAATGCTTAGTAACGTCTCCCTATTTTAAATCATTGTCAATGCTAAGTGACCTCTCCCTCATTCTAACTCATTGTCAATGCTGAGTGTCCTCTACCTCATTCTAACTCATTGTCAATGCTGAGTGACCTCTCCCTCATTCTAAATCATTTTCAATGCAGAGTGTCCTCTCCCTCATTCTACCTCATTGTCAATACTGAGTGACTTCACCCTCATTTTAACTCTTTGTTAATGCTGAGAGACCTCTCCCTCATTCTAACACATTGTTAATGCTTAGTAACATGTCCCTCGTTCTAAATCATTGTCAATGCTAAGTGACCTCTCCCTCATTCTAACTCATTGTCAATGCTGAGAGTCCTATTCCTCATTCTAACTCATTGTCAATGCTGAGTGTCCTCTCCCTCATTCTAACTCATTGCCAATGCTGAGTGACATCTCCCTCATTCTAACTCATTGTCAATGCTGAGTGACATTTCCCTCATTCTATATCATTGTCAATACTGAGTGACCTTGCCGTCATACTAACTCACTGTCAATGCTGAGTGACCTCTTCCTCATTCGAAATCATTGTCAATGCTGAGTAACCTCTTCCCCATTCTAAATCATTGTCAATGCTGAGTGACATCACACTCATTCTAAATCATTGTCAATGCTGATTGACCTCCCCTCATTCTAAATCATTGTCAATGCTGATTGACCTCCCCTCATTCTAAATTATTGTCAATGCTGATTGACCTCCCCTCATTCTAAATCATTGTCAAAGCTGAGTGACATCTCCCTCTTTATAAATCATTGTTAATGCTGAGTGAACTTGCCCACATTCTAACTCATTGTCAATGCTGAGTGACATCTCCCTCATTCAAAATCATTGTTAATGCTAAGTGAACTTTCCCTCATTCTAACTCATTGTCAACGCTGAGTGACATCTCCCTCATTCTAACTCATTGTCATTGCTGAGTGACCTCTCCCTCATTCTAACTCATTTTAAATGCTGAGTGACCTCTCCCTCATTCTAAATCATTGTCAATGCTTAGTAACGTCTCCCTCATTCTAACTGTCATTGCTGAGTGACCTCTCCCTCATTCTAACTCATTGTTAATGCTGAGAGACCTCTCCCTCATTCTAACTCATTCTTCATGCTTAGTAACGTCTCCCTCATTCTAAATCATTGTCAATGCTAAGTGACCTCTCCCTCATTCTAACTCATTGTCAATGCTGAGTGTCCTCTCCCTCATTCTTACTCATTGTCAATGCTGAGTGACCTCTCCGTCATTCTAACTCATTTTCAATGCTGTGTCCTCTCCCTCATTCTAACTCATTGTCAATACTGAGTGACATCTCCTTCATTCTAACTCATTTTCAATGCTGAGTGACATCTCCCGCATTCTAACTCATTGTCAATGTTGAGTGACCTCTCCCTCATTCTAACTCATTGTCAATGCTGAGTGACATCTCCCTCATTCTAACTCATTGTCAATGCTGAGTGACCTCTCCCTCATTCTAAATCATTGTCAATGCTGAGTGACCTCGCCGTCATACTAACTCACTGTCAATGCTGAGTGAACTCTTCCTCATTCGAAATCATTGTCAATGCAGTGTAACCTCTTCCCCATTCTAAATCATTGTCAATGCTGAGTGACATCACACTCATTCTAAATCATTGTCAATGCTGATTGACCTCCCCTCATTCTAAATCATTGTCAATGCTGATTGACCTCCCCTCATTCTAAATCATTGTCAAAGCTGAGTGACATCTCCCTCATTATAATTCATTGTTAATGCTGAGTAAACTTTCCCACATTCTAACTCATTGTCAATGCTGAGTGACATCTCGCTCATTCTAAATCATTGTTAATGCTGAGTGAACTTTCCCTCATTCTAACTCATTGTCAATGCTGAGTGACATCTCCCTCATTCTAAATCATTGTTAATGCTGAGTGAACTTCCCTCATTCTAACTCATTGTCAATGCTGAGTGACATCTCCCTCATTCCAACTCATTGTCAATGCTGAGTGACCACTCCCTGATTCTAACTCATTGTCATTGCAGAGTGACCTCTCCCTCATTCTAACTCATTTTCAATGCTGCATGTCCTCTCCCTCATTCTAACTCATTGTCAATGCTGAGTGACATCTCCCTCATTCCAACTCATTGTCAATGCTGAGTGACCACTCCCTGATTCTAACTCATTGTCATTGCTGAGTGACCTCTCCCTCATTCTAACTCATTTTCAATGCTGCATGACCTCTCCCTCATTCTAAATCATTGTCAATGCTTAGTAACGTCTCCCTCATTCTAACTGTCATTGCTGAGTGACCTCTCCCACATTCTAACTCATTGTCAATGCTGAGTGACCTCTCCCTCATTCTAAATCATTGTCAATGCTGAGTGACATCACACTCATTCTAACTCATTGTCAATGCTGAGTGTCCTCTCCCTCATTCTAACTCATTGTCAATACTGAGTGACATCTCCTTCATTCTAACTCATTTTCAATGCTGAGTGACATCTCCCGCATTCTAACTCATTGTCAATGTTGAGTGACCTTTCCCTCATTCTAACTCATTGTCAATGCTGAGTGACATCTCCCTCATTC
Source organism: Carcharodon carcharias (assembly GCF_017639515.1). Classification (NCBI taxonomy): domain Eukaryota; kingdom Metazoa; phylum Chordata; class Chondrichthyes; order Lamniformes; family Lamnidae; genus Carcharodon; species Carcharodon carcharias. The sequence goes on from NC_054496.1 coordinate 23,174,334, forward strand.
TAACTCATTGTCAATGCTGAGTGACATCTCCCTCATTCTAAATCATTATTAATGCTGAGTGAAATTTCCCTCATTCTAACTCATTGTCAATGCTGAGTGACATCTCCCTCATTCCAACTCATTGTCAATGCTGAGTGACCACTCCCTGATTCTAACTCATTGTCATTGCTGAGTGACCTCTCCCTCATTCTAACTCATTTTCAATGCTGAGTGACCTCTCCCTCATTCTAAATCATTGTCAATGCTTAGTAACGTCTCCCTCATTCTAACTGTCATTGCTGAGCGACCTCTCCCACATTCTAACTCATTGTCAATGCTGAGTGACCTCTCCCACATTCTAACTCATTGTCAATGCTGAGAGACCTCTCCCACATTCTAACTCATTGTCAATGCTGAGTGACCTCTCGCTCATTCTAAATCATTGTCAATGCTTAGTAACGTCTCCCTCATTCTAACTGTCATTGCTGAGTGACCTCTCCCTCATTCTAACTCATTGTCAATGCTGAGTGACCTCTCGCTCATTCTAAATCATTGTCAATGCTTAGTAACGTCTCCCTCATTCTAACTGTCATTGCTGAGTGACCTCTCCCTCATTCTAACTCATTGTCAATGCAGAGTGACATCACACTCATTCTAAATCATTGTCAATGCTGATTGACCTCCCCTCCTTCTAACTCATTGTCAATGCTGAGTGACATCTCCCTCATTCTAACTCATTGTCAATGCTGAGTGACCTCTCCCTCATTCTAAATCATTGTCAATGCTGAGTGACCTCGCCGTCATACTAACTCACTGTCAATGCTGAGTGAACTCTTCCTCATTCGAAATCATTGTCAATGCAGTGTAACCTCTTCCCCATTCTAAATCATTGTCAATGCAGAGTGACATCACCCTCATTTCAACTCATTGTCAATGCTGAGTGACCTCTCCCTCATTCTAAATCACTGTCAATGCTGAGTGACCTCACCCTCATTCTAACTCATTGTCATGGCTGAGTGACCTCTCCCTCATTCTAACTCATTTTCAATGCTGCGTGACCTCTCCCTCATTCTAAATCATTGTCAATGCTTAGTAACGTCTCCCTCATTCTAACTATCATTGCTGAGTGAACTCTCCCACATTCTAAATCATTGTCAATGCTGAGTGACCTCTCCCTCATTCTAACTCATTGTCAATGCGGAGTGAAAACTCCCTCATTTCAACTCATTGACAATGCTGAGTGACCTCTCCCTCATTCTAAATCACTGTCAATGCTGAGTGACCTCTCCCTCATTCTAACTCATTGTCAATGCTGAGTGTCCTCTCCCTCATTCTAACTCATTGTCAATGCTGAGTGACCACTCCCTCATTCTAACACATTGTCAATGCTGAGAGACCTCTCCCTCATTCTAACTCATTGTCAATGCTGAGAGACCTCTCCCTCATTCTAACTCAATCTTAATGCTTAGTAACGTCTCCCTATTTTAAATCATTGTCAATGCTAAGTGACCTCTCCCTCATTCTAACTCATTGTCAATGCTGAGTGTCCTCTACCTCATTCTAACTCATTGTCAATGCTGAGTGACCTCTCCCTCATTCTAAATCATTTTCAATGCAGAGTGTCCTCTCCCTCATTCTACCTCATTGTCAATACTGAGTGACTTCACCCTCATTTTAACTCTTTGTTAATGCTGAGAGACCTCTCCCTCATTCTAACACATTGTTAATGCTTAGTAACATGTCCCTCGTTCTAAATCATTGTCAATGCTAAGTGACCTCTCCCTCATTCTAACTCATTGTCAATGCTGAGAGTCCTATTCCTCATTCTAACTCATTGTCAATGCTGAGTGTCCTCTCCCTCATTCTAACTCATTGCCGATGCTGAGTGACATCTCCCTCATTCTAACTCATTGTCAATGCTGAGTGACATTTCCCTCATTCTATATCATTGTCAATACTGAGTGACCTTGCCGTCATACTAACTCACTGTCAATGCTGAGTGACCTCTTCCTCATTCGAAATCATTGTCAATGCTGAGTAACCTCTTCCCCATTCTAAATCATTGTCAATGCTGAGTGACATCACACTCATTCTAAATCATTGTCAATGCTGATTGACCTCCCCTCATTCTAAATCATTGTCAATGCTGATTGACCTCCCCTCATTCTAAATTATTGTCAATGCTGATTGACCTCCCCTCATTCTAAATCATTGTCAAAGCTGAGTGACATCTCCCTCTTTATAAATCATTGTTAATGCTGAGTGAACTTGCCCACATTCTAACTCATTGTCAATGCTGAGTGACATCTCCCTCATTCAAAATCATTGTTAATGCTAAGTGAACTTTCCCTCATTCTAACTCATTGTCAACGCTGAGTGACATCTCCCTCATTCTAACTCATTGTCATTGCTGAGTGACCTCTCCCTCATTCTAACTCATTTTAAATGCTGAGTGACCTCTCCCTCATTCTAAATCATTGTCAATGCTTAGTAACGTCTCCCTCATTCTAACTGTCATTGCTGAGTGACCTCTCCCTCATTCTAACTCATTGTTAATGCTGAGAGACCTCTCCCTCATTCTAACTCATTCTTCATGCTTAGTAACGTCTCCCTCATTCTAAATCATTGTCAATGCTAAGTGACCTCTCCCTCATTCTAACTCATTGTCAATGCTGAGTGTCCTCTCCCTCATTCTTACTCATTGTCAATGCTGAGTGACCTCTCCGTCATTCTAACTCATTTTCAATGCTGTGTCCTCTCCCTCATTCTAACTCATTGTCAATACTGAGTGACATCTCCTTCATTCTAACTCATTTTCAATGCTGAGTGACATCTCCCGCATTCTAACTCATTGTCAATGTTGAGTGACCTCTCCCTCATTCTAACTCATTGTCAATGCTGAGTGACATCTCCCTCATTCTAACTCATTGTCAATGCTGAGTGACCTCTCCCTCATTCTAAATCATTGTCAATGCTGAGTGACCTCGCCGTCATACTAACTCACTGTCAATGCTGAGTGAACTCTTCCTCATTCGAAATCATTGTCAATGCAGTGTAACCTCTTCCCCATTCTAAATCATTGTCAATGCTGAGTGACATCACACTCATTCTAAATCATTGTCAATGCTGATTGACCTCCCCTCATTCTAAATCATTGTCAATGCTGATTGACCTCCCCTCATTCTAAATCATTGTCAAAGCTGAGTGACATCTCCCTCATTATAATTCATTGTTAATGCTGAGTAAACTTTCCCACATTCTAACTCATTGTCAATGCTGAGTGACATCTCGCTCATTCTAAATCATTGTTAATGCTGAGTGAACTTTCCCTCATTCTAACTCATTGTCAATGCTGAGTGACATCTCCCTCATTCTAAATCATTGTCAATGCTGAGTGAACTTCCCTCATTCTAACTCATTGTCAATGCTGAGTGACATCTCCCTCATTCCAACTCATTGTCAATGCTGAGTGACCACTCCCTGATTCTAACTCATTGTCATTGCAGAGTGACCTCTCCCTCATTCTAACTCATTTTCAATGCTGCATGTCCTCTCCCTCATTCTAACTCATTGTCAATGCTGAGTGACATCTCCCTCATTCCAACTCATTGTCAATGCTGAGTGACCACTCCCTGATTCTAACTCATTGTCATTGCTGAGTGACCTCTCCCTCATTCTAACTCATTTTCAATGCTGCATGACCTCTCCCTCATTCTAAATCATTGTCAATGCTTAGTAACGTCTCCCTCATTCTAACTGTCATTGCTGAGTGACCTCTCCCACATTCTAACTCATTGTCAATGCTGAGTGACCTCTCCCTCATTCTAAATCATTGTCAATGCTGAGTGACATCACACTCATTCTAACTCATTGTCAATGCTGAGTGACCTCTCCGTCATTCTAAATCATTTTCAATGCTGTGTCCTCTCCCTCATTCTAACTCATTGTCAATACTGAGTGACATCTCCTTCATTCTAACTCATTTTCAATGCTGAGTGACATCTCCCGCATTCTAACTCATTGTCAATGTTGAGTGACCTCTCCCTCATTCTAACTCATTGTCAATGCTGAGTGACATCTCCCTCATTCTAACTCATTGTCAATGCTGAGTGACATCTCCCTCATTCTAAATCATTATTAATGCTGAGTGAAATTTCCCTCATTCTAACTCATTGTCAATGCTGAGTGACATCTCCCTCATTCCAACTCATTGTCAATGCTGAGTGACCACTCCCTGATTCTAACTCATTGTCATTGCTGAGTGACCTCTCCCTCATTCAAACTCATTTTCAATGCTGCATGACCTCTCCCTCATTCTAAATCATTGTCAATGCTGAGTGACCTCTCCCTCATACTAACTCATTGTCAATGCAGAGTGACCTCTCCCACATTCTAACTCATTGTCAATGCTGAGTGACCTCTCCCACATTCTAACTCATTGTCAATGCTGAGTGACCTCTCGCTCATTCTAAATCATTGTCAATGCTTAGTAACGTCTCCCTCATTCTAACTGTCATTGCTGAGTGACCTCTCCCTCATTCTAACTCATTGTCAATGCTGAGTGACCTCTCGCTCATTCTAAATCATTGTCAATGCTTAGTAACGTCTCCCTCATTCTAACTGTCATTGCTGAGTGACCTCTCCCTCATTCTAACTCATTGTCAATGCAGAGTGACATCACACTCATTCTAAATCATTGTCAATGCTGATTGACCTCCCCTCATTCTAAATCATTGTCAATGCTGATTGACCTCCCCTCATTCTAAATCATTGTCAAAGCTGAGTGACATCTCCCTCATTATAAATCATTGTTAATGCTGAGTGAACTTTCCCACATTCTAACTCATTGTCAATGCTGAGTGACATCTCCCTCATTCTAAATCATTGTTAATGCTGAGTGAACTTCCCTCATTCTAACTCATTGTCAATGCTGAGTGACATCTCCCTCATTCCAACTCATTGTCAATGCTGAGTGACCACTCCCTGATTCTAACTCATTGTCATTGCTGAGTGACCTCTCCCTCATTTTAACTCATTTTCAATGCTGCACGACCTCTCCCTCATTCTAAATCATTGTCAATGCTTAGTAACGTCTCCCTCATTCTAACTGTCATTGCTGAGTGACCTCTCCCACATTCTAACTCATTGTCAATGCTGTGTGACCTCTCCCTCATTCTAACTCATTGTCAATGCAGATTGACATCTCCCTCATTTCAACTCAGTGTCAATGCTGAGTGACATCTCCCTCATTCTAAATCATTGTCAAAGCTGAGTGACATCTCCCTCATTATAAATCATTGTTAATGCTGAGTGAACTTGCCCACATTTTAACTCATTGTCAATGCTGAGTGACATCTCCCTCATTCTAAATCATTGTTAATGCTGAGTGAACTTTCCCTCATTCTAACTCATTGTCAATGCTGAGTGACATCTCCCTCATTCTAACTCATTGTCATTGCTGAGTGACCTCTCCCTCATTCTAACTCATTTTCAATGCTGCATGACCTCTCTCTCATTCTAAATCATTGTCAATGCTTAGTAACGTCTCCCTCATTTTAACTATCATTGCTGAGTGACCTCTCCCACATTCTAACTCATTGTCAATGCTGAGTGACCTCTCCCTCATTCTAAATCATTGTCAATGCTTAGTACCGTCTCCCTCATTCTAACTGTCATTGCTGAGTGACCTGTCCCTCATTCTAACTCATTGTTAATGCTGAGAGACCTCTCCCTCATTCTAACTCATTCTTCATGCTTAGTAACGTCTCCCTCATTCTAAATCATTGTCAATGCTAAGTGACCTCTCCCTCATTCTAACTCATTGTCAATGCTGAGTGTCCTCTCCGTCATTCTAACTCATTGTCAATGCTGAGTGACCTCTCCGTCATTCTAACTCATTTTCAATGCTGTGTCCTCACCCTCATTCTAACTCATTGTCAATACTGAGTGACATCTCCTTCATTCTAACTCATTGTCAATGCTGAGTGACATCTCCCTCATTCTAAATCATTGTCAATGCTGAGTGACATCTCCCTCATTCCAACTCATTGTCAATGCTGAGTGACCACTCCCTGATTCTAACTCATTGTCATTGCTGAGTGACCTCTCCCTCATTCTAACTCATTTTCAATGCTGCATGACCTCTCCCTCATTCTAAATCATTGTCAATGCTTAGTAACGTCTCCCTCATTCTAAATGTCATTGCTGAGTGACCTCTCCCACATTCTAACTCTTTGTCAATGCTGAGTGACCTCTCCCTCATTCTAAATCATTGTCAATGCTTAGTAACGTCTGCTTCATTCTAACTGTCATTGCTGAGTGACCTCTCCCTCATTCTAACTCATTGTCAATGCAGAGTGACATCTCCCTCATTTCAACTCATTGTCAATGCTGAGTGACCTCTCCCTCATTCTAAATCACTGTCAATGCTGAGTGACCTCTCCCTCATTCTAACTCATTGTCAATGCTGAGAGTCCTATTCCTCATTCTAACTCATTGTCAATGCTGAGTGACCACTCCGTCATTCTAACTCATTTTCAATGCAGATTGCCCTCTCCCTCATTCTAACTCATTGTTAATGCTTAGTAACATGTCCCTCGTTCTAAATCATTGTCAATGCTAAGTGACCTCTCCTTCATTCTAACTCATTGCCAATGCTGAGAATCCTATCCTGCATTCTAACTCATTTTCAATGCTGAGTGTCCTCTCCCTCATTCTAACTCATTGTCAATACTGAGTGACATCTCCTTCATTCTAACTCATTGTCAATGCTGAGCGACATCTCCCTCATTCTAACTCATTGTCAATGTTGAGTAACCTCACCCTCATTCTAACTCATTGTCAATGCTGAGTGACATCTCCCTCATTCTAACTCATTGTCAATGCTGAGTGACCTCTCCCTCATTCTAAATCATTGTCAATGCTGAGTGACCTCACCGTCATACTAACTCACTGTCAATGCTGAGTGACCTCTTCCTCATTCGAAATCATTGTCAATGCTGAGTAACCTCTTCCCCATACTAAATCATTGTGAATGCTGAGTGACATCAAACTCATTCTAAATCATTGTCAATGCTGATTGACCTCCCCTCATTCTAAATCATTGTCAATGCTGATTGACTTCCCCTCATTCTAAATCATTTTCAAAGCTGAGTTACATCTCCCTCATTATAAATCATTGTCAATGCTTAGTAACGTCTCCCTCATTCTACCTGTCATTGCTGAGTGAACTCTCCCACATTCTAACTCATTTTCAATGCTGCATGACCTCTCCCTCATTCTAAATCATTGTCAATGCTTAGTAACGTCTCCCTCATTCTAACTGTCATTGCTGAGTGAACTGTCCCACATTCTAACTCATTGTCAATGCTGAGTGACCTCTCCCTCATTCTAACTCATTGTCAATGCGGAGTGAAAACTCCCTCATTTCAACTCATTGACAATGCTGAGTGACCTCTCCCTCATTCTAAATCACTGTCAATGCTGAGTGACCTCTCCATCATTCTAACTCATTGTCAATGCTGAGTGTCCTCTCCCTCATTCTAACTCACTGTCAATGCTGAGTGACCACTCCGTCATTCTAACTCATTGTCAATGCAGAGTGACATCTCCCTCATGTCAACTCATTGGCAATGCTGAGTGACCTCTCCCTCATTCTAAATCACTGTCAATGCTGAGTGACCTCTCCCTCATTCTAACTCATTGTCAATGCTGAGTGTCCTCTCCCTCATTCTAACTCATTGTCAATGCAGAGTGACCTCTCCCTCATTCTAAATGATTGTCAAGGCTGAGTGACCTCTCCCTCATTCTAAATGATTGTCAATGCTGCATGACCTCTCCCTCATTCTAAATCATTGTCAATGCTTAGTGAAGTCTCCCTCATTCTAACTGTCATTGCTGAGTGACCTCTCCCACATTCTAACTCATTGTCAATGCTGAGTGACCTCTCCCTCATTCTAAATCATTATCAATGCTTAGTAACGTCTCCCTCATTCTAACTGTCATTGCTGAGTGACCTCTCCCTCATTCTAACTCATTGTCAATGCAGAGTGACATCACCCTCATTTCAACTCATTGTCAATGCTGAGTGACCTCTCCCTCATTCTAAATCACTGTCAATGCTGAGTGGCCAATCCCTCATTCTAACTCATTTTCAATGCTGCATGACCTCTCCATCATTCTAAATCATTGTCAATGCTTAGTAACGTCTCCCTCAATCTAACCGTCATTGCTGAGTAACCTCTCCCACATTCAAAATCATTGTCAATGCCGAGTGACCTCTCCATCATTCTAAATCATTGTCAGTGCTTAGTAACGTCTCCCTCATTCTAACTCATTGTCAATGCTGAGTGACCTCTCCCTCATTCTAAATCACTGTCAATGCTGAGTGTCCTCTCCCTCATGCTAACTAATTGTTAATGCTCAGTGACCTCTCCCTCATTCTAAATCATTGTTAATGCTGAGTGACCTCTCCCTCAATCTAAATGATTGTCAATGCTGCATGAACTCTCCCTCATTCTAAATCATTGTCAATGCTTAGTAACGTCTCCCTCATTCTAACTATCATTGCTGAGTGACCTCCCGCACATTCTAACTCATTGTCATTGCTGAGTGACCTCTCGCACATTCTAACTCATTGTCAATGCTGAGTGACCTCTCCCTCATTCTAAATCATTGTCAATGCTTAGTAACGTCTCCCTCATTCTAACTGTCATTGCTGAGTGACCTCTCCCTCATTCTAACTCATTGTCAATGCTGAGTGACCTCTCCCTCATTCTAAATCACTGTCAATGCTGAGTGTCCTCTCCCTCATTCTAACTCATTGTCAATGCTCAGTGACCTCTCCCTCATTCTAAATGATTGTCAATGCTGAGTGACCTCTCCCTCATTCTAAATGATTGTCAATGCTGCATGAACTCTCCCTCATTCTAAATCATTGTCATTGCTGAGTGACCTCTCCCTCATTCTAACTCATTGTCAATGCAGAGTGACATCACCCTCATTTCAACTCATTGTCAATGCTGAGTGACCTCTCCCTCATTCTAAATCACTGTCAGTGCTGAGTGACCTCACCCTCATTCTAACTCATTGTCATTGCTGAGTGACCTCTCCCTCATTCTAACTCATTTTCAATGCTGCATGACCTCTCCCTCATTCTAAATCATTGTCAATGCTTAGTAACGTCTCCCTCATTCTAACTGTCATTGCTGAGTGAACTCTCCCACATTCTAACTCATTGTCAATGCTGAGTGACCTCTCCCTCATTCTAACTCATTGTCAATGCGGAGTGAAAACTCCCTCATTTCAACTCATTGACAATGCTGAGTGACCTCTCCCTCATTCTAAATCACTGTCAATGCTGAGTGACCTCTCCCTCATTCTAACTCATTGTCAATGCTGAGTGTCCTCTCCCTCATTCTAACTCATTGTCAATGCTGAGTGACCACTCCCTCATTCTAACTCATTGTCAATGCTGAGAGACCTCTCCCTCATTCTAACTCATTGTCAATGCTGAGAGACCTCTCCCTCATTCTAACTCAATCTTAATGCTTCGTAACGTCTCCCTCATTTTAAATCATTGTCAATGCTGAGTGACCTCTCCCTCATTCTAACTCATTGTCAATGCTGAATGTCCTCTACCTCATTCTAACTCATTGTCAATGCTGAGTGACCTCTCCCTCATTCTAAATCATTTTCAATGCAGAGTGTCCTCTCCCTCATTCTACCTCATTGTCAATACTGAGTGACATCACCCTCATTTTAACTCATTGTTAATGCTGAGAGACCTCTCCCTCATTCTAACACATTGTTAATGCTTAGTAACATGTCCCTCGTTCTAAATCATTGTCAATGCTAAGTGACCTCTCCCTCATTCTAACTCATTGTCAATGCTGAGAGTCCTATTCCTCATTCTAACTCATTGTCAATGCTGAGTGACCTCTCCGTCATTCTAACTCATTTTCAATGCTGAGAGACCTCTCACTGATTCTAACTCATTGTCAATGCTGAGTGACATCTCCCTCATTCTAAAGCGTAATCAATGTTGAGTGACCACTCCCTCATTTTAACTCATTGTCAATGCTAAGTGACCTGTCCCTCATTCTAACTCATTGTCAATGCTGAGTGACCTCTCACAGATACTAACTCATTGTCAATGATGAGTGACATCTCCCTCATTCTAAATCATTGTCAATGCTGAGTAACCACTCCCTCATTCTAACTCATTGTCAATGCTAAGTGACCTGTCCCTCATTCTAACTCATTGTCAAAGCTGAGTGTCCTCTCCCTCATTCTAACTCATTGTCAATGCTGAGAAACCTTTCCCTCATTCTAACTCATTGTCAAAGCTTAGTAACGTCTCCCTCATACTAAATCATGGTCAATGCTGAGTGTCCTCTCCCTCATTCTAACTCATTGTCAATGCTGAGTGACCACTCCCTCATTCTAACTCATTGTCAATGCTGAGAGACCTCTCCCTCATTCTAACTCAATCTTAATGCTTAGTAACGTCTCCCTCATTTTAAATCATTGTCAATGCTAAGTGACCTCTCCCTCATTCTAACTCATTGTCAATGCTGAGTGTCCTCTACCTCATTCTAACTCATTGTCAATGCTGAGTGACCTCTCCCTCATTCTAAATCATTTTCAATGCAGAGTGTCCTCTCCCTCATTCTACCTCATTGTCAATACTGAGTGACATCACCCTCATTTTAACTCATTGTTAATGCTGAGAGACCTCTCCCTCATTCTAACACATTGTTAATGCTTAGTAACATGTCCCTCGTTCTAAATCATTGTCAATGCTAAGTGACCTCTCCCTCATTCTAACTCATTGTCAATGCTGAGAGTCCTATTCCTCATTCTAACTCATTGTCAATGCTGAGTGACCTCTCCGTCATTCTAACTCATTGTCAATACTGAGTGACATCTCCTTCATTCTATCTCATTGACAATGCTGAGTGACATCTCCCGCATTCTAACTCATTGTCAATGTTGAGTGACCTCACCCTCATTCTAACTCATTGCCAATGCTGAGTGACATCTCCCTCATTCTAACTCATTGTCAATGCTGAGTGACATTTCCCTCATTCTAAATCATTGTCAATACTGAGTGACCTTGCCGTCATACTAACTCACTGTCAATGCTGAGTGACCTCTTCCTCATTCGAAATCATTGTCAATGCTGAGTAACCTCTTCCATATTCTAAATCATTGTCAATGCTGAATGACATCACACTCATTCTAAATCATTGTCAATTATGATTGACCTCCCCTCATTCTAAATCATTGTCAATGCTGATTGACCTCCCCTCATTCTAAATCAATGTCAATGCTGATTGACCTCCCCTCATTCTAAATCATTGTCAAAGCTGAGTGACATCTCCCTCATTATAAATCATTGTTAATGCTGAGTGAACTTGCCCACATTCTAACTCATTGTCAATGCTGAGTGACATCTCCCTCATTCTAAATCATTGTTAATGCTAAGTGAACTTTCCCTCATTCTAACTCATTGTCAATGCTGAGTGACATCTCCCTCATTCTAACTCATTGTCATTGCTGAGTGACCTCTCCCTCATTCTAACTCATTTTAAATGCTGCATGACCTCTCCCTCATTCTAAATCATTGTCAATGCTTAGTAACGTCTCCCTCATTCTAACTATCATTGCTGAGTGACCTCTCCCACATTCTAACTCATTGTCAATGCTGAGTGACCTTTCCCTCATTCTAAATCATTGTCAATGCTTAGTAACGTCTCCCTCATTCTAACTGTCATTGCTGAGTGACCTCTCCCTCATTCTAACTCATTGTTAATGCTGAGAGACCTCTCCCTCATTCTTACTCATTCTTCATGCTTAGTAACGTCTCCCTCATTCTAAATCATTGTCAATGCTAAGTGACCTCTCCCTCATTCTAACTCATTGTCAATGCTGAGTGTCCTCTCCCTCATTCTAACTCATTGTCAATGCTGAGTGACCTCTCCGTCATTCTAACTCATTTTCAATGCTGTGTCCTCTCCCTCATTCTAACTCATTGTCAATACTGAGTGACATCTCCTTCATTCAAACTCATTTTCAATGCTGAGTGACATCTCCCGCATTCTAACTCATTGTCAATGTTGAGTGACCTCTCCCTCATTCTAACTCATTGTCAATGCTGAGTGACATCTCCCTCATTCTAACTCATTGTCAATGCTGAGTGACCTCTCCCTCATTCTAAATCATTGTCAATGCTGAGTGACCTCGCCGTCATACTAACTCACTGTCAATGCTGAGTGAACTCTTCCTCATTCGAAATCATTGTCAATGCAGTGTAACCTCTTCCCCATTCTAAATCATTGTCAATGCAGAGTGACATCACCCTCATTTCAACTCATTGTCAATGCTGAGTGACCTCTCCCTCATTCTAAATCACTGTCAATGCTGAGTGACCTCACCCTCATTCTAACTCATTGTCATGGCTGAGTGACCTCTCCCTCATTCTAACTCATTTTCAATGCTGCGTGACCTCTCCCTCATTCTAAATCATTGTCAATGCTTAGTAACGTCTCCCTCATTCTAACTATCATTGCTGAGTGAACTCTCCCACATTCTAAATCATTGTCAATGCTGAGTGACCTCTCCCTCATTCTAACTCATTGTCAATGCGGAGTGAAAACTCCCTCATTTCAACTCATTGACAATGCTGAGTGACCTCTCCCTCATTCTAAATCACTGTCAATGCTGAGTGACCTCTCCCTCATTCTAACTCATTGTCAATGCTGAGTGTCCTCTCCCTCATTCTAACTCATTGTCAATGCTGAGTGACCACTCCCTCATTCTAACTCATTGTCAATGCTGAGAGACCTCTCCCTCATTCTAACTCATTGTCAATGCTGAGAGACCTCTCCCTCATTCTAACTCAATCTTAATGCTTAGTAACGTCTCCCTATTTTAAATCATTGTCAATGCTAAGTGACCTCTCCCTCATTCTAACTCATTGTCAATGCTGAGTGTCCTCTACCTCATTCTAACTCATTGTCAATGCTGAGTGACCTCTCCCTCATTCTAAATCATTTTCAATGCAGAGTGTCCTCTCCCTCATTCTACCTCATTGTCAATACTGAGTGACATCACCCTCATTTTAACTCATTGTTAATGCTGAGAGACCTCTCCCTCATTCTAACACATTGTTAATGCTTAGTAACATGTCCCTCGTTCTAAATCATTGTCAATGCTAAGTGACCTCTCCCTCATTCTAACTCATTGTCAATGCTGAGAGTCCTATTCCTCATTCTAACTCATTGTCAATGCTGAGTGACCTCTCCGTCATTCTAACTCATTTTCAATGCTGAGAGACCTCTCACTGATTCTAACTCATTGTCAATGCTGAGTGACATCTCCCTCATTCTAAAGCGTAATCAATGTTGAGTGACCACTCCCTCATTTTAACTCATTGTCAATGCTAAGTGACCTGTCCCTCATTCTAACTCATTGTCAATGCTGAGTGACCTCTCACAGATACTAACTCATTGTCAATGATGAGTGACATCTCCCTCATTCTAAATCATTGTCAATGCTGAGTAACCACTCCCTCATTCTAACTCATTGTCAATGCTAAGTGACCTGTCCCTCATTCTAACTCATTGTCAAAGCTGAGTGTCCTCTCCCTCATTCTAACTCATTGTCAATGCTGAGAAACCTTTCCCTCATTCTAACTCATTGTCAAAGCTTAGTAACGTCTCCCTCATACTAAATCATGGTCAATGCTGAGTGTCCTCTCCCTCATTCTAACTCATTGTCAATGCTGAGTGACCACTCCCTCATTCTAACTCATTGTCAATGCTGAGAGACCTCTCCCTCATTCTAACTCAATCTTAATGCTTAGTAACGTCTCCCTCATTTTAAATCATTGTCAATGCTAAGTGACCTCTCCCTCATTCTAACTCATTGTCAATGCTGAGTGTCCTCTACCTCATTCTAACTCATTGTCAATGCTGAGTGACCTCTCCCTCATTCTAAATCATTTTCAATGCAGAGTGTCCTCTCCCTCATTCTACCTCATTGTCAATACTGAGTGACATCACCCTCATTTTAACTCATTGTTAATGCTGAGAGACCTCTCCCTCATTCTAACACATTGTTAATGCTTAGTAACATGTCCCTCGTTCTAAATCATTGTCAATGCTAAGTGACCTCTCCCTCATTCTAACTCATTGTCAATGCTGAGAGTCCTATTCCTCATTCTAACTCATTGTCAATGCTGAGTGACCTCTCCGTCATTCTAACTCATTGTCAATACTGAGTGACATCTCCTTCATTCTATCTCATTGACAATGCTGAGTGACATCTCCCGCATTCTAACTCATTGTCAATGTTGAGTGACCTCACCCTCATTCTAACTCATTGCCAATGCTGAGTGACATCTCCCTCATTCTAACTCATTGTCAATGCTGAGTGACATTTCCCTCATTCTAAATCATTGTCAATACTGAGTGACCTTGCCGTCATACTAACTCACTGTCAATGCTGAGTGACCTCTTCCTCATTCGAAATCATTGTCAATGCTGAGTAACCTCTTCCATATTCTAAATCATTGTCAATGCTGAGTGACATCACACTCATTCTAAATCATTGTCAATTATGATTGACCTCCCCTCATTCTAAATCATTGTCAATGCTGATTGACCTCCCCTCATTCTAAATCAATGTCAATGCTGATTGACCTCCCCTCATTCTAAATCATTGTCAAAGCTGAGTGACATCTCCCTCATTATAAATCATTGTTAATGCTGAGTGAACTTGCCCACATTCTAACTCATTGTCAATGCTGAGTGACATCTCGCTCATTCTAAATCATTGTTAATGCTAAGTGAACTTTCCCTCATTCTAACTCATTGTCAATGCTGAGTGACATCTCCCTCATTCTAACTCATTGTCATTGCTGAGTGACCTCTCCCTCATTCTAACTCATTGTCAATGCTGAGTGACCTTTCCCTCATTCTAAATCATTGTCAATGCTTAGTAACGTCTCCCTCATTCTAACTGTCATTGCTGAGTGACCTCTCCCTCATTCTAACTCATTGTTAATGCTGAGAGACCTCTCCCTCATTCTAACTCATTCTTCATGCTTAGTAACGTCTCCCTCATTCTAAATCATTGTCAATGCTAAGTGACCTCTCCCTCATTCTAACTCATTGTCAATGCTGAGTGTCCTCTCCCTCATTCTAACTCATTGTCAATGCTGAGTGACCTCTCCGTCATTCTAACTCATTTTCAGTGCTGTGTCCTCTCCCTCATTCTAACTCATTGTCAATACTGAGTGACATCTCCTTCATTCAAACTCATTTTCAATGCTGAGTGACATCTCCCGCATTCTAACTCATTGTCAATGCTGAGTGACCTCTCCCACATTCTAACTCATTGTCAATGCTGAGTGACCTTTCCCTCATTCTAAATCATTGTCAATGCTTAGTAACGTCTCCCTCATTCTAACTGTCATTGCTGAGTGACCTCTCCCTCATTCTAACTCATTGTTAATGCTGAGAGACCTCTCCCTCATTCTAACTCATTCTTCATGCTTAGTAACGTCTCCCTTATTCTAAATCATTGTCAATGCTAAGTGACCTCTCCCTCATTCTAACTCATTGTCAATGCTGAGTGTCCTCTCCCTCATTCTAACTCATTGTCAATGCTGAGTGACCTCTCCGTCATTCTAACTCATTTTCAGTGCTGTGTCCTCTCCCTCATTCTAACTCATTGTCAATACTGAGTGACATCTCCTTCATTCAAACTCATTTTCAATGCTGAGTGACATCTCCCGCATTCTAACTCATTGTCAATGTTGAGTGACCTCTCCCTCATTCTAACTCATTGTCAATGCTGAGTGACATCTCCCTCATTCTAACTCATTGTCAATGCTGAGTGACCTCTCCCTCATTCTAAATCATTGTCAATGCTGAGTGACCTCGCCGTCATACTAACTCACTGTCAATGCTGAGTGAACTCTTCCTCATTCGAAATCATTGTCAATGCAGTGTAACCTCTTCCCCATTCTAAATCATTGTCAATGCAGAGTGACATCACCCTCATTTCAACTCATTGTCAATGCTGAGTGACCTCTCCCTCATTCTAAATCACTGTCAATGCTGAGTGACCTCACCCTCATTCTAACTCATTGTCATGGCTGAGTGACCTCTCCCTCATTCTAACTCATTTTCAATGCTGCGTGACCTCTCCCTCATTCTAAATCATTGTCAATGCTTAGTAACGTCTCCCTCATTCTAACTATCATTGATGAGTGAACTCTCCCACATTCTAAATCATTGTCAATGCTGAGTGACCTCTCCCTCATTCTAACTCATTGTCAATGCGGAGTGAAAACTCCCTCATTTCAACTCATTGACAATGCTGAGTGACCTCTCCCTCATTCTAAATCACTGTCAATGCTGAGTGACCTCTCCCTCATTCTAACTCATTGTCAATGCTGAGTGTCCTCTCCCTCATTCTAACTCATTGTCAATGCTGAGTGACCACTCCCTCATTCTAACTCATTGTCAATGCTGAGAGACCTCTCCCTCATTCTAACTCATTGTCAATGCTGAGAGACCTCTCCCTCATTCTAACTCAATCTTAATGCTTAGTAACGTCTCCCTATTTTAAATCATTGTCAATGCTAAGTGACCTCTCCCTCATTCTAACTCATTGTCAATGCTGAGTGTCCTCTACCTCATTCTAACTCATTGTCAATGCTGAGTGACCTCTCCCTCATTCTAAATCATTTTCAATGCAGAGTGTCCTCTCCCTCATTCTACCTCATTGTCAATACTGAGTGACTTCACCCTCATTTTAACTCATTGTTAATGCTGAGAGACCTCTCCCTCATTCTAACACATTGTTAATGCTTAGTAACATGTCCCTCGTTCTAAATCATTGTCAATGCTAAGTGACCTCTCCCTCATTCTAACTCATTGTCAATGCTGAGAGTCCTATTCCTCATTCTAACTCATTGTCAATGCTGAGTGTCCTCTCCCTCATTCTAACTCATTGTCAATACTGAGTGACATCTCCTTCATTCTAACTCATTGTCAACGCTGAGTGACATGTCCCGCATTCTAACTCATTGTCAATGTTGAGTGACCTCAGCCTCATTCTAACTCATTGCCAATGCTGAGTGACATCTCCCTCATTCTAACTCATTGTCAATGCTGAGTGACATTTCCCTCATTCTATATCATTGTCAATACTGAGTGACCTTGCCGTCATACTAACTCACTGTCAATGCTGAGTGACCTCTTCCTCATTCGAAATCATTGTCAATGCTGAGTAACCTCTTCCCCATTCTAAATCATTGTCAATGCTGAGTGACATCACACTCATTCTAAATCATTGTCAATGCTGATTGACCTCCCCTCATTCTAAATCATTGTCAATGCTGATTGACCTCCCCTCATTCTAAATTATTGTCAATGCTGATTGACCTCCCCTCATTCTAAATCATTGTCAAAGCTGAGTGACATCTCCCTCTTTATAAATCATTGTTAATGCTGAGTGAACTTGCCCACATTCTAACTCATTGTCAATGCTGAGTGACATCTCCCTCATTCAAAATCATTGTTAATGCTAAGTGAACTTTCCCTCATTCTAACTCATTGTCAATGCTGAGTGACATCTCCCTCATTCTAACTCATTGTCATTGCTGAGTGACCTCTCCCTCATTCTAACTCATTTTAAATGCTGAGTGACCTCTCCCTCATTCTAAATCATTGTCAATGCTTAGTAACGTCTCCCTCATTCTAACTGTCATTGCTGAGTGACCTCTCCCTCATTCTAACTCATTGTTAATGCTGAGAGACCTCTCCCTCATTCTAACTCATTCTTCATGCTTAGTAACGTCTCCCTCATTCTAAATCATTGTCAATGCTAAGTGACCTCTCCCTCATTCTAACTCATTGTCAATGCTGAATGTCCTCTCCCTCATTCTTACTCATTGCCAATGCTGAGTGACCTCTCCGTCATTCTAACTCATTTTCAATGCTGTGTCCTCTCCCTCATTCTAACTCATTGTCAATACTGAGTGACATCTCCTTCATTCTAACTCATTTTCAATGCTGAGTGACATCTCCCGCATTCTAACTCATTGTCAATGTTGAGTGACCTCTCCCTCATTCTAACTCATTGTCAATGCTGAGTGACATCTCCCTCATTCTAACTCATTGTCAATGCTGAGTGACCTCTCCCTCATTCTAAATCATTGTCAATGCTGAGTGACCTCGCCGTCATACTAACTCACTGTCAATGCTGAGTGAACTCTTCCTCATTCGAAATCATTGTCAATGCAGTGTAACCTCTTCCCCATTCTAAATCATTGTCAATGCTGAGTGACATCACACTCATTCTAAATCATTGTCAATGCTGATTGACCTCCCCTCATTCTAAATCATTGTCAATGCTGATTGACCTCCCCTCATTCTAAATCATTGTCAAAGCTGAGTGACATCTCCCTCATTATAATTCATTGTTAATGCTGAGTAAACTTTCCCACATTCTAACTCATTGTCAATGCTGAGTGACATCTCGCTCATTCTAAATCATTGTTAATGCTGAGTGAACTTTCCCTCATTCTAACTCATTGTCAATGCTGAGTGACATCTCCCTCATTCTAAATCATTGTTAATGCTGAGTGAACTTCCCTCATTCTAACTCATTGTCAATGCTGAGTGACATCTCCCTCATTCCAACTCATTGTCAATGCTGAGTGACCACTCCCTGATTCTAACTCATTGTCATTGCAGAGTGACCTCTCCCTCATTCTAACTCATTTTCAATGCTGCATGTCCTCTCCCTCATTCTAACTCATTGTCAATGCTGAGTGACATCTCCCTCATTCCAACTCATTGTCAATGCTGAGTGACCACTCCCTGATTCTAACTCATTGTCATTGCTGAGTGACCTCTCCCTCATTCTAACTCATTTTCAATGCTGCATGACCTCTCCCTCATTCTAAATCATTGTCAATGCTTAGTAACGTCTCCCTCATTCTAACTGTCATTGCTGAGTGACCTCTCCCACATTCTAACTCATTGTCAATGCTGAGTGACCTCTCCCTCATTCTAAATCATTGTCAATGCTGAGTGACATCACACTCATTCTAACTCATTGTCAATGCTGAGTGTCCTCTCCCTCATTCTAACTCATTGTCAATACTGAGTGACATCTCCTTCATTCTAACTCATTTTCAATGCTGAGTGACATCTCCCGCATTCTAACTCATTGTCAATGTTGAGTGACCTCTCCCTCATTCTAACTCATTGTCAATGCTGAGTGACATCTCCCTCATTCTAACTCATTGTCAATGCTGAGTGACATCTCCCTCATTCTAAATCATTATTAATGCTGAGTGAACTTTCCCTCATTCTAACTCATTGTCAATGCTGAGTGACATCTCCCTCATTCCAACTCATTGTCAATGCTGAGTGACCACTCCCTGATTCTAACTCATTGTCATTGCTGAGTGACCTCTCCCTCATTCTAACTCATTTTCAATGCTGCATGACCTCTCCCTCATTCTAAATCATTGTCAATGCTTAGTAACGTCTCCCTCATTCTAACTGTCATTGCTGAGCGACCTCTCCCACATTCTAACTCATTGTCAATGCTGAGTGACCTCTCGCTCATTCTAAATCATTGTCAATGCTTAGTAACGTCTCCCTCATTCTAACTGTCATTGCTGAGTGACCTCTCCCTCATTCTAACTCATTGTCAATGCTGAGTGACCTCTCGCTCATTCTAAATCATTGTCAATGCTTAGTAACGTCTCCCTCATTCTAACTGTCATTGCTGAGTGACCTCTCCCTCATTCTAACTCATGGTCAATGCTGAGTGACCTCTCGCTCATTCTAAATCATTGTCAATGCTTAGTAACGTCTCCCTCATTCTAACTGTCATTGCTGAGTGACCTCTCCCTCATTCTAACTCATTGTCAATGCAGAGTGACATCACACTCATTCTAAATCATTGTCAATGCTGATTGACCTCCCCTCCTTCTAACTCATTGTCAATGCTGAGTGACATTTCCCTCATTCTATATCATTGTCAATACTGAGTGACCTTGCCGTCATACTAACTCACTGTCAATGCTGAGTGACCTCTTCCTCATTCGAAATCATTGTCAATGCTGAGTAACCTCTTCCCCATTCTAAATCATTGTCAATGCTGATTGACCTCCCCTCATTCTAAATCATTGTCAATGCTGATTGACCTCCCCTCATTCTAAATTATTGTCAATGCTGATTGACCTCCCCTCATTCTAAATCATTGTCAAAGCTGAGTGACATCTCCCTCTTTATAAATCATTGTTAATGCTGAGTGAACTTGCCCACATTCTAACTCATTGTCAATGCTGAGTGACATCTCCCTCATTCTAAATCATTGTTAATGCTGAGTGAACTTTCCCTCATTCTAACTCATTGTCAATGCTGAGTGACATCTCCCTCATTCTAACTCATTGTCATTGCTGAGTGACCTCTCCCTCATTCTAACTCATTTTCAATGCTGCATGACCTCTCCCTCATTCTAAATCATTGTCAATGCTTAGTAACGTCTCCCTCATTCTAACTGTCATTGCTGAGTGACCTCTCCCTCATTCTAACTCATTGTTAATGCTGAGAGACCTCTCCCTCATTCTAACTCATTGTCAATGCTGAGTGACCTCTCCGTCATTCTAACTCATTTTCAATGCTGTGTCCTCTCCCTCATTCTAACTCATTGTCAATACTGAGTGACATCTCCTTCATTCTAACTCATTGTCAATGCTGAGTGACATCTCCCTCATTCTAAATCATTGTTAATGCTGAGTGAACTTTCCCTCATTCTAACTCATTGTCAATGCTGAGTGACATCACCCTCATTCTAACTCATTGTCATTGCTGAGTGACCTCTCCCTCATTCTAACTCATTTTCAATGCTGCATGACCTCTCCCTCATTCTAAATCATTGTCAATGCTTAGTAACGTCTCCCTCATTCTAACTGTCATTGCTGAGTGACCACTCCCACATTCTAACTCATTGTCAATGCTGAGTGACCTCTCCCTCATTCTAAATCATTGTCAATGCTTAGTAACGTCTCCCTCATTCTAACTGTCATTGCTGAGTGACCTCTCCCACATTCTAACTCATTGTCAATGCTGAGTGACCTCTCCCTCATTCTAGATCATTGTCAATGCTTAGTAACGTCTCCCTCATTCTAACTGTCATTGCTGAGTGACCTCTCCCTCATTCTAACTCATTGTTAATGCTGAGAGACCTCTCCCTCATTCTAACTCATTCTTCATGCTTAGTAACGTCTCCCTCATTCTAAATCATTGTCAATGCTAAGTGACCTCTCCCTCATTCTAACTCATTGTCAATGCTGAGTGTCCTCTCCCTCATTCTAACTCATTGTCAATGCTGAGTGACCTCTCCGTCATTCTAACTCATTTTCAATGCTGTGTCCTCTCCTTCATTCTAACTCATTTTCAATGCTGAGTGACATCTCCCGCATTCTAACTCATTGTCAATGTTGAGTGACCTCTACCTCATTCTAACTCATTGTCAATTCTGAGTGTCCTCTCCCTCATTCTAACTCATTGTCAGTGCTGAGTGACCACTCCGTCATTCTAACTCATTTTCAATGCTGAGTCCTCTCCCTCATTCTAACTCATTGTCAATACTGAGTGACATCTCCTTCATTCTAACTCATTGTCAATGCTGAGTGACATCTCCCTCATTCTAAATCATTGTTAATGCTGAGTGAACTTTCCCTCATTCTAACTCATTGTCAAAGCTGAGTGACATCTCCCTCATTCTAACTCATTGTCATTGCTGAGTGACCTTTCCCTCATTCTAACTCATTTTCAATGCTGCATGACCTCTCCCTCATTCTAAATCATTGTCAATGCTTAGTAATGTCTCCCTCATTCTAACTGTCATTGCTGAGTGACCTCTCCCACATTCTAACTCATTGTCAATGCTGAGTGACCTCTCCCTCATTCTAAATCATTGTCAATGCTTAGTAACGTCTCCCTCATTCTAACTGTCATTGCTGAGTGACCTCTCCCTCATTCTAACTCATTGTCAATGCTGAGTGACATCTCCCTCATTCTAACTCATTGTCATTGCTGAGTGACCTCTCCCTCATTCTAACTCATTTTCAATGCTGCATGACCTCTCCCTCATTCTAAATCATTGTCAATGCTTAGTAACGTCTCCCTCATTCTAACTGTCATTGCTGAGTGACCTCTCCCTCATTCTAACTCATTGTTAATGCTGAGAGACCTCTCCCTCATTCTAACTCATTGTCAATGCTGAGTGACCTCTCCGTCATTCTAACTCATTTTCAATGCTGTGTCCTCTCCCTCATTCTAACTCATTGTCAATACTGAGTGACATCTCCTTCATTCTAACTCATTGTCAATGCTGAGTGACATCTCCCTCATTCTAAATCATTGTTCATGCTGAGTGAACTTTCCCTCATTCTAACTCATTGTCAATGCTGAGTGACATCTCCCTCATTCTAACTCATTGTCATTGCTGAGTGACCTCTCCCTCATTCTAACTCATTTTCAATGCTGCATGACCTCTCCCTCATTCTAAATCATTGTCAATGCTTAGTAACGTCTCCCTCATTCTAACTATCATTGCTGAGTGACCACTCCCACATTCTAACTCATTGTCAATGCTGAGTGACCTCTCCCTCATTCTAAATCATTGTCAATGCTTAGTAACGTCTCCCTCATTCTAACTGTCATTGCTGAGTGACCTCTCCCACATTCTAACTCATTGTCAATGCTGAGTGACCTCTCCCTCATTCTAGATCATTGTCAATGCTTAGTAACGTCTCCCTCATTCTAACTGTCATTGCTGAGTGACCTCTCCCTCATTCTAACTCATTGTTAATGCTGAGAGACCTCTCCCTCATTCTAACTCATTCTTCATGCTTAATAACGTCTCCCTCATTCTAAATCATTGTCAATGCTAAGTGACCTCTCCCTCATTCTAACTCATTGTCAATGCTGAGTGTCCTCTCCCTCATTCTAACTCATTGTCAATGCTGAGTGACCTCTCCGTCATTCTAACTCATTTTCAATGCTGTGTCCTCTCCCTCATTCTAACTCATTGTCAATACTGAGTGACATCTCCTTCATTCTAACTCATTTTCAATGCTGAGTGACATCTCCCGCATTCTAACTCATTGTCAATGTTGAGTGACCTCTACCTCATTCTAACTCATTGTCAATTCTGAGTGTCCTCTCCCTCATTCTAACTCATTGTCAGTGCTGAGTGACCACTCCGTCATTCTAACTCATTTTCAATGCTGTGTCCTCTCCTTCATTCTAACTCATTGTCAATACTGAGTGACATCTCCTTCATTCTAACTCATTGTCAATGCTGAGTGACATCTCCCTCATTCTAAATCATTGTTAATGCTGAGTGAACTTTCCCTCATTCTAACTCATTGTCAAAGCTGAGTGACATCTCCCTCATTCTAACTCATTGTCATTGCTGAGTGACCTTTCCCTCATTCTAACTCATTTTCAGTGCTGAGTGACCACTCCGTCATTCTAACTCATTTTCAATGCTGTGTCCTCTCCCTCATTCTAACTCATTGTCAATACTGAGTGACCTTTCCCTCATTCTAACTCATTTTCAATGCTGCATGACCTCTCCCTCATTCTAAATCATTGTCAATGCTTAGTAACGTCTCCCTCATTCTAACTGTCATTGCTGAGTGACCTCTCCCACATTCTAACTCATTGTCAATGCTGAGTGACCTCTCCCTCATTCTAAATCATTGTCAATGCTTAGTAACGTCTCCCTCATTCTAACTGTCATTGCTGAGTGACCTCTCCCTCATTCTAACTCATTGTCATTGCAGAGTGACATCTCCCTCATTTCAACTCATTGTCAAAGCTGAGTGACCTCTCCCTCATTCTAAATCACTGTCAATGCTGAGTGACCTCTCACTCATTCTAACTCATTGTCAATGCTGAGTGACCTCTCCGTCATTCTAACTCATTTTCAATGCAGAGTGCCCTCTCCCTCATTCTACCTCATTGTCAATACTGAGTGACATAACCCTCATTTTAACTCATTGTTAATGCTGAGAGACCTCTCCCTCATTCTAAATCATTGTTAATGCTGAGTGAACTTTTCCAAATTCTAACTCATTGTCAATGCTGAGTGACATCTTCCTCATTCTAAATCAATGTTAATGCTGAGTGAACTTTCCCTCATTCTAACTCATTGTCAATGCTGAGTGACATCTCCCTCATTCCAACTCATTGTCAAGGCTGAGTGACCTCTCCCTCATTCTAACTCATTTTCAATGCCGCATGACCTCTCCCTCATTCTAAATCATTGTCAATGCTTAGTAACGTCTCCCTCATTCTAACTGACTTTGCTGAGTGACCTCTCCCACATTCTAACTCATTGTCAATGCTGAGTGACATCTCCCTCATTTCAACTCATTATCAATGCTGAGTTACCTCTCCCTCATTCTAAATCACTGTCAATGCTGAGTGACCTCTCCCTCATTCTAACTCATTGTCAATGCTGAGTGTCCTCTCCCTCATTCGAACTCATTGTCAATGCTGATTGACCACTCCCTCATTCTAACTCATTGTCAAAGCTGAGAGACCTCTCCCTCATTCTAACTCATTGTTAATGCTGAGAGACCTCCCCCTCATTCTAACTCATTGTTAATGCTTAGTAACATGTCCCTCATTCAAGATCATTGTCAATGCTAAGTGACCTCTCCCTCATTCTAACTCATTTTCAATGCTGAGAGTCCTATCCCTCATTCTAACTCATTGTCAATACTGAGTGACCTCTCCCTCATTCTAACTCATTTTCAATGCTGAGAGTCCTATCCCTCATTCTAACTCATTGTCAATGCTGAGTGACCTCTCCGTCATTCTAACTCATTTTCAATGCTGAGTGTCCTCTCCCTCATTCTAACTCATTGTCAATACTGAGTGACATCTCCTTCATTCTAACTCATTGTTAATGCTGAGAGACCTCTCCCTCATTCTAACTCATTGTTAATGCTTAGTAACATGTCCCTCGTTCTAAATCATTGTCAATGCTAAGTGACCTCTCCCTCATTCTAACTCATTGTCAATGCTGAGAGTCCTATCCCTCATTCTAACTCATTGTCAATGCTGAGTGACCTCTCCGTCATTCTAACTCATTTTCAATGCTGAGTGTCCTCTCCCTCATTCTAACTCATTGTCAATACTGAGTGGCAATTCCTTCATTCTAACTCATTGTCAATGCTGAGTGACATCTCCCTCATTATAAATCATTGTTAATGCTGAGTGAACTTTCCCACATTCTAACTCATTGTCAATGCTCAGTGACATCTCCCTCATTCTAATTCATTGTTAATGCTGAGTGACATTTCCCTCATTCTCACTCATTGTCAATGCTGAGTGACATCTCCCTCATTCTAAATCATTGTTAATGCTGAGTGAACTTTACCTCATTCTAACTCAGTGTCAATGCTGAGTGACATCTCCCTCATTCCAAATCATTGTCAATGCTGAGTGACATCTCCCTCATTCTAAATCATTGTCATTGCTGAGTGACCTCCCCCTCATTCTAACTCATTTTCAATGCTGCCTGACCTCTCCCTCATTCTAAATCATTGTCAATGCTTAGTAACGTCTCCCTCATTCTAACTGTCATTGCTGAGTGACCTCTCCCTCATTCTAACTCATTGTTAATGCTGAGAGACCTCTCCCTCATTCTAACTCATTCTTCATGCTTAGTAAAGTCTCCCTCATTCTAAACCATTGTCAATGCTAAGTGACCTCACCCTCATTCTATCCCATTGTCAATGTTGAGTTTCCTCTCCCTCATTCTAACTCATTGTCAATGCTGAGTGACATCTCCCACATTCTAACTCATTTTCAATGCAGAGTGTCCACTCCCTCATTCTACCTCATTGTCAATACTGAGTGACATCACCCTCATTTTAACTCATTGTTAATGCTGAGAGACCTCTCCCTCATTCTAACTCATTGTTAATGCTTAGTAACATGTCCCTCGTTCTAAATCATTGTCAATGCTAAGTGACCTCTCCCTCATTCTAACTCATTGTCAATGCTGAGATTCCTATCCCTCATTCTAACTCATTGTCAATGCTGAGTGACCTCTCCGTCATTCTAACTCATTTTCAATGCTGAGTGTCCTCTCCCTCATTCTAACTCATTGTCAATACTGAGTGACATCTCCTTCATTCTAACTCATTGTCAATGCTGAGTGACATCTCCCACATTCTAACTCATTGTCAATGTTGAGTGACCTCTCCCTCATTCTAAATCATTTTTAATGCTTAGTAACATGTCCCTCGTTCTAAATCATTGTCAATGCTAAGTGAGCTCTCCCTCATTCTAACTCATTGTCAATGCTGAGATTCCTATCCCTCATTCTAACTCATTTTCAATGCTGAGTGACCTCTCCGTCATTCTAACTCATTTTCAATGCTGAGTGTCCTCTCCCTCATTCTAACTCATTGTCAATACTGAGTGACATCTCCTTCATTTTAACTCATTGTCAATGCTGAGTGAAATCTCCCACATTCTAAATCATTGTCAATGTTGAGTGACATCTCCCTCATTCTAACTCATTGTCAATGCTGAGTGACCTCTCCCTCATTCTAAATATTGTTAATGCTGAGTGACCTCGCCGTCATACTAACTCACTGTCAATGCTGAGTGAACTCTTCCTCATTCGAAATCATTGTCAATGCTGAGTAACCTCTTCCCCATTCTAAATCATTGTCAATGCTGATTGACCTCCCCTCATTCTAAATCATTGTCAATGCTGATTGACCTTTACCTCATTCTAACTCATTGTCAATACTGAGTGACATCTCCCTCATTTTAACTCATTGTCAATGCTGAGTGACCTCTCCCTCATTCTGAATCATTGTCAATGCTTAGTAACGTCTCCCTCATTCTGTCATTGCTGAGTGACCTGTCCCTCATTCTAACTCATTGTCAATGCAAAGTTACCTCTCCTTCATTCTAACACATTGTCAATGCTGAGTGACATCTCCCTCGTTCTAACTCATTGTCAATGCTGAGTGACCTCTACCTCATTCTAACACATTGTCAATTCTGAATGACATCTCCCTCATTCTAACTCATTGTCAATGCTGATTGAAATCTCCCTCATTCCAACTCATTGTCAATGCTGAGTGAAATCACCGTCATTTTAATTTTTTTTTAAGCCGAGTGACATCTCCCTCACTCTAACTCATTGTCAATGATGAGTGACCTCTACCTCATTCTAACTCATTGTTAATGCTGCATGACCTCTACCTCATTCCAACTCATTGTCAATGCTGAGTGACATCTCCCTCGTTCTAACTCGTTGTCAATGCTGAGTGACCTTTCCCTCATTCTAAATCATTGTCAATGCTGATTGACCTCTCCCTCATTCCAACTCATTGTCAATGCTGAGTGACATCTCCCTCATTCTAAATCGCTGTCAATGCTGAGAGATATCACCCTCATTTTAACGTTTAGTCAATGCTGAGTGACATCTCCCTCACACTAAGCCATGTCAATACTGATTGAAATCTCCCTCATTCTAAATCATTGTCAATGCTGAGTGATCACGCCCTCATTCCAACTCAATGTCAATGCTGAGTGATCTCTCCCTCATTCTAAATCATTGTCAATGCTGAGTGACCTCACCCACATTCTAAATCAATGTCAATGCTAAGTGACCTCCCCTCATTTTAAATCATTGTCAATGCTGAGTGAAATCGCCCTCATTCTAAATCATTGTCAATGCTGAGTGACCTCCCCTCATTTTAAATCATTGTCAATGCTGAGTGAAATCGCCCTCGTTCTAAATCATCGTCAAAGCTGAGTGACATTTCCCTCTTTCTCCCTCATTGTCAATGCTGAGTGACATCTCCCTCATTCTAACTCATTGTCAATGCTGAGTGACATCTCCCTCATTCTAACTCATCGTCAATGCTGAGTGACATCTCTCTCATTCTAACTCATTGTCAATGCTGATAGAAATCTCCCTCATTCTCAATCATTGTCAATGCTGAGTGACCACGCCCTCATTCTAACTCATTGTCAATGCTGAGTGACCTCGCCCACATTCTAACTCACAGTCAATGCTGAGGGACATCTTCCTCATTCTAACTCATTGTGAATGCTGCATGACATCTCCCTCATTCTAACTCATTGTCAATGCTGAGTGACATCTCCCTCATTCTAACTCATTGTCAATGCTGAGTGTTATCACCCACATTTTAATTTTTGTCAATGCTGAGTGACATCTCCCTCATACTAAGCCATTGTCAGAGCTGAGTTCCATCTCCCACATTCTAAATCATTGTCAATGCTGAGTGAAATCTCCCTCATTCTAAATCATTGTCAATGCTGAGTGACATCTCCCTCATTCTAATTCATTGTCAATACAGAGTGACATCTTCCTCATTCTAAATCATTGTCAATGCTGATTGACCTGTCCCTCATTCTAACTCATTGTCAATGCTGAGTGACATCTACGTCATTTTAACTCCCTGTCAATGCTGAGTGACATCTCCCTCATTCTGAATCATTGTCAAAGCTTAGTAATGTCTCCCTCATTCTGTCATTGCTGAGTGACCTGTCCCTCATTCTAACTCATTGTCAATGCTGAATGACTTCTCTTTCATTCTAACTCGTTGTCAATGCAGAGTGACCTCTCCCTCATTCTAACACATTGTCAATGCTGAGTGACATCTCCCTCATTCTAATCATTGTCAATGCTGAGCGACCTCTAACTCATTCTAACTCATTGTCAATGCTGAGTTAAATCTCACTCATTCCAACGCATTGTCAATGCTGAGTGAAATCACCCTCATTTTAATTCTTTGTCAATGCTGAGGGACCTCTCCCTCATTCTAAATCATTGTCAATGCTGACTGAACTCTCCCTCATTCTAGCTCATTGTCAATGCTGAGTTATATCATCCTCATTCTAAATCATTGTCAAAGATGAGTTACCTCTACCTAATTCAAACTCATTGCCAATGCTGAAAGTGAGCTCTCCCTCATTCCAGGTCATTGTCAATGCTGAGTGATATCTCCCTCATGCTAACTCATTGTCACTGCTGAGTGACCTCTCCCTCATTCTAACTCATTTTCAGTGCTGAGGGATATCTTCCTCATTCTAAGTCATTGTCAGTGCTTAGTAACGTCTCCTTCATTCTAACTGTCATTGCTGAGTGACCTCCCCCTCATTCTAACTCATTGTCAATGCTGCATGACATCTCCCTCATTCTAACTCATTGTCAATACTGAGTGACATCTCCCTCATTCCAACTCTTTTTCAAAGCTGAGTGATATCACGATCATTTTAAGACTTTGTCAATGCTGAGTGACCTCTCCCACATACTAACTCATTGTTAATGCAGACTGACAACTCCCTCATTCTAAATCATGGTTAATGCTGAGTGATCTCACACTCATTTTAAGTTTTTGTCAATGCTGAGTTACATCTCCCTCATTCTAAATCATTGTCAATGATGAGTGACCTCTCCCTCATTCTAACTCATTGTCAATACTGAGTGACATCTTCCTCATTCTATCTCTTTGTCAATGCTGAGTGACCTCTCCCTCATTCTAACTCATTGTCATTGCTGACTGACATCTCCCTCATTCTAACTCATTGTCAATGCTGAGTGACATCTCCCTCATTCTAACTCATTGTCAATGATGAGTGACATCTCCCTCATTCTAAATCATTGTCATTGCTGAGTGACCTCTCCCTCATTCTAAATCATTGTCAATGTTGAGTGATTTCACCCTAATTTTAAGACTTTGTCAATGCTGAGTGACTTCTCCCTCATTCGAAATCATTGTCAATGCTGAGTGATAACCCCTCATTTTAAGTCTGTCAACGCTGAGTGACCTCTCCCTCATTCTAAATCATTGTCAATGCTGATTGACCTCTCCCTCATTCTGACTCATTGTCAATGCTGAGAGACATCTCCCTCATTCTAACTCATTGTCAATGCTGCATGACATCTCCCTCATTCCAACTCAGTCTCAATGCTGAGAGAACTCTCGATCATTCTAATTCATTGTCAATGCTCATTGACATCTCCCTCATTTTAAATCGTTGTCATTGCTGAGTGACCTCTCCCTCATTCTAAATTATTGTCAATACTGAGTGACCTCTCCCTCATTCTAAATCATTGTCAATGTTGAGTGAATCTCCCTCATTCTAAATCATTGTCAATGCTGATTGACCTCTCCCTCATTCTGACTCATTGTCAATGCTGAGTGACCTCTCCCTCATTCTAACTCATTGTCATTGCTGAGTGACCTCTCCCTCATTTTAATCATTGTCAATGCTGATTGACCTCTCCCTCATTCTAAGTCATTGTCAATGCTGAGTGACATCTCCCTCATTCTTACTCATTGTTAATGCTGAATGACCTCTACCTCATTCTAAATCATTGCCAATGCTAAATGACCTCTCCCTCATTGTAACTCATTGTCAATGTTGAGTGATTTCACCCTAATTTTAAGTCGTTGTCAATGCTGAGTGACTTCGCCCTCATTCGAAATCATTGTCAATGCTGTGATATCCCCCTCATTTTAAGTCTGTCAACGCTGAGTGACCTCTCCCTCATTCTAAATCATTGTCAATGCTGATTGACCTCTCCCTCATTCTGACTCATTGTCAATGCTGAGAGACATCTCCCTCATTCTAACTCATTGTCAAAGCTGCATGACATCTCCCTCATTCCAACCCATTGTCAAAGCTGAGTGATATTACCCTCATTTTAAGTCTTTGTCAATGCTGAGTGACCTCTCCCTCAGTCTAACTCATTGTTAATGCTGAGTGATCTCACCCTCATTTTAAGTTTTTGTCAATGCTGAGTGACATCTCCCTCATTCCAACTCAGTCTCAATGCTGAGAGAACTCTCCCTCATTCTAACTCATTGTCAATGCTCATTGACATCTTTCTCATTCTAAATCGTTGTCATTGCTGAGTGACCTCTCCCTCATTCTAAATTATTGTCAATACTGAGTGACCTCTCCCTCATTCTAAATCATTGTCAATGTTGAGTGAATCTCCCTCATTCTAAATCATTGTCAATGCTGATTGACCTCTCCCTCATTCTGACTCATTGTCAATGCTGAGTGACCTCTCCCTCATTCTAACTCATTGTCATTGCTGAGTGACCTCTCCCTCATTTTAATCATTGTCAATGCTGAGTGACCTCTCCCTCATTCTAACTCATTGTCAATGCTGAGTGACATCTCCCTCATTCTTACTCATTGTTAATGCTGAATGACCTCTACCTCATTCTAAATCATTGCCAATGCTGAATGACCTCTCCCTAATTCTAAGTCATTGTCAATGCTGAGTGACCTCTCCCTCATTCTAACTCATTGTCAATGCTGAGTGACCTCTCCCTCATTCTAACTCATTGTCATTGCTGAGTGACCTCTCCCTCATTTTAATCATTGTCAATGATGAGTGACTTCTCCCTCATTCTAACTCATTGTCATTGCTGAGTGACCTCTCCCTCATTCTAACTCATTGCCAATGCTGAGTGACAAGTCCCTTATTCTTACTCATTGTTAATGCTGAATGACCTCTACCTCATTCTAAATCATTGTCAATGCTGAATGACCTTTCCCTCATTCTTAATCATTGTCAATGCTGAGTGATATCCCCTTCATTTTAATTTTTTGTCAATGCTGATTGACATCTCCCTCATACTAAGCCTTTGTCCATGCTGAGTTACATCTCCCTCATGCTAACTCATTGTCAATGCTGTGTGACATCTACCTCATTTTAACTCATTGTCAATGCTGAGTGACAAGTCCCTCATTTTAACTCATTTTCAATGCTTAGTAACTCAACTCATTCTGTCATTGCTGAGTGACCTCTCCCTCATTCTAACTCATTGTCATTGCTGAGTGACCTCTCCCTCATTTTAATCATTGTCTATGCTGGCTGATATCACCCTCATTTTAAGTTTTTGTTAATGCTTGGTGGCATCTCCCACATACTAAGCCATTGTCAATGTCTAGTTACATCACCCTCATTCTAAATCATTGTCAATGCTGAGTGACCTCTCCCTCATTCTGACTCATTGTCAATGCTGAGTGACATCTCCCTCATGCTAAATCATTGTCAATGTTGAATGAATCTCCCTCATTCTAACTCATTGTCAATGCTGAGTGACCTTTCCTTATTCTAAATCGTTGTTTTTGCTGAGTGACCTCTCCCTCATTCTAACTCATTGTCAATGCTGAGTGATTTCACCCTAATTTTAAGTCTTTGTCAATGCTGAGTGACCTCTCACTCATTCTAAATCATTGTCAATGCTAAGTGACATCTCCCTCATTCTAAATCATTGTCAATGCTGAGTGATACGACCATCATTATAAGTCTTTGTCAATGCTGAGTGACCTCTCCCTCATTCAAACTCATTGTCATTGCTGAGTTACCTCTCGCTCTTTCTAACTCATTGTCAATGCTGAGTGACCACTCCCTCATTCTAACTCATTTTCAATGCTGAATGACCGCTCCCACATTCTAAATCAATGTCAATGCTGAGTGACCTCTCCCTCATTCTAACTCATTGTCAATGGTGAGTGATTTCACCCTAATTTTAAGACTTTGTCAATGCTGAGTGACTTCTCCCTCATTTGAAATCATTGTCAATGCTGAGTGATATCAACCTCTTTTTAAGTCTGTCAATGCTGAGTGAACTCTCCCTCAATATAAATCATTGTCAATGCTGATTGACCTCTCCCTTATTCTGACTCATTGTCAATGCTGAGAGATATCTCCCTCAGTCTAACTCATTGTGAATGCTGAGTGACACGTCACTCATTTTAACTCATTTTCAATGCTTAGTAACGCCACTCATTCTGTCGTTGCTGAGTGACCTCTCCCTCATTCTAACTCATTGTCAATGCTGAATGAGCTCTCCCTCAATCTAACTCATTGTCATTCTAAGCCTTTGCCAATGCTGAGTTCTATCACCCTCATTCTAACACATTGTAAATGCTGAGTGACATCTCCATCATTCTAACTCATTGTCAATGCTGATTGACATCTACCTCATTCCAACTCATTGTCAAAGCTGAGTGATATCCCCTTCATTTTAAGTTTTTGTCAATGCTGAGTGATCTCACCCTCATACTAAGCCATTGTCAATGCTGAGTTACATCTCCCTCATTCAAACTCATTGTCAATGCTGTGTGACATCTACCTCATTTTAACTCATTGTCAAAGCTGAGTGACAAGTCCCTCATTTTAACTCATTGTCAATACTTAGTAACGCCAATCATTCTGTCATTGCTGAGTGACCTCTCCCTCATTCTAACTCATTGTCAATGCTGAATGACCTCTCCCTCAATGTAACTCATTGTCAATGCTGAGTGACATCTACCTCATTCTAACTCATTTTCAATGCTGAATGACATCTCCCTCATTCTAACTCATTTTCAAAGCTGAGTGACCTCTCCCGCATTCTAAATTATTGTCAATGCTGATTGACCTCTCCCTCATTCTAACTCATTGTCAATGCTAAGAGACAAATCCCTCATTCTAAATCATTGTCAATGCTGAGAGATATCACCCGCATATTAAGTTTTTTGTCAATGTTGAGTGACATTCCCCTCTCTAAGCCTTTGCCAATGCTGAGTTATATCACCCTCATTCTAACTCATTGTCAATGCTGAATGACCTCTCCCTCAATCTAACTCATTGTCAATGCTGAGTGACATCTACCTCATTCTAACTCATTGTCAATGCTGAGTGACCTCTATCGCTTTCTAAATTATTGTCAATGCTGATTGACCTCTCCCTCATTCTAACTCTTTGTCAATGCTGAGTGACTTCTCCCTTATTCTAAATCATTATCAATGCTGAGAGATATCACCCTCATATTAAGTTTTTGTCAATGTTGAGTGACATCATCCTCATTCTAACTCATTGTCATTGCTGAATGACCTCTCCCTCATTTTAATCATTGTCAATGCTGAGTGACTTCTCCCTCATTCTAACTCATTGTCAATGCTGAGTGAACTCTCGCTCATTCTAACTCATTGTCAATGCTGAGTGACATCTCCCTCATACTAAGCCATTGTCCATGCTGAGTTGCATCTCCCTCGGTCTAACTCATTGTCAATGCTGAGTGACAAGTCCCTCATTTTAACTCATTTTCAATGCTTATTAACTCTACTCATTCTGTCATTGCTGAGTGACCTCTCCCTCATTCTAACTCATTGTCAATGCTGAATGACCTCTCCCTCAATCTAACTATTGTCAAAGCTGAGTGACATCTATCTCATTCTAACTCATTTTCAATGCTGAGTGACCTCTCCCGTTTTCTAAATTATTGTCAATGCTGATTGACCTCTCCCTCATTCTAACTCATTGTCAATGCTAAGTAACATCTCCCTCATTGTAACTCATTGTCAATGCTAAGTGACATCTCCCTCATTCTAAATCATTGTGAATGCTAGGAGATATCACCCTCATATTAAGTTTTTGTCAATGTTGAGTGACATCTCCCCCATTCTAAGCTGTTGTCAATGCTGAGTTATATCACCCTTATTCTAACTCATTGTCAGTGCTGATTGACATCTCCCTCATTCTAACTCAGTCTCAATGCTGAGTGACCTCTCCCACATTCTAACTCATTGTCATTGCTCGTTGACATCTCCCTCATTCTAAATCGTTGTCATTGCTGAGTGACCTCTCCCGCATTCTAAATCATTGTCAATACTGAGTGACCTCTCCCTCTTTCTAAATCATTGTCAATGTTGGGTAACTCTCCCTCATTCTTACTCATTGACAATGCTGACTGACCTTTCCCTCATTCTAAATCGTTGTCATTGCTGCGTGACCACTCCCTCATTCTAACTCATTATCAATGCTCACTAACATCTCCCTCAGTCTAACTCATTGTCAATGCTGAGTGACATCTCCCTCATTCTTACTCATTGTTAATGCTGCATGACCTCTTCCTCATTCTAAATCATTGTCAATGTTGAGTGACTCTCCCTCATTCTAACTCATTGTCACTGCTGAGTGAACTTTCCTTATTCTAAATCGTTGTCATTGCTGAGTGACCTCTCCCTCATTCTAACTCATTGTCAATGCTGAGCGACCACTCCCTCATTCTAACTCATTGTCAATGCTGAGTGACTTCTTCCTCATTCTAACTCATTGTCAATGCTGAGTGACATCTCCCACATTCTTAATCATTGTTAATGCTGAATGACCTCTCCCTCATTCAAAATCATTGTCAGTGCTGAATGACCTCTCCCTCATTCTAAATCATTGTCAATGCTGATTGACATCTCCCTCATTCCAACTCATTGTAAATGCTGAGTGACCTTTCCTTATTCTAAATCGTTGTTTTTGCTGAG
Organism: Carcharodon carcharias; assembly: GCF_017639515.1. Lineage (NCBI taxonomy): Eukaryota > Metazoa > Chordata > Chondrichthyes > Lamniformes > Lamnidae > Carcharodon > Carcharodon carcharias. Next base: position 23,209,754 of record NC_054496.1, read on the forward strand.
TGACCTTTCCCTCATTCTAACTCATTGTCAATGCTGAGTGATTTCACCCTAATTTTAAGTCTTTGTCAATGCTGAGAGACTTCTCACTCATTCTAAATCATTGTCAATGCTAAGTGACATCTCCCTCATTCTAAATCATTGTCAATGCTGATTGATACGACCATCATTATAAGTCTTTGTCAATGCTGAGTGACCTCTCCCTCATTCAAACTCATTGTCATTGCTGAAAGACCGCTCCCTCATTCTAAATCATTGTCAATGCTGAGTGACCTCTCCCTCATTCTAATTCATTGTCAATGATGAGTGACCTTTCCCTCATTCTAACTCTTTGTCATTGCTGAGTAACCTCTCCCTCATTCTAAATCGTTGTCAATGCTGAGTGACATCTCCCTCATTCTAACTCATTGTCAATGCTGAGTGACATCTCCCACATTCTAACTCATTGTCAATGCTCATTGAAATCAACCCTCATTCTAAATCGTTGTCATTGCTGAGTGACCTCTCCCTCATTCTAAATCATTGTCAATGCAGAGAGACATCTCCCTCAGTCTAACTCATTGTGAATGCTGAGAGACCTCTCACTCATTTTAACTCATTTTCAATGCTTAGTAACGCCACTCATTCTGTCATTGCTGAGTGACCTCTCCCTCATTCTAACTCATTGTCAATGCTGAATGAGCTCTCCCTCAATCTAACTCATTGTCAATGCTGAGTGACATCTACCTCATTCTAAATCATTTTCAATGCTGAGTCACATCTCGCTCATTCTAACTCATTTTCAATGTTGAGTGACATCTCCCGCATTCTAAATCATTGTCAATGCTGAGATATCACACTCATATTAAGTTTTTGTCAATGTTGAGTGACATCCCCCCATTCTAAGCCTTTGCCAATGTTGAGTTATATCACCCTCATTCCAACACATTGTAAATGCTGAGTGACATCTCCCTCATTCTAACTCATTGTCAATGCTGACTGACATCTCCCACATTCTTACTCATTGTTAATGATGAATGACCTCTCCCTCATTCAAAATCATTGTCAATGCTGAATGACCTCTCCCTCATTCTAAATCATTGTCAATGTTGATTGACATCTTCCTCATTCCAACTCATTGTCAATGCTGAGTGATATCCCTTTATTTTAAATTTTTGTCAATGCTGAGTGACCTCTCCCACATACTAAGCCATTGTCAATGCTGAGTTACATCCCCCTCTTTCTAACTCATTGTCAATGCTGTGTGACATCTACCTCATTTTAACTCATTGTCAATGCTGAGTGACAAGTCCCTCATTTTAACTCATTGTCAATACTTAGTAATGTCACTCATTCTGTCATTGCTGAGTGACCTCTCCCTCATTCTAATTCATTGTCAATGCTGAATGACCTCTCCCTCAATCTAACTCATTGTCAATGCTGAGTGACATCTACCTCATTCTAACTCATTTTCAATGCTGAGTGACATCTCCCTCATTCTAACTCATTTTCAATGCTGAGTGACCTCTCCCGCATTCTAAATTATTGTCAATGCTGATTGACCTCTCCCTCATTCTAACTCATTGTCAATGCTAAGTGACATCTCCCTCATTCTAACTCATTTTCAATGCTGATTGACCTCTCCCTCATTCTAACTCATTGTCAATGCTAAGTGACATCTCCCTCATTCTAAATCGTTGTCATTGCTGAGTGACCTCTCACTCATTCTGAATCATTGTAAATACTGAGTGACCTCTCCCTCATTCTGACTCATTGTCAATGCTGAGTGACATCTCCCTCATGCTAAATCATTGTCAATGTTGAATGAATCTCCCTCATCCTAACTCATTGTCAATGCTGAGTGACCTTTCCTTATTCTAAATCGTTGTTTTTGCTGAGTGACCTCTCCCTTATTCTAACTCATTGTCAATGCTGAGTGATTTCACCCTAATTTTAAGTCTTTGTCAATGCTGAGAGACCTCTCACTCATTCTAAATCATTGTCAATGCTAAGTGACATCTCCCTCATTCTAAATCATTGTCAATGCTGAGTGATACGACCATCATTATAAGTCTTTGTCAATGCTGAGTGACCTCTCCCTCATTCAAACTCATTGTCATTGCTGAGTTACCTCTCGCTCTTTCTAACTCATTGTCAATGCTGAGTGACCACTCCCTCATTCTAACTCATTTTCAATGCTGAATGACCGCTCCCTCATTCTAAATCATTGTCAATGCTGAGTGACCTCTCCCTCATTCTAACTCATTTTCAATGCTGAATGACCGCTCCCTCATTCTAAATCATTGTCAATGATGAGTGACCTCTCCCTCATTCTAACTCTTTGTCATTGCTGAGTGACCTCTCCCTCATTCTAAATCGTTGTCAATGCTGATTGACATCTCCCTCATTCCAACTCATTGTCAATGCTGAGTGATATCCCCTTCATTTTAATTTTTTGTCAATGCTGAGTGACCTCTCCCTCATACTAAGCCATTGTCAATGCTGAGTTACATCCCCCTCTTTCTAACTCATTGTCAATGCTGTGTGACATCTACCTCATTTTAACTCATTGTCAATGCTGAGTGACAAGTCCCCCATTTTAACTCATTGTCAATACTTAGTAATGTCACTCATTCTGTCATTGCTGAGTGACCTCTCCCTCATTCTAATTCATTGTCAATGCTGAATGACCTCTCCCTCAATCTAACTCATTGTCAATGCTGAGTGACATCTACCTCATTCTAACTCATTTTCAATGCTGAGTGACATCTCCCTCATTCTAACTAATTTTCAATGCTGAGTGACCTCTCCCGCATTCTAAATTATTGTCAATGCTGATTGACCTCTCCCTCATTCTAACTCATTGTCAATGCTAAGTGACATCTCCCTCATTCTAACTCATTTTCAATGCTGATTGACCTCTCCCTCATTCTAACTCATTGTCAATGCTAAGTGACATCTCCCTCATTCTAAATCGTTGTCACTGCTGAGTGACCTCTCACTCATTCTGAATCATTGTAAATACTGAGTGACCTCTCCCTCATTCTGACTCATTGTCAATGCTGAGTGACATCTCCCTCATGCTAAATCATTGTCAATGTTGAATGAATCTCCCTCATCCTAACTCATTGTCAATGCTGAGTGACCTTTCCTTATTCTAAATCGTTGTTTTTGCTGAGTGACCTCTCCCTCATTCTAACTCATTGTCAATGCTGAGTGATTTCACCCTAATTTTAAGTCTTTGTCAATGCTGAGAGACCTCTCACTCATTCTAAATCATTGTCGATGCTAAGTGACATCTCCCTCATTCTAAGTCATTGTCAATGCTGAGTGATACGACCATCATTATAAGTCTTTGTCAATGCTGAGTGACCTCTCCCTCATTCAAACTCATTGTCATTGCTGAGTTACCTCTCGCTCTTTCTAACTCATTGTCAATGCTGAGTGACCACTCCCTCATTCTAACTCATTTTCAATGCTGAATGACCGCTCCCTCATTCTAAATCATTGTCAATGCTGAGTGACCTCTCCCTCATTCTAATTCATTGTCAATGATGAGTGACCTCTCCCTCATTCTAACTCTTTGTCATTGCTGAGTGACCTCTCCCTCATTCTAAATCGTTGTCAATGCTGATTGACATCTCCCTCATTCCAACTCATTGTCAATGCTGAGTGATATCCCCTTCATTTTAATTTTTTGTCAATGCTGAGTGACCTCTCCCTCATACTAAGCCATTGTCAATGCTGTGTGACATCTCCCTCATTCTAACTCATTGTCAATGCTGAGTGACATCTTCCTCATTCTAACTCAGTCTCAATGCTGAGTGACCTCTCCCTCATTCTAACTCATTGTCAATGCTCATTGATATCTCCCTCATTCTAACTCATTGTCAATGATGAGTGACCTCTTCCTCATTCAAACTCATTGTCAATGCTGAATGACCTCTCCCTCATTCTATATTATTGTCAATGCTGATTGACATCTCCCTCATTCCAACTCATTGTCAATGCTGAGTGATATCCCCTTCATTTTAATTTTTTGTCAATGCTGAGTGACATCTCCCTCATACTAAGCCATTGTCAATGCTGAGTTACATCTCCCTCATTCTAACTCATTGTCAATGCTGTGTGACATCTACCTCATTTTAACTCATTGTCAATGCTGAGTGACATGTCCCTCATTTAATCTCATTGTCAATGCTTTGTAACGTCACTCATTCTGTCATTGCTGAGTTACCTCTCCCTCATTCTAACTCATTGACAATGCTGAATGACCTCTCCCTCACTCTTACTCATTGTCAATTCTGAGTGACATCTCCCTCATTCTGACTCATTGTCAATGCTGAGTGACCTTTCCTTATTCGAAATCGTTGTCATTGATGAGTGACGTCTCCCTCATTCTATCTCATTGTAAATGCTGAGTGACCTTTCCTTATTCGAAATCGTTGTCATTGCTGAGTGACCTCTCCCTCATTCTATCTCATTGTCAATACTGAGTGATTTCACCCTAATTTTAAGTCTCACTCATTGTCAATGCTGTGTTACATCTACCTCATTTTAACTCATTGTCAATGCTGAGTGACATGTCCCTCATTTAGTCTCATTGTCAATGCTTTGTAACGTCATTCATTCTGTCATTGCTGAGTGACCTCTCCCTCATTCTAACTCATTGTCAATGCTGAATGACCTCTACCTAACTCTAACTCATTGTCAATTCTGAATGACATCTCCCTCATTCTGACTCATTTTCAATGCTGAGTGACCTCGCCCGCATTCTTAATTATTGTCAATGCTGATTGACCTCTCCCTCATTCTAACTCATTGTCAATGGTGAGTGACCTTTCCATATTCGAAATCGTTGTCATTGCTGAGTCACCTCTCCCTCATTCTAACTCATTGTCAATGCTGAGTGACGTCTCCCTCATTCTAAATCATTGTCAATGCTGAATGACCTCTCCCTCATTCTAAATCATTGTCAATGCTGAGTGACCTCTCCCTCATTCTAACTCATTGTCAATGCTGAGTGACCTCTCCCTCATTCTTACTTATTTTCATTGCTGTGTGACCTCACCCTCATTTTAATTATTGTCAATGCTGAGTGGCTTCTCCCTCATTCTAACTCATTGTCAATGCTGAATGACCTCTCCCTCATTCAAAATCATTGTCAATGCTGAATGACCTCTCCCTCGTTCTAAAGCATTGTCAATGCAGATTGACATCTCCATCATTCCAACTCATTGTCAATGCTGAGTGATATCCCCTTGATTTTAAGTTTTTGTCAATGCTGAGTGACGTCTCCCTCATACTAAGCCATTGTCAATGCTGAGTTACACCTCCCTCATTCTAACTCATTGTCAATGCTGTGTGACATCTACCTCATTTTAACTCATTGTCAATGCTGAGTGACAAGTCCCTCATTTAAACTCATTGTCAATACTTAGTAACGTCACTCATTCTGTCATTGCTGAGTGACGTCTCCCAAATTCTAACTCATTGTCATTGCTGAGTGACCTCTCCCTCATTCTAAATCATTGTCAATACTGAGTGCCCTCTCCCTCATACTAAATCATTGTCAATGTTGAGTGACTCTCCCTCATTCTTACTCATTGTCAATGTTGAGTGACCTTTCCTTATTCTAAATCCTTGTCATTGCTTAGTGACCTCTCCCTCATTCTATCTCATTGTCAATGCTGAGTGTTTTTACCCTAATTTTAATTCTTTGTCAATGCTGAGTGACCTCTCACTCATTCTAAATCATTGTGAAAGCTGATTGAACTCTCCCTCATTCTGACTCATTGTCAATGCTGAGTGACATCTCCCTCATTCAAAATCATTGTAAATGCTGAGTGATACCACCTTCCTTTTAAGTCTTTTTCAGTGCTGAGTGACCTCTCTCTCATGCAAACTCATAGTCATTGCTGAGTGACCTCTCGCTCTTTCTAACTCATTGTCATTGCTGAGTGAATTCTCCCACATTCTAAATCATTGTCAATGCTGAATGACCTCTCCCTCATTCTAAATCATTGTCAATGCTGAGTGACCTCTCCCTCATTCTAACTCATTGCCAATGCTGAGTGACCTCTCCCTCATTCTGACTCATTGTCAATGCTGATTGACATTTTCCTCATTCTAAATCATTGTCAATGTTGAGTGAATCTCTCTCATTCTAACTCATTGTCCATGCTGAGTGACATCTCCCTCATTCTAACTCATTGTCAATGCTGAGTGATTTCACCCTAATTTTAAGTCTTTGTCAATGCTGAGTGACCTCTCACTCATTCTCAATCATTGTGAATGCTGATTGACCTCACCCTCATTCTGACTCATTGTCAATGCTGAGTGACATCTCCCTCATTCTAAATCATTGTCAATGCTCAGTGATACGACCCTCATTTTACGTCTTTGTCAATGCTGAGTGACCTCTCCCTCATTCAAACTCATTGTCATTGCTGAGTGACCTCTCGCTCTTTCTAACTCATTGTCAATGTTGAGTGACTTCTCCCTCATTCTAAATCATTGTCAATGCTGAATGACCTCTCCCTAATTCTAAATCATTGTCAATGCTGAGTGACCTCTCCCTCATTCTAAATCATTGTCAATGCTGAGTGACCTCTCCCTCATTCTAACTCATTGTCATTGCTGAGTGACCTCTCCCTCATTTTAATCATTCTCAATGCTAAGTGACTTCTCCCTCATTCTAACTCATTGTCAATGCTGAATGACCTCTCCCTCATTCTAAATCGTTGTTAATGCTGATTGACATCTCCCTCATTCCAACTCATTGTCAATGCTGAGTGATATCCCCTTCATTTTAAGTTTTTGTCAATGCTGAGGGACGTCTCCCTCATACTAAGCCATTGTCAATGCTGAGATACATCTCCCTCATTCTCACTCATTGTCAATGCTGTGTGACATCTACCTCATTTTAACTCATTCTCAATGCTGAGTGACAAGTCCCTCATTTAATCTAATTGTCAATGCTTTGTAACGTCACTCATTCTGTCATTGCTGAGTGACCTCTCCCTCATTCTAACTCATTGTCAATGCTGAATGACATCTCCCTCACTCTAACTCATTGTCAATTCTGAGTGACATCTCCCTCATTCTGACTCATTTTCAATGCTGAGTGACCTCTCCTTCATTCTAAATTATTGTCAATGCTGAGTGACCTCTCCCTCATTCTAACTCATTGTCAATGCTGAGTGACCTTTCCTTATTCGAAATCGTTGTCATTGCTGAGTCACCTCTCCCTCATTCTAACTCATTATCAATGCTGAGTGATTTCACCCAAATTTTAAGTCTTTGTCAATGCTCAGTGACCTCACACTCATTCTAAATCATTGTCAATGCTGAGTGATACCACCATCATTATAAGCCTTTGTCAATGCTGAGTGACCACTCCCTCATTCAAACTCATTGTCAATGCTGCGTGTCTTCTCCCTCATTCAAACTCATTGTCATTGCTGAGTGACCTCTCGCTCTTTCTAACTCATTGTCAATGCTGAGTGACTTCTCCCTCATTCTAAATCATTGTCAATGCTGAAAGACCTCTCCCTCATTCTAAATCATTGGCAATGCTGAGTGACCTCTGCCTCATTCTAACTCATTGTCAATGCTGAGTGACCTCTCCCTCATTCTAATTCATTGTCATTGCTGAGTGACCTCTCCCTCATTTTAATTATTGTCAATGCTGAGTGACTTCTCCCTCATTCTAACTCATTGTCAATGCTGAATGACCTCTCCCTCATTCTAAAGCATTGTCAATGCTGACTGACATCTCCCTCATTCTAACTCATTGTCAATGCTGAGTAATATCCCCTTCATTTTAACTTTTTGTCAATGCTGAGTGACATCTCCCTCATACTAAGCCATTGTCAATGCTGAGTTACACCCCCCTCATTCTAACTCATTGTCAATGCTGTGTGACAGCTACCTCATTTTAACTCATTGTCAATACTTCGTAGCGTCACTCATTCTGTCATTGCTGAGTGTCCTCTCCCTCATTCTAACTCATTGTCAATGTTGAGTGACGTCTACCTCATTCTAACTCATTGTCAATGCTTAGTGACCTCTCCCTCATTCTAACTCATTGTCAATGCTAAGTGACATCTCCGTCATTCTAAATCATTGTCAATGCTGAGTGATATCACCCCCATATTAAGTTTTTGTCAGTGTTGAGTGACATCTCCCTCATTCTAAGCCTTTGTCAATGCTGAGTTATATCACTTCTTTCTAAATCATTGTCAAAGCTGAGTGACCTCTCCCTAATTCAAACTCATTGCCAATGCTGAAAGTGAGCTCTCCGTCATTCCAAGTCATTGTCAATGCTGTGATATCTCCCTCATTCTAACTCATTGTCACTGCTGAATGACCTCTCCCTCATTCTAACTCATTTTCAGTGCTGAGGGACATCTTCCTCATTCTAAGTCATTGTCAGTGCTAAGTAACGTCTCCTTCATTCTAACTGTCAATGCTGAGGGACCTTCCCCACATTCTAACTCATTGTCAATGCTGCATGACATTTCCCTCATTCTAAATCATTGTCAATGCTGAGTGACATCTCCCTCATTCCAACTCATTGTCAATGCTGAGTGACCTCTCCCTCATTCTAACTCATTGTTAATGCTGACTGACAACTCCCTTATTCTAAATCATTGTTAATGCTAAGTGATCCCACCCTCATTTTAAATTTTTGTCAATGCTGAGTTACATCTCCCTCATTCTAAATCATTGTCAATGATGAGTGACCTTTCACTCATTCTAACTCATTGTCAATACTGAGTGACATCTCCCTCATTCTATCTCAGTGTCAATGCTGAGTGACATCTTCCTCATTTTAACTCATTGTCAATGCTGAGTGACATCTCCCTCATTCTTACTCATTGTTAATGCTGAATGACCTCTCCCTCATTCTTAATCATTGTCAATGCTGATTGACATCTCCCTCATTCCATCTCATTGTCAATGCTTAGTGATATCCCCTTCATTTTAAGTTTTTGTCAATGCTGAGTGACATCTCCCTCATTCTACCTCATTGTCAATACTGTGTGACTACTACCTCATTTTAACTCATTGTCAATGCTGAATGACACATCCCTCTTTTTAACTCATTTTCAATGCTTAGTAACGTCACTCATTCTGTCATTGCTGAGTAACCTCTCCCTCATTCTAAATCATTGTCAATGCTGAGTGACCTCTCCATCATTCTAAATCATTGTCCATGCTGAGTGAATTCTCCCTCATTCTAACTCATTGTCAGTGCTGAGTGACCTCTCCCTCATTTTAATTATTGTCAATGCAGAGTGTCTTCTCCCTCATTCTAACTCATTGTCAATGCTGAGTGACCTCTCCCTCATTCGAACTCATTGTCAATGCTGAGTTACATCTCCCTCATTCTTACTCATTGTTAATGCTGAATGACCTCTCCCTCATTCTAACTCATTGTCATTGCTGAGTGACCTTCCCTCATTTTAATTATTGTCAATGCTGAGTGACTTCTCCCTCATTCTAACTCATTGTCAATGCTGAATGACCTCTCCCTCATTCAATATCATTGTCAATGCTGAATGACCTCTCCCTCATTCTAATGCATTGTCAATGCTGACTGACATCTCCCCCATTCCAACTCATTGTCAAAGCTGAGTGATATCACCCTCATTTTAAGACTTTGTCAATGCTGAGTGACCTCTCCCTCATAATAACTCATTGTTAATGCTGACTGACAACTCCCTCATTCTAAATCACTTTTAATGCTGAGTGATCTCACCCTCATTTTAAATTTTTGTCAATGCTGTGTTACATCTCCCTCATTCTAAATCATTGTGAATGATGAGTGACCTTTCCCTCATTCTAACTCATTGTCAATGCTGAGTGACCTCTCCCTCATTCCAACTCATTGTCAATGCTGAGTGATATCCCCTTCATTTTAAGCTTTTGTCAATGCTGAGTGACATCTCCCTCATACTCAGCCATTGTCAAGGCTGAGTTACATCTCCCTCATTCTAACTCATCGTCAATGCTGTGTGACATCTACCTCATTTTAACTCATTGTCAATGCTGAGTGATTAGACCCTCATTTTAACTCATTGCCAATGCTGAATGACCTCTCCCTCAATCTAACTCATTGTCAATGCTGAGTGACATCTACCTCATTCTAACTCATTGTCAAAGCTAAGTGACATCTCCCTCATTCTAAATCATTGTCAATGCTGCGTGACCTCTCCCTCATTCGAAATCATTGTCAAGGCTGATTGACCCATTCCTCATTCTAACTCATTGTCAATGCTGAGTGACATCTCCCTCATTCTAAGTCATTGTCAATGCTGAGTGATATCACCCTCATATTAAGTTTTTGTCAATGTTGAGTGACATCTCCCTCATTCTTAGCCTTTGTCAATGTTGACTTATATCTCCAACATTCTAAATCATTGTCAATGCTGAGTGATCTTTCCCTCATTCTAACTCATTGCCAATGCTGAGTGAGCGCTCCCTCATTCTAACTCATTGTCAATGCTGAGTGACATCTCCCTTATTCTAAATCATTGTCAATGCTTAATAATGTCCCCCTCATTCTAACTGACATTGCTGAGTGACCTCCCCCACATTCTAACACATTGGCAAAGCTGCATGACCTCTCGCACATTCTAATTCATTGTCAATGCTGAGTGACCTCTCCCGCATTTTAACTCATTGTCAATGCTGACTGACATCTCCCTCACTCCAACTCATTATCAATGCTGAGTGACATCTCCCTCATACTAAGCCATTGTCAATGCTGATTTACATCTCTCTTAATCAAAATCATTGTCAATGCTGAGTGACCTTTCCCTCATTCTAACTCATTGTCAATGTTGAGTGACATTTTCCTCATTCTAACTCTTCATGAATGCTGAGTGACCTCTCCTTCATTCTAACTCATTGTTAATGCTGCATGACCTCTCCCTCATTCGAACTCATTGTTAATGCTGAGTGACATCTCCCACATTCTAACTCATTGTCAATGCTTAGTAACGTTTCCCTCATTCTTACTGTCATTGCTGAGTGACCTCCCCCTCATTCTAAATCATTGTCAATGCTGCATGACCTCTCCCTCATTCTAACTCAACGTGAAGGCTGAGTGACCTACCCCTCATTCTAACTCATTGTCAATGTTGGGTGACCACTCCCTCATTCTAACTCATTGTGAATGCTGAGTGACCTCTCCCTCATTCTCATTGTCAATGCTGCATGAAGTCTCCCTAATTAGAACTCATTGTCAATGATGAGTGACATCTCCCTCATTCTAACTCATTGTCAATGCTGTTTGACCTCTCCCTCATTCTAACTCATTATCAATGCTGAGTGACCTCTCCTTCATTCTAACTCATTGTCAATGTTCAGTGTTATCTCCCTCATTCTAACCCATTGTCAATGCTGAGTGACATTTACCTCATTCTAACTCATTGTCAATGCTGAGAGATATCACCCTCATTTTAATTCTTTGTCAATGCTGAGTGACCTCTCCCTTATTCTAAATCATTGTCAATGCTGGCTGACCTCTCCCTCATTCTAACTCATTGTCAATGCTGATTGAAATCTCCCTCATTCTAATTCTTTGTCAATGCTGAGTGATATCACCCTCATATTAAGTTTTTGTCAATGCTGAGTGACATCTCCCTCATTCTAAGCCTTTGTCAATGTTGAGTTATATCTCCATGATTCCAAATCATTGTCAATGCTGAGTGACCTTTCCCTCATTATAACTCATTGTCAATGCTGAGTGACATCTCCATCATTCTAACTCATTGTCAATGCTGAGTGACATCTCCCTCATTATAACTCATTGTCAATGTTGAGTGACCACTCCCTCATTCTAACTCTTCGTGAATGCTGAGTGACCTCTCCCTCATTCTCATTCTCAATGCTGCATGACCTCTCCCTCATTCGAACTCATTGTTAATGCTGAGTGACATCTCCCTCATTCTAACTTATTATTAATGCTGAGTGACAATTCCCTCATTCTAACTCATTGTCAACGCTGAGTGACCTCTCCCTCATTCTAACTCATTGTCAATACTGAGTGACATCTCCCTCATTCTAAATCATTGCAATGCTAAGTGACCACTCCCTCATTCTAACTCATTGTCAATGCTGCGTGACGTCTCCCTCATTCTTACTCGTTGTCAATCCTGAGTGACCTCTCCCTCTTTCTAACTCATTGTCAATGTTGAGTGATATCTCCCTCATTCTAACTCATTGTCAATGCAGAGTGACTTCTACCTCATTCAAACTCATTGTCAATGCTGACTGATATCACCCTCATTTTAATTCTTTGTCAATGCTGAGTGACCTCTCCCTTATTCTAAATCATTGTCAATGCAGATTGAAATCTCCCTCATTCTAACTCTTTGTCAATGCTGAGTGATATCACCCTTATATTAAGTTTTTGTCAATGTTGAGTGCCATCTCCCTCATTCTAAGCCTTTGTCATTGCTGAGTGACCTCCCTCTCATTCTAACTCATTGTCAATGCTGCATGACCTCTCCCACATTCTAACTCAGTGTCAATGCTGAGTGATATCACCCTCAATATAGTCATTGTCAATGCTGAGTGACATCTCGCTCTTATTAAGCCATTGTCAGTGCTGATTGACCTCTCCCTCATTCTGACTCCATGTCAATGCTGAGTGACATCTCCCTCATTCTAACTCATTGTCAATGCTGAGTGATACCACCCTCATTTTAAGTCTTTGTCAATGCTGAGTGACCTCTCCCTCGTTCAAACTCATTGTCAATGCTGATTGACCTCTCCCTCATTCTGACAAATTGTTAATGCTGAGTGACATGTCCCTCATTCTAAATCATTGTCAATGCTGAGTGATATCACCTTCATTTTAAGTCTTTGTCAATACTGAGTGACCTCTCCCTCATTCAAACTCATTGTCATTGCTGAGTGACCTCTTGCTCTTTCTAACTCATTGTCAATGCTGAGTGATTTCTCCCTCATTCTAACACATTGTCAATGCTGAGTCACTGCTCCCACATTCTAACTCATTGTCAATGCTGAGTGACCTCTCCCTCATTCTCACTCATTGTCAATGCTGAGTAACATCTCCCTCATTCTAAATCATTGTCTATACTGAATGATATCACCATCATTTTAAGTCTTTTCAATGCTGAGTTACCTCTCCCACATTCTTAATCATTGTCTATGCTGAGTGATATCACCTTCACTTTAAGCTTTTGTCAATGCTGAGTGACCTCTCACTCATTCTAACTCATTGTCAATGCTGCATGACCTCTCCCTCATTCGAACTCACTGTTAATGCTGTTTGATCTCTCCCTCATTCTAACTTATTATTAATGCTGAGTGACAATTCCCTCATTCTAAATCATTGTCTATGCTGAGTGATATCATCCTCATTTTAAGTTTCTCTCAATACTGAGTGACTACTCCCACATTCTAACTCATTGTCAAACCTGAGTGACCTCTCCCTCATTCTAACTCATTGTCAATACTGAGTGACATCTCCCTCATTCTAACTCATTGTCAATGCTATGCGATATCTCCCTCATTCTAACTCATTGTCAATGCTGCATGACCTCTCCCTCATTCTAACTCATTGTCAATGCTGAGTGACATCTCCCTCACACTAAGCCATTGTCAATGCTAAATTACATCTCCCTCATTCAAAATCATTGTCTATTCTGAGTGAACTTTCACTCATTAAAACTCATTGTCAATGCTGAGTGAAATCTCCGTCATTCAAACTCATTGTCAATGCTGAGTGACCTCTCCCTCATTCTAACTCATCGTGAATGCTGAGTGACCTTGCCCTCATTCTAACTCATTGTCAATGCTGAATGACCTCTCCCGCATTCTAACTCAGTGTCAATGATGAGTGACATCTCCCTAATTCTAACTCATTTTAAAAGCTGAATGACATCTCCCTCATTCTAACTCATTGTCAATGCTGATTGACCTCTCCCTCATTCTAACTCATTGTCAATGCTAATTGACCTCTCCCTCATTCTAACTCATTGTCAATGCTGAGTGACCTCTCCCTCATTCTAAATCATTGTCAATGCTGATTGACCTCTCCCTCATTTTAACTCATTGTCAATACAGAGTGACATCTCCCTCAATCTAAATCATTGTCACTGCTGAGTGACCTCTCCCTCATTCTGACTCATTGTCAATGCTGAGTGACATCTCCCTCATTCTAAATCAGTCAATGCTGAGAGACCTCTCCCTCATTCTAACTCATTGACAAAGCTGAGTGACATCATCCTCATTTTAAATCATTGTCAATGCTTATTGACATCTCCCAATTCTAACTCATTGTCAATGCTGAGTGACCTCTCCCTCATTCTAACTCATTGTCAATGCTGAGTGACATCTCCCTCATTCTAAATCAGTCAATGCTGAGTGACCTCTCCCTCATTCTAACTCATTGTCAATGCTAAGTGACATCTCCCTCATTCTAACTCATTGTCACTGCTGAGTGACAACTCCCACATTCTAACTCATTTTCAATGCTGAGTGACATCTCCCTCATTCTAAATCATTGTCACTGCTGAGTGACCTCTCCCTCATTCTGACTCATTGTCAATGCTGAGTGACATCTCCCTCATTCTAAATCAGTCAATGCTGAGTGACCTCTCCCTCATTCTAACTCATTGTCAATGCTGAGTGGCCTTTCCCTAATTCTAAATCGTTGTCATTGCTGAGTGACTTCTCCCTCATTCTAACTCATTGTCAATGCTGAGTGATTTCACCCTAATTTTAAGTCTTTGTCACTGCTGAGTAACCTCTCCCTCATTATAACTCATTGTCAATGCTGAGTGATTTCACCCTAATTTTAAGTCTTTGTCAATGCAGAGTGACCTCTCCCTCATTCTAAATCATTGTCAATGCTGATTGACCTCTCCCTCATTCTAACTCATTGTCAATGCAGAGTGACATCTCCCTCAATCTAAATCATTGTCACTGCTGAGTGACATCTCCCTCATTCTAACTCATTGTCAATGCTGAGTGACATCTTCCTCATTCTAAATCATTGTCAATGCTAAGTGACATCTCCCTCATTCTAACTCATTGTCAATGCTGAGTGACATCTCCCTCATTCTAACTCATTGACAAAGCTGAGTGACATCATCCTCATTTTAAATCATTGTCAATGCTAATTGACATCTCTCTCATTCTAACTCATTGTCAATGCTGAGTGACATCTCCCTCATTCTAACTCATTGTCAATGCTGAGTGACCTCTCCCTCATTCTAACTCATTGTCAATGCTGAGTGACATCTCCCTCATTCTAAATCAGTCAATGCTGAGTGACCTCTCCCTCATTCTAACTCATTGTCAATGCTGAGTGACATCTCCCGCATTCTAACTCATTGTCAATGTTGAGTGACATCTCCCTCAGTCTAAATCATTGTCAATGCTGAGTGACTTCTCCCTCATTCTAAATCATTGTCAATGTTGAGTGACTCTCCCTCATTCTAACTCATTGTCAAGGCTGAGTGGCCTTTCCCTAATTCTAAATTGTTGTCATTGCTGAGTGACTTCTCCCTCATTCTAACTCATTGCCAATGCTGAGTGATTTCACCCTAATTTTAAGTCTTTGTCACTGCTGAGTAACCTCTCCCTCATTATAACTCATTGTCAATGCTGAGTGATTTCACCCTAATTTTAAGTCTTTGTCAATGCAGAGTGACCTCTCCCTCATTCTAAATCATTGTCAATGCTGAGTGACCTCCCCCTCATTCTAACTCATTGTCAATGGTGAGTGACATCTTCCTCATTCTAAATCATTGTCAATGCTAAGTGACATCTCCCTCATTCTAACTCATTGTCAATGCTGAGTGATATCTCCCTCACTCCAGTCATTGTCAATGCTGAGTGACATCTCCCTCACACTAAGCCATTGTCAATGCTAAATTACATCTCCCTCATTCAAAATCATTGTCTATTCTGAGTGAACTTTCACTCATTAAAACTCATTGTCAATGCTGAGTGAAATCTCCGTCATTCAAACTCATTGTCAATGCTGAGTGACCTCTCCCTCATTCTAACTCATCGTGAATGCTGAGTGACCTTGCCCTCATTCTAACTCATTGTCAATGCTGAATGACCTCTCCCGCATTCTAACTCATTGTCAATGCTGAGTGACATCTCCCTAATTCTAACTCATTTTAAAAGCTGAATGACATCTCCCTCATTCTAACTCATTGTCAATGCTGATTGACCTCTCCCTCATTCTAACTCATTGTCAATGCTAATTGACCTCTCCCTCATTCTAACTCATTGTCAATGCTGAGTGACCTCTCCCTCATTCTAACTCATTGTCAATGCTGAGTGGCCTTTCCCTAATTCTAAATCGTTGTCATTGCTGAGTGACCTCTCCCTCATTATAACTCATTGTCAATGCTGAGTGATTTCACCCTAATTTTAAGTCTTTGTCAATGCAGAGTGACCTCTCCCTCATTCTAAATCATTGTCAATGCTGATTGACCTCTCCCTCATTCTGACTCATTGTCAATGCAGAGTGACATCTCCCTCAATCTAAATCATTGTCACTGCTGAGTGACCTCTCCCTCATTCTGACTCATTGTCAATGCTGAGTGACATCTCCCTCATTCTAAATCAGTCAATGCTGAGTGACATCTCCCTCATTCTAACTCATTGTCAATGCTGAGTGACCTCTCCCTCATTCTAACTCATTGTCAATGCTGAGTGACATCTTCCTCATTCTAAATCATTGTCAATGCTAAGTGACCTCACCCTCATTCTAACTCATTGTCAATGCTGAGTGACATCTCCCACATTCTAACTCATTGTCAATGCTGAGTGACATCTCCCTCATTCTAATCAGTCAATGCTGAGTGACATCTCCCACATTCTAACTCATTGTCAATGCTGAGTGACATCTCCCTCATTCTACCTCATTGTCAATGCTAAGTGACATCTCCCTCATTATAAATCATTGTCAATGCTGAGAGATATCACCCTAATATTAAGATTTTGTCAATGCTGAGTGACATCTCCCTCATTTTAACTCAGTCTCAATGCTGAGTAACCGCTCCCTCATTCTAACTCATTGTCAATGCTCATTGACATCTCCCTCATTCTAAATCGTTGTCATTGCTGAGTCACCTCTCCCTCATTCTAACTCATTGTCAATGCTGAGTGACATCTCCCTCATTCTAAATCAGTCAATGCTGAGTGACCTCTCCCTCATTCTAACTCATTGTCAATGCTGAGTGACATCTCCCTCATTCTAAATCATTGTCAATGCTAAGTGACATCTCCCTCATTCTAACTCATTGTCAATGCTGAGTGACATCTCCCACATTCTAACTCATTTTCAATGCTGAGTGACATCTCCCTCATTCTAAATCATTCAATGCTGAGTGACCTCTCCCTCATTCTAACTCATTGTCAATGCTGAGTGACATCTTCCTCATTCTAAATCATTGTCAATGCTAAGTGACCTCTCCCTCATTCTAACTCATTGTCAATGCTGAGTGACATCTCCCGCATTCTAACTCATTGTCAATGCTGAGTGACATCTCCCTCATTCTAATCAGTCAATGCTGAGTGACATCTCCCACATTCTAACTCATTGTCAATGCTGAGTGACATCTCCCTCATTCTACCTCATTGTCAATGCTAAGTGACATCTCCCTCATTATAAATCATTGTCAATGCTGAGAGATATCACCCTAATATTAAGATTTTGTCAATGCTGAGTGACATCTCCCTCATTTTAACTCAGTCTCAATGCTGAGTAACCGCTCCCTCATTCTAACTCATTGTCAATGCTCATTGACATCTCCCTCATTCTAAATCGTTGTCATTGCTGAGTCACCTCTCCCTCATTCTAACTCATTGTCAATGCTGAGTGATTTCATCCTAATTTTAATCTTTGTCAATGCTGAGTGACCTCTCCCTCATTCTAACTCATTGTCATTGCTGAGTGACATCTCCCTCATTCTAAATCAGTCAATGCTGAGTGACCTCTCCCTCATTCTAACTCATTGTCAATGCTGAGTGACATCTCCCTCATTCTAAATCATTGTCAATGCTGAGTGACATCTCCCACATTCTAACTCATTTTCAATGCTGAGTGACATCTCCCTCATTCTAAATCAGTCAATGCTGAGTGACCTCTCCCTCATTCTAACTCATTGTCATTGCTGAGTGACATCTCCCTCATTCTAACTCATTGTCAATGCTGAGTGACATCTTCCTCATTCTAAATCATTGTCAATGCTAAGTGACATCTCCCTCATTCTAACTCATTGTCAATGCTGAGTGACATCTCCCTCATTCTAACTCATTGACAAAGCTGAGTGACATCATCCTCATTTTAAATCATTGTCAATGCTAATTGACATCTCCCTCATTCTAACTCATTGTCAATGCTGAGTGACCTCTCCCTCATTCAAACTCATTGTCATTGCTGAGTGACCTCTTGCTCTTTCTAACTCATTGTCAATGCTGAGTGATTTCTCCCTCATTCTAACACATTGTCAATGCTGAGTCACTGCTCCCACATTCTAACTCATTGTCAATGCTGAGTGACCTCTCCCTCATTCTCACTCATTGTCAATGCTGAGTAACATCTCCCTCATTCTAAATCATTGTCTATACTGACTGATATCACCCTCATTTTAAGTTTTTCTCAATGCTGAGTGACATCTCCCTCATACTAAGCCATTGTCAACGCTGAGTTACATCTCCCTCATTCTAAATCATTGTCAATGCTGAGTGACCTTTCCCTCATTCTAACTCATTGTCAATACTGAGTGAGATCTCCCTCATTCTAACACATTGTCAATGCTGAATGACCTCTCCCTCATTCTTACTCATTGTCAATGCTGAGTGACATCTCTCTCATTCTAACTCATTGTCAATGCTGAGTGACCTCTCCCTCATTCTAACTCATTGTCAATGCTGAGTGACATCTCCCTCATTCTAAATCAGTCAATGCTGAGTGACAACTCCCTCATTCTAACTCATTGTCAATGCTGAGTGACATCTCCCGCATTCTAACTCATTGTCAATGCTGAGTGACATCTCCCTCATTCTACCTCATTGTCAATGCTAAGTGACATCTCCCTCATTATAAATCATTGTCAATGCTGAGAGATATCACCCTAATATTAAGATTTTGTCAATGCTGAGTGACATCTCCCTCATTTTAACTCAGTCTCAATGCTGAGTAACCGCTCCCTCATTCTAACTCATTGTCAATGCTCATTGACATCTCCCTCATTCTAAATCGTTGTCATTGCTGAGTCACCTCTCCCTCATTCTAACTCATTGTCAATGCTGAGTGATTTCATCCTAATTTTAATCTTTGTCAATGCTGAGTGACCTCTCCCTCATTCTAACTCATTGTCATTGCTGAGTGACATCTCCCTCATTCTAAATCAGTCAATGCTGAGTGACCTCTCCCTCATTCTAACTCATTGTCAATGCTGAGTGACATCTCCCTCATTCTAAATCATTGTCAATGCTAAGTGACATCTCCCTCATTCTAACTCATTGTCAATGCTGAGTGACATCTCCCACATTCTAACTCATTTTCAATGCTGAGTGACATCTCCCTCATTCTAAATCAGTCAATGCTGAGTGACCTCTCCCTCATTCTAACTCATTGTCAATGCTGAGTGACATCTTCCTCATTCTAAATCATTGTCAATGCTAAGTGACATCTCCCTCATTCTAACTCATTGTCAATGCTGAGTGACATCTCCCTCATTCTAACTCATTGACAAAGCTGAGTGACATCATCCTCATTTTAAATCATTGTCAATGCTAATTGACATCTCCCTCATTCTAACTCATTGTCAATGCTGAGTGACCTCTCCCTCATTCAAACTCATTGTCATTGCTGAGTGACCTCTTGCTCTTTCTAACTCATTGTCAATGCTGAGTGATTTCTCCCTCATTCTAACACATTGTCAATGCTGAGTCACTGCTCCCACATTCTAACTCATTGTCAATGCTGAGTGACCTCTCCCTCATTCTCACTCATTGTCAATGCTGAGTAACATCTCCCTCATTCTAAATCATTGTCTATACTGACTGATATCACCCTCATTTTAAGTTTTTCTCAATGCTGAGTGACATCTCCCTCATACTAAGCCATTGTCAACGCTGAGTTACATCTCCCTCATTCTAAATCATTGTCAATGCTGAGTGACCTTTCCCTCATTCTAACTCATTGTCAATACTGAGTGAGATCTCCCTCATTCTAACACATTGTCAATGCTGAATGACCTCTCCCTCATTCTTACTCATTGTCAATGCTGAGTGACATCTCTCTCATTCTAACTCATTGTCAATGCTGAGTGACCTCTCCCTCATTCTAACTCATTGTCAATGCTGAGTGACATCTCCCTCATTCTAAATCAGTCAATGCTGAGTGACAACTCCCTCATTCTAACTCATTGTCAATGCTGAGTGACATCTCCCGCATTCTAACTCATTGTCAATGTTGAGTGACATCTCCCTCATTCTAAATCATTGTCAATGCTGAGTGACCTCTCCCTCATTCTAAATCATTGTCAATGTTGAGTGACTCTCCCTCATTCTAACTCATTGTCAAGGCTGAGTGGCCTTTCCCTAATTCTAAATTGTTGTCATTGCTGAGTGACTTCTCCCTCATTCTAACTCATTGCCAATGCTGAGTGATTTCACCCTAATTTTAAGTCTTTGTCACTGCTGAGTAACCTCTCCCTCATTATAACTCATTGTCAATGCTGAGTGATTTCACCCTAATTTTAAGTCTTTGTCAATGCAGAGTGACCTCTCCCTCATTCTAAATCATTGTCAATGCTGAGTGACCTCCCCCTCATTCTAACTCATTGTCAATGGTGAGTGACATCTCCCTCATACTAAGCCATTGTCAACGCTGAGTTACATCTCCCTCATTCTAAATCATTGTCAATGCTGAGTGACCTTTCCCTCATTCTAACTCATTGTCAATACTGAGTGAGATCTCCCTCATTCTAACACATTGTCAATGCTGAATGACCTCTCCCTCATTCTTACTCATTGTCAATGCTGAGTGACATCTCTCTCATTCTAACTCATTGTCAATGCTGAGTGACCTCTCCCTCATTCTAACTCATTGTCAATGCTGAGTGACATCTCCCTCATTCTAAATCAGTCAATGCTGAGTGACAACTCCCTCATTCTAACTCATTGTCAATGCTGAGTGACATCTCCCGCATTCTAACTCATTGTCAATGCTGAGTGACATCTCCCTCATTCTACCTCATTGTCAATGCTAAGTGACATCTCCCTCATTATAAATCATTGTCAATGCTGAGAGATATCACCCTAATATTAAGATTTTGTCAATGCTGAGTGACATCTCCCTCATTTTAACTCAGTCTCAATGCTGAGTAACCGCTCCCTCATTCTAACTCATTGTCAATGCTCATTGACATCTCCCTCATTCTAAATCGTTGTCATTGCTGAGTCACCTCTCCCTCATTCTAACTCATTGTCAATGCTGAGTGATTTCATCCTAATTTTAATCTTTGTCAATGCTGAGTGACCTCTCCCTCATTCTAACTCATTGTCATTGCTGAGTGACATCTCCCTCATTCTAAATCAGTCAATGCTGAGTGACCTCTCCCTCATTCTAACTCATTGTCAATGCTGAGTGACATCTCCCTCATTCTAAATCATTGTCAATGCTAAGTGACATCTCCCTCATTCTAACTCATTGTCAATGCTGAGTGACATCTCCCACATTCTAACTCATTTTCAATGCTGAGTGACATCTCCCTCATTCTAAATCAGTCAATGCTGAGTGACCTCTCCCTCATTCTAACTCATTGTCAATGCTGAGTGACATCTTCCTCATTCTAAATCATTGTCAATGCTAAGTGACATCTCCCTCATTCTAACTCATTGTCAATGCTGAGTGACATCTCCCTCATTCTAACTCATTGACAAAGCTGAGTGACATCATCCTCATTTTAAATCATTGTCAATGCTAATTGACATCTCCCTCATTCTAACTCATTGTCAATGCTGAGTGACCTCTCCCTCATTCAAACTCATTGTCATTGCTGAGTGACCTCTTGCTCTTTCTAACTCATTGTCAATGCTGAGTGATTTCTCCCTCATTCTAACACATTGTCAATGCTGAGTCACTGCTCCCACATTCTAACTCATTGTCAATGCTGAGTGACCTCTCCCTCATTCTCACTCATTGTCAATGCTGAGTAACATCTCCCTCATTCTAAATCATTGTCTATACTGACTGATATCACCCTCATTTTAAGTTTTTCTCAATGCTGAGTGACATCTCCCTCATACTAAGCCATTGTCAACGCTGAGTTACATCTCCCTCATTCTAAATCATTGTCAATGCTGAGTGACCTTTCCCTCATTCTAACTCATTGTCAATACTGAGTGAGATCTCCCTCATTCTAACACATTGTCAATGCTGAATGACCTCTCCCTCATTCTTACTCATTGTCAATGCTGAGTGACATCTCTCTCATTCTAACTCATTGTCAATGCTGAGTGACCTCTCCCTCATTCTAACTCATTGTCAATGCTGAGTGACATCTCCCTCATTCTAAATCAGTCAATGCTGAGTGACAACTCCCTCATTCTAACTCATTGTCAATGCTGAGTGACATCTCCCGCATTCTAACTCATTGTCAATGCTGAGTGACATCTCCCTCATTCTACCTCATTGTCAATGCTAAGTGACATCTCCCTCATTATAAATCATTGTCAATGCTGAGAGATATCACCCTAATATTAAGATTTTGTCAATGCTGAGTGACATCTCCCTCATTTTAACTCAGTCTCAATGCTGAGTAACCGCTCCCTCATTCTAACTCATTGTCAATGCTCATTGACATCTCCCTCATTCTAAATCGTTGTCATTGCTGAGTCACCTCTCCCTCATTCTAACTCATTGTCAATGCTGAGTGATTTCATCCTAATTTTAATCTTTGTCAATGCTGAGTGACCTCTCCCTCATTCTAACTCATTGTCATTGCTGAGTGACATCTCCCTCATTCTAAATCAGTCAATGCTGAGTGACCTCTCCCTCATTCTAACTCATTGTCAATGCTGAGTGACATCTCCCTCATTCTAAATCATTGTCAATGCTAAGTGACATCTCCCTCATTCTAACTCATTGTCAATGCTGAGTGACATCTCCCACATTCTAACTCATTTTCAATGCTGAGTGACATCTCCCTCATTCTAAATCAGTCAATGCTGAGTGACCTCTCCCTCATTCTAACTCATTGTCAATGCTGAGTGACATCTTCCTCATTCTAAATCATTGTCAATGCTAAGTGACATCTCCCTCATTCTAACTCATTGTCAATGCTGAGTGACATCTCCCTCATTCTAACTCATTGACAAAGCTGAGTGACATCATCCTCATTTTAAATCATTGTCAATGCTAATTGACATCTCCCTCATTCTAACTCATTGTCAATGCTGAGTGACCTCTCCCTCATTCAAACTCATTGTCATTGCTGAGTGACCTCTTGCTCTTTCTAACTCATTGTCAATGCTGAGTGATTTCTCCCTCATTCTAACACATTGTCAATGCTGAGTCACTGCTCCCACATTCTAACTCATTGTCAATGCTGAGTGACCTCTCCCTCATTCTCACTCATTGTCAATGCTGAGTAACATCTCCCTCATTCTAAATCATTGTCTATACTGACTGATATCACCCTCATTTTAAGTTTTTCTCAATGCTGAGTGACATCTCCCTCATACTAAGCCATTGTCAACGCTGAGTTACATCTCCCTCATTCTAAATCATTGTCAATGCTGAGTGACCTTTCCCTCATTCTAACTCATTGTCAATACTGAGTGAGATCTCCCTCATTCTAACACATTGTCAATGCTGAATGACCTCTCCCTCATTCTTACTCATTGTCAATGCTGAGTGACATCTCTCTCATTCTAACTCATTGTCAATGCTGAGTGACCTCTCCCTCATTCTAACTCATTGTCAATGCTGAGTGACATCTCCCTCATTCTAAATCAGTCAATGCTGAGTGACAACTCCCTCATTCTAACTCATTGTCAATGCTGAGTGACATCTCCCGCATTCTAACTCATTGTCAATGTTGAGTGACATCTCCCTCATTCTAAATCATTGTCAATGCTGAGTGACCTCTCCCTCATTCTAAATCATTGTCAATGTTGAGTGACTCTCCCTCATTCTAACTCATTGTCAAGGCTGAGTGGCCTTTCCCTAATTCTAAATTGTTGTCATTGCTGAGTGACTTCTCCCTCATTCTAACTCATTGCCAATGCTGAGTGATTTCACCCTAATTTTAAGTCTTTGTCACTGCTGAGTAACCTCTCCCTCATTATAACTCATTGTCAATGCTGAGTGATTTCACCCTAATTTTAAGTCTTTGTCAATGCAGAGTGACCTCTCCCTCATTCTAAATCATTGTCAATGCTGAGTGACCTCCCCCTCATTCTAACTCATTGTCAATGGTGAGTGACATCTCCCTCATACTAAGCCATTGTCAACGCTGAGTTACATCTCCCTCATTCTAAATCATTGTCAATGCTGAGTGACCTTTCCCTCATTCTAACTCATTGTCAATACTGAGTGAGATCTCCCTCATTCTAACACATTGTCAATGCTGAATGACCTCTCCCTCATTCTTACTCATTGTCAATGCTGAGTGACATCTCTCTCATTCTAACTCATTGTCAATGCTGAGTGACCTCTCCCTCATTCTAACTCATTGTCAATGCTGAGTGACATCTCCCTCATTCTAAATCAGTCAATGCTGAGTGACAACTCCCTCATTCTAACTCATTGTCAATGCTGAGTGACATCTCCCGCATTCTAACTCATTGTCAATGCTGAGTGACATCTCCCTCATTCTACCTCATTGTCAATGCTAAGTGACATCTCCCTCATTATAAATCATTGTCAATGCTGAGAGATATCACCCTAATATTAAGATTTTGTCAATGCTGAGTGACATCTCCCTCATTTTAACTCAGTCTCAATGCTGAGTAACCGCTCCCTCATTCTAACTCATTGTCAATGCTCATTGACATCTCCCTCATTCTAAATCGTTGTCATTGCTGAGTCACCTCTCCCTCATTCTAACTCATTGTCAATGCTGAGTGATTTCATCCTAATTTTAATCTTTGTCAATGCTGAGTGACCTCTCCCTCATTCTAACTCATTGTCATTGCTGAGTGACATCTCCCTCATTCTAAATCAGTCAATGCTGAGTGACCTCTCCCTCATTCTAACTCATTGTCAATGCTGAGTGACATCTCCCTCATTCTAAATCATTGTCAATGCTAAGTGACATCTCCCTCATTCTAACTCATTGTCAATGCTGAGTGACATCTCCCACATTCTAACTCATTTTCAATGCTGAGTGACATCTCCCTCATTCTAAATCAGTCAATGCTGAGTGACCTCTCCCTCATTCTAACTCATTGTCAATGCTGAGTGACATCTTCCTCATTCTAAATCATTGTCAATGCTAAGTGACATCTCCCTCATTCTAACTCATTGTCAATGCTGAGTGACATCTCCCTCATTCTAACTCATTGACAAAGCTGAGTGACATCATCCTCATTTTAAATCATTGTCAATGCTAATTGACATCTCCCTCATTCTAACTCATTGTCAATGCTGAGTGACCTCTCCCTCATTCAAACTCATTGTCATTGCTGAGTGACCTCTTGCTCTTTCTAACTCATTGTCAATGCTGAGTGATTTCTCCCTCATTCTAACACATTGTCAATGCTGAGTCACTGCTCCCACATTCTAACTCATTGTCAATGCTGAGTGACCTCTCCCTCATTCTCACTCATTGTCAATGCTGAGTAACATCTCCCTCATTCTAAATCATTGTCTATACTGACTGATATCACCCTCATTTTAAGTTTTTCTCAATGCTGAGTGACATCTCCCTCATACTAAGCCATTGTCAACGCTGAGTTACATCTCCCTCATTCTAAATCATTGTCAATGCTGAGTGACCTTTCCCTCATTCTAACTCATTGTCAATACTGAGTGAGATCTCCCTCATTCTAACACATTGTCAATGCTGAATGACCTCTCCCTCATTCTTACTCATTGTCAATGCTGAGTGACATCTCTCTCATTCTAACTCATTGTCAATGCTGAGTGACCTCTCCCTCATTCTAACTCATTGTCAATGCTGAGTGACATCTCCCTCATTCTAAATCAGTCAATGCTGAGTGACAACTCCCTCATTCTAACTCATTGTCAATGCTGAGTGACATCTCCTGCATTCTAACTCATTGTCAATGCTGAGTGACATCTCCCTCATTCTACCTCATTGTCAATGCTAAGTGACATCTCCCTCATTATAAATCATTGTCAATGCTGAGAGATATCACCCTAATATTAAGATTTTGTCAATGCTGAGTGACATCTCCCTCATTTTAACTCAGTCTCAATGCTGAGTAACCGCTCCCTCATTCTAACTCATTGTCAATGCTCATTGACATCTCCCTCATTCTAAATCGTTGTCATTGCTGAGTCACCTCTCCCTCATTCTAACTCATTGTCAATGCTGAGTGATTTCATCCTAATTTTAATCTTTGTCAATGCTGAGTGACCTCTCCCTCATTCTAACTCATTGTCATTGCTGAGTGACATCTCCCTCATTCTAAATCAGTCAATGCTGAGTGACCTCTCCCTCATTCTAACTCATTGTCAATGCTGAGTGACATCTCCCTCATTCTAAATCATTGTCAATGCTAAGTGACATCTCCCTCATTCTAACTCATTGTCAATGCTGAGTGACATCTCCCACATTCTAACTCATTTTCAATGCTGAGTGACATCTCCCTCATTCTAAATCAGTCAATGCTGAGTGACCTCTCCCTCATTCTAACTCATTGTCAATGCTGAGTGACATCTTCCTCATTCTAAATCATTGTCAATGCTAAGTGACATCTCCCTCATTCTAACTCATTGTCAATGCTGAGTGACATCTCCCTCATTCTAACTCATTGACAAAGCTGAGTGACATCATCCTCATTTTAAATCATTGTCAATGCTAATTGACATCTCCCTCATTCTAACTCATTGTCAATGCTGAGTGACCTCTCCCTCATTCAAACTCATTGTCATTGCTGAGTGACCTCTTGCTCTTTCTAACTCATTGTCAATGCTGAGTGATTTCTCCCTCATTCTAACACATTGTCAATGCTGAGTCACTGCTCCCACATTCTAACTCATTGTCAATGCTGAGTGACCTCTCCCTCATTCTCACTCATTGTCAATGCTGAGTAACATCTCCCTCATTCTAAATCATTGTCTATACTGACTGATATCACCCTCATTTTAAGTTTTTCTCAATGCTGAGTGACATCTCCCTCATACTAAGCCATTGTCAACGCTGAGTTACATCTCCCTCATTCTAAATCATTGTCAATGCTGAGTGACCTTTCCCTCATTCTAACTCATTGTCAATACTGAGTGAGATCTCCCTCATTCTAACACATTGTCAATGCTGAATGACCTCTCCCTCATTCTTACTCATTGTCAATGCTGAGTGACATCTCTCTCATTCTAACTCATTGTCAATGCTGAGTGACCTCTCCCTCATTCTAACTCATTGTCAATGCTGAGTGACATCTCCCTCATTCTAAATCAGTCAATGCTGAGTGACAACTCCCTCATTCTAACTCATTGTCAATGCTGAGTGACATCTCCCGCATTCTAACTCATTGTCAATGTTGAGTGACATCTCCCTCATTCTAAATCATTGTCAATGCTGAGTGACCTCTCCCTCATTCTAAATCATTGTCAATGTTGAGTGACTCTCCCTCATTCTAACTCATTGTCAAGGCTGAGTGGCCTTTCCCTAATTCTAAATTGTTGTCATTGCTGAGTGACTTCTCCCTCATTCTAACTCATTGCCAATGCTGAGTGATTTCACCCTAATTTTAAGTCTTTGTCACTGCTGAGTAACCTCTCCCTCATTATAACTCATTGTCAATGCTGAGTGATTTCACCCTAATTTTAAGTCTTTGTCAATGCAGAGTGACCTCTCCCTCATTCTAAATCATTGTCAATGCTGAGTGACCTCCCCCTCATTCTAACTCATTGTCAATGGTGAGTGACATCTTCCTCATTCTAAATCATTGTCAATGCTAAGTGACATCTCCCTCATTCTAACTCATTGTCAATGCTGAGTGATATCTCCCTCACTCCAGTCATTGTCAATGCTGAGTGACATCTCCCTCACACTAAGCCATTGTCAATGCTAAATTACATCTCCCTCATTCAAAATCATTGTCTATTCTGAGTGAACTTTCACTCATTAAAACTCATTGTCAATGCTGAGTGAAATCTCCGTCATTCAAACTCATTGTCAATGCTGAGTGACCTCTCCCTCATTCTAACTCATCGTGAATGCTGAGTGACCTTGCCCTCATTCTAACTCATTGTCAATGCTGAATGACCTCTCCCGCATTCTAACTCATTGTCAATGCTGAGTGACATCTCCCTAATTCTAACTCATTTTAAAAGCTGAATGACATCTCCCTCATTCTAACTCATTGTCAATGCTGATTGACCTCTCCCTCATTCTAACTCATTGTCAATGCTAATTGACCTCTCCCTCATTCTAACTCATTGTCAATGCTGAGTGACCTCTCCCTCATTCTAACTCATTGTCAATGCTGAGTGGCCTTTCCCTAATTCTAAATCGTTGTCATTGCTGAGTGACCTCTCCCTCATTATAACTCATTGTCAATGCTGAGTGATTTCACCCTAATTTTAAGTCTTTGTCAATGCAGAGTGACCTCTCCCTCATTCTAAATCATTGTCAATGCTGATTGACCTCTCCCTCATTCTGACTCATTGTCAATGCAGAGTGACATCTCCCTCAATCTAAATCATTGTCACTGCTGAGTGACCTCTCCCTCATTCTGACTCATTGTCAATGCTGAGTGACATCTCCCTCATTCTAAATCAGTCAATGCTGAGTGACCTCTCCCTCATTCTAACTCATTGACAAAGCTGAGTGACATCATCCTCATTTTAAATCATTGTCAATGCTAATTGACATCTCCCTCACTCTAACTCATTGTCAATGCTGAGTGACATCTCCCTCATTCTAACTCATTGTCAATGCTGAGTGACCTCTCCCTCATTCTAACTCATTGTCAATGCTGAGTGACATCTTCCTCATTCTAAATCATTGTCAATGCTAAGTGACCTCACCCTCATTCTAACTCATTGTCAATGCTGAGTGACATCTCCCACATTCTAACTCATTGTCAATGCTGAGTGACATCTCCCTCATTCTAAATCAGTCAATGCTGAGTGACAACTCCCTCATTCTAACTCATTGTCAATGCTGAGTGACATCTCCCGCATTCTAACTCATTGTCAATGTTGAGTGACATCTCCCTCATTCTAAATCATTGTCAATGCTGAGTGACCTCTCCCTCATTCTAAATCATTGTCAATGTTGAGTGACTCTCCCTCATTCTAACTCATTGTCAAGGCTGAGTGGCCTTTCCCTAATTCTAAATTGTTGTCATTGCTGAGTGACTTCTCCCTCATTCTAACTCATTGCCAATGCTGAGTGATTTCACCCTAATTTTAAGTCTTTGTCACTGCTGAGTAACCTCTCCCTCATTATAACTCATTGTCAATGCTGAGTGATTTCACCCTAATTTTAAGTCTTTGTCAATGCAGAGTGACCTCTCCCTCATTCTAAATCATTGTCAATGCTGAGTGACCTCCCCCTCATTCTAACTCATTGTCAATGGTGAGTGACATCTTCCTCATTCTAAATCATTGTCAATGCTAAGTGACATCTCCCTCATTCTAACTCATTGTCAATGCTGAGTGATATCTCCCTCACTCCAGTCATTGTCAATGCTGAGTGACATCTCCCTCACACTAAGCCATTGTCAATGCTAAATTACATCTCCCTCATTCAAAATCATTGTCTATTCTGAGTGAACTTTCACTCATTAAAACTCATTGTCAATGCTGAGTGAAATCTCCGTCATTCAAACTCATTGTCAATGCTGAGTGACCTCTCCCTCATTCTAACTCATCGTGAATGCTGAGTGACCTTGCCCTCATTCTAACTCATTGTCAATGCTGAATGACCTCTCCCGCATTCTAACTCATTGTCAATGCTGAGTGACATCTCCCTAATTCTAACTCATTTTAAAAGCTGAATGACATCTCCCTCATTCTAAATCATTGTCAATGCTAAGTGACATCTCCCTCATTCTAACTCATTTTCAATGCTGAGTGACATCTCCCTCATTCTAAATCAGTCAATGCTGAGTGACCTCTCCCTCATTCTAACTCATTGTCAATGCTGAGTGACATCTTCCTCATTCTAAATCATTGTCAATGCTAAGTGACATCTCCCTCATTCTAACTCATTGTCAATGCTGAGTGACATCTCCCTCATTCTAACTCATTGACAAAGCTGAGTGACATCATCCTCATTTTAAATCATTGTCAATGCTAATTGACATCTCCCTCATTCTAACTCATTGTCAATGCTGAGTGACCTCTCCCTCATTCAAACTCATTGTCATTGCTGAGTGACCTCTTGCTCTTTCTAACTCATTGTCAATGCTGAGTGATTTCTCCCTCATTCTAACACATTGTCAATGCTGAGTCACTGCTCCCACATTCTAACTCATTGTCAATGCTGAGTGACCTCTCCCTCATTCTCACTCATTGTCAATGCTGAGTAACATCTCCCTCATTCTAAATCATTGTCTATACTGACTGATATCACCCTCATTTTAAGTTTTTCTCAATGCTGAGTGACATCTCCCTCATACTAAGCCATTGTCAACGCTGAGTTACATCTCCCTCATTCTAAATCATTGTCAATGCTGAGTGACCTTTCCCTCATTCTAACTCATTGTCAATACTGAGTGAGATCTCCCTCATTCTAACACATTGTCAATGCTGAATGACCTCTCCCTCATTCTTACTCATTGTCAATGCTGAGTGACATCTCTCTCATTCTAACTCATTGTCAATGCTGAGTGACCTCTCCCTCATTCTAACTCATTGTCAATGCTGAGTGACATCTCCCTCATTCTAAATCAGTCAATGCTGAGTGACAACTCCCTCATTCTAACTCATTGTCAATGCTGAGTGACATCTCCCGCATTCTAACTCATTGTCAATGTTGAGTGACATCTCCCTCATTCTAAATCATTGTCAATGCTGAGTGACCTCTCCCTCATTCTAAATCATTGTCAATGTTGAGTGACTCTCCCTCATTCTAACTCATTGTCAATGCTGAGTGGCCTTTCCCTAATTCTAAATTGTTGTCATTGCTGAGTGACTTCTCCCTCATTCTAACTCATTGCCAATGCTGAGTGATTTCACCCTAATTTTAAGTCTTTGTCACTGCTGAGTAACCTCTCCCTCATTATAACTCATTGTCAATGCTGAGTGATTTCACCCTAATTTTAAGTCTTTGTCAATGCAGAGTGACCTCTCCCTCATTCTAAATCATTGTCA
Source organism: Carcharodon carcharias (assembly GCF_017639515.1). NCBI lineage: Eukaryota > Metazoa > Chordata > Chondrichthyes > Lamniformes > Lamnidae > Carcharodon > Carcharodon carcharias. The sequence goes on from NC_054496.1 coordinate 23,241,264, forward strand.
ATGCTGAGTGACCTCCCCCTCATTCTAACTCATTGTCAATGGTGAGTGACATCTTCCTCATTCTAAATCATTGTCAATGCTAAGTGACATCTCCCTCATTCTAACTCATTGTCAATGCTGAGTGATATCTCCCTCACTCCAGTCATTGTCAATGCTGAGTGACATCTCCCTCACACTAAGCCATTGTCAATGCTAAATTACATCTCCCTCATTCAAAATCATTGTCTATTCTGAGTGAACTTTCACTCATTAAAACTCATTGTCAATGCTGAGTGAAATCTCCGTCATTCAAACTCATTGTCAATGCTGAGTGACCTCTCCCTCATTCTAACTCATCGTGAATGCTGAGTGACCTTGCCCTCATTCTAACTCATTGTCAATGCTGAATGACCTCTCCCGCATTCTAACTCATTGTCAATGCTGAGTGACATCTCCCTAATTCTAACTCATTTTAAAAGCTGAATGACATCTCCCTCATTCTAACTCATTGTCAATGCTGATTGACCTCTCCCTCATTCTAACTCATTGTCAATGCTAATTGACCTCTCCCTCATTCTAACTCATTGTCAATGCTGAGTGACCTCTCCCTCATTCTAACTCATTGTCAATGCTGAGTGGCCTTTCCCTAATTCTAAATCGTTGTCATTGCTGAGTGACCTCTCCCTCATTATAACTCATTGTCAATGCTGAGTGATTTCACCCTAATTTTAAGTCTTTGTCAATGCAGAGTGACCTCTCCCTCATTCTAAATCATTGTCAATGCTGATTGACCTCTCCCTCATTCTGACTCATTGTCAATGCAGAGTGACATCTCCCTCAATCTAAATCATTGTCACTGCTGAGTGACCTCTCCCTCATTCTGACTCATTGTCAATGCTGAGTGACATCTCCCTCATTCTAAATCAGTCAATGCTGAGTGACCTCTCCCTCATTCTAACTCATTGACAAAGCTGAGTGACATCATCCTCATTTTAAATCATTGTCAATGCTAATTGACATTTCCCTCACTCTAACTCATTGTCAATGCTGAGTGACATCTCCCTCATTCTAACTCATTGTCAATGCTGAGTGACCTCTCCCTCATTCTAACTCATTGTCAATGCTGAGTGACATCTTCCTCATTCTAAATCATTGTCAATGCTAAGTGACCTCACCCTCATTCTAACTCATTGTCAATGCTGAGTGACATCTCCCACATTCTAACTCATTGTCAATGCTGAGTGACATCTCCCTCATTCTAATCAGTCAATGCTGAGTGACATCTCCCACATTCTAACTCATTGTCAATGCTGAGTGACATCTCCCTCATTCTACCTCATTGTCAATGCTAAGTGACATCTCCCTCATTATAAATCATTGTCAATGCTGAGAGATATCACCCTAATATTAAGATTTTGTCAATGCTGAGTGACATCTCCCTCATTTTAACTCAGTCTCAATGCTGAGTAACCGCTCCCTCATTCTAACTCATTGTCAATGCTCATTGACATCTCCCTCATTCTAAATCGTTGTCATTGCTGAGTCACCTCTCCCTCATTCTAACTCATTGTCAATGCTGAGTGATTTCATCCTAATTTTAATCTTTGTCAATGCTGAGTGACCTCTCCCTCATTCTAACTCATTGTCATTGCTGAGTGACATCTCCCTCATTCTAAATCAGTCAATGCTGAGTGACCTCTCCCTCATTCTAACTCATTGTCAATGTTGAGTGACTCTCCCTCATTCTAACTCATTGTCAAGGCTGAGTGGCCTTTCCCTAATTCTAAATTGTTGTCATTGCTGAGTGACTTCTCCCTCATTCTAACTCATTGCCAATGCTGAGTGATTTCACCCTAATTTTAAGTCTTTGTCACTGCTGAGTAACCTCTCCCTCATTATAACTCATTGTCAATGCTGAGTGATTTCACCCTAATTTTAAGTCTTTGTCAATGCAGAGTGACCTCTCCCTCATTCTAAATCATTGTCAATGCTGAGTGACCTCCCCCTCATTCTAACTCATTGTCAATGGTGAGTGACATCTTCCTCATTCTAAATCATTGTCAATGCTAAGTGACATCTCCCTCATTCTAACTCATTGTCAATGCTGAGTGATATCTCCCTCACTCCAGTCATTGTCAATGCTGAGTGACATCTCCCTCACACTAAGCCATTGTCAATGCTAAATTACATCTCCCTCATTCAAAATCATTGTCTATTCTGAGTGAACTTTCACTCATTAAAACTCATTGTCAATGCTGAGTGAAATCTCCGTCATTCAAACTCATTGTCAATGCTGAGTGACCTCTCCCTCATTCTAACTCATCGTGAATGCTGAGTGACCTTGCCCTCATTCTAACTCATTGTCAATGCTGAATGACCTCTCCCGCATTCTAACTCATTGTCAATGCTGAGTGACATCTCCCTAATTCTAACTCATTTTAAAAGCTGAATGACATCTCCCTCATTCTAACTCATTGTCAATGCTGATTGACCTCTCCCTCATTCTAACTCATTGTCAATGCTAATTGACCTCTCCCTCATTCTAACTCATTGTCAATGCTGAGTGACCTCTCCCTCATTCTAACTCATTGTCAATGCTGAGTGGCCTTTCCCTAATTCTAAATCGTTGTCATTGCTGAGTGACCTCTCCCTCATTATAACTCATTGTCAATGCTGAGTGATTTCACCCTAATTTTAAGTCTTTGTCAATGCAGAGTGACCTCTCCCTCATTCTAAATCATTGTCAATGCTGATTGACCTCTCCCTCATTCTGACTCATTGTCAATGCAGAGTGACATCTCCCTCAATCTAAATCATTGTCACTGCTGAGTGACCTCTCCCTCATTCTGACTCATTGTCAATGCTGAGTGACATCTCCCTCATTCTAAATCAGTCAATGCTGAGTGACCTCTCCCTCATTCTAACTCATTGACAAAGCTGAGTGACATCATCCTCATTTTAAATCATTGTCAATGCTAATTGACATCTCCCTCACTCTAACTCATTGTCAATGCTGAGTGACATCTCCCTCATTCTAACTCATTGTCAATGCTGAGTGACCTCTCCCTCATTCTAACTCATTGTCAATGCTGAGTGACATCTTCCTCATTCTAAATCATTGTCAATGCTAAGTGACCTCACCCTCATTCTAACTCATTGTCAATGCTGAGTGACATCTCCCACATTCTAACTCATTGTCAATGCTGAGTGACATCTCCCTCATTCTAATCAGTCAATGCTGAGTGACATCTCCCACATTCTAACTCATTGTCAATGCTGAGTGACATCTCCCTCATTCTACCTCATTGTCAATGCTAAGTGACATCTCCCTCATTATAAATCATTGTCAATGCTGAGAGATATCACCCTAATATTAAGATTTTGTCAATGCTGAGTGACATCTCCCTCATTTTAACTCAGTCTCAATGCTGAGTAACCGCTCCCTCATTCTAACTCATTGTCAATGCTCATTGACATCTCCCTCATTCTAAATCGTTGTCATTGCTGAGTCACCTCTCCCTCATTCTAACTCATTGTCAATGCTGAGTGATTTCATCCTAATTTTAATCTTTGTCAATGCTGAGTGACCTCTCCCTCATTCTAACTCATTGTCATTGCTGAGTGACATCTCCCTCATTCTAAATCAGTCAATGCTGAGTGACCTCTCCCTCATTCTAACTCATTGTCAATGCTGAGTGACATCTCCCTCATTCTAAATCATTGTCAATGCTAAGTGACATCTCCCTCATTCTAACTCATTGTCAATGCTGAGTGACATCTCCCACATTCTAACTCATTTTCAATGCTGAGTGACATCTCCCTCATTCTAAATCAGTCAATGCTGAGTGACCTCTCCCTCATTCTAACTCATTGTCAATGCTGAGTGACATCTTCCTCATTCTAAATCATTGTCAATGCTAAGTGACCTCTCCCTCATTCTAACTCATTGTCAATGCTGAGTGACATCTCCCGCATTCTAACTCATTGTCAATGCTGAGTGACATCTCCCACATTCTAACTCATTGTCAATGCTGAGTGACATCTCCCTCATTCTACCTCATTGTCAATGCTAAGTGACATCTCCCTCATTATAAATCATTGTCAATGCTGAGAGATATCACCCTAATATTAAGATTTTGTCAATGCTGAGTGACATCTCCCTCATTTTAACTCAGTCTCAATGCTGAGTAACCGCTCCCTCATTCTAACTCATTGTCAATGCTCATTGACATCTCCCTCATTCTAAATCGTTGTCATTGCTGAGTCACCTCTCCCTCATTCTAACTCATTGTCAATGCTGAGTGATTTCATCCTAATTTTAATCTTTGTCAATGCTGAGTGACCTCTCCCTCATTCTAACTCATTGTCATTGCTGAGTGACATCTCCCTCATTCTAAATCAGTCAATGCTGAGTGACCTCTCCCTCATTCTAACTCATTGTCAATGCTGAGTGACATCTCCCTCATTCTAAATCATTGTCAATGCTAAGTGACATCTCCCTCATTCTAACTCATTGTCAATGCTGAGTGACATCTCCCACATTCTAACTCATTTTCAATGCTGAGTGACATCTCCCTCATTCTAAATCAGTCAATGCTGAGTGACCTCTCCCTCATTCTAACTCATTGTCAATGCTGAGTGACATCTTCCTCATTCTAAATCATTGTCAATGCTAAGTGACATCTCCCTCATTCTAACTCATTGTCAATGCTGAGTGACATCTCCCTCATTCTAACTCATTGACAAAGCTGAGTGACATCATCCTCATTTTAAATCATTGTCAATGCTAATTGACATCTCCCTCATTCTAACTCATTGTCAATGCTGAGTGACATCTCCCTCATTCTAACTCATTGTCAATGCTGAGTGACCTCTCCCTCATTCTAACTCATTGTCAATGCTGAGTGACATCTCCCTCATTCTAAATCAGTCAATGCTGAGTGACAACTCCCTCATTCTAACTCATTGTCAATGCTGAGTGACATCTCCCGCATTCTAACTCATTGTCAATGTTGAGTGACATCTCCCTCATTCTAAATCATTGTCAATGCTGAGTGACCTCTCCCTCATTCTAAATCATTGTCAATGTTGAGTGACTCTCCCTCATTCTAACTCATTGTCAAGGCTGAGTGGCCTTTCCCTAATTCTAAATTGTTGTCATTGCTGAGTGACTTCTCCCTCATTCTAACTCATTGCCAATGCTGAGTGATTTCACCCTAATTTTAAGTCTTTGTCACTGCTGAGTAACCTCTCCCTCATTATAACTCATTGTCAATGCTGAGTGATTTCACCCTAATTTTAAGTCTTTGTCAATGCAGAGTGACCTCTCCCTCATTCTAAATCATTGTCAATGCTGAGTGACCTCCCCCTCATTCTAACTCATTGTCAATGGTGAGTGACATCTTCCTCATTCTAAATCATTGTCAATGCTAAGTGACATCTCCCTCATTCTAACTCATTGTCAATGCTGAGTGATATCTCCCTCACTCCAGTCATTGTCAATGCTGAGTGACATCTCCCTCACACTAAGCCATTGTCAATGCTAAATTACATCTCCCTCATTCAAAATCATTGTCTATTCTGAGTGAACTTTCACTCATTAAAACTCATTGTCAATGCTGAGTGAAATCTCCGTCATTCAAACTCATTGTCAATGCTGAGTGACCTCTCCCTCATTCTAACTCATCGTGAATGCTGAGTGACCTTGCCCTCATTCTAACTCATTGTCAATGCTGAATGACCTCTCCCGCATTCTAACTCATTGTCAATGCTGAGTGACATCTCCCTAATTCTAACTCATTTTAAAAGCTGAATGACATCTCCCTCATTCTAACTCATTGTCAATGCTGATTGACCTCTCCCTCATTCTAACTCATTGTCAATGCTAATTGACCTCTCCCTCATTCTAACTCATTGTCAATGCTGAGTGACCTCTCCCTCATTCTAACTCATTGTCAATGCTGAGTGGCCTTTCCCTAATTCTAAATCGTTGTCATTGCTGAGTGACCTCTCCCTCATTATAACTCATTGTCAATGCTGAGTGATTTCACCCTAATTTTAAGTCTTTGTCAATGCAGAGTGACCTCTCCCTCATTCTAAATCATTGTCAATTCTGATTGACCTCTCCCTCATTCTGACTCATTGTCAATGCAGAGTGACATCTCCCTCAATCTAAATCATTGTCACTGCTGAGTGACCTCTCCCTCATTCTGACTCATTGTCAATGCTGAGTGACATCTCCCTCATTCTAAATCAGTCAATGCTGAGTGACCTCTCCCTCATTCTAACTCATTGACAAAGCTGAGTGACATCATCCTCATTTTAAATCATTGTCAATGCTAATTGACATCTCCCTCATTCTAACTCATTGTCAATGCTGAGTGACATCTCCCTCATTCTAACTCATTGTCAATGCTGAGTGACCTCTCCCTCATTCTAACTCATTGTCAATGCTGAGTGACATCTTCCTCATTCTAAATCATTGTCAATGCTAAGTGACCTCTCCCTCATTCTAACTCATTGTCAATGCTGAATGACCTCTCCCTCATTCTAACTCATTGTCAATGCTGAGTGACATCTCCCTCATTCTAATCAGTCAATGCTGAGTGACATCTCCCACATTCTAACTCATTGTCAATGCTGAGTGACATCTCCCTCATTCTACCTCATTGTCAATGCTAAGTGACATCTCCCTCATTATAAATCATTGTCAATGCTGAGAGATATCACCCTAATATTAAGATTTTGTCAATGCTGAGTGACATCTCCCTCACTTTAACTCAGTCTCAATGCTGAGTAACCGCTCCCTCATTCTAACTCATTGTCAATGCTCATTGACATCTCCCTCATTCTAAATCGTTGTCATTGCTGAGTCACCTCTCCCTCATTCTAACTCATTGTCAATGCTGAGTGATTTCATCCTAATTTTAATCTTTGTCAATGCTGAGTGACCTCTCCCTCATTCTAACTCATTGTCATTGCTGAGTGACATCTCCCTCATTCTAAATCAGTCAATGCTGAGTGACCTCTCCCTCATTCTAACTCATTGTCAATGCTGAGTGACATCTCCCTCATTCTAAATCATTGTCAATGCTAAGTGACATCTCCCTCATTCTAACTCATTGTCAATGCTGAGTGACATCTCCCACATTCTAACTCATTTTCAATGCTGAGTGACATCTCCCTCATTCTAAATCAGTCAATGCTGAGTGACCTCTCCCTCATTCTAACTCATTGTCAATGCTGAGTGACATCTTCCTCATTCTAAATCATTGTCAATGCTAAGTGACATCTCCCTCATTCTAACTCATTGTCAATGCTAAGTGACATCTCCCTCATTCTAACTCATTGACAAAGCTGAGTGACATCATCCTCATTTTAAATCATTGTCAATGCTAATTGACATCTCCCTCATTCTAACTCATTGTCAATGCTGAGTGACATCTCCCTCATTCTAACTCATTGTCAATGCTGAGTGACCTCTCCCTCATTCTAACTCATTGTCAATGCTGAGTGACATCTCCCTCATTCTAAATCAGTCAATGCTGAGTGACCTCTCCCTCATTCTAACTCATTGTCAATGCTGAGTGACCTCTCCCTCATTCTAACTCATTGTCAATGCTGAGTGACATCTCCCTCATTCTAAATCATTGTCAATGCTAAGTGACATCTCCCTCATTCTAACTCATTGTCAATGCTGAGTGACATCTCCCACATTCTAACTCATTTTCAATGCTGAGTGACATCTCCCTCATTCTAAATCATTGTCACTGCTGAGTGACCTCTCCCTCATTCTGACTCATTGTCAATGCTGAGTGACATCTCCCTCACTCTAAATCAGTCAATGCTGAGTGACCTCTCCCTCATTCTAACTCATTGACAATGCTGAGTGACATCTTCCTCATTTTAAATCATTGTCAATGCTAAGTGACATCTCCCTCATTCTAACTCATTGTCAATGCTGAGTGACCTCTCCCTCATTCTAACTCATTGTCAATGCTGAGTGACATCTCCCTCATTCTAAATCAGTCAATGCTGAGTGACTTCTCCCTCATTCTAACTCATTGTCAATGCTGAGTGACAGCTTCCTCATTTTAAATCATTGTCAATGCTAAGTGACATCTCCCTCATTCTAACGCATTGTCAATGCTGAGTGACATCTCCCTCATTCTAACTCACTGTCCATGCTGAGTGACCTCTCCCTCATTCTAACTCATTGTCAATGCTGAGTGACATCTCCCTCATTCTAAACAGTCAATGCTGAGTGACATCTCCCACATTCTAACTCATTGTCAATGCTGAGTGACATCTCCCTCATTCTACCTCATTGTCAATGCTAAGTGACATCTCCCTCATTATAAATCATTGTCAATGCTGAGAGATATCACCCTAATATTAAGATTTTGTCAATGCTGAGTGACATCTCCCTCATTCTAACTCAGTCTCAATGCTGAGTAACCGCTCCCTCATTCTAACTCATTGTCAATGCTCATTGACATCTCCCTCATTCTAAATCGTTGTCATTGCTGAGTCACCTCTCCCTCATTCTAACTCATTGTCAATGCTGAGTGATTTCATCCTAATTTTAATCTTTGTCAATGCTGAGTGACCTCTCCCTCATTCAAACTCATGGTCATTGCTGAGTGACCTCTCGCTCTTTCTTACTCATTGTCAATGCTGAGTGACTTCTCCCTCATTCTACCTCCTTGTCAATGCTGAGTGACCTCTCCCTAATTCTAAATCATTGTCAATGCTGAGTGACTTCTCCCTCAATCTAACTCATTGTCAATGCTGAGTGACTTCTCCCTCATTATAACTCATTGTCATTGCTGAGTGACCTCTCCCTCATTTTAATCTTTGTCAGTACTCTGTGACTTCTCCATCATTCTAAATCATTGTCAATGCTGAGTTACTCTATGTCACTTTAACTCATTTTCAATGCTGAGTGACCTCTCCCTAATTCTAAATCGTTGTCATTGCTGAGTGACCGCTCCCTCATTCTAACTCATTGTCAATGCTGAGTGATATCACCCTCATTTTAACTCTTTATTTTGCTGAGTGACCTCTCCCTCAATCAAACTCATTTTCATTGCTGAGTGACCTCTCGCTCTTTCTAACTCATTGTCAATGCTGAGTGACTTCTCCCTTATTCTAACTCATTGTCAGTGCTGAATGACCTCTCCCTCATTCTAACTCATTGTCAATGCTGAGTGACATCTCCCTCATTCTAAATCATTGTCATTGCTGAGTGACCTCTCCCTCATTTTAACTCATTGTCAATGCTGAAAGACCACTACCTCATTCTAACTCATTGTCAATGCTGAGTGACGTCTCCCTCATTATAAATCATTGTCAATGCTGAGAGATATCACCCTAATATTAGGATTTTGTCAATGTTGAGTTAAATCTCCCTCATTCTAAGCCTTTGTCAATGCTGAGTGACATCTCCCTCATTCTAACTCATTGTCAATGCTCATTGACATCTCCCTCATTCTAAATCGTTGTCATTGCTGAGTGACCTATCCCTCATTCTAAATCATTGTCAATAGTGAGTGACCTCTCCCTCATTCTAAATCATTGTCAATGTTGAGTGAATCTCCCTCATTCTAACTCATTGTCAATGCTGAGTGATTTCACAAATTTAAATCTTTGTCAATGCTGAGTGACCTCCCCTCATCTAAATCATTGTCAATGCTGAGTGATATCACCGTCATTTTAAGTCTGTCAATGCTGAGTGACCTCTACCTCATTCTAAATCTTTGTCAATGCTGAGTGACCTCCCCTCATCTAAATCATTGTCAATGCTGAGTGATATCACACTCATTTTAAGTCTTTATCACTGCTGACTGCCTTTCCCTCATTCTAACTCATCGTGAATGCTGACTGACCTCTCCCTCATTCTTACTCGTTGCCAATGCTGAGTGAGCTCACCCTCATTCAAACTCATTGTCAATGCTGAGTGACATCTCCCTCATTCTAAATCATTGTCAATACTTAGTAACATCTCCATCATTCTAACTGTCATTGCTGAGTGACATCTCCCTCATTCTTACTCATTGTTAATGCTGAATGACCGCTCCCTCATTCTAAATCATTGTCAATGCTGAATGACCTCTCCCTCATTCTAAATCATTGTCAATGCTGAATGACCTCTCCCTCATTCTAAATCATTGTCAATGCCGATTGACATCTCCCTCATTCCAACTCATTGTCAATGCTGAGTGATATCCCCCTCATTTTAAGTTTTTGTCAATGCTGAGTGACATGGCCCTCATACTAAGCCATTGTCAATGTTCAGTGACATCTCCCTCATTCTAGCTCATAGTCAATGCTGTGTGACATCTCCCTCATTCTAATTCATTGTCAATGCTGAGTTACATCTCCCTCATTCTAATACATTGTAAATGCTGTGTGACATCTACCTCATTTTAACTCATTGTAAATGCTGAGTGACATGTCCCTCATTTTAACTCATTGTCAATGCTTAGTAACGTCACTCATTCTGTCATTGCTAAGTGACCTAACCCTCATTCTAATTCATTGTCAATGCTGAATGACCTCTCTCTCATTCTAACTCATTGTCAATGTTGAGTGACATCTCCCTCATTCTAACTCATTTTCAATGCTGTGACCTCTCCCGCATTCTAAATTATTGTCAATGCTGATTGACCTCTCCCTCATTCTAACTCATTGTCAATGCTAAGTGACATCTCCCTCATTCTAAATCTTTGTCAATGCTGATTGACCTCTCCCTCATTCTAAATCATTGTCAATGCTGAGAGATATCACCCTCATATTAAGTTTTTGTCAATGTTGAGTGACATCCCCCTCATTCTAAGCCTTTGTCAATGCTGAGTTATATCACCCTAATTCTAAATCATTGTCAATGCTGAGTGACCTCTCCCTAATTCAAACTCATTGCCAATGCTGAAAGTGAGCTCTCCCTCATTCCAAGTCACTGGCAATGCTGAGTGACCTCTCCCACATTCTAACTCATTTTCAGTGCTGAGGGACATCTCCCTCATTCAAAATCATTGTCAGTGCTTAGTAACGTCTCCCTATTCTAACTGTCATTGCTGAGTGACCTGGCCGTCATTCTAATTCATTGTCAATGCTGAGTGACATCTCCCTCATTCTAAATCATTGTCAATGCTAAGTGACATCTCCCTCATTCTAACTCATTGACAAAGCTGAGTGACATCATCCTCATTTTAAATCATTGTCAATGCTAATTGACATCTCCCTCATTCTAACTCATTGTCAATGCTGAGTGACATCTCCCTCATTCTAACTCATTGTCAATGCTGAGTGACCTCTCCCTCATTCTAACTCATTGTCAATGCTGAGTGACATCTCCCTCATTCTAAATCAGTCAATGCTGAGTGACCTCTCCCTCATTCTAACTCATTGTCAATGCTGAGTGACCTCTCCCTCATTCTAACTCATTGTCAATGCTGAGTGACATCTCCCTCATTCTAAATCATTGTCAATGCTAAGTGACATCTCCCTCATTCTAACTCATTGTCAATGCTGAGTGACATCTCCCACATTCTAACTCATTTTCAATGCTGAGTGACATCTCCCTCATTCTAAATCATTGTCACTGCTGAGTGACCTCTCCCTCATTCTGACTCATTGTCAATGCTGAGTGACATCTCCCTCACTCTAAATCAGTCAATGCTGAGTGACCTCTCCCTCATTCTAACTCATTGACAATGCTGAGTGACATCTTCCTCATTTTAAATCATTGTCAATGCTAAGTGACATCTCCCTCATTCTAACTCATTGTCAATGCTGAGTGACCTCTCCCTCATTCTAACTCATTGTCAATGCTGAGTGACATCTCCCTCATTCTAAATCAGTCAATGCTGAGTGACTTCTCCCTCATTCTAACTCATTGTCAATGCTGAGTGACAGCTTCCTCATTTTAAATCATTGTCAATGCTAAGTGACATCTCCCTCATTCTAACGCATTGTCAATGCTGAGTGACATCTCCCTCATTCTAACTCACTGTCCATGCTGAGTGACCTCTCCCTCATTCTAACTCATTGTCAATGCTGAGTGACATCTCCCTCATTCTAAACAGTCAATGCTGAGTGACATCTCCCACATTCTAACTCATTGTCAATGCTGAGTGACATCTCCCTCATTCTACCTCATTGTCAATGCTAAGTGACATCTCCCTCATTATAAATCATTGTCAATGCTGAGAGATATCACCCTAATATTAAGATTTTGTCAATGCTGAGTGACATCTCCCTCATTCTAACTCAGTCTCAATGCTGAGTAACCGCTCCCTCATTCTAACTCATTGTCAATGCTCATTGACATCTCCCTCATTCTAAATCGTTGTCATTGCTGAGTCACCTCTCCCTCATTCTAACTCATTGTCAATGCTGAGTGATTTCATCCTAATTTTAATCTTTGTCAATGCTGAGTGACCTCTCCCTCATTCAAACTCATGGTCATTGCTGAGTGACCTCTCGCTCTTTCTTACTCATTGTCAATGCTGAGTGACTTCTCCCTCATTCTACCTCCTTGTCAATGCTGAGTGACCTCTCCCTAATTCTAAATCATTGTCAATGCTGAGTGACTTCTCCCTCAATCTAACTCATTGTCAATGCTGAGTGACTTCTCCCTCATTATAACTCATTGTCATTGCTGAGTGACCTCTCCCTCATTTTAATCTTTGTCAGTACTCTGTGACTTCTCCATCATTCTAAATCATTGTCAATGCTGAGTTACTCTATGTCACTTTAACTCATTTTCAATGCTGAGTGACCTCTCCCTAATTCTAAATCGTTGTCATTGCTGAGTGACCGCTCCCTCATTCTAACTCATTGTCAATGCTGAGTGATATCACCCTCATTTTAACTCTTTATTTTGCTGAGTGACCTCTCCCTCAATCAAACTCATTTTCATTGCTGAGTGACCTCTCGCTCTTTCTAACTCATTGTCAATGCTGAGTGACTTCTCCCTTATTCTAACTCATTGTCAGTGCTGAATGACCTCTCCCTCATTCTAACTCATTGTCAATGCTGAGTGACATCTCCCTCATTCTAAATCATTGTCATTGCTGAGTGACCTCTCCCTCATTTTAACTCATTGTCAATGCTGAAAGACCACTACCTCATTCTAACTCATTGTCAATGCTGAGTGACGTCTCCCTCATTATAAATCATTGTCAATGCTGAGAGATATCACCCTAATATTAGGATTTTGTCAATGTTGAGTTAAATCTCCCTCATTCTAAGCCTTTGTCAATGCTGAGTGACATCTCCCTCATTCTAACTCATTGTCAATGCTCATTGACATCTCCCTCATTCTAAATCGTTGTCATTGCTGAGTGACCTATCCCTCATTCTAAATCATTGTCAATAGTGAGTGACCTCTCCCTCATTCTAAATCATTGTCAATGTTGAGTGAATCTCCCTCATTCTAACTCATTGTCAATGCTGAGTGATTTCACAAATTTAAATCTTTGTCAATGCTGAGTGACCTCCCCTCATCTAAATCATTGTCAATGCTGAGTGATATCACCGTCATTTTAAGTCTGTCAATGCTGAGTGACCTCTACCTCATTCTAAATCTTTGTCAATGCTGAGTGACCTCCCCTCATCTAAATCATTGTCAATGCTGAGTGATATCACACTCATTTTAAGTCTTTATCACTGCTGACTGCCTTTCCCTCATTCTAACTCATCGTGAATGCTGACTGACCTCTCCCTCATTCTTACTCGTTGCCAATGCTGAGTGAGCTCACCCTCATTCAAACTCATTGTCAATGCTGAGTGACATCTCCCTCATTCTAAATCATTGTCAATACTTAGTAACATCTCCATCATTCTAACTGTCATTGCTGAGTGACATCTCCCTCATTCTTACTCATTGTTAATGCTGAATGACCGCTCCCTCATTCTAAATCATTGTCAATGCTGAATGACCTCTCCCTCATTCTAAATCATTGTCAATGCTGAATGACCTCTCCCTCATTCTAAATCATTGTCAATGCCGATTGACATCTCCCTCATTCCAACTCATTGTCAATGCTGAGTGATATCCCCCTCATTTTAAGTTTTTGTCAATGCTGAGTGACATGGCCCTCATACTAAGCCATTGTCAATGTTCAGTGACATCTCCCTCATTCTAGCTCATAGTCAATGCTGTGTGACATCTCCCTCATTCTAATTCATTGTCAATGCTGAGTTACATCTCCCTCATTCTAATACATTGTAAATGCTGTGTGACATCTACCTCATTTTAACTCATTGTAAATGCTGAGTGACATGTCCCTCATTTTAACTCATTGTCAATGCTTAGTAACGTCACTCATTCTGTCATTGCTAAGTGACCTAACCCTCATTCTAATTCATTGTCAATGCTGAATGACCTCTCTCTCATTCTAACTCATTGTCAATGTTGAGTGACATCTCCCTCATTCTAACTCATTTTCAATGCTGTGACCTCTCCCGCATTCTAAATTATTGTCAATGCTGATTGACCTCTCCCTCATTCTAACTCATTGTCAATGCTAAGTGACATCTCCCTCATTCTAAATCTTTGTCAATGCTGATTGACCTCTCCCTCATTCTAAATCATTGTCAATGCTGAGAGATATCACCCTCATATTAAGTTTTTGTCAATGTTGAGTGACATCCCCCTCATTCTAAGCCTTTGTCAATGCTGAGTTATATCACCCTAATTCTAAATCATTGTCAATGCTGAGTGACCTCTCCCTAATTCAAACTCATTGCCAATGCTGAAAGTGAGCTCTCCCTCATTCCAAGTCACTGGCAATGCTGAGTGACCTCTCCCACATTCTAACTCATTTTCAGTGCTGAGGGACATCTCCCTCATTCAAAATCATTGTCAGTGCTTAGTAACGTCTCCCTATTCTAACTGTCATTGCTGAGTGACCTGGCCGTCATTCTAATTCATTGTCAATGCTGCACGATATCTGCCTCATTCTAAGTCATTGTCAATGCTGAGTGACATCTCCCTCATTCCAACTCATTGTCAATGCACAGTGATATCACCCTCATTTTAGGTCTATGTCAATGCTGAGTGACATCTCGCTTATTCTAAATCATTGTCAATGCTGAGTTACCTTTCCCTCATTCTAACTCATTGTCAATACTGAGTGACATCTCCCTCATTCTACTTCTTTGTCAGTGCTGAGTGACATCTCCCTCATTCTAACTCAGTCTCAATGCTATGTGACCTCTCCTTCATTCTAACTCATTTTCAATGCTGAGTGACATCTCCCTCATTCTAAATCATTGACAATGCTGAGTGATCTCTTCCTCATTCTAACACATTGTCAATGCTGAGTGACCTCTCCCTCATTCTAACTCATTGTCAATGCTGAGTGACATGTCCCTCATTTTAACTCATTGTCAATGCTTAGTAACGTCACTCATTCTGTCATTGCTAAGTGACCTAACCCTCATTCTAATTCATTGTCAATGCTGAATGACCTCTCTCTCATTCTAACTCATTGTCAATGTTGAGTGACATCTCCCTCATTCTAACTCATTTTCAATGCTGTGACCTCTCCCGCATTCTAAATTATTGTCAATGCTGATTGACCTCTCCCTCATTCTAACTCATTGTCAATGCTAAGTGACATCTCCCTCATTCTAAATCTTTGTCAATGCTGATTGACCTCTCCCTCATTCTAAATCATTGTCAATGCTGAGAGATATCACCCTCATATTAAGTTTTTGTCAATGTTGAGTGACATCACCCTCATTCTAAGCCTTTGTCAATGCTGAGTTATATCACCCTAATTCTAACTCATTGTCAATACTGAGTGACATCTCCCTCATTCTACTTCTTTGTCAGTGCTGAGTGACATCTCCCTCATTCTAACTCAGTCTCAATGCTATGTGACCTCTCCTTCATTCTAACTCATTTTCAATGCTGAGTGACATCTCCCTCATTCTAAATCGTTGACAATGCTGAGTGATCTCTTCCTCATTCTAACACATTGTCAATGCTGAGTGACCTCTCCCTCATTCTAACTCATTGTCAATGCTGAGTGACATCTCTCTCATTCTAACTCATTGTCAATGCTGAGTGACAACTCCCTCATTCTAACTCAGTCTCAATGCTCATTGACATCTCCCTCATTCTAAATCATTGTCATTGCTGAGTGACCTCTGCCTCATTCTAAATCATTGTCAATACTGAGTGACGTTTCCCAAATTCTAAATCGTTGTCATTGCTGAGTGACCTCTCCCTCATTCTAACTCATTGTCAATGCTGAGTGATTTCACCCTAATTTGAAGTCTTTGTCAATGCTGAGTGACCTCTCCCTCATTCTAAATCACTGTCAATGCTGAGTGATATCACCGTCATTCTAATTCTGTCAATGCTGAGTGACCACTCCCTCATTCTAAATCATTGTCAATGCTGATTGACCTCTCCCTCATTCTAAATCATTGTCATTGTTGTGTGACCTTTCCCTCATTCTAAATCGTTGTCATTGCTGAGTGACCTCTCCCTCATTCTAACTCATTATCAATGCTCACTCACCTCTCCCTCATTCTAACTCATTGTCAATGCTGAGTGATATCACCGTCATTCTAATTCTGTCAATGCTGAGTGACCACTCCCTCATTCTAAATCATTGTCAATGCTGATTGACCTCTCCCTCATTCTAAATCATTGTCAATGCTGAGTGACCTCTCACTCATTCTAACTCATTGTCAATGCTGAGTGACATCTCCCTCATCCTAACTCATTATCAATGCTCACTAACCTCTCCCTCATTCTAACACATTGTCAATGCTGAGTGACATCTCCCTCATCCTAACTCATTATCAATGCTCACTAACCTCTCCCTCATTCTAAATCATTGTCAATGCTGAATGACCTCTCCCCCATTCTAACTTATTTTCAAAGCTGAGTGACATCTCCCTCATTCTGATTAATTGTTAATGCTGAATGAACTCTCCCTCATTCTAAATCATTGACAATGCTGAATGACCTCTCCCTCATTCCGACTCATTGTCAAAGCTGAGTGATATCCACCTCAATTGAAGTTTTTGTCAATGCTGAGTGACATCACCCTCATTCTAACTCATTGTCAATGCTGTGTGACATCTACCTCATTTTAATTCATTGTCAATGCTTAGTAACGTCACTCATTCTGTCATTGCTGATTGACCTCTCTCTCATTCTAACTCATTGTCAATGCTAAGTGACATCTCCCTCATTCTAAAGCATTGTCAATGCTGAGAGATATCACCCTATATTAAGTTTTTGTCCATGTTGAGTGACATCTCCCTCATTCTAAGCCTTTGTCAATGCTGAGTTATATCACCCTAATTCTACATCATTGTCAATGCTGAATGAGCTTTCCCAAATTCAAACTCATTGCCAATGCTGAAAGTGAGCTCTCCCTCATACTAAGTCATTGTCAAGGCTGAGTGACATCTCCCTCATTCTAACTCATTGTCAATGCTGTGTGACATCTCCCTCATTCTAACTCATTGTCATTGCTGAGTGACCTCTCCCACATTCTAACTCATTTTCAATGCTGAGGGACATCTCCCTCATTCTAAATCATTGTCAGTGCTTAGTAACGTCTCCCTCATTATAGCTGTCATTGCTGAGTGACCTCCCCCTCATTCTAACTCATTGTCAATGCTGCATGACATCTCCCTCATTCTAACTCATTGTCAATGCTGAGTGACATCTCCCTCATTCCAACTCATTGTCAATGCTGAGTGATATCACCCTCATTTTAAGTCTTTGTCAATGCTGAGTGACATCTCCCTCATTCCTACTCATTGTTAATGCTGACTGACAACTCCCTCATTCTAAATCATTGTTAACGCTGAGTGATCTCACCCTCATTTTATGTTTTTGTCAATGCTGAGTTACATCTCGCTTATTCTAAATCATTGTCAATGCTGAGTGACCTTTCCCTCATTTTAACTCAGTCTCAATGCTGAGTGACCTCCAGCTCATTCTAACTCATTGTCAATGCACATTGATATCTCCCTCATTCTAAATCTTTGTCATTGCTGAGTGACCTCTCCCTCATTCTAAATCATTGTCAATACTGAGTGACCTCTCCCTCATTCTAAATCATTGTCAATGCTTAGTGATGTCACCGTCATTTTAAGTCTTTCTCAATGCTGAGTGACATCTCCCTCATCCGAACTCATTGTCAATGTTGAGTGACCTCTCCCACATTCTAACTCATTTTCAGTGCTGAGGGACATCTCCCTCATTCTAAATCATTGTCAGTGCTTAGTAACATCTCCCTCATTATAACTGTTATTGCTGAGTGACCTCCCCCTCATTCTAAGTCATTGTCAATGCTGCATGACATCTCCCTCATTCTGACTCATTGTCAATGCTGAGTGACATCTCCCTCATTCCAACTCATTGTCAATGCTGAGTGATATCACCCTCATTTTAAGTCTTTGTCAATGCTGAGTGACATCTCCCTCATTCCTACTCATTGTTAATGCTGACTGACAACTCCCTCATTCTAATTCATTGTTAATGCTGAGTGATCTCACTCTCATTTTAAGTTTCTGTCAATGCTGACTTACATCTCACTTATTCTAAATCATAGTCAATGCTGAGTGACCTTTCCCTCATTCTAACTCACTGTCAATACTGAGTGACATCTCCCTCATTCTAACTCAGTCTCAATGCTGAGTGACCTCTCCCTCATTCTAAGTCATTGTCAATGCTCATTGATATCTCCCTCATTCTAAATCGTTGTCATTGCTGAGTGACCTCTCCCTCATTCTAAATCAATGTCAATACTGAGTAACCTCTTCCTCATTCTAACTCATTGTCAATGCTGAGTGACCTCTCCCTCATTCTAACTTGTTGTCAATGCTGAGTGTCCTCTTCCTCATTCTAACTCATTGTCAATGCTGAGTGACCTCTCCCTCATTCTAACTCATTGTCAATGCTGAGTGACATCTTCCTCTTTCTAACTCATTGTCAATGCTGAGTGACATCTCCCTCATTCTAACTCGTCAATGCTGAGTGACCTCTCCCTCATTCTAAATTATTCTCAATGTTTAGTGACCTCTCCCTCATTCTAACTCATTGTCAATGCTCAGAGACATCTCCCTCATTCCCAATTGTTGTCATTGCTTAGTGACCTCTCCCTCATTCTAAATCATTGTCAATACTGATTGACCTCTCCCTCATTCTAAATCATTGTCAATGCTGCGTGACCTCTCCCTCCTTCTAAATCATTGTCAATACTGAGTGACCTCTCCCTCATTCTAAATCATTGTCAATGTTGAGTGACTCTCCCTTATTCTAACTCATTGTCAATGCTGAGTGACCTTTCCCTAATTCTAAATCGTTGTCATTGCTGAGTGACCTCTCCCTAATTCTAACTCATTGTCAATGCTGACAGTTTTCACCCTAATTTTAAGTCTTTGTCAATGCTGAGTGACCTCTCCCTCATTCTAAATCATCGTCAATGCTGTATGATATCACCTTCATTTTAAGTCTGTCAATGCTGAGTGACCTCTCCAAAACTCTAAATCATTGTCAATGCTGATTGACCTCTCCCTCATTCTGAATCTTGTCAATGCTGAGTGACATCTCCCTCATTCTACATCATTGTCAATGCTTAGTGATATCACCCTCATATTAAGTCTTTCTCAATGCTGAGTGACCTCACCCTCATCCGAACTCATGGTCATTGCTGAGTGACCTCTAGATCTTTCTAATTCATTGTCAATGCTGAGTGACTTCTCCCTCATTCTAACTCATTGTCAATGCTGAATGACCTCTCCCTCATTCTAAATCATTGTCAACGCTGAGTGACCTCTCCCTCATTCTAACTCATTGTCAATGCTGAGTGACATATTCCTCATTCTAACTCGTCAATGCTGAGTGACATCTCCCTCAATCTCAATTGTTGTCATTGCTGAGTGACCACTCCCTCATTCTAAATCATTGTCAATACTGAGTGACCACTCCCTTATTCAAACTCATTGTCAATGCTGAGTGACCTTTCCCTAATTCTAAATCGTTGTCATTGCTGTGTGACCTCTCCCTCATTCTAAATCATTGTCAATGCTGAGTGATATCACCTTCATTTTAAGTCTGTCAATGCTGAGTGACATCTCCCTCATTCTAAATCATTGTCAATGCTGAGTGACCACTCCCTCATTCTGAATCTTTTCAATGCTGAGTGACATCTCCCTCATTCTACATCATTGTCAATGCTTAGTGATATCACCCTCATATTAAGTCTTTCTGAATGCTGAGTAACCACTCCCTCATCCAAACTCATGGTCATTGCTGAGTGACCGCTCGCTCTTTCTAATTCATTGTCAATGCTGAGTAACTTCTCCCTCATTCTAACTCATTGTTAATGCTGAATGAACTCTCCCTCATTCAAAATCATTGTCAATGCTGAATGACCTCTCCCTCATTCTGAATCTTGTCAATGCTAAGTTGAAACCTCCCTCATTCTACATCATTTTCAATGCTTAGTGATATCACCCTCATATTAAGTCTTCCTCAATGCTGAGTGACCTCTCCCTCATCCGAACTCATGGTCATTGCTGAGTGACCTCTCGTCTTTCTAATTCATTGTCAATGCTGAGTGACTTCCCCCTCATTCTAACTCATTGTCAATGCTGAATGACCTCTCCCTCATTCTAAATCATTGTCAATGCTGAGTGACCTCTCCCTCATTCTAACTCATTGTCAATGCTGCGTGACCGCTCCCTCATTCTAACTCATTGTCATTGCTGAGTGACCACTCCCTCATTTTAATCATTGTCAATGCTGAGTGACCATCCCTCATTCTAACACATTGTCAATGCTGAGTGACATCTCCATCATTCTAATGCATTGTCAAAGCTGAATGACCTCTCCCTCATTCTAACTCATTGTCAATGCTGAATGACCTCTCCCTCATTCTAAATCATTGTCAATGCTGAGTGACCTCTCCCTCATCCGAACTCATGGTCATTGCTGAGTGACCTCTCGCTCTTTCTAATTCATTGTCAATGCTGAGTGACTTCTCCCTCATTCTAACTCATTGTCAATGCTGAATGACCTCTCCCTCATTCTAAATCACTGTCAATGCTGAGTGACCTCTCCCTCATTCTAACTCATTGTCAATGCTGAGTGACCTCTCCCTCATTCTAACTCATTGTCAATGCTGAGTGACATCTCCCTCATTCTAATGCATTGTCAAAGCTGAATGACCTCTCCCTCATTATAACTCATTTTCAATGCTGAATGACCACTACCTCATTCTAACTCATTGTCATTGCTGAGTGACCTCTCCCTCATTCTAAATCGTTGTCAATGCTGAGTGAACTCTCCCTCATTCTAACTCATTGTCAATGCTGATTGACATCTCCCTCAGTCTAAATCGTTGTCAATGCTGAGTGAACTCTCCCTCATTCTAACTCATTGTCAATGCTGATTGACATATTCCTCATTCTAACTCATTGTCAGTGCTGAGTGACATCTTCCTCATTCTAACTCGTCAATGCTGAGTGACATCTCCCTCAATCTCAATTGTTGTCATTGCTGAGTGACCTCTCCCTCATTCTAAATCATTGTCAATACTGAGTGACCTCTCCCTCATTCTAAATCATTGTCAATACTGAGCGACCTCTCCCTCATTCTAAATCATTGTCAATGCTGCGTGATCTCTCCCTCATTCTAAATCATTGTCAATACTGAGTGACCTCTCCCTCATTCTAAATCATTGTCAATACTGAGTGCCCTCTCCCTCTTTCTAACTCATTGTCATTGCTGAGTGACCTCTCCCTCATTTTAATCATTGTCAATGCTGAGTGACTTCTCCCTCATTCTAAATCATTGTCAATGCTGAGTGACCTCTCCCTCATTCTAACTCATTGTCAATGCTAAGTGAGCTCTCCCTCATTCTAACTCATTGTCATTGCTGAGTGACCTCTCCCTCATTTTAATCATTGTCAATGCTGAGTGACTTCTCCCTCATTCTAACCCATTGTCAATGCTGAGTGACCCTCCCTCATTCTAACTCATTGTCAATGCTGAGTGACATCTCCCTCATTCTAATGCATTGTCAAAGCTGAATGACCTCTCCCTCATTTTAACTCATTGTCATTGCTGAGTGACCTCTCCCTCATTTTAATCATTGTCAATGCTGATTGACATCTCCCTCAGTCTAAATCGTTGCCAATGCTGAGTGAACTCTCCCTCATTCTAACTCATTGTCAATGCTGAGTGACATATTCCTCATTCTAACTTATTGTCAATGCTGAGTGACATCTCCCTCATTCTAACTCGTCAATGCTGAGTGTCATCTCCCTCAATCTCAATTGTTGTGATTGCTGAGTGACCTCTCCCTCATTCTAAATCATTGTCAATGCTGAGTGACCTCTCTCTCATTCTAAATCATTGTGAATGCTGAGTGACATCTCCCTCATTCTACTTCTTTGTCAATGCTGAGTGACCTCTCCCTCATTCTAACTCATTGTCAATGCGGAGTCACATCTCCCTCATTCTAACTCATTGTCAATACTGAGTGACATCTCCCTCATTCTACTTCTTTGTCAATGCTGAGTGACCTCTCCCTCATTCTAACTCATTGTCAATGCGGAGTCACATCTCCCTCATTCTAAATCATTGTCAATGCTGAGAGATATCACCCCCATATTAAGTTTTTGTCAATGTTGAGTGACATCTCCCTCATTCTAAGCCTTTGTCAATGTTGAGTTATATCACCCTAATTCTAAATCATTGTCAATGCTGAGTGACCTCTCCCTAATTCAAACTCATTGCCAATGCTGAAAGTGAGCTCTCCCTCATACTAAGTCATTGTTAATGCTGGGTGATATCTCCCTCATTCTAACTCATTGTCAATGCTGATTGACCTCTTCCTCATTCTAACTCATTGTCAATGCTGAGTGACATATTCCTCATTCTAACTCGTCAATGCTGAGTGACATCTCCCTCAATCTCAATTGTTGTCATTGCTGAGTGACCTATCCCTCATTCTAAATCATTGTCAATGCTGAGTGACCACTCCCTCATTCTAAATCATTGTCAATACTGAGTGACCACTCCCTTATTCAAACTCATTGTCAATGCTGAGTGACCTTTCCCTAATTCTAAATCGTTGTCATTGCTGTGTGACTTCTCCCTCATTCTAAATCATTGTCAATGCTGTGTGACATCTCCCTCATTCCAACTCATTGTCAATGCTGAGTGACATCTCCCTCATTCCAACTCATTGTCAATGCTGAGTGATATCACCCTCATTTTAAGTCTTTGTCAATGCTGAGTGACATCTCCCTCATTCCTACTCATTGTTAATGCTGACTGACAACTCCCTCATTCTACATCATTCTTAATGCTGAGTGATCTCACTCTCATTTTAAGTTTTTGTCAATGCTGAGTTACATCTCGCTTAATCTAAATCATTGTCAATGCTGAGTGACCTTTCCCTCATTCTAACTCATTGTCAGTTCTGAGTGACATCTCCCTCATTCTAATTCTTTTTCAATGCTGAGTGACCTCTCCCTCATTCTAACTCATTGTCAATGCTGAGTGACATCTGCCTCATTCTAACTCAGTCTCAATGCTGAATGACCTCTCCCTCATTCTAACTCATTGTCAATGCTCATTGATATCTCCCTCATTCTAAATCGTTGTCATTGCTGAGTGACCTCTCCCTCATTCTAAATCATTGTCAATACTGAGTAACCTCTTCCTCATTCTAGCTCATTGTCAATGCTGCGTGATCTCTCCCTCATTCTAAATCATTGTCAATACTGAGTATCCTCTCCCTCTTTCTAACTCATTGTCAATGCAACGTGACCTTTCCCTCATTCTAAATCGTTGTCATTGCTGAGTGACCTCTCCCTCATTCTTACTCATTATCAATGCTCACTAACCTCTCCCTCATTCTATCTCATTGTCAATGCTGAGTGACATCTCCCTCATTCGGACTCATTGTTAATGCTGAATGAACTCTCCCTCATTCTAAATCATTGTCAATGCTGAATGACCTCTCCCTCATTCTAAATCATTGTCAATGCTGATTGACATCTCCCTCATTCCAACTCATTGTCAATGCTGAATGATATCCCCCTCACTTTAAGTTTTTGTCAATGCTGAGTGACATCACCCTCATACTAAGCCATTGTCAATGCTGAGTTACATCTCCCTCATTTTAACTCATTGTCAATGCTGTATGACATCTACCTCATTTTAACTCATTGTCAATGCTGAGTGACATGTCCCTCATTTAATCTCATTGTCAATGCTTAGTAACGTCACTCATTCTGTCATTGCTGAGTGACCTCTCCCTCATTCTAACTCATTGTCAATGCTGAATAACCTCTCCCTCACTCTAACTCATTGTCAATGCTGAGTGTCATCTCCCTCACTCTAACTCATTGTCAATTCTGAGTGACATCTCCCTCATTCTAACTCATTTTCAATGCTGAGTGACCTCTCCCGCATTCTTAATTATTGTCAATGCTGAGTAACCTCTCCCTCATTCTAACTCATTGTCATGCTAAGTGACATCTCCCTCATTCTAAATTATTGTCAATGCTGAGAGATATCACCCCCATATTAAGTTTTTGTCAATGTTGAGTGACATCTCCCTCATTCTAAGCCTTTTTCAATGCTGAGTTATATCACCCTCATTCAAAATCATTATCAATGCTGAGTGAGCTCTCCCTAATTCAAACTCATTGCCAATGCTGAAAATGAGCTCTCCCTCATACTAAGTCATTGTCATTGTTGAGTGATATCTCCCTCATTCTTACTCATTGTCAATGCTGAGTGACCTCTCCCACATTCTAACTCATATTCAGTGCTGAGGGACATCTCCATCATTCTAAATCATTGTCAGTGCTTAGTAACGTCTCCCTCATTCTAACTGTCATTGCTGAGTGACCTCCCCCTCATTCTAACTCATTGTCAATGCTGCATGACATCTCCCTCATTCTAACTCATTGTCAATGCTGAATGATATCCCCCTCACTTTAAGATTTTGTCAATGCTGAGTGACATCACCCTCATACTAAGCCATTGTCAATGCTGAGTTACATCTCCCTCATTTTAACTCATTGTCAATGCTGTATGACATCTACCTCATTTTAACTCATTGTCAATGCTGAGTGACATGTCCCTCATTTAATCTCATTGTCAATGCTTAGTAACGTCACTCATTCTGTCATTGCTGAGTGACCTCTCCCTCATTCTAACTCATTGTCAATGCTGAATAACCTCTCCCTCACTCTAACTCATTGTCAATGCTGAGTGTCATCTCCCTCACTCTAACTCATTGTCAATTCTGAGTGACATCTCCCTCATTCTAACTCATTTTCAATGCTGAGTGACCTCTCCCGCATTCATAATTATTGTCAATGCTGAGTAACCTCTCCCTCATTCTAACTCATTGTCATGCTAAGTGACATCTCCCTCATTCTAAATTATTGTCAATGCTGAGAGATATCACCCCCATATTAAGTTTTTGTCAATGTTGAGTGACATCTCCCTCATTCTAAGCCTTTTTCAATGCTGAGTTATATCACCCTCATTCAAAATCATTATCAATGCTGAGTGAGCTCTCCCTAATTCAAACTCATTGCCAATGCTGAAAATGAGCTCTCCCTCATACTAAGTCATTGTCATTGTTGAGTGATATCTCCCTCATTCTTACTCATTGTCAATGCTGAGTGACCTCTCCCACATTCTAACTCATATTCAGTGCTGAGGGACATCTCCATCATTCTAAATCATTGTCAGTGCTTAGTAATGTCTCCCTCATTCTAACTGTCATTGCTGAGTGACCTCCCCCTCATTCTAACTCATTGTCAATGCTGCATGACATCTCCCTCATTCTAACTCATTGTCAATGCTGAGTGACATCTCCCTCATTCCAACTCATTGTCAATGCTGAGTGATATCACCCTCATTTTAAGTCTTTGTCAATGCTGAGTGACATCTCCCTCATTCCTACTCATTGTTAATGCTGACTGACAACTCCCTCATTCTAAATCATTGTTACTGCTGAGTGATCTCACTCTCATTTTAAGTTTTTGTCAATGCTGAGTTACATCTCACTTTTCCTAAATCATTGTCAATGCTGAGTGACCTTTCCCTCATTCTAACTCATTGTCAATGCTGAGTGACATCTCCCTCATTCTAACTCATTGTCAATACTGAGTGACATCTCCCTCATTCTACTTCTTTGTCAATGCTGAGTGACCTCTCCCTCATTCTAACTCATTGTCAATGCGGAGTCACATCTCCCTCATTCTAAATCATTGTCAATGCTGAGAGATATCACCCCCATATTAAGTTTTTGTCAATGTTGAGTGACATCTCCCTCATTCTAAGCCTTTGTCAATGTTGAGTTATATCACCCTAATTCTAAATCATTGTCAATGCTGAGTGACCTCTCCCTAATTCAAACTCATTGCCAATGCTGAAAGTGAGCTCTCCCTCATACTAAGTCATTGTTAATGCTGGGTGATATCTCCCTCATTCTAACTCATTGTCAATGCTGATTGACCTCTCCCTCATTCTAACTCATTGTCAATGCTGAGTGACATATTCCTCATTCTAACTCGTCAATGCTGAGTGACATCTCCCTCAATCTCAATTGTTGTCATTGCTGAGTGACCTATCCCTCATTCTAAATCATTGTCAATGCTGAGTGACCACTCCCTCATTCTAAATCATTGTCAATACTGAGTGACCACTCCCTTATTCAAACTCATTGTCAATGCTGAGTGACCTTTCCCTAATTCTAAATCGTTGTCATTGCTGTGTGACCTCTCCCTCATTCTAAATCATTGTCAATGCTGAGTGATATCTCCTTCATTCTAACTCATTGTCAATGCTGTGTGACATCTCCCTCATTCTAACTCATTGTCAATGCTGAGTGACATCTCCCTCATTCCAACTCATTGTCAATGCTGAGTGATATCACCCTCATTTTAAGTCTTTGTCAATGCTGAGTGATATCACCCTCATTTTAAGTCTTTGTCAATGCTGAGTGACATCTCCCTCATTCCTACTCATTGTTAATGCTGACTGACAACTCCCTCATTCTACATCATTCTTAATGCTGAGTGATCTCACTCTCATTTTAAGTTTTTGTCAATGCTGAGTTACATCTCGCTTAATCTAAATCATTGTCAATGCTGAGTGACCTTTCCCTCATTCTAACTCATTGTCAGTTCTGAGTGACATCTCCCTCATTCTAATTCTTTTTCAATGCTGAGTGACCGCTCCCTCATTCTAACTCATTGTCAATGCTGAGTGACATCTGCCTCATTCTAACTCAGTCTCAATGCTGAATGACCTCTCCCTCATTCTAACTCATTGTCAATGCTCATTGATATCTCCCTCATTCTAAATCGTTGTCATTGCTGAGTGACCTCTCCCTCATTCTAAATCATTGTCAATACTGAGTAACCTCTTCCTCATTCTAGCTCATTGTCAATGCTGCGTGATCTCTCCCTCATTCTAAATCATTGTCAATACTGAGTATCCTCTCCCTCTTTCTAACTCATTGTCAATGCAACGTGACCTTTCCCTCATTCTAAATCGTTGTCATTGCTGAGTGACCTCTCCCTCATTCTTACTCATTATCAATGCTCACTAACCTCTCCCTCATTCTATCTCATTGTCAATGCTGAGTGACATCTCCCTCATTCGGACTCATTGTTAATGCTGAATGAACTCTCCCTCATTCTAAATCATTGTCAATGCTGAATGACCTCTCCCTCATTCTAACTCATTGTCAATGCTGCATGACATCTCCCTCATTCTAACTCATTGTCAATGCTGAATGATATCCCCCTCACTTTAAGTTTTTGTCAATGCTGAGTGACATCACCCTCATACTAAGCCATTGTCAATGCTGAGTTACATCTCCCTCATTTTAACTCATTGTCAATGCTGTATGACATCTACCTCATTTTAACTCATTGTCAATGCTGAGTGACATGTCCCTCATTTAATCTCATTGTCAATGCTTAGTAACGTCACTCATTCTGTCATTGCTGAGTGACCTCTCCCTCATTCTAACTCATTGTCAATGCTGAATAACCTCTCCCTCACTCTAACTCATTGTCAATGCTGAGTGTCATCTCCCTCACTCTAACTCATTGTCAATTCTGAGTGACATCTCCCTCATTCTAACTCATTTTCAATGCTGAGTGACCTCTCCCGCATTCTTAATTATTGTCAATGCTGAGTAACCTCTCCCTCATTCTAACTCATTGTCATGCTAAGTGACATCTCCCTCATTCTAAATTATTGTCAATGCTGAGAGATATCACCCCCATATTAAGTTTTTGTCAATGTTGAGTGACATCTCCCTCATTCTAAGCCTTTTTCAATGCTGAGTTATATCACCCTCATTCAAAATCATTATCAATGCTGAGTGAGCTCTCCCTAATTCAAACTCATTGCCAATGCTGAAAATGAGCTCTCCCTCATACTAAGTCATTGTCATTGTTGAGTGATATCTCCCTCATTCTTACTCATTGTCAATGCTGAGTGACCTCTCCCACATTCTAACTCATATTCAGTGCTGAGGGACATCTCCATCATTCTAAATCATTGTCAGTGCTTAGTAATGTCTCCCTCATTCTAACTGTCATTGCTGAGTGACCTCCCCCTCATTCTAACTCATTGTCAATGCTGCATGACATCTCCCTCATTCTAACTCATTGTCAATGCTGAGTGACATCTCCCTCATTCCAACTCATTGTCAATGCTGAGTGATATCACCCTCATTTTAAGTCTTTGTCAATGCTGAGTGACATCTCCCTCATTCCTACTCATTGTTAATGCTGACTGACAACTCCCTCATTCTAAATCATTGTTACTGCTGAGTGATCTCACTCTCATTTTAAGTTTTTGTCAATGCTGAGTTACATCTCACTTTTCCTAAATCATTGTCAATGCTGAGTGACCTTTCCCTCATTCTAACTCATTGTCAATGCTGAGTGACATCTCCCTCATTCTAACTCATTGTCAATACTGAGTGACATCTCCCTCATTCTACTTCTTTGTCAATGCTGAGTGACCTCTCCCTCATTCTAACTCATTGTCAATGCGGAGTCACATCTCCCTCATTCTAAATCATTGTCAATGCTGAGAGATATCACCCCCATATTAAGTTTTTGTCAATGTTGAGTGACATCTCCCTCATTCTAAGCCTTTGTCAATGTTGAGTTATATCACCCTAATTCTAAATCATTGTCAATGCTGAGTGACCTCTCCCTAATTCAAACTCATTGCCAATGCTGAAAGTGAGCTCTCCCTCATACTAAGTCATTGTTAATGCTGGGTGATATCTCCCTCATTCTAACTCATTGTCAATGCTGATTGACCTCTCCCTCATTCTAACTCATTGTCAATGCTGAGTGACATATTCCTCATTCTAACTCGTCAATGCTGAGTGACATCTCCCTCAATCTCAATTGTTGTCATTGCTGAGTGACCTATCCCTCATTCTAAATCATTGTCAATGCTGAGTGACCACTCCCTCATTCTAAATCATTGTCAATACTGAGTGACCACTCCCTTATTCAAACTCATTGTCAATGCTGAGTGACCTTTCCCTAATTCTAAATCGTTGTCATTGCTGTGTGACCTCTCCCTCATTCTAAATCATTGTCAATGCTGAGTGATATCTCCTTCATTCTAACTCATTGTCAATGCTGTGTGACATCTCCCTCATTCTAACTCATTGTCAATGCTGAGTGACATCTCCCTCATTCCAACTCATTGTCAATGCTGAGTGATATCACCCTCATTTTAAGTCTTTGTCAATGCTGAGTGATATCACCCTCATTTTAAGTCTTTGTCAATGCTGAGTGACATCTCCCTCATTCCTACTCATTGTTAATGCTGACTGACAACTCCCTCATTCTACATCATTCTTAATGCTGAGTGATCTCACTCTCATTTTAAGTTTTTGTCAATGCTGAGTTACATCTCGCTTAATCTAAATCATTGTCAATGCTGAGTGACCTTTCCCTCATTCTAACTCATTGTCAGTTCTGAGTGACATCTCCCTCATTCTAATTCTTTTTCAATGCTGAGTGACCGCTCCCTCATTCTAACTCATTGTCAATGCTGAGTGACATCTGCCTCATTCTAACTCAGTCTCAATGCTGAATGACCTCTCCCTCATTCTAACTCATTGTCAATGCTCATTGATATCTCCCTCATTCTAAATCGTTGTCATTGCTGAGTGACCTCTCCCTCATTCTAAATCATTGTCAATACTGAGTAACCTCTTCCTCATTCTAGCTCATTGTCAATGCTGCGTGATCTCTCCCTCATTCTAAATCATTGTCAATACTGAGTATCCTCTCCCTCTTTCTAACTCATTGTCAATGCAACGTGACCTTTCCCTCATTCTAAATCGTTGTCATTGCTGAGTGACCTCTCCCTCATTCTTACTCATTATCAATGCTCACTAACCTCTCCCTCATTCTATCTCATTGTCAATGCTGAGTGACATCTCCCTCATTCGGACTCATTGTTAATGCTGAATGAACTCTCCCTCATTCTAAATCATTGTCAATGCTGAATGACCTCTCCCTCATTCTAACTCATTGTCAATGCTGCATGACATCTCCCTCATTCTAACTCATTGTCAATGCTGAATGATATCCCCCTCACTTTAAGTTTTTGTCAATGCTGAGTGACATCACCCTCATACTAAGCCATTGTCAATGCTGAGTTACATCTCCCTCATTTTAACTCATTGTCAATGCTGTATGACATCTACCTCATTTTAACTCATTGTCAATGCTGAGTGACATGTCCCTCATTTAATCTCATTGTCAATGCTTAGTAACGTCACTCATTCTGTCATTGCTGAGTGACCTCTCCCTCATTCTAACTCATTGTCAATGCTGAATAACCTCTCCCTCACTCTAACTCATTGTCAATGCTGAGTGTCATCTCCCTCACTCTAACTCATTGTCAATTCTGAGTGACATCTCCCTCATTCTAACTCATTTTCAATGCTGAGTGACCTCTCCCGCATTCTTAATTATTGTCAATGCTGAGTAACCTCTCCCTCATTCTAACTCATTGTCATGCTAAGTGACATCTCCCTCATTCTAAATTATTGTCAATGCTGAGAGATATCACCCCCATATTAAGTTTTTGTCAATGTTGAGTGACATCTCCCTCATTCTAAGCCTTTTTCAATGCTGAGTTATATCACCCTCATTCAAAATCATTATCAATGCTGAGTGAGCTCTCCCTAATTCAAACTCATTGCCAATGCTGAAAATGAGCTCTCCCTCATACTAAGTCATTGTCATTGTTGAGTGATATCTCCCTCATTCTTACTCATTGTCAATGCTGAGTGACCTCTCCCACATTCTAACTCATATTCAGTGCTGAGGGACATCTCCATCATTCTAAATCATTGTCAGTGCTTAGTAATGTCTCCCTCATTCTAACTGTCATTGCTGAGTGACCTCCCCCTCATTCTAACTCATTGTCAATGCTGCATGACATCTCCCTCATTCTAACTCATTGTCAATGCTGAGTGACATCTCCCTCATTCCAACTCATTGTCAATGCTGAGTGATATCACCCTCATTTTAAGTCTTTGTCAATGCTGAGTGACATCTCCCTCATTCCTACTCATTGTTAATGCTGACTGACAACTCCCTCATTCTAAATCATTGTTACTGCTGAGTGATCTCACTCTCATTTTAAGTTTTTGTCAATGCTGAGTTACATCTCACTTTTCCTAAATCATTGTCAATGCTGAGTGACCTTTCCCTCATTCTAACTCATTGTCAATGCTGAGTGACATCTCCCTCATTCTATCTCATTGTCAATACTGAGTGACATCTCCCTCATTCTACTTCTTTGTCAATGCTGAGTGACCTCTCCCTCATTCTAACTCAGTCTCAATGCGGAGTCACATCTCCCTCATTCTAAATCATTGTCAATGCTGAGAGATATCACCCCCATATTAAGTTTTTGTCAATGTTGAGTGACATCTCCCTCATTCTAAGCCTTTGTCAATGTTGAGTTATATCACCCTAATTCTAAATCATTGTCAATGCTGAGTGACCTCTCCCTCATTCTAACTCATTGTCAATGCTGAGTGAAATCTCCCTCATTCTAACTCATTGTCAATGCTGTGTGACATCTCCCTCATTCTAACTCATTGTCAATGCTGAGTGACCTCTCCCACATTCTAACTCATTTTCAGTGCTGAGGGACATCTCCATCATTCTAAATCATTTTCAGTGCTTAATAACGTCTCCCTCATTCTAACTGTCATTGCTGAGTGACCTCCCCCTCATTCTAACTCATTGTCAATGCTGCATGACATCTCCCTCATTCTAACTCATTGTCAATGCTGAGTGTCATCTCCCTCATTCCAACTTATTGTCAATGCTGAGTGATATCACCCTCATTTTAAGTCTTTGTCAATGCTGAGTGACATCTCCCTCATTCCTACTCATTGTTAATGCTGACTGACAACTCCCTCATTCTAAATCATTCTTAATGCTGAGTGATCTCACTCTCATTTGAAGTTTTTGTCAATGCTGAGTTACATCTCGCTTATTCTAAATCATTGTCAATGCTGAGTGACCTTTCCCTCATTCTAACTCATTGTCAGTTCTGAGTGACATCTCCCTCATTCTACTTCTTTGTCAATGCTGAGTGACCTCTCCCTCATTCTAACTCATTGTCAATGCTGAGTGACATCTGCCTCATTCTAACTCAGTCTCAATGCTGAATGACCTCTCCCTCATTCTAACTCATTGTCAATGCTCATTGATATCTCCCTCATTCTAAATCGTTGTCATTGCTGAGTGACCTCTCCCTCATTCTAAATCATTGTCAATACTGAGTATCCTCTCCCTCTTTCTAACTCATTGTCAATGCAACGTGACCTTTCCCTCATTCTAAATCGTTGTCATTGCTGAGTGACCTCTCCCTCATTCTTACTCATTATCAATGCTCACTAACCTCTCCCTCATTCTATCTCATTGTCAATGCTGAGTGACATCTCCCTCATTCGGACTCATTGTTAATGCTGAATGAACTCTCCCTCATTCTAAATTATTGTCAATGCTGAATGACCTCTCCCTCATTCTAACTCATTGTCAATGCTGCATGACATCTCCCTCATTCTAACTCATTGTCAATGCTGAATGATATCCCCCTCACTTTAAGTTTTTGTCAATGCTGAGTGACATCACCCTCATACTAAGCCATTGTCAATGCTGAGTTACATCTCCCTCATTTTAACTCATTGTCAATGCTGTATGACATCTACCTCATTTTAACTCATTGTCAATGCTGAGTGACATGTCCCTCATTTAATCTCATTGTCAATGCTTAGTAACGTCACTCATTCTGTCATTGCTGAGTGACCTCTCCCTCATTCTAACTCATTGTCAATGCTGAATAACCTCTCCCTCACTCTAACTCATTGTCAATGCTGAGTGTCATCTCCCTCACTCTAACTCATTGTCAATTCTGAGTGACATCTCCCTCATTCTAACTCATTTTCAATGCTGAGTGACCTCTCCCGCATTCTTAATTATTGTCAATGCTGAGTAACCTCTCCCTCATTCTAACTCATTGTCATGCTAAGTGACATCTCCCTCATTCTAAATTATTGTCAATGCTGAGAGATATCACCCCCATATTAGGTTTTTGTCAATGTTGAGTGACATCTCCCTCATTCTAAGCCTTTTTCAATGCTGAGTTATATCACCCTCATTCAAAATCATTATCAATGCTGAGTGAGCTCTCCCTAATTCAAACTCATTGCCAATGCTGAAAATGAGCTCTCCCTCATACTAAGTCATTGTCATTGTTGAGTGATATCTCCCTCATTCTTACTCATTGTCAATGCTGAGTGACCTCTCCCACATTCTAACTCATATTCAGTGCTGAGGGACATCTCCATCATTCTAAATCATTGTCAGTGCTTAGTAATATCTCCCTCATTCTAACTGTCATTGCTGAGTGACCTCCCCCTCATTCTAACTCATTGTCAATGCTGCATGACATCTCCCTCATTCTAACTCATTGTCAATGCTGAGTGACATCTCCCTCATTCCAACTCATTGTCAATGCTGAGTGATATCACCCTCATTTTAAGTCTTTGTCAATGCTGAGTGACATCTCCCTCATTCCTACTCATTGTTAATGCTGACTGACAACTCCCTCATTCTAAATCATTGTTACTGCTGAGTGATCTCACTCTCATTTTAAGTTTTTGTCAATGCTGAGTTACATCTCACTTTTCCTAAATCATTGTCAATGCTGAGTGACCTTTCCCTCATTCTAACTCATTGTCAATGCTGAGTGACATCTCCCTCATTCTATCTCATTGTCAATACTGAGTGACATCTCCCTCATTCTACTTCTTTGTCAATGCTGAGTGACCTCTCCCTCATTCTAACTCAGTCTCAATGCGGAGTCACATCTCCCTCATTCTAAATCATTGTCAATGCTGAGAGATATCACCCCCATATTAAGTTTTTGTCAATGTTGAGTGACATCTCCCTCATTCTAAGCCTTTGTCAATGTTGAGTTATATCACCCTAATTCTAAATCATTGTCAATGCTGAGTGACCTCTCCCTCATTCTAACTCATTGTCAATGCTGAGTGAAATCTCCCTCATTCTAACTCATTGTCAATGCTGTGTGACATCTCCCTCATTCTAACTCATTGTCAATGCTGAGTGACCTCTCCCACATTCTAACTCATTTTCAGTGCTGAGGGACATCTCCATCATTCTAAATCATTTTCAGTGCTTAATAACGTCTCCCTCATTCTAACTGTCATTGCTGAGTGACCTCCCCCTCATTCTAACTCATTGTCAATGCTGCATGACATCTCCCTCATTCTAACTCATTGTCAATGCTGAGTGTCATCTCCCTCATTCCAACTTATTGTCAATGCTGAGTGATATCACCCTCATTTTAAGTCTTTGTCAATGCTGAGTGACATCTCCCTCATTCCTACTCATTGTTAATGCTGACTGACAACTCCCTCATTCTAAATCATTCTTAATGCTGAGTGATCTCACTCTCATTTGAAGTTTTTGTCAATGCTGAGTTACATCTCGCTTATTCTAAATCATTGTCAATGCTGAGTGACCTTTCCCTCATTCTAACTCATTGTCAGTTCTGAGTGACATCTCCCTCATTCTACTTCTTTGTCAATGCTGAGTGACCTCTCCCTCATTCTAACTCATTGTCAATGCTGAGTGACATCTGCCTCATTCTAACTCAGTCTCAATGCTGAATGACCTCTCCCTCATTCTAACTCATTGTCAATGCTCATTGATATCTCCCTCATTCTAAATCGTTGTCATTGCTGAGTGACCTCTCCCTCATTCTAAATCATTGTCAATACTGAGTAACCTCTTCCTCATTCTAGCTCATTGTCAATGCTGAGTGACATCTCCCTCATTCTAACTCCTTGTTAATGCTGAATGACCTCTCCCTCATTCTAAATCATTGTCAATGCTGAATGAACTCTCCCTCATTCTAAATCATTGTCAATGCTGATTGACATCTCCCTCATTCTAACTCATTGTTAATGCTGCGTGACCTCTCCCTCATTCTAACTCATTGTCAATGCTGATTGACATCTCCCTCATTCTAAATCATTGTCAATGCTGAGTGACATCTCCCTCATTCTCAATGATTGTCAATACTGAGTGACCTCTTCCTCATTCTAACTCATTGTCAATGCTGAGTGACATCTCCTTCATTCTAACTCATTGTTAATGCTGAATGACCTCTCTGTTGTTCTAAATCATTGTCAATGCCGATTGACATCTCCCTCATTCTAACTCATTGTCAATGCTGAGTGACATCTCCCTTATTCTAAATCATTGTCAATGCTGAGTGACATCTCCCTCATTCTAACTCATTGTTAATGCTGAATGACCTCTCTCTTGTTCTAAATCATTGTCAATGCCGATTGACATCTCCCTCATTCTAACTCATTGTCAATGCTGAGTGACATCTCCCTCATTCTAACTCATTGTCAATGCTGAGTGACATCTCCCTTATTCTAAATCACTGTCAACGATGCGTGACCTCTCCCTCATTCTAAATCATTGTCAAAGCTGAGTGACCTCTCCCTTATTTTATGTTTTTGTCAACGCTGAGTGACATCTGCCTCATTGTGACCCTGCGTCTGAGGTAGGAACATCTCTGGGACTAAGAATCCATGATCTACTGTCTCAGAGGCAATAGTTCTACCTACTGCATCACAGCTGATTATTGAATAGCACATTGGAACAGGTACACTTAGGACTGGCTGATTTTCCATATCACAAACAGGGTTACTCAGGCTGATTGTAGCATTGTTACAGCTGAGAACAGCAAGGCTTTCACATACTAGGAGCTCAGTTTACAGCTTTATCCTAATCAATGGGTCAGACAAGGTAGCCTTGACTGTCTGACCGCCTGGTAGAGCAATTCCGCTCATTTTTGTACAAGTGGGGATGATGAACGAGGAGCTGTGAAGGTGAGCATTCCCACTGCACCACAGGTTATTAGTGCCAAGCTTTACATCAAGGCTCTCTATGGCTGACATCGTTACAAAGAATCTGATTGCATTGCACTTCTCCAGCCGGAAGGTCTTGTGGTGCAGTAGGTGGTGTCCCTGCCTTTGAGCCAGAATCTCTAGCTTTCGAGTCCCACTCTGGGCTGTGATGGTCACGGAAGGTGCCTAACCGTGCAATGAGTTGTTAAGGTCTGGAACGCGCTGCCTGAGAGTCTGCTGGAGGCAGCCTCAATTGAGGCATTCTTAGGAAATTAGACAGTTACCTGAAAAGGAAGTACACCTAGGGTTATGGGGGGGGTGGGGGGGTGGCATTTGATGCCAGGTGAATTGCTCTTTTGGAGAGACAGTGCAGAAATGATGGGAAATTAGCCTCCACTGTGCTGTAACAATTCTCCGATTATGTGGCCCAACAGTTTGCTAACAGAGAACACACATTGGCTAGGCCATAAAGGACTGAGATGAGGCGGAATTCTTTCACTCAAAAGGTGGCGAATCCTTGGAATTCTCGAGCCCAGAGGGCTGTAGAGTTTCAGTCATTGAGTATGTTCAAGACAGTGTTCGACAGATTTCTAGATATCAAGGGATTATAGGGATAGTGTGGGGAAATGGCATTGAGGTATAAGATCAGCCATGATCTAGTTGAATGGTGGAATGGGGTCAAACGGTCTACTGTCCATATTACTAACCTGCAAATGCTAAAAATGTGCCTAAGGCAGGTGGTAAGACTGGGAGAGTCTCCTGGCTGGCCTGGACCATGTGGTAGCTGCAGTGCCACAGCCTCTCCATTTTAAAAAACTCCACGGGCGGGTTTTTGCCACAGGGCTGCATTCCGTGGCAAGCATGTTCCTTGTTTGGAGAAGAAAACTTTTCCAGCCTCTCTCACAAGCCTGTGACTAATCCATGATTATTCTTGTACACAATAATCCCATTACACGTGATTTTTTTTTTATTCATTCAAGGGATGTGATCTTCGCTGGCTGGGCCAGCATTTATTGCCCATCCCTGGTTGCCTTTGAGAAAGTGATGCTGAGCTGCCTTCTTAAACCGCTGCAGTCCATGTGGTGTAGGTACAATGTGAAATTGTCCATTTTGGCAGGGAAGAATAAAAGAGAAGCATATTACCTGAATGTGAGAGGTTACAGAGCTCTGAGGTGCAGAGGGATCTGGGTATCCTAGTGCATGAATCACAAAAGGCTGGTATGCAGGTACAGCAAGTAATTAAGAAAGCTGATAGAATGTTACCATTTATTGTGAGGGGAATTGAATACAAAAGTAGGGATGTTATGCTTCAGTCGTATAAGGCACTAGTGAGACCACATCTGGCGTACTGTGCACAGTATTGGTCTCCTTATTTAAGGAAGGATGTAAATGCATTGGAAGTAGTTCAGAGAAGGTTTACCAGACTAATACCTGGAATGGGTGGGTTGTCTTATGAGGAAAGGTTGGACAGACTAGGCTTGTACCTGCTGGAGTTTAGAAGAGTTTAGGCAACTTGAATGAAACATATACAATCCTGAGGGGTCTTGATGTGGAGAGGATTTTTCCTCTTATGGGAGAATCTAGAACAAGGGGCCACTGTTTAAAAATAAGGCAAAACGTTTTCACTCAGAGGGTCACGAGTCTTTGGAACTCTCTTCCTGAAAAGGTGGTGGAAACAGAGTCTGAATACTTATCAGGCAGGGGTGGATAGATTCTTGGTAAGCAGGGGATGATAGGTTATCGGGGGTAGGTGGGATACAGATTTCAGGTTGCTGTCAGATTAGCCATTATCTTATTAAATAGCTAAACAGGCTCAACGGCTGAACAACCTACTCCTGCTCCTTGTTCATATGTTGGTACACCCACAGTGCTGTTAGGGATGGAGTTCCTGGATGTTGACCCAACGACAGTGATGGAACGGCAATATTTCCAAGTCAGGATGGTGAATGACTTGGAGGGTGGTGGTGTTCCCATGTGTCTGCTGCTGTTGTCCTTCTAGATGGTAGTGGTCATGTATTTGGAAGGTGCTGCCTAAGGAGCCTTGGTGAGTTCCTGCAGTGCATCTTGAAGATGGTACACACTGCTGGCAGTGTGTGTCGGTGGTGGAGGGAGTAAATGTTTGTGGTTGGGGTGCCAATCATGTGAGCTGCTATGTCCTGGATGGTGTCAAGCTTCTTGAGTGCTGTGGGAGCTGCAGTCAACAAGGCAAGTGGGGAGTATTCCATCACACTCCTGACTTGTGTCTTGTAGATGGTGGACAGGCTTTGGGGAGTCAGGAGGAGAGTTACTCGCCATAGAATTCCTAGCATCTGACCTGTTCTTGTAGCCACAGTATTTATATAGCTAGTCCAGTTCAGTTTCTGGTCAATGGTAATCCCCAGGATGTTGATTGAGGGGGATTCAACAATGGTAATGCCATTGAATGTCAAGGGATGATGGTTAGATTCTCCCTTGTTGGAGATGGTCATTGCCTGACACTTGTGTGGCATGAATGTTACTTGCCACTTGTCAGCCCAAGCCTGGATATTGTCCAGGTCTTGCTGCATTTGGACATGGACTGCTTCAGTATCTGAGGAGTCGTGAATGGTGCTGAACATTGTGCAACCATCAGCGACCATCCCCACTTCTGACCTTATGATGGAGGGAAGGTTGTTGATGAAGCAGCTGAAGATGGTTGGGCCGCGGACACTATCCTAAGAAACTCCTGCAGTGATGTCCTGGAACTGAGATGATTGACCTACAACAACCACAACCATCTTCCTTTCTGCTGGGTATGACTCCAACCAGCACTGAAAGTTCCATCAACTGAGAAGTTGTTTTGAGCACAGGACAATTGTACTCATCGGCTATCCCATGAACACCTCCCACAGATACATATCCCTGGAGGCGCTCCTGTCACAGGACCCACCCACCTCCCACCGCTTTGTCCTCTCAAACAAAGAAAGCACATTTTTTCACTTCAGGCCGAAATGATTTTCCAGCTAGGCTGCTCACACGAGCGTCCAGGAAATGGAATTATTCCCTCTGGTCGGGGTTGGGGGGGGGGGGGATGATCAAAAACAAGGGGACAAATCCTCAAATTCGAGCTCGCCAGTCAGGTGTGGAATCAGGATGCATTCTTTCGCACAAACATTGAGTAGAAATCACCCCTTAAAGTCTTTGGAATCTGGGAGGCAATTAGAGCTTTCAAAGAATATGATGGATAGATTTTGTCCAGGTGAGAATAGCAAGGGATATGATGCTCCTGCAGACATAATGAGCTGAGGCACGGACCAGCCACAATATAATTGAATGACGGAGGAGACACAAGGGTGTGAACGGCCTCTACCTGTTCCTCCATCTTTCATTGCTGGAGAATAGAGGAACATTGGAGAGTTGATAACTTTTCCAACAGTCCCAAGAGTCTCCAGAAATGAAGGGTTAATCTCCACGCGGGATACTGCTACAAGCAAGGCAAAAGAAAATACATAGGACCTGCGAGACAATTGTGTTTTTAAAAGTAAAATTGTCATTGAACGCCTTGATTATTGATGATTAAAAAAAACTGAGGTGGGAGATAAACACCGTTTGACTGACGGTCAATATATTATTCAATTGAAAAGGCTTCTCTTTCAAATTGGTGTAGGAAGCTGGATGCACCACGAGCATGGACATGCTTGGCAACCAACAGCTTTTGTTTCATATTTGCACTCACATTATTTCCCCCCTTCAGGGAACAGTGGGGAATTGTTAGCAGCCTGAATGTTCGCTCAGTGGCCAAACAAGTTCTAGAATAGGATTTGAACCCAAAACTTCTGATTAAGAGGCGGGGGCACCACCTACTGAGTCACAAGACCTCCTCGCCAAGAGTGGGAGCGTGGGAGTGGAGTGGTGGAGCTCGAAGGCCACGCAGCGATGAAACATCCAGAATTAGGTCCAGCCAGAATTGGGAACTCTAAGAATAGGCAACCCTCAGAGCATAACAGCCCAAATTCACAGGCAGCCTCATAGAAAGGAGGAGCATTACTCTCCAATGAATTGAAAGCAACTCTTTTGTTTTACAAGAATCCTGGCTCCCCAGGCAACAAGAAAGGGAATAAAAGGCTTGCATTCTCTGATCCTCTATGTCAAAACCCAGCAAGGACACAAAGAAGCCTGACACAGTAAACACTGAACATTAATTCTTGGAGGCAATATCCATAATAAATAGCAAGCTTGCTCTCCTCTGTCAACCCTCTCCCTCCTTAAACCTGTTGTTTGTTGTTAAATTAGTGTTTTCCCTCTGCAGATTTTTTTTGATGAGCTTTAATGTTGACTGTAAATGTCAGAGACAATGATTCCACCCTCCTACCCTCCATCACTCCCTTCCCACAAGGACACGCGTTTTGGTTTAACTTATCCACCGGAGTGGCAAACAGAAACACTTGGCCTCTTGTGAACCCAGAAACCCTCAATTCAGCTTAATCAGTGGATTTTCCAGCACCAAACAACAGCTGGATGAAGTGCCCCCTCTTGGCGTAAATCGTTCAGTATTGGAACCTTTCCCAGCGAGTGAATTAATCCAAGGACAATTACATCCTTCATTTGCAGAGGCAGCAATGGGCCTTTCCTTGATATTTATTCATTGCAGAGTGTAGACCTCATCTGTCACGCATTCCTGGTTGACCAGAACTCAAGTTTTCTTTTTATTCATTCATGGAATGTGGGCCCATTCATTGTCCATCCCTAATTGCCCTTGAGAAGGTGGTGGTGAGCTGCCTTCTTGAGCCGCTGCAGTCCATGTGGTGTAGGTACACCCACAGTGCTGTTAGGGAGGGAGTTCCAGGGTTTTGACCCAGCGACAGTGAAGGAACGGTTACATATTTCCAAGTCAGGATGGTGAGTGACTTGGAGGGGAACTTCCAGGCGGCGGTGTTCCCATGTGTTTGCTGCTGCTGTCCTTCAAGAGGGCAGGAATCATGGGTTTGGAAGGTGCTGTCAAGGAGGCTTGATGAATTCCTGCAGTGCACCTTGTAAATGGTACACACTGCTGCCATTCTGCGTCAGTGGTGGAGGGAGTGAATGTTTGTGGATGGTGTGCTATTCAAGCGGGCTGCTTTGTCTTGGATGGTGCTGAGCTTCTTGAGTGCTGTTGGAACTGAACTCATCCAGCCAAGTGGAGAATATTCTATTACATTCCTGACTTGTGCCTTGTAGATGGTGGACAGGCTTTGGGGAATCAGGAGGTGAGTTATTTGCTGCAGGATTCCTAGCCACTGACCTGCTGTCATAGCCACAGTATTTATATGGCTGGTCCAGTTCAGTTCCTGGTCAATGGTAACCATCAGATTGTTGATAGTGGGGAACTCAGTGATGGTAATGCCATTGAACATCAAGGGACAATGGTTAGATTCTCTCTTGTTGGAGATGGTTATTACCTGGCACTTCTGTGTTGCGAATGTTACTGGTCACTCGTTAACCTGGATATTGTCCAAGTCTTTCTGTATTTGGACATGGACTGCTTCAGGATCTGAGGAGTCGTGAATGGTGCTGAGGGTCAGCAGCAAGACAGTGGGTTAGGGAGCCAGAGATGCCGCAAGTCAGAGGGTCAGTAGCAAGAGGGTAGGTTAGGAACCAAACAGGCTGCTCCAAAATGGCGATGATCAGGTCACAAGGCCCTATGTCACGCCGATGGGAAACTACAAATGGAACCTGATGGTAAGCATCAATCATGGATTCACTGAGCAGTGGAACAAATTCGAGATGAGCTGAAACTCTTCTGGATTTCAGAAGAATGAGGGGGTATCTTATAGAAACCTATAAAATTCTAACAGGACTAGACAGGGTAGACGCAGGGAGGATGTTCCCGATGGTGGGGGAGTCCAGAACCAGGGGTCGCAGTCTGAGGATACGGGGTAGACCATTTAGGACTGAGATGAGGAGAAATTTCTTCACCCAGAGATTGATGAGCCTCTGGAATTCACTACCACAGAAAATAGCTGAGACCAAAACATTGTATGTTTTCAAGAAGGAGTTAGATATAGCTCTTGGGGCGAAAGGAATCAAAGGATATGGGGAGAAAGCGAGAACAGCCTATTGAGTTGGATGATCAGCCATGATCATAATGAATGGCGGAGCAGGCTCGAAGGGCCGGATGGCCTCCTCCTGCTCCTAGATTCTATGTTTCTCTGAATCCTTGATCTTGTTTGTAACCCTCCTTCCTCCGTCCTCCGTCCTTCCAGTGCCTTAGCTTGGTCTTCGGTTCTCTCCCTCTGTGAAGCTATTTGTGGTTGAGGCTGCAGAGACCTGTTTCCCTTTCCTCCAATGTGCGATACAACGGTTTCACAGCTCAAGGAATGAGCCACACTCTTAAGGGAAAAAGAGACGCTTGCGGCTCGTGAGCCTCAGTTTGGCCAATCCTGCAATAGATAAGTAGAACTTTATGTGTGTTGCATTTGCCCGGGTGTCTGTTAGATATTTGAAGGCATGTGTAAGGAATACAATTGGGGATATTGGATCAAGCTAAATGGTGCATTCGACTTTTGAGCAGAACAACGTTGAAAGAAAAGGGACTTCCATTGATATCCGTTTCATGTCACTCAGAAAGAGACCTTTCAAAGCACTTCATTATTTTAGCTACTTTGAAGTAATGTCATGTAGCATTTTGTGCAGAGCAAGATCCCACAAACTGCAATAGGATGAATGACTGGTTTATCATGTTTTTGTTTTGGTTGCAAGGACACCAGGGAGAGCCTCCTCCTTATATTCCACTAGTCCCATGGGACCTTTAACG
Organism: Carcharodon carcharias; assembly: GCF_017639515.1. Classification (NCBI taxonomy): domain Eukaryota; kingdom Metazoa; phylum Chordata; class Chondrichthyes; order Lamniformes; family Lamnidae; genus Carcharodon; species Carcharodon carcharias. The sequence goes on from NC_054496.1 coordinate 23,284,545, forward strand.
TCTATCTGAATGGGTAGATGTAGGACCTCGCTTTAACATCTCGCCCACATAATGGCTTGATGATTCCCTTAGGACTGCCCCAGTGTGACAGCCTGGATTATGTGTACAAGCCCAGGAGTGGAAGTGGATTAACTTGGCTCAAAATCACAAGGGCAGAGGTTCCCTTCGACCTCCCTGTTTCTCGGTCTGAAAGAAGGCACAAGACTGACCTGAAATCAGACCTCACTTATTTGGGAAGAGCTGCCGGAACATGTTGTAGCCCCACAGGCAGCGCGGCCATTTTAAAAAGATGCACCTTGAGCTCTGTAAGATGAAGGTAAATCTTAGGAGAGGGGCTGGAGTGCCAGGAGGCTGGGCACATGGGAGGAGTGCGGAAGAGGAGGGGCTGTCTGTTGGCTCCACAGACACGTTTAAGGAAAACTGAGCCTTCTTGTAATGACTGCCGAAGGATGCCTCCTGTTACACTCTGTGACATCCAAATTTGGGGATGGGCCAAAAGCAGGCATTCTCATTTACATATGTAAGGGGCCTGATGGCTAATTCAGACAGCCACAGAGGACCCCTGAAAATGGCAAGACCCAAAACCAGGCAGGACGTCTTTCAGGCATTATTTGGGCCCCTTGTCGTACCTGTTCTATGCCTGTAATTGGACAAGATTCAATTTGTAGGCTTCAGCCTAATCAACATGGCCCTCTATCAGACAATACATATTATACAGCAAAATGCCAGACATTATTGTGGACCAGATGCAAGGATTTTTCTTTATTCATTCCTAGAATGTGAGTATATTGCCCATCCTTAATTGCCCATGAGAAGGTGGTGGTGAGCCACCCTCCTGAACCGCTGCAGTCTATGTGGTGTAGGTACACCCACAGTGCTGTTAGGGAGGGAGATCCAGGTTTTTGACTCAGCGACACTGAAGGAACGGCGGATATATTTCCAAGTCAGGATGGTGAGTGGCTTGGAGGGGAGCTTGCAGGTGGTGGTGTTCCCATGTGTCTGCCGCCCTTGTCCTTCTAGGTGGTAGAGGTCATGGGTTTGGACGGTGTTGTTGAAGGAGCTGCGGTGAGTTGCTGCAGTGCATCTTGTAGATGGTACACACTGCTGCCTCTGTGCGTCGGTGGTGAAGGGAGTGAATGTTTAAGGTGGTGGATTTGGTGCCAATCAAGCGGGCTGCTGTGTCCTGATGTCGAACTTCTTGAGTGTTGTTGAAGCTGCACTCATCCAGGCAAATGGAGATGATCACACTTCTGACTCATGCCTCATAGATGGTGGACAGGCTTTAGGGAATCAGGGGGTGAGTTACTCACCACAGAATTCCCAGCCTCTGACCAACCCTAACTTCTGTAGCACTGCAATGTCACATTTATTGAATTCCACGAACTTTCATTTTACTCTTGAACTATGCACCTGCGATTTTACTGAATGGTTTCTAAAAGTAGCCGTTGAATAACTATCCAATTTACTGACATTATATAGCATTTCAAGCCAAATCTGTAATGGAATATTAACGAGGTGAAGAACCATTATTCATGGCAATAATTTTAATTGGATAACTATGAAGGCATATAGTGGAGCCAGGTGCTTCTCAAACAGATCTGCAGACACTTAAAGCCCAGCCTAATACCTTGGGTCACATTGAAATTAACAGGCCAGGGAGGAGGTAAGTGCCTAAGGTAATTGACAAGGGTTTGGGGGTTGGGGGTGTTTGGAGTGCGGGTGGGGGTGGGAGGAGGGGCGGACATCGGGGGGGGGGTGGTGTGGGGGGAGTCAGATATTGGGAGGGGGTGCAGCAGGTTGTACATTCAGGGGGAGTTGGGGGGGTCGGACATCAGGAGGGGGTGCAGAGAGCCAGACATGCATGGGGCTTGGGGGGTTGGGCATTTGAGTGGTGGCGTGGGGGGTTACGGACATCAGGGAGGCTGGGTGGGGGGGTCAGACATTGGGAGTGAGTGGAGCGGGCCAGGCATTTGGGGGGTGGGGGAGGAGCTGGGGGTTTAGACATCTGGGGTGGTTGTCGGGGGGTGTCAGACATCGAGAGGGGGGTGGAGCAGGATGTACATTTGAGGCCTGTGGGGGTGGGGAAGTCAGGATTCAGGTGGCTGGGGGGGTTTGGAATTTCAGGGGATATGATGGGGTTGGGCGGTTGGATTGGGGAGTAAGAGTTGGGCCCATGGGTGCGGGGTGGTTGTTGGGTGAGGAGTCCCGTGTGGGTGGAGGGAATCCCATGGGGGGGTTGGTGGGTGGGGATTACTTTGGCTGGGGTTCGGGGCTGTGGGGGCAGTCCCATGGTGGGGGGGTGGGGGGGGCGGTGGGATTAGTCTGGGTCTTTACAATAGTTACCCAGAAGGTATATGAGCTTTTAATTTACTAACTTTTTCTGGGTAATTATTGGTATAACCCCGGCAAAACCATCTGAACTTTGCAATTTAAACCACATTTTCGGCCGCACTTTTTGGATGGTTCCCAGCGCAGCGCAATTGTCTGGAGGAAGTGGGCACTTCTGGACACTTACCTGGGAACTTCCCAGAGGGATTCCCCAGTGCATCTTTGGACTACCCCCCCCCCCCCCCAAATCTGATGCCGGGGAGAGCAAGGTTACTGCCCCTTCTGTTCAGGTTGCTCGTCTCCATCTCTGTTGGAAAAATATTTCTTCAGTTACAAACTATGGCATTTCTTGGCAATATCTCATCCTTTCCTTATTTTTTTGGATCTTATTGTGACATATGTTTGAGGGAGGAGACTTGTACAACAAATTTAAGAAAGGATATACTTGCATTGAAGATGGTACTGCGAAGGTTCACTAAATTAGCCCATGCAATGAGGTGGTTGTCCTATGGTGAGAGGCTGGGTAAATTGTTCTCTGGAGTGTAGGTGAATGAGGGGCAATTCTCATCGAAACCTACAAAATTCTGCATGGGCTCGATGGGGTGGATGCTGAGAGATTGTTTCCGCTGGTAGGGAGTCTAAAACATGGGGATACAGCCCCAGGATAAGGGGATGACCATTTAGGACTGAGATGAGAAATTACTTTACTCAAAGGGCTATGAATCCTTGGAATTCTCTACCCTGAGGATTGTGAATGCTCCATCATTGAATACATTTAAGGCAGATTTTTGGTCTCTCAGGGAATTAAGGGATATATGGAGCGAACAAGAAAATGTAGTTGAAGCACAAGATCAGCCATGATCATATTCAATGGTAGAGTAGTCTCAATGACTATATGGTCCACTCCTGTTCCTATTTCTTGTATGTTCAAAGTTCAAAGCAGCTTTATTTGTTATAATGGATGTTGGCACTGCCAACTGACCTGGCAGTGAGGATTCTTGAAAAATAAACCAACCGTGTCTTGAAGAGTCAACCTTGCCTGAGTTGGCAGTACTCATGAGCTCAGGCTCCACTCCTTGGGCTTAAGCATTATAACCCAGGCTACCACTCCAGTGCAGCACTGAGGGAGTGCTGCACTGTTGGAGATGCTGCCTTTGGGATGAGGATTTAAACCGAGGTCCCACCTGCCCTCTCAGGTAAGTATAAAAGATCCTATGGTACTATTCAAAGGAGGTCAAGTGGAGAACCCCACCAATCCTTCAATAAACAAGGCTAAAAAGAGATGATCTGGTTATTAATCTCATTGCTGTTTGTGGGATCTTGCAGTGCGAGTTGTGCTGTACACTTTAAAAGTACTTCATTGGCTATAAAGTGCTTTGAGACCTCCTAAGTTTGTGAAAGACAATAAGATTGCGAAAGGTACGAAGAGAGCTCAAGGAGTTTTTTGACGGAAGTTGTAATATTTAGATCATTGAAGCCATGTACGCTTTTCAAGGTTTCACTGGATTTTCATATTTGCAACACAGACTGTCATTTTTGCCTGAAAACATTGCACTGCATTTAAATCTAGGACATGAGGTTTTCTGGAATTGGAGATCAGCCAGCTCAATAGCAGGGTTAATGGCAAATTGTTTCTGACTCTACTCCTCAGGTTTAAAATAGGAAATTGTATCCCCAAGGTCCAATTTTTGCAAGACGCTCACAAATCAGTGCAGACGAAAGGATTACAGACATTCAAAAATATTTGAATGCAAGGCATCAAACCAGTGAAACATCCAATTGTTTCATGTCGATTGCTGCCAATGAGGTAAGGTGCTGAAGCAGCACCGTTAAGAAGTTATCAGGGCAGATGAGGTATGAGGTCCAAAGTTACCATGGCGGGGTTTGTGGAATGACCTCGCCACAATGCCTTTTGAGAATGACTGCGTTTCCAGGCGATTATCCCCTTTGTTTTATCTATTTCACTTTCCAGTGAACATTTCTCATATGAACATTATCGTGTTTGGGGGCCCATCTGAAAATCCCATTTCAAATGATCGATTAGAAAGCATCGTTGATTGGATTATGAGCTTTTGAATCAATTGAAGCCGCTGTTAAGATTCACTATATGGTAATGGCAATACATTGCTTAGAAAGGAAGTGAATTTAAAATCTGCTGCCAGACTATCTGATGAAGATGGTGTTAACATTCAGTAGCTGATATCCTTCTTGTTCCAAAGTAGTTCTTCCTGAAGCAGGCTGTTAATTATAGCACAACTTCCCAGCTCCCTTCATGGTTTAGTTTGTACTCGCGTTCAGTCTTTATAGATATGTATGTGTCTATCAGCTTTGACTCTGAATCAGGAGGCTGAAGGTTCAACTCCTGGATTTGATCACACACCATAGATTGACATTTCAGTGCATTGCTGAGGGAGTGCTGTGCTGTCAAAGATGCTGTTTTTCAGGTGTGACATTCAACTGAGGCCCTGGCTGCCTCTCCAGGTGAACGTAAAAGATCCCACTGCACCATCCAAAGAGCAAGGAAGTTCCTTCAATGTCCTGGACAATATTTATCCGCCACCAACTTTACCAACTCCCCTACTGTCAGTACCTGGCTGGGGAGAGGGTAAGTGGGAAAGGGCCATCAATGAACAGATGCTGAACTGGACCAGCCATATCATCATTGTGGCCACAAGAGCAGAATACAGACTCTATAATGAACAGTTCCGCTAATTCTGACCTCTTCTATATCTCCAATTTTAATTTCAATTAAGCAAAAGCAGGGGGTGACAACTGTTCCCTGGTGCATTCCCCACAGCAATGCCTCAACCAATCAGAGTCAACTTGCCAACCAATCAGCACCCATTTCTCATGCAGTATTAAATTGTTGCTCCCTTTGAAATTTGGCATTCTGATGAGTTCAAGATGAAAACCTTTGACAGCCTGTCTCTTTTCTCAGCAAGACTCAATTTTAATTGCTCCACCATTGATTGTTGTGCCTTCAGTTGTCTATAGGCCCCAGGCTCTGGAATTCCCTCCCCACACCTCTCTGCCTCCCTGCCTCGCTTTCCTCCTTTAAGATGTTCCTTCAAACCTACTTCTTTGACCAAGCTGGTGGTCACCTGGCCTAATATCTCCTTATGTGGCTCAGTGTTATATTTTGTTTTATAATGCTCCTGTGAAGACCCTTCATTATATTAAAGGCGCATTATAATTATAGATGCTTGTTATTGTTGCAGTTCATTTCCTGACTTCCTCAAGGCCTCTCCAGCATCTGAAAGGTTTATAACATACAATAAGAACAGAAAATGCTGGAAATACTCAGCAGCTTAAGCAGCATCTGTCACATCTGCGATTTTTCATCACAGCCTGAAAGGTTAAGTCTGTTTCACTCTTCCCTGGGTGCTGCCTGATCTGCTGAAAAACAACATTTTCTGTTTTCATGTCACATTTTCAGCTTCTGCAGTACTTTTCTTTGGCCCGAGCGTTTGTCCTACGAGGTTTAATTGTGATGGTGTGCTGATCATTTACCTGGCCTGTTGCATTAGAAGCAACAGTCGAGAAGCTCAACACTATCCAGGCCAGAACAGGTCAGGTTTCAAACTCTGGGCACCACATTTTAGGAAGAATGTGGAGAAGGTACAGAAAAGAGTTGCTGAACTACTTCCAGGGATGAGATGCTTCATTTACATGGATAGATTGGAGAAGCTGGCATTGCTCTCCTTAAAGAAGGGAAAATTGAGAGGAGATTTGATAATGGAGTTCAGAATCATGAGGTGCCCAAATAAAGAGATGGAGAGATAAAGTGGACATGCATTCTCTGGAGTTTAGAAGAATGAGAAGCGATCTTATTGAAGCCTATAAAATTCTGAAGGAGCTCTGAGTGTTGACACTGAGAGATTGTTTCCGCTGGTCAGGGAGTCTAAAACATGGAGGCACAGTCTCAGGATAAGCGGCTGATCATTGAGGACTGAGATGAGGAGAAATTACTTCACTCAAAGGGTTGTGAATCTTTGGAATTCTCAACACCAGAGGGTTGTGGATGCTCCATCGTTGAATGCATTTAAGGTTGGGATAGACAGATTTTTGGTCTCTCAGGGAATCAAGGGATATGGGGAGTGAGCAGGAAAGTGGAGTTGAAGACCAAGATCTGCCATGTTCATATTGAATGGCGGAGTAGGCTCGATGGGCCGTGTGGTCTCTTCAACTGTTCCCATTGGCGGAAGGATTGAGAACCGGAGGACACAGAACCAAGGTGATGGGTGAAACAACCAAAGGCAGCCTGAGGAAGAAGCTTTATTATCAGCAAACGGCTACAATTTGGAATGCACTGCCAGAGGCAGATTCAATCGTGGCTATTGAGAGGAAATTACAGTACTTGAAGGAAAAAAGATTGCAGGGCTATGGGAAAAGGGAGGGTGAGTGGAACGAGTTGAGTTGCTCTTGCAGAGATCCAGCACAGCTTAGGCAAGTCAAATGGTCTCCTCCTGTGCTGTAACCATTCTATGATTGATCTGCCACTGGTGTCACTCGGTTGAAAATCTACTCCCCCCATCACTGAGGCTGCGATGCTGTATATACAATCTGCATGATGCAGCACAGCGACTCAGCAGAGTTAGTACAACAACCTCTACCACCAAGAAGGACCAATGTGATACCATTCTGGCTTTGGCCAGGACTTGCATAGTTTCTTCATTGTTGCTGGGTCGGAACCCCAGAACTCCCTGCAGAACACCATGCTTCCATTCTTCTCTTTGATGCAAATGTACCAATCACACAACAAGGATTGGTGAAACAATAACGTGGGTTCTTTATTTGAGGGTAAGACTATTTACGAATAATGTTAACTATGAGGCTAAGTATACATGTCTGACTCCTACCATCTGCTGCTGGAGACTGAATGCAAGGCATTACATCCTGTGTCAAGATGGTAGTGATTGACAGCCGTTTAAGATATATATTCCTTCAAAGGTACATGTACATTACATCACAACCACCATCAGCCCAAAGGCTGCATCAGTTCAAGGAGAACTCTCAGTTGGGGAATAGATAGAGCCTCGTTGCCAAGAACAAGCTCAAAACAACACAACAATGCAGATTAACTGGGCATTTATCTCATTGTTCCTTTTGGGTCTTTGTTGCCCAGACTAGAGGATCTTAGTTATGAGGGGAGATTTGATACGTTAGGCTGTTTCTTTGGAACAAAGGAAGCTGAGGGGACACCTAATTGAAGTGCTGAGGGGTCTAGATAGAGTGGATAGGAAGGGCCTATTCCCGGTGGTTGAGGGGCCCATAAATGTGGGGGAGGGGGGATAGATGTGGATAAGAGGTTTTGAGGAGGAATCTTTGCACCCAAGGCAATACAGTTTTGCAAACATTTCCCCTTCAAGTATTCAATTCCCTTTTGAATGTTAATTATTGTCTCTGCTTGTGCCACCCTTTCAGGCAGTGCCTTCCAGAACACAACAACTCACTGCGTGAAAAATGGTTCCCGAAAACAATCCCAGGAATGAAAGGCTTAACATATGAGGAATGTTTGAGGACTCTGGGTCTATACTCGATGGAGTTTAGAAGGATGAGGGGGGATCTGACTGAAACTTACAGGATACCGAAAGGCCTGGATAGAGTGGACGTGGGGAAGATGTTTCCATTAGTAGGAGAGACTAGGACCCGAGGGCACAGCCTCAGAGTAAAGGGAAGACCTTTTAGAACAGAGATGAGGAGAAACTTCTTTAGCCAGAGAGTGGTGAATCTATGGAATTCATTCCCACAGAAGGCTGTGGAGGCCAGGTCATTGAGTGTATTTAAGACCGAGATAGATAGGTTCTTGATTGGTAAGGGGATCACAAAGGTTACGGGGAGAAGGCGGGAGAATGGGGTTGAGAAATTTATCAGCCATGATTGAATGGCGGAGCAGACTTGATGGGTCGAAGGGCCTAATTTCTGCTCCTATGTCTTATGGTCTTATGGTTCCTCATATCGCCTATGCTTCCTCTGCCAATTACCTTAAATCTGTGTCCTCTGCTCACCAAGCCCTCTGCCAAAGGAAAGGATTTCTCCTTATTTGCTGATAGAAGCCCCTTCATAATTTTGACGCCTTCATCCAAATCTCCTCTTCACTTTCTCTGTTCCATGGAGAACAACCCCAGATTGTCCAGTCTTTCCTCTCAACTGAAGTCCCTCACCCCTGGCAATCTTCCAGTGGATCTCCTCTGTACCTCGCCAAGACATTTCCGTTCTTCCTGAAGTGCTGTGCCAAGAATTGAACACAATACTCAGTCAGAGACTTAACCAGCATTTTATAAAGGTTTAGCATAACATACTTGCTTTACTCTATTCCTCCACCAATAAAGACATGGGTCCCATTTGTTTTTTTAAACGGCTTCTTTGTACCCAGGTTTCTCTGCTCCTGCACCCCATTTAAAATTGCATCATTTATTCATGTTGCCTCTCCTCAATCTTCCAGCCAAATGAATTGCATCCATTTCTCTGCATTAATTCTGGGCCCATGTGTCTGCCCATTTCACCAGCCTGTCTATAACCTCCTCAAGCCAATTACTATCTTCCTCACCGTTTATTATATTCCTGAGCCTCGTGTCATCTGCAAACATTGGAATGATGTCCTCTATACCCAAGTCCACATCATTAATATCATATATCGAAAAGAACAGTGGTCCTAATACTGAATCCATGAGAACAGCACTGTATCCCTCCCTCCAATCTGAAACAGTAACTGTTCACTATATTACTTTTTGCTCTCTGTCTCCTAGCTAATGTTGGATTGATGCTGATATAGTCAATTTGTTCCAATGGGCTTGAATTTTGTTAACATACAAATGAGGAGCAGGAGTAGGCCAACTTAGCCTCTCAAGCCTGCACGGCCATTCAATAAGTCCATGGCTAATCTGAATGTAGCCTCCACAACCACACTCCTGCCTACTCTCGATAACATTTCACTCCCATGTTTATCAAGAATCTATCTACCTCTGCCTTATAAGTATTCAAAGACTTTGCTTCCACCACTTTTTGAGGAAGAGAGTTCCAAAGACTCATGACCCTCTGAGAGGAAAACATTTCTCCTTATCTCTGTCTCAAGAGAGTGACCGATTATTTTTAAACTTAGCTCTAGATTCTCCCACAAGAGGAAACACCCTCCCCACGTCCGCCCTGTCACGATCCCTCAGGATCTTGAAGGTCAACTATCTTCGGCTACAAATCGAGGGGAAGTAGCTCTAGGCAGTTCCCAGAATGCACCATGAATCGGGTCCTTTATGCCATCTGCAGTCAGTAAGCTATTTCCACTGGAGTTGTGAGGGCTGGCGTCAGGCCCAATGAGCACGCTAACAACTACTAACACATTCCAGCGGGCAGAATCGACATTTCAGCTGGACTGCGTTCCATTGGTGCCAATGCTAATCCCCAGTCTTGCAATTTATTTTGGGTTTGAGTTGTGGGGGGTCGGCAGGGGGTCTAGAGCCACTCTTACCTGGATCCTCTGTGAATTTTAGGGCCTACAGTGTCTTTTTGATCTTTAAAAAAAAATCAGAAATGGTGAGGGGGGGAGGGGTGGGTGTTGGGTGGGGTGGGGGGTGGGGGGGGTGCTTTTAAACCCCAAAAAGGAACGGATTTTGACCTGGCTGGAGGTTAAAGAGTTAACAAGCTGAATCCCAACACCAACCTCACTCCGACCTGGCACTTCCGGTTTTAACAGAGGCAGGGTGAGGCCAGGCAACCAATCAGCTACAAGGAGGTGAATTGGCATTTTGAATAAGGCAATGAGGTTGCGAGTCTCATTGTTCACCAACATTTTGAATTTAATGTGGACAACCAGATTTTCCAAGCCTCAGGAAGCCGGGAGCTAAACCCAGGTGAGGATGGTTGGGTCTAGGTAGGTAACCTTTCAACTTTCCTGCTGGGTCCACGGTGTGCCTGCCCAGGCAAGTCCCCCCCAAATCAGACATCCCACCCCAACCATTCCACTCTCCCCCTGACCTTCCTCCATTTGGCCTTAAATACAACCCCAGGCCTATCACCCCTGCTCCTGAGGCCTTAGATCAGCCTGCCTCCCAACCCCCGATGGGGCCTTTAACCTCCCCACCCCGCCCCACCAAGACTGGCATCCAATCACCTACCCTTTAGCCTTTGACCCTCACCTGGGGCTCAAATCCTCTCCCCCAGCTGTCGACAACACTCCCCTTCCCCTTAATACTCCCCATTCCCCTTGTGTAGGAGTCTAGAACCAGCGGACACAGTTTAAAAAGTAGGGGTCTCCCATTTAAGACAGAGATGAGAAGAATTTTTTTTCTATCAGTGGGTCATTAGTCTGTGGAATTCTCTTCCCCAGAGAGCAGTGGAGGCTGGAAAACTGAAATATATTCAAGACCGAATGAGATGGAATTTTGATCAGCAAGAATGCCCAGGGTTATGGGGGTGGCCAGGGGTGGGGGATGCTGTTGCGGACAGTAACGTGGAGTTGAAGCCACAATCAGATCAGTCATGATCTTATTGAAAGGGGGACCAGACTCAAGAGCTGAATGTCCTACTCCTGATTCTTGTGTTCTTGTGCTGGCCTCTGAACCCGAGAGTAGCCTCTCCCTCCCTCAGACTGACCACTTCTGTCGGGATCAACCCCCGAGTGTCACGCACATACCTGATCCTGTGGCCTCCTCTGGCTGTTCCCCACCCCCAACTCCCGGAGGTGAGGCCTCTCAATAAATCCGGTGGGATCCAGTCAGCAACGTCACATGATGACCACTGGTTTTCAGGTTCCTTCTTATTCTCCACCAAATCGCTGCTCCCTACAGGTCAAGGAGTTTAAAGGCCATCCCCCCCTCCAAGTCTCTAAACTATTGCACTATTTCAAAATCCAGCATCCCCTTTTGCCATTTCTCTCTGAATATTGATAGAATCTCAATGAGTATAGGGCCGCAGTCCCAGGTGAGCACTGATATCTCTGGTCAGCAGCCTACTAGACCCTGTGTTGACCCAACAACCCTGAACTTGTCCTTATTCAATGCCACAAGGCATATCACACGTGAAAATTTCAACCAAGATCACTGAGCAGTCATTTTGATCCCTCACTCAATGTCACAGAAGAAGAGATTATCTACTTGTTATCTTGTTCCTGTTTGTAGGAGCTTGGTGTGCACAAATTGGCTGGCATGTCTCATATATTACTGCAGTGATTACACTTCAAACGAACCTCATTCACTATACCCATCCTTTGGCAGGTCTTGTGGTCATGAAAGGAGCTATAGAAATGTAACTGTCTTTCTTTATCTGATGTTTCCCTCCTTGCGTTGATATAGTGCCTTTCAAGGCCTCAGGATGCCCCAAAGTACCTTATAGCCAATTAAGTACTTCTGAAGTCTGCGCAGCAAGATCCCGCTGGAAGCAAAGAGATAGTGACTAGGTAACCTGTTCTCGTAACGTTGGCTGAGGGATGAATGGTGGCCGGGCGCCAGTGTTAACAATGCAAGCCTGTCACAATGAGGTGCATGCTCTAGTTGTAAGTGAGAACAGCTGTTACCAACTGGGGAAAAGGTTAGGGCATTATTCTTAAGTGTATATAAGAACCGGTTTACACCTGTGTCGGGGGAGGGCTTGCGTTCTCTGGGTTATGTGAATAAACGTATGTCAAGGAAAGACTGGCCCCAGATTCCTCCTTTGCCCTGTGAATGAGCAGCAAGAGTTACAACGACCAGGAATAGTTCCGCTGTTCATTTTCAAAGTCGTGCAATGGGATCTTTCCCATCCACCTGAGAGGGGCAGAAGGGATCACAGTTTAAGATCTCACCTGAAAGACAGCGCCTCTAAAAGCGCAGCGCTCCCTCTGTAGTACACTGAAGTGTCAGCCTGGATTATGTGTTCAAATCTCTGGTGGGAGGCTTCAACCCACAATCTCCTGAGGCAGAAACAAGAGTGCTATCCCTGCTGAGCTGCAGCCTACAAAGCAGCAAGACCTCAACTGCTAGAGTGAACTAACCTAGCGCAGACTCGGTGCTGAACCTGGAATCCTTTGGTTTATCTATGTCAAAAGAGGAGTTCAAAGCAGGCCTTCCTGGCTGAATTCGATCTCTCAATACCTTCATGGAGGCCTTGCCAATGCACAGCTGGACAGCTGAGATGGAAAATCTTGCAAAACCCAAAGAGAGACTTAATGGCTCAAACAATATAGAGTAACTGATCAATAGCATTAACAGGTCTCCTGCCTTGTGGAAAACTGAGGATAACAGGACAATTGATGCTTTACATTTTTTGCCCTTCAAAACAATCTGTCTTTATTTTGTCCAGTGGCAACCTACAAGTGTCCATCCATTATTGTTTAAATCAATGACACTAAAGGCCCATTTTGATCATATTTATCGATTGAAACAGAGGTTATAAGACAGGGCCTTGTTTTCCCATCTGAAACTGGATCTGACTGTGTTTGTCAAGGTTAGTGTATGAGGTGTGGTTTCTGGGAGTAAGCCAAGGTGTAGTAAACCAGTCTAAACCAGGCTTCTGCTTGCAAGAGCAAAATCCTATTATTAAACAGAGATTTTCTTGCAGAGCAGCTGTTTAACTCAGCTCAGTTTTGGGTGATTCAGTTCAGAATTTGATCATCAAACTCCCACATTATTTCCACCTCACGCAATGCATTCATTAATGGAGATCTTATCCGAAGCTCTTCTCTCACTGAAATTGATTTACAATTTAAGGTACTCAGATTAAGATGAGGGGTGGGTGTAAATCTCTCAATGGTTGCTAATAGCTCTGGTAGCAAATTCTCCCTCTCTATGTTTCCAGTAGCCAATAGAATACAGATTCACAAGGGACCCCAGTGCCCTGCGGCTCTGACTTTACAGAGAGGCTGTCCAGATTTGTATCAAAGCGATGGGAAGAGCTGAACAAAAGTACCAAAATGTTCCAGAATCCACGGAAATTGGGCCAAACTCTGGGTCCAAGTTAGCTGCACTCCCAAAGGAAGTTGGTGGGGTTAACATTTAGAAGGAACTGGATTTTTATCATTTGAGAAGGAGGGATTTAGGATGATATAAATATGAACAGCACTGCTTGATATTTTTAGAGGAGTTAGTGGGTTTTCAGTCCAGGAATATGAGGTTTAGGCTTCTATTATCGAACACACAAAGCACCAGCTGTACCTTACTGCTTTCAGCTGGCTGGCAAAGACAACTCCAGCAGTTCCAGCACACCCAGTAGCATCTTAGTTACCAGTAACTCCAGCATACCCAGTGCCACCAGGAGATACCAGCACCTTCAGTGACTCCAGCAGCTCCAATAACTCCAAAATGCCCAGTGCCACCAGGCATCCCTCAGGGTAGTGTCCTCGGCCCAACCAGCTTCAGCTGCTTATCAGTCACCTGCGTTCCATCGTAAGGTCAAAAGTGGGGATGTTCGCTGATGATTGCACAATGTTCAGCACCATTCACAGCTCCTCAGATACTGAAGCAATCCATGACCAAATGCAGCAAGACCTGGACAATATCCAGGCTTGGGCTGGCAAGTGGCAAGTAACATTTGCACCACACAAGTTGCCAGGCATTGACCATCACCAATAAGAGAGAATCTAACCATCGTCCCTTGACATTCAATGTCATCACTATCGCTAAATCCCCCACTATCAATATCCTGGGTGTTACCATTGACCAGAAACTGAACTAGACTAGCCACATACAAGAGCAAGTTAGAGGCTAGGAATCCTATGGCAAGTAATTCATCTCCTGACTCCCCAAAGCCTGTCCACCATCTACAAGGTACAAGTCAGGAGTGTGATGGAATACTCTCCACTTGCCTGGATGTGCAGCTCCCACAACGCTCAAGGAGCTTGACAACATCTAGAATAAAGCAGCCCACTTAATATGCATCACATTCACAAACATTCATTCCCTCCACCACTGACGTAAAGTGTAAAGTGGTAGCAGTATGTACCATCTACAAGATGCACTGCCTCCTTAGACAGCACCTTCCAAACCCATGACCATTACCATCTAGAAGGACAAGGGCAGCAGATACATGGGAACACCACCACCTGCAAGTTCCCCTCCAAGTCACTCACCATCCTGACTTGGAAATATATCGCCATTCTTTCACTGCCACTGGGTCAAAATCCTGGAACTCCCTCCCTAACAGCGCTGTGGGTGTACCTACACCACATGGACTGCAGCGGTTCAAGAAGGCAGCTCACCACCACCTTCTCAAGGGCAACTTAGGGATTGGCAAAAAATGCTGGTCCAGCCAGCGATGCCCGTATCCCATGAATGAATTTTTAAACAGCTGCCAGCACCTTCAGTGACTCTAGTACCTCCAGTAACTCCAGAACCACCAGCATATTCAGTATCTCCAGCAACTACAGTACATCGAGGAAACCTTTAAGACCCTGAGGGGACTTGACAGAGTGGATGTGGAGAGGATGTTTCCTCTTGTGGGAGAATCTAGAAGTATTTAAAAATAAGGTGTCACTCATTTAAGACAGATAAGGAGAATTTTTTTTCTCTCAGAGAGTCATGAGTCTTTGGAACTCTGCCTCAAAAGACAGTGGAAGCAGAGTCTGAATATTTTTAAGGCAGAGGTAGATAGATTCTTGATAAACAAGGTGGGGTGAAAGGTTATCAGGGGTAGGCAGGAAAATGGAGTTGAGGTTACTTTCAGATCAGCCATGATCTTATTGAATGTTGGAGCAGGCTCGAGGGGCCGAATGGCCTACTCCTGCTCCTAATTCGTATGTATGTTCGTACATGTATTCCTGTATCTAGTCAATCTCTTATGAACTAAATCTAGTGGAAATGTTGCAGAACTAATACAGTTTCATTTAAGACAATGCTTGGGGAGATTTTGGGCCTATGGTTCCCAGAGCTCTCAGTCACTGTGAGTTTGCTGGGCTGTTTCTGGGTTGATTGTTATAAAAGTCCATCTGGTTCAATAATGCCCATTAGGGAGAGAAATCTGCCATCTTTACCTGGTCTGGCCTACATGTGACTCCAAAGTACATTTGCTCTCTGAAATGGCCTAGCAAGCTGTAGCAAGCCCCTTAGTTCAAGGGCAATTAGGAATGGGCAAGGAATGCTGGCCTTGTCAGCGGCACCTACATCCCATGAAAGAATAAAGAAACCCCACCTTCCCTAATCTCCCAATGCAACTAAAACCAGCCAGCTTCCTGTCGCTCTCTCCTGCAGCAGCTGGTATTGCCCAGCCTTGCCTCATGACCTCCTCCCATTCCTGCTGCAGACCAGGCAGGACTCAGAGCAAGATGTCAAAGACCAGACACACCTTTTCACCTGGTGACTGGGGTAAGTTGTCCAATAAGGTAGATCAGTACAGAACATACTCATTTTAGGTGACAATGCGACAATTCAAAGTACACCCTTAACTCCTTTACCAAGATGGTGCTTGCGCTAAATGTGGGCTAAACCAGCGTTTCAGCTCAAAGCCTCTCTTTGGCCACCTCAGAGGCTCTTCATTGCCTAAAGAATGCAGGGACAATCACCCCCAATACCTCTGTTCATAAAATCAAGGCTCCTGTATGCTTTTTTAATCGCCTTCTCAATTTGACCTGCTAAGTTCAAAGATTTGTACATACGGATATGTCCTCTCTGTTCTTGTGCCCCGTTCAAAATAATATCATTTAGTTTATGTTGCCTCTCCTTATTCTTCCTACTTGAATACATCACTTCACATACTCTGCAAGGAATTTCTTTTTTTTAATTCTTTCATGGAACATGGGCATTGCTGGCAAGGCCAGCATTTGTTGCCCATCCCTAATTGCCCTTGAACTGAGAGGCTTACTAGGTCATGTCAGAGGGCGGTCAAGAGTCAACCGCATTGCTGTGGGTCTGGAGTCACGTTTAGGCTGGACAACATAAGGATGACAGATTTCCTTCCCTAAAGGACATTAGTGAACCGGATGGGGTTTTTTTTAAACAGCAATCATGAAAGTTTCAAGCTCACTATTACCGAGACTAGCTTCATATTCCAGACTTAGCAGCTGAATTTTAGCCAGCTGCTGTGGTGGAAATTTAAACCCATGCCCTCAGGGCATTAGTCTGGGCCTCTGGATTACGAGTTCCATGACATTACCATTACACCACCATCTCCCCATGTGTTATCACGTTCCACCAATCTTTCTATGCCCTGGTTGAAGTCTCGTACTCCTCGCTGTTTACTACATTTCTGAGATTTGTGTCCGCTGCAAACTTTAAAATTGTTGACCTTTATACCCAAATCCAGATCACTAATAAATATCCACAAGAGCAGCAGTTCTAGTGCAAGGCACTGGGAAACACCACTGTATACGTCTCTCCGATTGGAAAAACAACCATTCACCACTACTCTCTGCTTTCTGTCACTTAGCCAGTTTCATATGCTGCTATCCCATTAATCACATGGGCTTTAATTTTTGCTGATTAGTCTATTAGTAATATTTTATCCACAAATACACCAACCGCACTACCTTCATCTACCCACTCCAATACTTCATCAAAGGGCCCAGTCATGTCAGCCAAACACAATTTGCCTTTAACTAATCTATGCTGACTGTCACTTATGAGCCCATGTTTTTTTTCCCCAACTGACAATTAACTTTTTCTCAGATTATCATCTAAAAATGATTCCCCACCACCAATGTTAAACTGACTGCCCTGTGGTCGCTGGGTTTATGCCCCTTTTTGAACAGGGGTGCAACATTTGCAATTCTCCCTACCCTCTGGCTCCACTTCCACATCTAGGGAGGTGCGTGCATGGTCAGAGTTTGCTTTATCTCCTCTTTACTTCCCTCAGTGACTGAGGACACATACCATCCTGACCAGGTGACTTCTCTACTTTGACTGCCAACCTTTTAAGAACCTTCATTTTATTTATTTCTATCTGTAGTATAAGGGTCTGGCGCACACAGTGGTAATGTGGGGCTGAGTACACAGAGTGGGCTCATGGCCCAGACCCAGGGTCCGTGTAGTGTTGAGCAGAGATGTGTAAAGGCCTAAGGATGGAGACAGTTCCTAACTCCTTTACTGTACATGTGCAAGCAGTTCTAGTAGTTAAAAGGACTTACAGTTAGCCTACAGAAGACTGTGGAGACTTTTTAAAGGCATACCGTCCTGTAACCAACACCTTCCCACACTATCCTCTCCAATTTCTCTACCCATCCTCATTTACTGTGACATTAGCAGCATCCTCTTTGTTGGTGAAGACACATGCAAGGTACTCATTTAGTACCTCAACCGTGCCCTCAGCCCCCATAGAAAGATCTCATTTTGGTCCCTAACCAATCCCACCCTGCCTTCGATACCCTATTACAATTTATATGTTTAGGAAAGACTTCTAACTTTTCTTTCATGTTATACACTCATCTATTCTGAAATGCTCTCTTTGCCCCTCTTTTTTCACTTCTCTTTTGTGATTTCTGTATTTAGTTTGGTTCTGTGGTGCATTATAAGCCTGACATTTATCATAAGCCTCCTCTATCTGTTTCATTTTAATCTCTATATCTTTGGCCATCCAGGGAGTTGCAGCTTTTGAATGCTTTCCCTTTCTTTCACTGTGAGAATATGTCTTGTCTGTAACCTAACTATATCTCCTCTTTGAAGGCCTCCCATTGAAAGGTTATGCCAAAGGAATGAAATGGAAGTCCAAGGGTTGATGAAATCTTCATAATCAGTTAATTTCAGTAATGATAATTCACGCCATTAAACCATGTGTTGCAAATCCTAATAAAGTTTTCCAATTACTTAGCACAGGGCTTGTTCTAATTCGATAGCAAAGCCTGGGCTTCAATCTTGTAAGTTAATTAAACGTCGATATTGAAAACCTTGTTCTTCAAAATGATGACACTAAGACCATGTTTCCCAGAAGGGATTTTGAGCCCTTACAAATTCTGCCGCCAAATTGCTGGGATGGAACATTCTCCAGGATCCCAAAGGAGTCCTTCTGATTGACTGTGATCATGGAGAGGGTGCCAAAAATGTTTTGAAATTTGGCACACTGGCGCTCTTAATCTTTTTGGATCAGGAGGCTCCTTTCAGCCGTCTGTTCTTCCTCTTGATGACATTAGCTGACAAGTCCTCGATGAACAGCGCAAGCAGGAAGACCATGCATAGGTTGTTGTCAGCAGTGTCAGGAATGTTTAAGTCTGCTGCAAATAATTGGGCCCTAGTTCTGTCCCACATCGCCCTGCCTGCCATTTGCGTGATGCCTGTGGGCTCCATGGGTTGCTAAAAGTCAGAAGAAACACCGACCTTACCATTCGCAAAAACCTGAAACACCCACCAAGAAAGCACTTCAAATAATGCTTCAAATAGAAAACAGCAGCCAATGTTCAGGCAGCTGGTATCGGCCCATGATGGACAGAACTGTGGAACACAGGTGGCAAAAAACAAAAATCAACACCTAATCACTGACCCAGCAGCAGAGGGCTCTGGATTTGATCTGACCTTCCTTGAAGATGGTGGACAGCACTCAGCCAAATGCACATAGTGTATGGACTGTGCGACTACCTGCTCTGTAAGACGGACGATCCAAAGTGCAATTGTGACTGTGAGTCCCAGACCATGGAATACATCACATCAACTTGTCCACTAAGATCCATTGTTGGAGGCACCACATTTCTCCCCTCACCATCTCAAGAGGCCATTGAATAGTCCAACTAGACATCTCATTAAATCCACTGATGGTATCCCTTTCAGTCCCTTTGCTCTGCTCTATAAAAATCCATTCCTAACTCCTTCCACCTTCCTACATTTTTTTTAAACTTATTCCATCACAGGATGTGGGCGTCACTAGAAAGGCCGGTATTTATTGCCCATCCCTAATTGCCCTTGAGAAGGTGGTGAGCCGCCTTCTTGAATTGCTGCAGTCCATGTGGTGTAGGTACACCCACAGTGCTGTTAGGGAGGGAGTTCCAAGGTTTCAACCCAGCGCCAGTGAAAGAATGACGATATACCTGTAGTTCCAAGTCAGGATGATGTGTGGCCTGGAAGGGAGCTTGCAAGTGGTGCTGTTCCCATCTATCTGCTGCCCTTGTCCTTCTAGGTGGTAGAAATCACAGGTTTGGAAGGTGCTATTGAAGGAGCCTTGGTGAGCTGTTGCAGTGCATCCTGCAGATGGTACACACTGCTGCCGATGTGCGTTGGTGGTAGAAGGAGCGGATGGTTAAGGGGATGGATGGGGTGCCAATCAAGCAGGTTGCTTTGAAGAAGAGTCATATGGACTCGAAATGTTAACTCTGTTTCTCTCTCCACAGATGCTGTCAGACCTGCTGAGGTTTTCCAGCATTTTCTGTTTTTATTTCAGATTTCCAGCAACTGCAGTACTTCGCTTCTATTTTGCTTTGTCCTGATGTCCTACTTTCCCTACATTACAATAGTGGCTACACTTCATTGTACATTAATTGTTTAGGGAAGTCCTGAGGTCATGAAAGATGCTATGTTAACACTTGTCTTTCTTTTCTTTCTACACTCCTCCTTCAAAAGTTTTCTCAAAAGCCTATCTAATTGTAGAAGCTTTCAATCAGCCAAAGCTCTGTATTCTATTCTGGTCAATATTATTCTCATGTGGTTTACTAGGTCGCACATTCACCTCTGAATCAAAGGGTTGTGAGAGGCTCATTCCAGAAATTTGGGCATATAATCTAAGATGACACTCCTAGTACAGCACTAGGGGAGTGCTGCACTGTCAGAGGTGCTGTCTTTCATATCAAGACATCAAACCAAGACCTTGCCTGACCTCTCAGGTGGATGTAAAAGACTCCAATCCACCACTTGAAGAAGAGCAGGGGAGTTCTCCCCGGTCTCCTTGCTGATATTCATCCTGCATCGAACACCAGTAAACCACATGAACTGGTCAACATCTCAGTTGCTGTTTCTGGGATCTTGCTGTACGTAAGTTCGTTGCTACGCTTCCTACATTACAACAAAGTCACATTGTACTTCATTGGCTGTTAAGTGTTAGTGGGACTTCCTGAGGATGTGAAAGACACAATATAAATGGATGTCTTGTATTTTTGTCCCCCACATTTCTGTAAACTGCCTCAGGCTTTGTTCTACATTAAGAACACGATAGAAATGCGAGCTGCTGATACTTAATGCAAGTGCACTAATTGTGTTTAAGCATCATTCCTCTTCCGGTTTGTTTAATATAGATTTTAACCCCATCTAACATAACCAGCAGTCAGTTCCAGCCTTCAGAGCCTTTCAAAATACATTTTCCTTCGAAAATGAATGATATCTCTTCATTATAATCAGCATTATTATTAATACTGGAGCAGTGAGTTATTCATTCTCAAACTGAGACAGCTTTTATTTTGTGATCCTTCTACAAACCTCTTTGCCCTTGATCGTGTTAAAATGGAAATTGAGTTCAGTCCCAGTCCAACCAGTGATTCACTTCAGCATTATTCAACCTTTGCAGAATTAACACATGATTTATTTTTGAAATATTTCCTTTAAGATTTATGTTTTAAAAATCCTTTTGGGATAGAATCACAACATGAATCTCATTATTTAAATGACCGAACGGATAGATTGTTATCGTTGATGTTTTCCAGAGTAATTATTTCAGTCCCTTTTTTGTTGTAGGCTTCAAACAGATGTTTATTTTGGATTATTCTGGTCCCATTGCTGGGTTAACCAGGAGGAGAGATCCATTCACCCAATGAAAGAGTGTTTTTTTTTCTTTATTCATTCATGGGATGTGGGCGTCACTGGCGAGGCCGGCATCTGTTGCCCATCCCTAATTGCCCTTGAACTGAATGGCTTGTTCGGCCATTTCGGAGGGCAGTTAAGAGTCAACCACATTGCTGTGGGTCTGCAGTCACATGTAGGCCAGACCAGGTAAGGTTGGCAGATTCCTTTCCCTAAAGGGCATGAGGGAACCAGATAGGTTTTGACAACAATCAATGATTGTTTTTTTTACGGTCACCATTACTGAGACTAGCTTTGCGTTCCGGATTTATTAATCACGTTCACGTTTCACCAGCTTGCTGTGGTGGGATTTGAACCTGCGTGCCCACCGCATGAGGCTCTGGATTACTAGTCCAGCGACATTACCACTACGCCATCGTCAGAGCAGTTAGGGATGGGCAATAAATGCCGACCTCGTCAGTCTCACTCGCATCCTGAGAATGATTTTTTTTTTAAAGTTGGATGAGGCATTCAAGGGCTCATCGTGCCCAGACCTCCAAACCCTCTCCTTCAGTCGTAACTGTTCTTACCTCTCTTCATTTTATCAGATCTTGCACTGGATGTACCTTCGCACCCCAGCTACAACAGGATGACCCTACATTCTCTTCCTCCTTCCTGATTATGTTGAACTTAAGGCACTTTGGAGTTTCCAACTCTTAGCTCATTCTTTCTCAGGATCCCCAAATTGTAGAACTGTTGACCATTCTCTGCCCCCCACCTCCCCCCTCCCCTCTGTTCCATTCAACCGTTTTAGACCCTCAGCTTTGGAGCCCCAGAAGCGCGCCAGAATCCAGCAAAGTAACCCGCTTGATCGGTACCCCATCCACCGTTCACTCCCTCCACCACTGGCGCACGGTTGACGCGCGTGTCCAAACCAACTTCCCTCGCCAGGGCGGTGATTTCACGCTGAGCTTCAGGGACAGCTTCACGAGGGCTTCCGCGGTTGCCGAGGTACCCAGGCCACGCTCCCTGCCACCACACACCGCTCGGACACCACCTCATCCCGTGAGTGAGCAATACTGTCGACACCCCTGGGGATGTTGTAGCAACGTCAGGAGTCCCACGACCGATGGCCTATTCTCAGCTTAAATGTCAGCCAGGGGTAGCTTTCAATTTACCTCACCTTCCCTTTCACTCTTGACAAACTCGGATCTCTCAAACGCGATGAAAGCTGGAGAGAAAATTACCTCAGAGAGCTGGAGAACGGCACATTTTGTTCATCCTTCACTTTAGCAGGCACTGGTATGCAAACACATACTCTTCTCTGTGGTGAACTTAAGATTAACTGACGGTGACGGCTTAGTCAAAACCTTTCTGCAATTTGATGGGAGGAGAGGACATTCCTATTAAAACCTACAAACACGGGGGAAAAAAAACGAGTTCCTAATTATCAGTTATGTTGGACATAAGTGAGATCTGACATCGCATTCTATTGCAATAACCATCCCAGAATCATCTTTGAATTGTGTTACTCGTTACCAATAGTTTAAAGCCCAAGTGAGGAGAGTAATGAAGGGACCTGGAGCTATTAGGAATATAAATGTCCATCTCCTCTAATCAGCCCCTGGCTTTGGTACAAATCAGAGCAACATCCTTGATTGCTAATTATTTGTTTGATAATGATGGCTTTAAAGAGGATTAAACATGATTCAAAAGGAACCAGTAGGGAATTAATTATTTTTGCTCCCAGCCGGATGGACCAATATCTGTATCACCCTCCAAGGAGCATGTTCTGAGAATCAGAATAAGGCAAGCTTCGGTGTTCCTTAAAACTCCGCACTGACAGGACACGGGTCCTGGTACTAAGTGGCAGGGAGCATCCAGAAAGCACAGGGACTTACAGGGAGTCAGTTAAGAGACAACTGGGCTGGTGTCAGGAGCGGTTTCAATTTCAGTTTCTCTGTCAGCTGGAAAGTTATAGTTCACTCTCCGGAGATCACTGCTCCCGATCCAATCGCCATCTGCAGTGAACATGTCCAATCATTATCAAAGGCAGTTGGCTCTGGTCACCAGTAGCTCCCGCTAAGCTTGCACATAACATGTGACCCACCCAGCGGCCTAAGAAGGTGCCAGGCGTGAGCCTTGCTCTATGTGGAATCCCATGTGAACGGCTGCAGCAAAGGAATTTAAAGGTACGGCAATGTTAAGAGAGCTGGGCCCGCACACGATGAAATTTTAAAAGGAACATTGGTGATCACAGCCCTGTCATGATCACCAGCTATAGTGAACATGTCTGATCATTGTCACAGCTTGTAGTGATCACCACCTGCAATGACCAGCACAAGTCCGTTTTACTGATGAATTTTCAAGGAGGTTCAAGAATACTGATTTGCTTTTCTTACTGCTGCTGCATGCTAAGCAGGACTCTAAACGGCTATGGAACCAGCTACTCGTTCTCTCCTCTCAGCCTCTGATATTTAAAAAAAAAGAAGAAATCCTTTACAGATCAGTCCCGATCCCTGGGTCATTCGACTTTCTTAAAATCTCAGTTTGTACTTTTCCATAGCGTCCAGGCTTAAGCTGCTGGTCGTCGTGTGACGAATGGAACCAGTGGGGATGGGGATACACCGGTCATCTGGGCTATGTGGCAAATTGGCTGGACTGTGGGTACCTGCATCGCGCTGGTATGTCAGGCTGAAAGGCAGTCAACAGACCAGGGCCAGTGCCTGAGGGCTGCTGTTGAAATTAGTCTCCAACTTACATTGCTGTCTGGTCTTTGAGCAGTAGCTTTTGCAATACACACCCACTGACTGAGGAAGTACAAGTTGTACCGACTGTACAGATCTGAGGGCGACGAGAAAAGGGCAGGGTCTTCCGCCACACATGGTCCACCCCGGGTCCCACCAAGGCAGGCTGGAAATTCCCAGGCATGGTCACACTGTGGCCCAAGGCGCTTTACAGGCAGCGAAGCTCTTTTGAAGTGGGGTCACTGCTGTGATGTGGGAAATGGAGGTACCCCTTGGCACATGGCAAGCTCCCACAAATAGCAACACCACGGCAACCAGCTAAACCTGACTTTTAAGTGTTGGTCGAGCAATAGCCATTGGCCAGGATACCGTGGTGAACTCCCTTGAGATCTTCTGTGAACGGGGCAGCGAGAGGTCCTACAAGAGGGCAAACAGGGCCTGGGTAGAACATCTCACTTCAAAGATGGATTTTGTGCTCAAGCCTTTGAAGTGGCAGTTGAACCCATGGCCTGCGGATTCAGCTGCGAGAGTGGTACCCACCAAGCCCACAGTGTAGATATTGGAATCTGTTTATGGGCAGTGGATTCAGGGCATCCTTCCAGCTACAAACCAGTATCCCCCCCCTTCTCCTGCACCCCCAACATTATGTCAAAGGCAATGCCTCAGGAACAACACTTAAAAGATGACCTTATCTCAGTGTGCAAACTTAAAGCAAAAAACCCAAGGAGCTGCCACCTCAGTGCCTTCATAATTGGCTTTGTTCTTCTTTCTGAAGTTCATAAAGACGCTGTCTGAATAGACTTTTTTTTCCATCAAATAGATCCTGTTTGTTGTTTGCGGTGAAATAAACTGTCATAAAATAGATCCTGTTTGTTGTTTGCTGTGAAAGAAACTGTCGTAAAAAAGAACCTGTTTGTTGTTTGCTGTGAAATAAACTGTCATAAAATAGATCCTGTTTGTTGTTTGCTGAGAAATAAACTGTACTAAAATAGATCCTGTTTATTGTTAGCTAGGAAATAAACTATCCTAAAATAGATCCTGTTTGTTGTTAGCTAGGAAATAAACTGTCCTAAAATAGATCCTGTTTGTTGTTTGCTAGGAAATGAACTGTCATAAAATAGATCCTCTTTATTATTTGCTGTGAAACAGACACTGTTTACTGTAAAATAGACTCTGTTTGTTGTTTTCTGAGCTAATAGGTTCTGTTTGTTTTAAGTTCTAACCTAAATCCTGCCCTGCCTCCAACACATTGGATGACACAAAACAATTTGAAATGATAGTGGAAATGGAGCTGACAACGTTATTCAAGTTCTGGGAGCTCAGGAGGCAGAGAATCTGAGGGCAGTGAAGACTCAATGAAGGTGGTATTTGTCTTAAAAAGCAGTGCCAAGTGGGAGATAGTGAATAAAAAGCATGTCAAAGAAATGAGTTTTACAGGAACAAGCATCATCTGTAGCATCATCTCTTTCTCCAATGATGTTACCAGTGAGACCCTGCAATGGGATTGGGACTTCATCGAGTTATTCGCATGAAATAAACAGAGAGCCAAGTGACTGGAGAAGATGCTCAGACCAATCTTCCTGCCCATACCATCAACTGGCTGTCAGGCAGACACATCCCACCCACTGAGGGCTCCACACTCCCTGATCTGGGTCTTCCACTGGGTGTCACGGGCGACAGCAAGAGGGCAGCTGAACACCACATTGGAACCAGCTTGTGGGAGAGCCCGAGGCACAAATATCACAGTTGGAGGGAATCCCATTGCAAACATAAGGCCCTGATTTTTTTTTTGTGGAGTGCGCCTCCACTTCACTCATCCTATGGGCATTTAGAGGGAAAAGGGCGGGAGGGCAGAGAGTGCCTTCTCCTGGATTTGCACCCATCTTAGAATGCTAACCCAACCGGATAGCCTAAGGATTGGTCGCCTGACCCAATGATCGTAGACCCACCACAAGGGAAAAGTGTTCTTCGATTGTCAGCCATGGCTCAATGGAAACTTTGCCTCCGAGTCTGAAGGTTATGGGTTGACAGCATTGATTGCAATATCTGGTCTGGCACAATCTGAGGGACAGCAATGAAGTAAGGTTGGAGAGGTGACCTAATGCCCACTACCCTCATCTTCAGTGCACCCGACAACCATAAACGGCCGTCAGTCCAATTGTGAAAAGCCAGTTAATTTGCTGCAATTGGAAAATACTTACTGGATTTTATTATTTCAAATGTTTCCTTGTCAACTCCCAGTACAGTTTACAACCCAAATGAAAACAGGAAGTGCTGGGGAAACTGGAAAAATAAATTGCTGGAGTTAACATTTTGAATCCAACATGACTCTTCATCAGAAATGAAGAGAGGGAGGGATGTGATGGGTTTTATTCTGTTGAAATAGGGGAGGGGTTCAGGTGGGGCAAAAGAGGTCATAGATAGGTTAGAAGGTGGGGAGATTAAATGACAAAGATGTCATGGAACAAAAGGCAAAGGGAGTGGTGATGATAGTATTAAAGAAACAAAGCGTTAGGCTAGAGTGATAGGCTGAATAAAGGCCACGCTGCCTGAAAGCAAAATAACAGTGTGTGTTAATGGCAGAATAAAGGTCAGCACTTTCTGAGAGCAAAATAGCAGAATGTGTTAATAGCAGAGAACGAGGCCAGTGCTGTCTGAAAGCAAAAAAACATGAGAACGAGGTACAGACTTTACTTGGCAGAAAAAAAATTGAAAATGGGGGACAGAGTTCGTGCTCTGAAGTTGTTGAACTCAAGGCTGAGTCCAGGAGGCTGTA
Source organism: Carcharodon carcharias (assembly GCF_017639515.1). Lineage (NCBI taxonomy): Eukaryota > Metazoa > Chordata > Chondrichthyes > Lamniformes > Lamnidae > Carcharodon > Carcharodon carcharias. The sequence continues at coordinate 23,310,986 of NC_054496.1, forward strand.
AAGTGCTGAATCGGAAGATGAGGTGCTGTTCTTCCAGCTTGCGTTGGGTTTCACTGGAATCTTGTAGCAGGCTGAGGACAGAAATGACACGAATGATGGCTTTCGACCCACTTTTCCTCCTCTGTGCTTTTCCACTGTGTCGAAAAGGAGAGGTGAGCAGGGGAATAAGTGCCAGATGGAAGAGAGTTGAGAACAATCATTGAGCAGAAGTCGTCATGGCGAAGATGAAGGGTTAGAAAATCAATGACTGCATACTGGCCAGATCATTACAATATCGATCAAGTAGAGTGGCTTTTATACTAATGTAAAGGGCATGAGGAGCAAGGGTTGTGTATGGAATGAGAACTCGGGTATAATTGGCTTAACAGAGACAGGATTAAGGCTGAGGATGGACAGACATTTTAGAGAGCTGGATTTGAAATCTATATCAAGGACAAAGAGATATTGTGGGGGGCGGGGAATCTTTTTTCCAAGAGTGGAATTGGCAGTAATCAAAAATGATTTTTTAACCTGAGATGAAGGGAAATCTGACTCAAATTTCTCGGAAAAAAACTTTCATGCCAGTAGACAGGAGCTGTCACTGGACCCGTGACAACAAAGGAACAAAATCAAGACATTGAAATGGAATTACTTCTGCAATAATAAAGTGTATCGGAGAACAGAAAGGTATGGTTTGGACTAAATTCAATCACATTGAAAGCAAGAAGAGAGACAGGTAGTTTTATAGAGTCAGTGTAAGACTATGCAGGATGGGACATTACAAATATGTCTTTACCGTGTGTCTAACCTTGGCAGTAACTTTAGCTTCGGTTAACTCCGGAATGTTGAGGGAGCTTTACTCTACATCTAACCCATACCTTTCTGTTCTCCAATACACTTTATTATTGCAGAAGTAATTCCATTTCAATGTCTTGATTTTGTTCCTTTGTTGTCACGGGTCCAGTGACAGCTCCTGTCTACTTAACTTGACAAAGGTATGCTTGGAGGAGTAGTGTGGAGGGAGTATTATGTTCTTTCTGACCTTGAGATAGCACAGTTTGATTTAGCAAACTAAATGGAGCTTTGTTTTTAATCCACGATAGTTAATTAATATAATCATGATTTCTACATGTGGTCCTTAGGTGACAGGGCAGCTGCATCCAAACACACAACCTCTACCACCTGGAAAGACAAGAGCAGCAGATGCATGGGAACACCACCACCTGCAAGTTCCCCTACAAGTCACTCACCATCCTGACTTGGAAATATATAACCATTCTTTCACTGTCGCTGGGTCAAAATCCTGGAACTCCCTCCCTAACAGCATTGTGGGTGTACCTACACCACGTGGACTGCAGCAGCTCAAGAAGGCAACTCACCACCACCTTCTCAAGGGCAATTAGGGACAGGCAACAAAATTGCTGGCCTAGTCACTGACATCCACGTCCCATGAAAGAATGAAAAAATATATGGCCAGTGTGGACTTGCAGGCTGCAAGGGTTACAAGCTATTGTAATATGTCGCCTTACCTCATACACCTCATGAAATAATAAGTGTTGAAGGGATGGCATTTGTTCGTGGCAGGTGTTGCATATTTTATATCCCAGGTATGACACTAGTTTCTATGTGTGTAAACAGGAATCTATTCAGAGTGCTTTAAACTCCACACTTCAGCTCTGGCTTTCAGCTCTCTCTACAGTTTTATCTAATTTTCACTGAGTCCACACCCAGGCTTAACAAATCAAGCACAGTGAGCATGGATCCGTCAACAGACACACATAATCAAACACAGAACAATCAAACCATTGCACATTACAGAATGTCGTTGCCAAAGTTTATGTCTAGGCCAGATGACTGCAGGATCCAAGAAGAAGGGTTAAAATAGGTCCCAGCCCAAAGGGTCCCAAGCAAATCTGAAGTCAGTTTTACACCAAGCCCTATTTGTCATTCCCACTGAAGTTAAAAACATGGATCAGAGCTGAAACATTGACTGACTGATTTTGGTTTGTCCAGAGAACCTGCCAGTGGTATTCAGTGCCAAATTGCATTTATATAGCACCTTTAACATTCAAGACACTTCGTGGCAGCAAGTGAGCATAAATCTGTCAACAGACACACATAAATTGCATGGCATTTGTTCGTGGCAGGTGTTGCATATTTTATATCCCAGGTATGACACTAGTTTCTATGTGTGTAACAGAAATCTATTCAGAGTGCTTTAAACTCCATACTTCAGCTCTGGCTTCCAGCTTTCTCTACAGTTTTGTTTACTTTTCAGAGTCCACACCCAGGCTTAACAAATAAATTGACAAGGAAGGGGGACGTTGACCAAAATCTTGGCCAAAGGGATCAATTTTAAGAAGCATGTGAAGGGAGAAGAGGGAGGTAGTGAGCTTCAGGGAACTGGTGTTCCAGAGCTTTGGGTGCAGGCAGCTGAAGGTATGGCTGCCAAGTCTGGAACGATTCAAAATAGGGGAGGCCAGGATTGAAAGAGTGCAGAGATCCCAGAAGGTTGTAAGATTGGAGGAGGTTGCAGAGGTTTGAGATATGAGACCATGCAGGGATTTGAATATGAGGCTGGGGTTGGTTGAGGGTCTGAGGGGTAAGGTAGGCAAACGGGCGAGTGGGACCTGGTGCAGGATGTGCACAGGCAGCAGGTTTCTTTTAGATGAACCCAAGTTTATGGACAGTGGCAGATTCATCGATGATACAGTCTCACCCTTAACACGGGGCTGCGAATTTGCTACGAGCCATCTATGCTGTTGGCAGGAACCAGTTTCACCCCACTGTTCCTGCAGCTTGCTGCTTGTATTCAGAAAATCTCAGGGCTGATCTGACAAGCCGAGTCAGAAAGGGTAAATAAACAAACAAGTCGGACACCTCCGGCTTTCAGTCCGAGATAAGTGCTCTGACAGCCATTCCAGTACACAACAATTGGACACAGATACTCCCACAATTACATGTATTAAAACACAGCTTTAATTCCGAGGAGCAGTGGCCTGACCTTGTCAACATGCTGGCAGCTCCTTCACTGAGGGCAAGGAATGAATACAAAGCATGCATTAATTAGACTCAATTGTGATCTTTCTGAAGTGCATGTTGTTCAAGGATTTATTCTGCCTCACGGATGAGCTGTTTTAGAAAAATTAATTACTGAGCAATGATGTTAGGAGTGTATTTACAAACACTGGATTCTCTTTAAACAAGTGTTTTAATACAGGAATGTAAGACGTACAGAGACAAAGGGCTGTGGGTGTCCAGATCGCGGACTAGGAATGCTTAGATGCCACAAAGCCCCATGGAGATAGAATCTCCCTTTTTTCTCCTTATGAAGGTGAAAACACGTTGTCCTTCACTCCCTCCTCTGTGCACCTTCATTCAAGGCTTATCACACTATCTGCTACTCCCATTTTCACCCACAATCACATGGCCAGGTGTCTCCTCACCTTGACATCAAGGCGGCATTTAACCGAGTGTGGCATCAAGGAGTCCTAGCAAAACCGGAGTCAATGGGAATCAGGGGGAAAACTCTCCGCTGGCAGAAAGGAAGAGGGTTGTGGTTGTTGGAGGGCAGCTCTAGGACATCACTGCAGGAGTTCCTCAGGGTAGTCTCCTCGGCCCAACCATCTTCAGCTACTTCATCAATGACCTTCCTTCCATCATAAGTCAGAAGTGGGGATGTTCGCTGATGATTGCACAATGTTCAGCACCATTCCCGCCTCCTCAGATACTGAAGCAGTCCCTGTCCAAATGCAGCAAGACCTGGACAACATTCTGACTTTAGCTAATAAGTGGCAAATAACATTCGTGCCACTCAAGTGCCAGGCAATGACCATCTCCAACAAGAGAGAATCTAACCATCACCCCTTGACATTGGCATTACCAACGCTGAATCCCTGACAACAGTCTGGTGCTTACCATTAACCAGAAATTTAACTGGACCAGCCATATAAATACTGTGGCTACGAGAGCTGGTCAGAGGCTAGGAATCCTATGACGAGTAACTCACCTCCTGACTCCCCAAAGCCTGACAACTGTCTACAAGGTACAAGTCAGGAATGTGATGGAATACTCTGCACTTTCCTGTAAGTGTGCAGCTTCAACAATACTCAAAATGCTCGACACCGTGTAGGGCAAGGCAGTCTGCTTGATCAGCACTCCATCCACCATTTTAAAACATCACTCCCTCCACCACCGACACACAATGGGTGTACCATCTACAAGATGCACTGCAGCAACTCACCAAGGGTCCTTCTAAACCCATGGCCTCTACCACCTAGAAAGACAAGAGCAACAGATGCATGGGAACACGAACACCTGGAAGTTTCCCTCCAGGTCTCACACCAGTCCGATTTGGAAATATATCACCATTCCTTCACTGTCCTGGAACTCCTTCCCTGTGGGTGTACTTACACCACATGAACTGCAGCAGTTCAAGAAGGCAGCTCACCACCACCTTCTCATGGGTAATTGGGAATGGGCAATAAATACAGGCCTAGAGAACAATTTTTTTAAAAAAATCCTTGCTGCTTTAACTCTGTACCAATCCATGCCAAGGGAGCTGTTGTTCATTTCTAGTGTATTCACCGGAATGGATTCTCAGGCCAATCATCTCATTTGTCATATGTGGGATCTTGCTGTGCTCAAAACTGAATGCCATGCTTGCTTAAGACAATGAAGGTGACAGCATTTAGTTCAGGCACTATGAAGTGCTTTGGGACACCTCAAGGATGTGAAAGACACTATATAAATGTCCATAAATATAAAAATAAATATAAAATTCTCATCCTTGTTATTAAATCCCTCCACAGCCTCACCTCTTTTCTAATCTCCCCCATCCACACAGCCTCTGTGCTTCCCCAATTCTGGCCTCCTAAGCATCTCTAATTTTAATCGCTTCACTATCCAGCCTTCAGGTGCCTTAGGCACTAACTAAGCTCTGGAATTCCCCCCCTGAGCCTCTCTACCTCGCTATCCTTTTCTCCTCCTTTTGTTGTGTTTTTGTAATGATATAAAGGCACCATTCACTCAGAAGGGGTTAGGTAAACATGCTGTGGGTTCATTTATTAAGACTAGAGACACGGGAACATTTATACAAAGGTGGAAAGCTTGAAGACACCAGAGCTGTGTGTGTGCTCTGCTGAAAAGCAAAAGTGAAACTAAAACTGGATCACATGACACACTTCCCTTCTGGTAATGTCATGCTGCTATCCCTTAAAGGCACATTACAACACCCTTAAGATGCTCCTTAAATCTACTATTTGACCAAGAATATACTAATCTGCCCTAATTCTTCCTTATGTAGCTGGGTGTCATATTTTGCTTTATACTCCTCCTGTGAAGCACCATCAGACGTTTAAGTCAAGAAATATAAAAATAATGTTGACCTCTCTGCACTGCCCAGCTGGGTGGAACTGCCTTAGAGTTGTTCCATTCTTAACTATCTAATCAGAGCCAGAGAATCTCTTGCAATGGCTTCTCTTCCTATTCCCGCAGTGTTACCTCTGGAGTCCCCCAAGGATCTATTCTTGGTCCCCCACCTATTTCTCATCAACATGCTGCCCCTCAGTGACATTATACAAAAATACAACATTAGGTTCCATTTGTATACCAATGACACTCAACTCCATCTCATCACCACCTCTTTGAACCATCCACTGATTCATCACACTGGTTCTCCAACATCCAATATTGGATGATCAAAAATTTCCTCCAACTAAATGTTGGATGAAGCCAGGGCCTTTGACTTTCCACCACAAACTTCATTTCCTGACCATTGTTTCCATCCCTGGTAACTGTGTCAAGCTGAGTAAGACGGTTCAAAACCTTAGTGTTGTGTTTGACCCCAAGATGAATTCGACACATCACCGCTCCATCCTTAGGACCACCTATTCCCTCGTCCAACTCCCTGTCTCAGCTCATCCACCACTGAAACCCTCATCCACAGCTTTGTCACTTGTGGACTTGAATATTCCAACACTCTCCAGGCTAGCCTCCCATCTATAGAAAGCGAGTCCAGGGAATTAACAATGGGAAGTAAGTAGATGGCAGGTGAATTAGACTAGTACTTTGCATCGATCTTCACTATCAACGATATAAGTAACATCCCAGGAAAAGCTGTAAATCAGGGAATGGAAGGGAAGGAGGAGCTCAGGAAAATTTTAGTCACCAGGGAAGTGGTACCTCGAAAACTGTTGAGGCTGCAGACTGACAAGTCCTCGGTTCCTGATGGACTTCATCTTAGAGTCTTAAGAGAAGTGGCTGGTGAGACAGTTGATGCGTTGGTTTAAATTTTCAAAAAGTTCCCTAGATTTGGGGAAGGTTCCAATAGATCGGAAAATAGCAAATATAACTCCTTTATTCAAAAGTGGAGGGAGACAGAAAGCAGGAAAGTGCAGGCCAGTTAGCCTAACATCTGTCATAGGGAAAATGTTAGAATCTATTATTAAAGAAAATATAGCATGGCATTTGGAAAAATTCAGGGTGATCAGGCAGAGTCAGCTAGGTTTTGTGAAAGGGTAATCATTTTTTAACCAATTTATTGGCATCCTTTGAAGAAGTAACATATGCTGTGTATAAAAAGCTGGTGGATGTACTGTATTTAGGTTTCCAGAAGGCATTTGATAAGGTGCCACATCAAAGACTATTGCAAAAACTAAAAGCTTATGATATAGGGAGGTAAAATATTGGCATGGATAGAAGATTGGCTAGCTACCATGAAACAGAGAGTTGGCATTAATGGGTCCTTTTCTGGTTGGCAAGATGTAGTGAGTGGTGTGCCACAGGGATCAGTCCTGGGGCCTCAACATTTTACAATTCATAAAATTGGCTTGGATGAAGGGATCAAAGGTATGGTTGCTAAATTTGCTATGACACAAAGAAAGGTAGGATAGTAAGATGCAAAGGGGGCACAAAGGAATACAGATAGGTTAAGTGAGTGGGCAAAGACCTGGCAAATGGGGTATTCCGTGGGAAATTGTGAAATTGTCCATTTTGGCAGGAAAAATATAAATGAAGCATATTTTCTAAATGGTGAGAGATCGCAGAGTTCTGAGATGCAGAGGGATCTGGGGGTCATAGTGAATGAATCCCTATTATGCAGGTACAGCAAGTGATTAGGAAAACTAATATAATGTTATTATTTATTGTGAGGGGAATTGAATAAAAATGTAGGGAGGTTATACTTCAGTTATAGAGGGTGTTGGTGAGACCACATCTGGAGTATTGTGTACAGTATTGGTCTCCTTATTTAAGGAAGAATGTAAATGCGTTGGAAGCAGTTCAGAGAAGGTTTACTAGACTAATGCCAGGATTGGGTGGGTTGTCTTATGAGAAAAGGTGGGACAGACTAGACTTGTACCTATTGCAGTTTAGAAGAGTAAAAGGTGACTTGATTGAAACATATAAGATCCTGAGGGGTCTTGATAGGGTGGATGTGGAGAGGATGTTTCCTCTTGTGAGAGGATCTAGTACCAGGGGCCATTGTTTAAAAACAGGGGTTGCCCTTTTAGGACAGAGATGAGCAGAATTTTTTTTCTCTCAGAGGGTCATGAGTCTTTGGAACTCTCTTCCTCAAAAGGTGGTGGAAGTAGAGTCTTTGAATATGTTTAAGGCAGAGCTAGATAGATTCTTGTCAAGCAAGGGGGTGAAAGGTTATTGAAGGTAGATGGGAGTGTGGAGATGAGGTTAGTCAGGTCAGCCATGATCTTATTAAATGGCAGAGCAGGCTTGAGGGGCTCCTAATTTGTATGTATGTTCGTATGTTCAGCCCTCCATAAACTTGAGCTCTTCCAAAGCATTGCTGCCATATCCTAACTCAAATCATGTCCCATTTGCCCATCATACCTGTGCTCACTGACCTACATTGGCTCCCCTTCGGTCAATGCTCCATTTTCAAATCACTCCTGCCTTCAAAAACTCACCCGTCCCTGTCAGCACCATCACCAGGACCATCCGAGCCATCTGTGCTCATCCACTTCTGGAAGTTACTGATTTTAATCTTTCCATCACTAGTAGCCGTGCCTTTAGCTACCTTGGTCCTAAGCTTTGGAATTGCCTCCTTAAATCTCCCACTTCGCTGCCTTCTTCTCCTCTTTTAAGGCATTCCTTAAAACCTACCTCTTTGACGAAGCTTTTGGTCATCGGTCGAAAAATCTCTTTCTCTGGCTCAGTGTCAAAAATGTTTTTATTGATAGGGCCTCTGTTCAGCCCCTTTGGTTGCCAAGTCAAGTGCTCAATATAAATGTAAATTGTGGTTGTTGTTTCTTGGTATTTTCCTTTGCTTAAACTCATGGATCTGACAAAAAAAAACCTGTGATCCGGAATATGGCTGGCCTGGTGTGAGTTATAGGCTGGGATGTATCTGAGGTAATTTAGATTTATTTGTGAAATATAAACGTTCCATCACACTGGAACAGAGACCACCAAACTGGGACTGCACTGGCCCTTATATTCAGCACTGGGACTACATTGCCCCCTACATCCAACACTGGTACTGCACTGGCCCCTATATCCAGCACTGGCATTGCATTGGCCCCTATATCCAGCATGGGGACTGCATTGGCCCCTATATCCAGCATGGGGACTGCATTGGCCCCTATAATCCAGCACTGGGACTGCACTGGCCCTTATATCCAGCACTGGCATTGCATTGGCCCCTATACCCAGCACGGGGACTGCATTGGCCCCTATATCCAGCACTGGAACTGCATTGGCCCCTATATCTAGCACTGGGACTGCCCTAGTAGTTCCTAGAAAGATGTGCCGATGTAGAGCATTCCCTCAGTGTTGCACTGGACGATGGGCTCAAATCCCTGAAGTGGTGACTCAGGCCTTCTGACCATTCAACCAGGTTTTCCTGTGGGACTTCCACTGAAGCTGGGGTGCCTGGATGGACCAAGGCAGGAATTCCCGGTGGCAATACTAAGTTAAGAGTTGGCTTCATTTCCTATTTTTTTTTCCTAGTTTTCTGATTTCAGCTGGATTTGGAGCAGCCGAAGGGCTGCGATTGGCCTCAAAAGGGGCTTGGAAGCAAAGTTAAAGCCCATGGAATAAAACAGAAGGGGGAAGGGTGGATAAAAAGTTGGTTGAGTGACAGGAAACAGAGTCGTGGTGGTCGGTTGCGTTCCAGATTGGAGGAAGGTACGTTTTTGGTCCATGCCAGGACCACTGTTTTTCTTGATCTACATTAATGAACTAGAGTTGTGAGGACAGGGCACAATTGCAAAATTTGTGAATGACACAGAAATTGGAAATATTGTGAGGAGTATAGTGCTAAATTTCAAGGGAACATAGGCAGGCTGGTGGAAAGGGCGACACACGGCAGATGAAATTTAACGCAGAGAAGAGTGGAGTGATCCATTTTGGTTTGAAAGAATGGGGAGAGGCAGTATACATTAAAAGGACACAATTCTAAAGTGGGTGCAGAAGCGGAGGGATCTGGGGCTATATGTGCACAGTTCATTGAAGGTGGTAGGGAAGGTTGAGAAAGTGGTTAGTAAAGCATATGGTAGCCGGGGCTTTATAAAAAAGGAGCATTGGGTACGAAAGCATGAAAGCTATGGTAAACCTTTATTGCCTCCTAGTTCAGCCTCAACTGGAGAATTGTGTCCAATTCTGGGCACCGCACTTAAGGAAGGATATGAAGGTTTTAGTGAGGGTGTGGAAAAGATTTATGAGAATGGCGCTAGGGATGAGGAACTTGTTATGTGAATTAATTGGACAAGCTGGGGCTGTTCGCCTTGGAGAAGAGAAGGTAGAGAGGAGTTTTGGCAGAGGTGTTCAACATCTTGAGGGGTCTGGACAAAAGTGGATAGAGAGAAACTGTTCCCATCGACAGATGGGTTGAGAAGCCGAGGCCACTGATTTAAGGCGATAGGCAAAACAAGCAATGGCGACAAGAGGCAAGTTCTTTTTTTAACGTTTTTAGAATGTGGAATTCACTGCCTGAGAGTGTGGTGGAGGCAGATTCGATCATGGCTTTCAAAAAGTTAAGCACCTGAATAAAAAACAAAAACTGCAGGGCTATGGGGGAAAAAGGCTGGAGAGTGGGTATAGCTGATTTGCTGTTGCAGAGAGCCAGCATGGACACAACGGGCCGAATGGTCTCCTTCAGTGCTGTAAGCATTCTACGATGCCGAGTACCTCAATTGACCTTGGTGCTACTTGAATTGGTGGAGGGGGCAGGTGAGAAATGAGTCCACTGGGCCCTCCCAAGTGGTCCACTACTGGAAAGTGTGCTGACTTCAGAGGAGAAAATCGTTACTTGTACCTCAAACTGTCCGTAATCACTTCCCGGGCTCATGGACAAAGACTAGCGTGTGCTGGCAGACGGTGGACCTGACACCTCTGGAACCGATTTGTGCTGACTCTGCTCCAACAGGAAAAGGGTTTCAAGAGGGAAATTGGTTTTGAAAGACTTGCGTGATGAGTGGGTGGATTATGGAGCCTTGTATGAAAGCTGTTAGCTGTTAATATCACCGTCGGGAATGGAAACATTGCTTTCTTATCTTAAACAGTGTTCTTTCTCTAAAAAAAAATAATCTTCATTCTTAAAGCATTAGAGAGGGAATCAGACAGGAGGCGAGTGTTGTGATAATTCTATCAGTGAGTGACATGGTGGCATCCGCTTGTACACAGATTGACACAGATTGCCCGCAGCACAGAAGGAGGGGGTCTCTGATCCGAACAGAATCATTCCCTAATCTTATCAGCATTTGTTTGGCTAATGCCTTTCTGCTCGGGGCCTGAGCAATTGTTTGCTTTTCATGCCGCTTAATAATTTGAGGTGGAAGCAAAAAGGGGGCTGAGGGAACCCAGGCCACTCAGAAGTGGAACTCTGGCCTCTGTCAATAGCAGTTTTTCAAACAGGCAATTGGAACTGCCTTCAATTTCTTCTCCAGCTCATACTCGGTGTGCTGCTGCTGATGAAATCTAATAGTTGCCCAGAGGCTGACATTTTCCTCTCTCTTAGCTTTTTTTCTCATTTGCAATCTCTCCGCCTTTCTGACCTGAAGGTGCAGAGTCCTCGATTTGCTGTGGGTCCTGTGGGCACCAGGAGCTTTCTGGGTGCCCCGGCCTACTGACTGTCGCGCGCCTACCAACATCGCTAGGCCAATCCTCCCGGGCGGCACCATCACCCCCCGAGCACCGCGTCCTGGCCGGCACCCTCGGTGCAGTTCCGAGGGTGTGCTGTCTTTCAGGCGAGATGTTAAACCGGCGTCTGCCCTTTCGAGCAGATGTGGAAGACCCTCTGGCGCTACTCAAAGAGCAAGGGAGTTCCCTCAGTGGGCTGGCGCCAATATATATGCCTGAAGATAGATTGTCATTATTATCAATATCATGCTGCTCTTTGTGGGATCTTGCTGTGTACACATTGGTTACTGCATTCCCTGTCATCGCTACACTTCAAAAGAACTTTGTTGACTGGAAAGTACTTTGGGAGATTGTTATAAGCGCTATATAAAGGCAAATCTTTCTTCTAATTCTCTCACATATATATTCAGTTGGTCCCACTCATTCCGCTGAGACTGAAGCCTGGAGGGCTCAAGTCCCACTCCAGGACTTCAGTGCATATGCGTCTGAGCTAGAGGAAAGACTGAATAGGCTGGGGTTGTTTTCCTTGGAGCAGCCAAGGTTGAGAGGGGACCTGATATGAGGTGTATAAGATTATGAGAGGCAAAGGTGGGGCACTTTTTCCATTAGTAGCGGGATCAATAACCAGGGGGCATAGATTCAAGGTAAGAGGTATAAGGCTAAGGCGGGAGATGAGGAGAATCTTTTTCACCCAGAGGGTGGTGGGAGTCTGGAACTCACTGTCTGAGAGGGAGGTTGAGTCAGAAACTCTCGTAGCATTTAAGAAGTATTTACTTGTATGGCCATAGCCTCCAGGGTTATGGGCCAAGCACTGGAAAATGGGATTAGTGTAGTCAGATTTTCATTAGCCGGCATGGACACAATGGGCTGAATGGCCTCCTTCTGTGCTGTAAATGCCTGTGAATCTATAATCCAGGCTGACATGTCCAGTACAATACTGTGGGAGTGCTGCACTGTCAGAGGCGCCTGTCCTGCAGACGGGAAATTAAACCAGGGCTCTGTTTTTCCTCTCAGATGATCGCATATTTGAAAAAGAGCAGGGCAGTTCTGATCACTGTCCCTATTTGACCTTTTAAAAATAGATTGGGTTAGTCATTTAGAGCTCATTGCTGTTTTGAAGTCTTGCTGTGCACAAATTGGATGCAACGTTTTCCTACATGATAACAGCGACTACACACCAAAACTCAATGGCAGTAAAGCACTTTGGGACATCAAGGTAGGCACTATACAAATGCAAGGTCTTCCATTAATTCATTCTATAACTCGTTAGGTGTGAATGATTCCTCTGATCGGATTCTCTCTTCAAACCCTAATTTTTAATCTATACCCTCGCTCAGATTTAAGCTGCACACTGCAATGCTACAAAAACACCAGCTTGTATTTATATATCGCCTTCAATGGAAAAAAAAGCACATCTCAAGTCGGTTCACAGGTATAATCACTGAGTGAGCAATTTGCCTGGATCTTTTGAGTTTAAAAAACTTCACTTAAATCATGCGTACTTAAGATCGAGATAGGTAGGTTCTTGATTGGTAAGGGGATCAAAGGTTACGGAGAGAAGGCGGGAGAATGGGGTTGAGAAACTTATCAGCCATGATCGAATAGCGGAGCAGACTCAATGGGCCGAACGGCCTAATTTCTGCTCTTATGTCTTATGGTCTTATCTCAAAATCCCCTCTTTAGCAAACCCAAACCCACACTGTTACCACCTAGAAGGGCAAGGGCACCAGATAGATGGGAACACCACCAGCTGCAAGTTCCCCTCCAAGCCGCACACCATCCTGATTTGGAAATGTATCGCTGTTCCCTTCACTGTCGCTGGGTCTGAATCCTGGAACTCCCTCCCTAACAGCACTGTGGGTGTATCTACACCACAGGGACTGCAGTGGTTCAGGAAGGCAGCTCACCACCTCCTCCTCCTCAAGAACAATTAGGAATGGGCAATAAAAATGCTGGCCTGACCAGCCAGGCCCATGCCCTGTGAAAGGATAAAGATAAGGGCAAAAGCCCAGGTCACTGAGTTTCTTTCTAGGAGTTCCAATGTTTGGTTGGAAGGATAATGAATGATTCAGCAATAAACTTCCAAATCTTCAATGTACCTTCAATTCAAAGAATGATCAGGTTTCTCCTTTCTGCTTATCCCAAACCCTGTTATTATCTATGTATCTATCTTTTTATCCATGTATACAAGTCTTTCACTGTCAATCTATCTCTTTGTCCATCATTGGTCTGCCTGCCTATCCTTACATCTGTCCATCTCTGCCTATCTATTGCTGTGGTCTCTAAGAGATCACAATCCTACTCCAGAGATTTGATAAACAGGGCAGGCGCTTTTGTGCAGTACTGAGGGAGTGCTGCATCGCCAAAGCTGCCGTCATTTGGATGAGATGTTAAGCATGCTCTGAATTGGATCCTATTTTGAAGGAGAACAGGAGAGTTCTCCCCAGAGTCTAATCAACATTGATCCCTCAACCACCATCCCTGAAACAGATTATTGAGTCACTTATTTCATTGGTGTGTGCAGATTGGTTGCCCTTCAGAAGTAATTCAAACATTTTAGGACATCCTCAGGCCACAAAAGGTGCTCTATAAATGCAAGTCTCTCTTTCTGTTAATTGGGATCTAAAAGAGCCAAATAGCATTCTATTTCAGAAAGCCAGCTGGTGAAAGGTAGAACTGGAGCCAATCTTTATACACTTAGACAAATTTATTTCAAGAGTTCCACATTTCAAGCATTTGCCTCCTAACCCCACAGCCACTGTTTTAGTCCGTCTCTATTTATAGGGGCTCAAGTAACTTCCCAGTTAACACCCACAACCTGATTAAAAATTAACATGGGTACAGCTTATCCCTTCTGCAGTCTGAAAATCCAGTGACAAACAGGTAAACACTGAATATAGATTTTTAAGACCAGAGTGGCAACACGAGACAACGCCATCTTTTTTGACAATGGAAACATCTTAAACCGGGACATTGCTGAACATTCAGTTCCTCTCCATCACTTTCATCATTCCCCCGCCATTTGCTGTTGAGAGTTTGAGGATTGGAGGCACAGACTTAAGTGAAATTCAAAGCGCAGCAAAGGAAAGGACCACAAACAATAGGAAAGCATCCCGATCCAACTCGGAGCTGATCGCTGTCTTGCAAACAGCTCCCTGCTGTCTCGATGCCTAGCACAGACTCTAATGAACAGTAGATGCTGCATCGCCGTGTGGCAGAATGTTGAAGTGTTCCCAGACTCGGAGATGATTTCCAGGCAGATGACATTTTCAGTGAAGCAGTCGTATCTTCACATGCTGCTTAAGCCTATTTTCACCAACTCTACCAACAGATCAAGTGCAAAGACCTGTTACATTGCAGAAATCCACTGTTCAGTTTTTCCTGCTACTTTAGTAGGCTCAGAGGTTACTTCCAATTTTTGTGCACTGCTTCACCTTTCTCCCCGTGGAGCCTAGGTAGGTTTTAAATCCCATAGCCCTATTTCAGAGAAGGACAGAGGAGTTTTATCCAGCGTCCCGGCCAATATTGATCCCTCAAACAATATCACTAAAACAGATTACCTGGTCATTTACCTCATTACTGTTTGTGGGATCTTGCTGTGCACAAACTGGCTGCCACGTTTTCCTACATTATAACAGTGACTAAACTTCGAAATTCAGTGGCCGTAAAGTGCTTCAAGGTGACCCGAGGCCCTACAAGGTGCTATGTAGAGTCAGAGAGTCGTTATGGGCATAGAAGGAGGTCATTTGACCCACTGAGCCCGTGCCAGACTCACTGTAGCACAATCCAGTCAGTCCCATTTCCCCCCCCCCCCCCAACCCCTTGCTCTGTCCCTAAAGCCCTGCAGGTTTATTTCCTTCTGGTGCCCATCCAACCTCCTTTCGAAATCATTCGTCGCCTCCGCTTCCATCTTCCTCATGGATAGCGAGCTCCAGAAATGTAGGGTGGGATTTTCCAGCCCCACCTGCTGCCAGGATTGTCTGTTCCCATCGAAAGCCAACAAACTTTTGGCTGGGCTGCCGAATCTCCCACAGCCAGTCCTGCCCACGACTGGGCTGGAAAATCCCGGCCTTAGTTCCCGGTTTTGCTCTACCCCACAAGTCGTAACATTCTCTCTGTGTCCGCTCTATCAACACGTCGTCATTTTAAAGACTTCCATCAGGTCACCTCCCAACCTTCACTTTCCAAGAGAAAGAGACCCAAGCTGTCTATTCTTCCCTGAGGGAAATAATCTCATCGATTCCAGTATCATTCTTGTAAATCTCAATTGCACCCTTCCTACTTATAATAACGGCAGCCAGAATTATACACAGTACTAGAAGCGGGTTCTAACCGAGGTGCATATCACACACCCACTTGGGAGGTCTTGCTGTGAGCAAATTGGCTCCTACTTCTCCTGCATTACAGCAGCGACTGCACTTCAAAAAGTATTTTATTGGCCAGAAGGCATTTCGGGATGTCCTATAGTTGCGAAAGGCACAATAAAAACACAAAGGTAAAAGCAAAAAAAACTGCGGATGCTGAAAATCCAAAACAAAAACAAAAGTGCCTCGAGAAACTCAGCAGGTCTGACAGTATCTGCGGAGAGGAACACAGTTAACGTTTCGAGTCCAAATGACTCTTCAACAGAACATAAAAATGCAAATGTTTCCTTCTTACATCTCAGTAATAAACAGTGCATTTAATGAAGGTCCTCAGGAGAAACATTCGAACCAAATATGAGTTTGGAGCCAGCCCAGATCGCTCATCCCAGGGTAAGAATTTAAGGTGTCTGTCTGAGGTGCTTAAAAGGTGTTAAAACAGCCCCGGCAGGTTTACTGAAGTGAAATTCAATATATTCTATCCTGGTCAGATCACAGTGACTCAAAGCTTCATTCCAATTATGAAGTGTGCGAGAATGAAAATACAATGTACCCTCGGAACATATTTAAACATCATGTTTGTTATATATAGAAGGCAGACTGCCTGTCCGTGACATATGGATTTAATTTCCACTCATGAGCTGACTATAACTCACTGCTGACACGTTCTCTCAGCCTCTCTCATGGAAATGAAACAGTGTAATGCCGAATGCTCTGGCTGCTAGTCTGCGCACAACATCTGAATCCATCAGCGACTTAGCACAGTGTGTCAGATTAAAGGCCCATTCTGGTTCGTATTAAAGCTCAGGTCACACTTGGCTGGACTGGACTGATCTGGGAGCGGTAGCACCTTCCAGCACTGTGTGTGTTGGGCTGTGCTGGCTTTGAGCCAGTTACCTGTTTACAGTCCACACTCACCTGGCTACAGTCCATCTTCACGTGCTTGTAGTCCATTTGCACCTGGATGTTGCCCTGATCTTGACACTTAATCTCCTGGTCACAGCCTGTTCTCAGCTGGCCAGTGTTTGTACTCACCTAGCAACAGCTCGATTTTAAAATCTCACACCAGCCTCTTAAAATCCCTGAAAAGCTTTGTCCTTCCTGATTTCTGTAATCTCCCCCCAGGCCCTGCAACTCTCTGGTGAACATTACCTTCCTTCGACTCTGGACTCCTGCTCAGCCCTCAATTTCCTCACTCCACCATTGACAGTCTTGAAGCTTCAGTTGCCTCAGCCCTAAGTTCTGGAAGTTTCTCCCTGAAGACCTCTCTCTCCTCATTTAAGGCGCTCTTCGAAACCATTCTCTTCGGCCAAGCTGTTAGCCCATCCACTCCTCCTCCTCCTAATACCTCCTTCTTTTGCTTGGTGTTCATTTTTGTCTGGTAATGGGCCTACAAAGCAATTGTGAACTAAAAGC
This sequence comes from Carcharodon carcharias, assembly GCF_017639515.1. Lineage (NCBI taxonomy): Eukaryota > Metazoa > Chordata > Chondrichthyes > Lamniformes > Lamnidae > Carcharodon > Carcharodon carcharias. The sequence goes on from NC_054496.1 coordinate 23,327,836, forward strand.
CCATCCTGAGGTTATCAAGGTCACCAACAATTGAATTGCCATGTGGACATTTCCTAAAGGTTTCAGAGTTCAAGAGATTGCGATCCAATCATGGAGGGATGATATAATCAGAGTGCAGAGGCCATTCAGCCCATCTATTCTGTTCCAGGTCTCTGCAAGAGCTATTTAGTTAGTCCCACCACCCCCCCATCCCATTCTTTCCCCATGGCCCTGCAAAATATTTTGGTATTCCTCCGATTCCCTGTTGAAAGCTACAATGGAATTTGCATCCACCGCACTCTCAGATAGCTCGTGCATTCCAAATCCTAACCATCCGCTGTGGAAAAAGAAACCTTTTTGTCATGTCGCCACTGTTTCTTTTGCCAATCAACTTACATCAGTGTCCTCTGCTTCTCAACCTTCAGTCCCAATCTATCAACCTGTCAATCTCTTCAATCTACCCACATAACTGAAGTCTCCCATCACTGGAACCATTCTCGTAAACCTTTTCTGCATCCCCTCTAAAGCCTTCACATCCTCGCTAAGGTCCAGTGTCCAGAATTGGACAAAGTAGCAAAATTGTTACTATGCAGAAGGAGGCCATTCGGCCCATCATGTCTGCACCAGCTTTCTGGGCAATTCACTTAGTGCCATTCTCCTGCTTTCGCCCCCTAACCTTGCACATTCTTCCTCTTCAAACAACTATCTAAGGCTGAATCAGCGAAGTATAAAGGCTCACCATAACTTCCTTGCTTTTGTACACTAAAAAGCCAGGAGCTAAGCTGGAGATGAACAAACTGAAGTAAACCCTGGTATGTGCCCAGAACTCAGACCTTGCTGTGTGATTTGTGTGTTTGCGAGATGCTATTAAATGATATCTCTGATAAGAGTTGAAAACTATAGACCAAAGCTTAAGCCATGGATTGGAAGCTAATGCAGGGAAGCAGGAGTGTATTGAGTATCAGAAACTGAAATCCTGTCATTAGCAAACACAATTGCCTTCGCTTGCAATCCCATTATATCTGATGTCACTCCATTTATGGTTTTAGTTCAGCTAATTGTGCACAGCATTTGAACAGATTGTGGTTTTATTTTGCCTCATGTTTTATTTCCTTTCCTCAACAATGTCAAATATATAACCACAAAGTCTACAGATTCTGACTACAGCTCAACTCCTGGCCTCCACCTGTAGTGCATTGAAAGTTGCAATGTGCATTCTGGCCACTTGAGGCTGCCATACACACATTTACCAGCAGGGGGATTCTGCTATGAAGAGGGAAGAAAGGATCCATGCATTTCTAATGCTATATGTCTCTGGCTGAATATATAACAGTTTCTATCACAAGGATTTCATGCCATCCAACCCAGGAATCAACTTGATTCCTGCTGCAGAGGTCGCTGGACTCCCTGTTTTATGGGTTTCTGTTTTCCGCCACACCTCTGCCTCTGACACAGCTGACACTCACACTCCATTATGGAACAACTGGGGGAGGGCATCGATAACTTGGTGAGAGTATAAACTTTGTAGGGAATCCAAGCGCTAATAAATCCAGTGAGGAAGTCAGAAGAAGCATCTTTACTCAAAGAGCGCCGAGCACATGGAACTTGCTATCACATGGATTGGTTGAGGTGAATAGCGCAGGTCTATTTCAGGGAAAGTGACTTAGTTGCATGAAGGAGGTAGCAATAGAAGGTGGGGTGATGTAGAGTGGGAGGAAGCTTGTGTGGAGCACTAACATTAGTAGAGAGCCGATGGGCTGGATGGCCTGAATTGGTGATGTAAATACTATGTTTGTTTGTCCATTTTCACTGTAGCCTCAGTGGGGCAGTTGGCATCTTGCTTCTTCTCTGGTGTTCTTCAAGCCTCCCTCAGTCCATATCTCAATGTTATCCAACCAACCAATTTTTCTTCCTCCTCTTCTGTTTTTACCCTCAATTTCCCCTTCAATTGTTGCTTGGACAAAGCTGTTGGGTATTTGTTTCCGATGCCTGTAATCTAATTACACTTAGCAAATCCTTTTGATTCCTGAACTTCTGTTCTTGATCCAACCCACTCATTTGTCTTTCTGTTCAACCAGCAGATTCTGAGCATCCTCCGTCATTCCCACATTTCAGAAGCTGTTGTCCTCCTCCCACCCTCTTTCTTTAGGGTACAACACTTACATCCGTATAATGCAACACTTCACACTAGTGACTGTACAAGACTTTTTTTTTTAAATGCTGATACCTTTAGACTGCCAGACGCTACTCAAGTCACTGGTCACCCCTTTTGCCGTAGCTAATCTAACCTGGATTTTATCAAGCCAATAAATACGATGTCATTTTTATGTAAAAAAACAAGAAAATCAAAGGGCAAGACCCATTAGATCCGAGTGAGAAGGGCAAGGATGATATAATTCATGAAGTAATTGTGACGGCTTTGGGTATTAAACTCCCAAGGGTTTTAAGGGGAACAAGAGCAGTCAAAGTTGACGGGCAGGTAAAGACGACCTGGCCTGTCAGGTCTGTCCCACCCTCAAGATGGCCGCCACATCACAGCTAAGTCCAACCTGCCTTCTTTCCTCCTCCTTCACCCACTAACCCACCCCCACCCTTCTCCACCTCCCCCGGGTGAAGCAAACAACCAGAGGAAAACCCAAGGGCGCTGTAGAGAGAGAAGACTTGTGCTTCTATAGCGCCTTCATGACCACAAGGTGCCTCAAAGCATTTTACACTTTAAAAGTACTTCTTGACTATAGTCACTGCTGTAATGTAGCAAGCAACCTCTGCATAGCAAGATCATAGCGATGTTATAATGACCAGATCATCAGTTTTTGAGATGTTGGTTGAGGGATAAATATTGGCATGGAGAACTCCCCTGCTCTTACATTTTCCAACCTCTCTCCCAATGGAACCCTGCATCTGAAGGGGGAAATCGGTGCTCCAGTATCTTAGGCCCATCTCAGACACACACACACACACACACACACATTCCCACTGAGGGCAGCCTCCCGCTGAAAAACACTGCTTTCATTGATAACAAAAATGGTTGCTCTCCTCTCACCGCTGGGAGATTGCAGCTGAGGAGCAGACTAGTAAGGGAATGATACAGGGAGCGAAATTCCTTCGCTGCCTCATGCCTTCCTATCTCTGTAACTTCTTCCAAAAGCTCAGCGTTCCTCCAACTCTGGCCTCTTACACGCATGCTCCACCGTTTACTGCTGTGCCTTCAGCTGCCTAGGCCCAACAACTCCAGAATTCCCTCCTTAAACTTCACCTGTCTCTTCTCCTTCAAGGCATTCCTTAAAACCTATCTCTCTGATGAAACATTTAGACACCTGTTCTAACATCCCCTTCTTTGGCTAAGCGTCACCTATTCGTTTGTTAACAGTCCTGTGATGTGCCTTTGGGCGTTTCACTACCTTGAAGGTTCTGTGGAAGTGCCAGTTGCTGTTGTTATTGAGGGTGATACCACAGGGCCTCACAAGGCAGACTGGAGGGACCAGGTTTTAACTGGTCCGAGCTGGAGGCTGCATCCTGCTCACCGAGGCTCACTCAACTTGCCTTGGCCAGTGTTTCGCTCTTGGCCTCAATGGCTGGCCTACAGCAGCTGTAGACCCACCATTCTGCCGGGTGTGTAACCAGACACATGCGCCCCTGTCGTGCGCGTGCAAGGGTCTTGGATTAGCTGAGCCCTCCCTCGGAGAGCTGCTCCCTGGCAATCTTAATCACCCAGGCTGGCACAAGAAAGAAAGGGTTTGCATTTATATGGTGCCTTTTGTGACCTTGGGATGTGCCAGACTGCTTTGCAGTCACTCACGGCAAACAAACATCAATGAGATAACATCCAAATAATCTGTTTATCCCAGTGAAATTGGTTGAGGGGTAAATTTTGGCCAAGACCAGCAAGAACTCTGGGGAGAGGGTGGTGTAGTGATAATTTCATTGCATTAATAATCCAGAGGCCGAGGCTAATGCTTTGGGGACATGGGCTCAAATCCCATGAGGGCAGCTGGTGGAATTGAAACTGAGTCTCAGTAATGACCATGAAACCATTGTTGATTGTTGTTAAAAACCTGTCTGATTCACTAAGGTACCTTTAGGGAAGGAAATCTGCTGTCCTTACCCGGTCTGGCCTGTGTGTGACTCCAGACCCACAGCAATGTGGTTGACTCTTAACTGCCCTCTGAAATGGCCTAACAAGTCTCTCAGTTCAAGGACAATTAGGTATGGGCAACAAATATTGGCCTTCACAATGACACCCATGTCCCATGAAAGAATAATTAAAAAAAAAACTCCTCAGTTCTTCTTTGATCCTAACCTGGGATTTTCTACATCCACCTCAGAGGACAGATGGGGCCTTGGGTTTGAAGTTCCATCTGACAGTACGGCCCTCCCTCAGTGCTGCCCTGGGCGTGTAAACCTGGATTGTGAGCCTATATCTCCGGAGCGGGGCTGAACCCTTGTCTTTGTGACTCAGAGATGAGAGTGTTACTGACTAAACCAAGGCTGATGCTGATACAATTGCCACCCAGCATTGGTGGTGGTGGCGTGTTACAGCTCATTCGGGAAGTCCGGGTTGCTGTGGTAACATGCACTTTTTACATGCGCGTTGTGGTCTGGAGCTTTGACTGGCGATGCCCAGGGTTCCAACATCCTTTCTATCATGTGGCTGGCCAGGAATCTCTCCCCCTCCTCCATCACCACCATTAGTTACCATGCCATGAGTCCATGACGATGATGGACTTCCATCGGATTGGTCTCTGAATATCTCGGCAAGTACGACAGCAGTTTGTCATTGCCTTCGGCAGCATGGCTGACCAGGAAATTCTCCGACTCTTACCGCCTGATTATCAACCAGGCTTGGCCGTGTTATGAACACACCATTCCGGGGTCACCAAATCCTGGGGTGGGGCTCGAACCCCGAGCTTCTGACTCAGAGGCAGGGACGCTACTCATTGGCGCCCACCAGACCTCCTGTTGAGTGACCATGATCCAAACTGTGCCCTTCCCTCCACTCCAGGTGACTGGAGGAGAGCTACCAGCTCGACTACAAAATGGTGTTATAGTTAAGCTTCCTCCTTTGTGCGTAACCATTACTGCCTTGAAAGGCCGGCCCTCAGGGAGAGGAGATGAATATTTAAGCACCGATCTGTATTATTCATTTCAGAACAATTTTAGTCACAGGGCAGAAATATAACGCTTCAGAATCTGCCAAATTCTCTTGTGAGGTTACTAGTACCAGCAAAAAAAAATAATTCCCCTTTCCCAGGAGGTTTAGAATTTAAATCAACCTGCGTTTCTCACCCTCTCACCCTGCTGGCTTTTCCTACATCATATTTCTGGATTTTGTTATAAGGGCATTGTCATTACCTAATGACTCAGTTTTACCATTTGTGAGTCGCTGACTCATTCTGATTCAGTGTGGCTCTGAGCTTCAGCTAGGCTCAGTGCATCTCCAGGCCTCGGAGGTAAAAATCATCCAAGGCCTCTGGTTTGATCTTCAATCCAGCGGGGTCCACGGTAGGCGTGGGAGCTGGGTCAAGCTCAGCCGTGACCCAACGCCCCAGGGCCCAAAATATTCAGTGCCACCTCGATCGGGGCAGGTACCAAAATTGGGTAAAAGATCATAGGTGATTAGCGTATAAATCAGGTGCGACCATGGTCACAGGTTGGAAGAAATCAGAGTTCTTTCTATTATGGGCATTTTGTGCAGCATTGGTCACAAATTTTCCAGTCTCAGTAGGTACCATGCCAACCAGAAGGTTGTGCATCCAAGGCCTTATTCTAGAGACTCAAATACATAACCCGGACCAACACTCCAATGCTGTAGTGAGCAAGTGCTGGACTGTGTTTTTAATGAGACACTAAAGGGCCTTGTCTTCCCTCTCCAGTAGATGTACCTCAAAATGGACTACTTTTGTCCAAAACACACTTTTATGGCTTCTAAATCTCGGATGGTACACACCGAGGGTGACCAACCAACTCCTCTCACCTTTCACACATAGACCCGATTTTAATGCTGAGGTGAGTGGAGGCCAGGCCCAGGGTGGGGGAGGGGGAGGGAGGGACACGAAAGTTTAACTTCTGGGTCTTTCGATGCTGGAGGTAAGTCTACCACCCGAACCCGGTGGGAATCGGTGTCCGGATGGAGGGAGGGTGTAGGATTTTGGGCGGTGGGAAGTCACAGCTGGAGACTCCGCCTCTAAGGTAAACGGCGGGCGGGGAATTTGGGGACAGTGTGTTTGGGAGAAGAGGCAAGGGAGGTGGGGGGCGGTGGGGAAGACTGGGAGAGGAAAAGCTCAAGGCTTCCAGGGGGTGAGGGAGCTACTCCTGGTCCATGAGGAAGCCTTAGCACGTGCAAAGGGCTAGATTTTCAAAACGGAGCAGGAATGTGACACCCGGATCAATCAGCGCCATGCCTGAACTCCATAGAGGTGGGGACTTCCTGCCTGGTGCCGGTGGCAAAGGCAGACGGGGAAACATTTTGGGGTCTGCCAGTGTCACTGTTGCTACCTCGCCTAGGAGAGCAGGCAGCTCATGCAAGGTTCAGGAGGATAAAGTTGGCGCAAAGTAACCAAAGATGCCAAATCAAGATCCAGGACTCTGTAGTAGCCATTGGTTCAATTGTTCTGTGGCTGATTGTGTGTGTCTGGCAACCGATCGATGCTCACTGAGCTTGATTGGTTAAGCCTGGGCGTGGATCCCGAGCAAACTGACACCACAGAAGCCGAGCTGTAAGGATGAGTGCAAATATTTTATGATTGCAGAGACATTTTAAAAGTCTTGTAAATATACTTGTTGCACACTTAGAAACTGGTGTCATCTCTGCATTTCTCCGAGATTTATAAAACATTCAACAGGCTCGACCCAGTGCTATTTGAGCCCTCAAATTTTGGAAAAGACAACGCAAAGGGAAAGGGACTCCCTTTCGCCCTGCAGTGACTTCGACAGACGCGCACAAGAGTGTTTGGATTCATCTGGGGAAAAGATTGAGAATTCTAGTTTGAACCAGACAAGCCCCCTTAACAAGCTCCTTAAGAAGCTTATGGGATGGTTAATTGGTAACGAATGGGTTTCCCTCCACACACACACACACACACACACACACACACACCCACCCACCCACCCCTGCCGCACCCCCAACCCTTCCCTCTGTGGGCCCTGGGACAGCAGGACCCAGTGCCACCCTCCAACAATGCATTTTTTGGATCGGATCCTGCCCACTCCTGCATTCCTCATCGGCAATTGAAAATTCCAACCCAAAATCTCTCACCCTACCTCCACCCAGACTGCTTCAGATTGCAAACCTATTCCTGGCATTGGTCCAAAGTGAGCCACTGGAAGTCCAAACCACTGGCATCAAAGAAGACCCGAGCTTTGTAAGTTTATGAGAACCTCATAAATCTTGGGAGGCAGCAGTTCGAGTGGTGCATACCCCATCTGTTTGACCAGTCATCCTCCAACACCGAGGATTGAAGTCGGGACTATCTCAGCTTGCTACAACAACAGTGACTTGCATTTATATAGCACCTTTTTATATAGTTAAAAACGTCCCATGGCCCTTCACAGGAGCATCAGATAAAGCTTGACACCGCACTGCTATGAGGAAATATTAGAACAGGCTTTATCAAAGGAGGTAGGTTTTAAGGGGTCTCTTGAGGAATAAGAGAGAGGAGTGGAGGGGTTTCGGGAAGGAACTCCACAGAGTTGAGCCTTGGCAGCTGAAGGCACAGCCACCAATAGTAAGCAAAGGAAGTGCAGGACACACAAGAGGCCAGAGCTAGAGGAGCGCAGAGATCTTGGAGGGTTACGGGACTCAAGGTAGGGACGAACAATTGAACACGAGGATGAGAATGGAAAAAATATCAAGGTATCAGCAGACCGGGAGCCAGCGTAGGTAGGTGAGCAGAGGGGGTGATGGGTGAACAAGTGAGTGAGTGAGTTTGGATACAGGGAGTTGTTACACAGTTTTTGTGTGTGTTTTTTGTGCTTGGTGCCCCAATAAGGGACCAGGCAATCCAAACATCTTGAAGATTTCCATTCTAAAAATATGCTTTTGATTAAAGCATTCATTTTTGGAGGTATCTCTAAACCTGCCTTGATCAAATTGGATTTCTTTTAATCCTCCAAATAGCGTGGATCAAATAAGAAAGAGAGAGAGAAAGTGAAAGGACCACTGTTAGAATGTTGCATTTAACACCAGTAAATTGTCCGTGTTACTGTATGTGGAACGAAGCCTTTGGGTAATTGCTCTTGGTGCCGCCTACTGTCCAAAGGCTGCCATTGCAACATTACAGGCAACTGTTTACATACAGGATCTCCGTTCCTTACACAAAAGCGGAATACAGTAGATGCAGGAAATCTGAAATATAAGCAGAAAGGGCTGGATGTACCCTGTAGGTCAGGCTGCACCTGTGAGAGAGAAAAACAGTGAACATTTCAGTTCTGATAAAAGGCCATCTTTCTCTCCGCAGATGCTGCCTGGCATGCGGAGTCTTTCCAGAATTTTCTGTTTTCTTCTCCAATTTTTTAACGCTTTACAAGGACGGTTTCGATGTTAAGTTTTAAACTAAAGGTGTGACCAAAAATTGTGACAACAGGGAGTTGGACAGGAATCTTGGGGGAAGATGGTGGCTTAATAATAATGCCGCTGGACCAGTAATCCAGAGGTTCAGGCTAATGTTCTGGGGACATGGGTTCAAATCCCACCACAGCAGCCGGTGGAATTTAAATTCAATTAATAATTGAATTAAATTAACAATTAATAATACTACAAACATACATACAAATTAGGAGGAGTAGGGCACTCAGCTCCTTGTGTCTGCTCCACCATTCAATAAGATCATGGCTGATCTGAATGTAACCTCAACCCCACATTCCTGTCTACCCCTGACAACCTTTCACCGCCCCCGCCCCTTGTTAATCAGGAGTCTATCTAGCTCTGCCTTAAAGATACTCAAAGACTCTGCTTCCACTGCCTTTTGAGGCACAGAGTTCCAAAATCTCGCAACTCTCTTGAGGAAAAAAATTCTCCTCATCTCTGTCTTAAATGAGCGGCCCCTTTATTTTTAAACAATGACCCTTAGTTCTAGATTCTCCCACAAGAGGAAACTTCCTCTCCACGTCCTGTCAAGATCCCTCAGGATCTTAGTGGTTTCAATTAAGTCGCCTATTGCTCTTCTAAATTCCAGTGGATACAAGCTTAACCTGTCCAGCCTTTCCTCATAAGACATCGCCCTTGGGTGGGCAGGCACCTGTGCAGACCTCTCCCCCTACCCTAGCTGCTCACAGTGATGCTCCGGGTGCAGATCCAGCATCTATACTCTATAAAGCATGTGGAGTGCCAGTACCTGAGCTGGAGGCTGCAAGTGTGAGCTCGAGTGACAGTGCTTCATCATCATCAGTCTCTTCCTTCTCTTCCACTCCCCACTCCTGCACCACTGCCCAGCCAGATGGTCTATGTGAAAGGCAAAATTCCCAAAGGTAATGTTGTGGTGACAGGAACATTAGAAAGCTAGTCTCAGCAATGGTGACCATGAAACGGTCATCGATTATTGTAAAAAAATTCCTTCTGGTTCACTTATGTCCTTTAGGACAGGAAATTTGCTGTCCTTACCTGGTCTCATCGGTGCGAGTTGCCAAGTTCAAAATTTCAATGAATTGGCCAAAGAGTTGGGCTGCTTGTTACAACCAGTTTTGACCAAGATTTCCAAATACACGGTGAAGGAATCCTTCACATTTGCAAAAGCCATACAGGATTTGTACTTCAATAACTATACTGTGTCCATGTGCTCATGTGACATTGCTAGCCTATTCACCAATGTTCCACTTAAGGAAGCCATAGATATTTGCACTGCAGCACTTTATCATGGTGATCTAGATCTTCCACCACTGCATGAATCAGTATTCACTGAAGTTATGAACTCAGCAACTCACGCAGTTGAGTTCAGTTTTAACGACACCATGTTTGCCCAAATAGATGGTGTTGCCATGGGATCCCCTCTGGGCCCAGCTCCCGCAAAACATCTTTGTTTGGTTCCATGAGAAACACATCTTCGATGGAATGACGCCTAACCTTTTACCACTTACATATCTCAGATATGTTGATGATATGTTCGCTATATTTAAATCTAACTACATGTAATAATTTCCTTACATGTCTTAATGGGCTCCCTCCTGTGCTCAAGTTCACCTTTGAAATAGAGAAGTCAAATGAACTCCCCTTCCTTTACATACTAGTTGAGAAATCCACCAGGGAGCTCCCTACCACAGTCGACCACCAGCCTGCCATCCCTGGTCAATATACGCATTGGGATTCTTACAGTTCCACACTTTAAAAGTTTAATCTTATTGGCAACCTTGTAACTAGGGCCTGAGCCATTTGCTCACTATGCAAGCTTGATGCTGAAATAGGGAGTATCAAAGGCATCCTGCAGGATAATGGCTACCCTGATCATATCATTTTGCTCTGTAAATCATGCAAACTCATGAACAAGCCTAAGGCCATCACTTTCAGCCCTGAAAAGTGCCCAGTCTACCTCAGATTACCCTGGAAGTGCAAGGTATCTCAAAAATTTGAGCAACAGGTGTTTCACGCTGCCACTATGCAGTAGCAACACGAGTGCTATTGGCCACTAACAGGGTGCTGCCATCCAGCCAAAAAGACATTCTGCCAATCACACAAATGAGTAATGTGGGATATGAATTTCAGTGCCAGTGTGATGCTAGGTATGTAGGCTGTACATCCCAAAAACCGGCAGATCATATCAAACAGCATGTCCCAACCGCTGTTCACAATGGCTAAGGTACAAACAGTCTCCAACCAGCCTGTGCTTGCAAAACTTAAAACACAGTGTCCAACATTAGACGTGATTCCACGATTGGACAATATTTGCTGAATAATCCTCAATGTGCTAAGAATTATGCTGACAACCAATTTAAGATTGTCAGTAGGGCTCGCAGTGTGGTGCATTTGTGTGTACTGGAAGCTACATATATTAATACACGGGGCCCTGTTCTTTGCAGACAGAAAGAACATGTACACACATTGTGCCTGTTTCAGCTGAACAAAATAAGTGACAGCCGTTCGCAGACTCATTCCTCGGGGCAATGCCTTGACCAATTCGGGTCAAGCTGCCTGGTTTAAATTTCAAACAATGCTTGGCAGTTAACTGTCAGTCACCATCACTGGTGCACAGCACCATGGCAATGCCTCTACCAGAGTCTATTTGCCAATTGATCAGCACTCTCTTCACATACAGTATAAATTGTTGTTTTCCCCCTTATATTGGTATTCTTGCGAAGTGTCCCGATGGGTGCAAAATGAAAAGCTTCGACATATCTCTTTTTTCAGCAATGCTCAAGTTTTGTGCCACCAAATAACTATTTGTAAATCTAAACATTGGTAATTTAGCAAAATGGTTATTGAATTACTTTATTCTGCTACTTGAACTAGTTAAGCTTAACAATGACTGTAAGAATTTGCGTCATTAGAAGTAATAGTATTATCCTTTTTTTTACAGCACACATTTACTAGAATGATTCCTGGACTCCCATGAGTTAAACGAGCTTACACCAACCCAGGTTGTATTTCCTGGAATTTCAGCAGTTAAGGCATGTTTTCAAGAGATTAAGGGAAACCGATAGGATAGATGGAGAGAAACTATTTCCATGAGTTGGAAAGTAGGGGGCAGACTCTGAAAATTACAGCCAAGCCTTTCAGGAATGTAATTAGGAAACACTTTCACAAACAAAGGGTGGTAGACAATCGGAGCCCTCTCCTGCAAACGGAGTTGATGCTAGATCAATTATTAATTTTAAATCTGAAATTGATGGATTTTTTTGTTATACAAAGATATTAAGGGGTATGGGGCAGAGGTGGAGTATGGCAGCAGGATTGCAGATCAACTGTGATCTCGTTAAATATCAGAACATGCTCGAGGGGTTAAATAGTCCACCACTGTTCCTATGTTCCATTGTGCTTATGAATTCATCCAGGTACCTGTGATAGAGGGAGCCGGGCTCACCTCTGAGAGAAATCTGAAACAGCTCCCAAAATAAGGGGCACAGGGCCCTCAAAACTACATCATTGTCTGTCAAGCACTTATGGGGATCATTAAGTCACAAAGGGTGCTATCTCATTGAAAGCATTTCTTTCTTATGATGCTAAACAAGGTGGACATTTTGCAGACAGCAAAGTTCCACAAAAGGCCATGAATCAGCTAATTAACTCTTAATTGTCTTGGTTGAGGGATGAATATTGTCTAGGAAACAAGGAACACTCCTCTGCTCTTATATTGTTATATTATTCATAAAGAATAGGAATGGATTGTTATGAGAATATAAATCCAGGCTGCTACATTGACTGTTGCACTGTGGTGAGGTGCCAAGCAACAATGTTCACCACCTACACAGAGAGCAACAAGAAGTCCACTTGAAGAAGCTCCAGCATTTTTAGTCTAAAAGTGTGATTATTTCAAACTCATGGGAAGTGGAATTTTATGCCTCAAATAATGCCATGGGATCCTTTACACCCCCGAAAGAAAATAGATGGGCCTCAGTTTAATACCCCATCCGATCTTTTCTCCGTGAATTATTCCAGACTAAGCGAGCGGAAAACAATTCCTTCATGTTGATGCCAAGGAAGCTTCAGGATGTCTGAAGATCTTCACATGAGCTTCTCGGTCCCCTCGGCTGCACTGGGATATTCCTCAAATTGTCAGGTACTCGGTGACCCTGCTGCGACATCAGTATGTTGCACCTGCCCTGAAGAGGGGTGACAGCTTATTTGCGTAAAACAAAAGAACAGATGTGTGTGTAAAGATTGAAGTAGCATAAGGAGTGGCCTTTAATTTAAAACACAGAATCACAGACTCACACAGTGCAGAAGAGACCCTTCGGCCCATCGAGTCCACACCGACAGGTGAGAAACGCCTGACTGACCTACCTACCTAATCCCATTTACTAGCACTTGGCACATCATAACATTCAAGGCTATGGGCCAAGTGCTCATCCAGGTTCGTTTTAAAGGATGTGAGGCAACCCGTCTCTACCACCCTCCCAGGCAGCGCATTCCAGACCGTCACCACCTTCTGGGTAAAAAAGCTTTTCCTCACATCCCCCATAATCCTCCTGCCCCTCTCCTTGAACTTCTGTTCTCTTGTGAGTGACCCTTCAACTAAGGGGAACAGCTGCTGTCTATCCACCCTGTCCATGCCCCTCATAATCTTTTACACCTTGATCAAGTCGCCCCTCAGTCTTCTCTGTTCCAATGAAAACAACCCAAGTCTATCCAACCTCTCTCCATAACTTAAATGTTTCACCCCAGGCAACATCCTGGTGAATCTCCACTGCAACCCTTCCAGCGCAATCACATCCTTCCTATAATGTGGCAACCAGAACTGCACACAGTACTCCAACTGTGGCCTCACCAAGGTTCTATACAACTCCAACATGACCTCCCTACTTTTGTAATCTATGCCTCGATTGATAAAGGCAAGTGTCCCATATGCCTTTTTCACCACCCCACTAACATGCCCCTCCACCTTCAGAGATCTATGGACACACACGCCATGTCCCTTTGTTCCACAGAATTTCCTAGCGTCATGCCGTTCATTGAATACTTCCTTGTCAAATTACTCCTTCCAAAGTGTATCACCTCACACTTTTCAGGGTTAAATTCCTTCTACCACTTATCTGCCCATTTGTCCATCTCGTCTATATCTTCCTGTAGCGCAAGACACTCAACCTCACTGTTAACCACCCGGCCAATCTTTGTGTCATCCGCAAACTTATCACAGTAGTACAGTACTTTAAACAGCTAACCAGATACAATAATACAAACTCATCTCAGTGTTAGGATTTTATATGTCTCTCTAACAAGTCGAATAATCCAAGTTCCACTGGTAAGCCTAGCTTCACATAATCTAAACTCTTGTTGATGCCAAAGTAATCATACTAGTTAGGTCAATGTGAATCATAAGTACACATCTTAAACATAGTGAAACTTATACCTCAAGTAAGCACCTTGCATTGCTTGGTTATAACAATTATTAAGTAGAAATATCTCATCTTACCTGAATGAAAAGAAAGAACATGAGACACGTGTAAAAATTGAAGTAGTATAAGGGAGTGGCAAGATGGCCACTTCAGAGCACAATATCTCCTGCCCCTGAGCAGACTGGTCCATTGTCTCTCTGAGGGTGGTTGGTTGTGGATTGGTCCATTGTCTCTATGAGGGTGTTTAGTTGTGGATTGGTGCAATGTTTCTATGAGGGTGTTTAGTTATGGATTGGTCCATTGACTCTATGAGGTGGTCGGTTGTGGATTGGTCCATTGTCTCTATGAGGGTATTTAGTTGTGGATTGGTCCATTGTCACTCTGAGGATGGTTGGTTGTGAATTGGTCCATTGTCTCTATGAGGGTGTTTAGCTGTGGACTGGTCCATTGTCTCTATGAGGGTGGTTGGTGTGGATTGGTCCATTGTCTCTATGAGGGTGGTTGGTTGCGGATTGGCCCATTGTCCCTATGAGGGTGGTTGGTTGTGGATTTGTCCATTGTCTCTATGAGGGTGGTTGGTTGTGGATTGGCCCATTGTCTCTAAGAGGGTGGTTGATTGTGGATTGGTCCATTGTTACTATGAAGGTGTTTAGTTGTGGATTGGTCTATTGTCTCTATTGGGGCGTTTTGTCGTGAATTGCCTTTTAAGGGGAAATGCTATCGGAATATATATTTGTAACCATTTAATATTAAATGCAGAATGTTCAATAAACAAAGTGATATAGAAAGAAAAATTAATTAGTTGTTTGATTTCTTAGTTGTTACAAGTGTAAATCCATTAAGATGCCTGTGTGGCAAGCAATTGGAAAGGCAAATGGTCTGTTAATCTTCATTGCAAGGGAATTGGAGTGTAAGAGTAAATAAGTCTTATTTGCACTAAGGAAAGATATACTTGCCTTGGAGACAGTGCAGCAAAGGTTAACTAGGCTGGTTCCTAGCTAAGAGGGTTGTCCCATGAGGAGAGATTGAGTAGAATATGCCTATATTCTCTGGAGTTTAGGAGAATGAAAGGTGATCTCATGGAAACATAAAGTTCTTTGACAACTTGACAAGGTAGATGCTGAGAGGTTGTTTTCCCCAGAGGTTATGGTCTCAGAATAGGGAATCAACCATTTTGAACTGAGATGAGAAAATTCTCCAATCAGAGGCTTGTGAATCACAGGAATTTTCTACCTCAGAGGGCTGCAGATGTTTAGTCATTGAGTAAATGCAAGACTCAGGTCAAGAGATGCTTGGACACTGAGGGAAATGGGGGATATAGGAAAGGAAGGTCCCTGCCAGCACTCACCAGCAATGCTGCTACTACCAACCTAGTCACACATCCAGAATTAGCAGTTTTGCCAATCTCCCTTAAATATCGGCATGGTCAATCCAACACTGAGTTAGAGAAGCTTCTAAAGATATGAACAGGGCCTGGTGAAAAATGCATAGGGAAGGAAGTGAATAAGGCTACAGGGCCAGGTCAGTCAGTGAAGCGGCTGCCTAGTAAAGAAGCAGGACTGGTAATTTAAACTTACCTTGTGTTTCCTCATGTATAGAAGATTGATCCCATCCAGGTGTTTTAAATTGTTAGAAGTAGGGAGGTCCAGAGAAGCCAATTCCTCCAATGGGGGGAATGAAGGACAAGGGGATATAATCTTAAAATTAGAGATAGGTCATCTAGGAACAAGATAGATATTTCACACAATGGATAGTAGAATTTGTACTTTCTCCCTAAGAAGGAAGCGAGGGCAAATGGAACTTTCAAGGCTGACACTAACAGATTTTTGGATGGGTCAGGGTATCGAAGGAAGTGGAACAAAGGGAGAAAAATGGAGTGGCGGTACAGAGCAACAATGATCTAATTAAAGGATTAGGCCTGAGAGGCCTAATGGCCTGACCCTGCTTCTATGAGTGGGGTTATATTAGGCTGGTGTCCTTCGCTTAAAAGTCTTTCTCAGGGTGAAGATCGTGCCCTGGGCAGCTTTTCATTATAGAGATATGGCTGCAGGGATTGGCATTAAAGGTTCTATTCACTCTGGAGCCATCTCTTAGCATTTCACCAACCATGGCCCCGCCCTCCTGCCCTTTTCCATCCACCCTTCCTGGAGTGATCTGAGGAGGAAATAAGTCCCTGCTGCACCCCTGGTAGAGATCGGGATAGTGCATGGAGTTGGCAAATGCCCCTTGCAATCTGTTCTGTAAGGAGGGCTCTGTATAACACAGGTGCACAGGCATTTAAGAGTCTTTCATTCTGGCTCCCAGTTCCATCCATCGCCAGCCTCCTACCCCCTGTGACTGTTTAAGGAGATGTCAAAACAGTCTTAAGCAAACCTGCCTCATGTTTGCCGTGTGCAATGAGCAGGGGATATGAAAAGACTTGCACAAAGGAGGCAGCACCACCACAAGTCAGTAAGGTGTAGGTCAGCCAAGAGAGAGAGCAATGGAGCACGCTGGCTTAAAAATGCCACATATTAACAGGCTGAGCATCATGATCTATCAGATTCCCCTAGTAATTAAAACTCCTGCGCAGATTAGCAAATAAAGACTCACCTCAATATTTGCGTTTAATTGAACAAGCTACCGTTATACCCTTCATAGCGCAGCGATGCACACCCCTGACATTAACCCTTTAAACCACAGTGATCAACAACCCAGATGTTAATCCTTTTCCTAAGAGTGAGCAACAGTCCTGATAGTAACTATTTCTCCTATAATGATACACAGACCTGCCATTAGACATTATATTATTATGATCAAAATCCCTAAAGGTTTTCTACAACAGTGGTCTCTTGCTCTGACAGTCAGCCTTTACATTACTTTATATTAAACCTTTACACTACAGTGACATGCTGGTCTGAAGTTAACCCTATATAAAAGAGATTTCCACAATTCTGATTTTAACTCTTTATTTGAAAAAAAAAGCCTTGCATAGCACCTTTCATGACCTCAGAATTCCCTAAAGCTCTTTAATGTTATAATGTACGAAACACAGCGTCCAATTTGTGCACAGCAAGCTCTTGCAAACACGACCAGGTTACTTGTCTTTGTGATGTTGATTGAGGTATAAATATTGATGAGGCAACAGGGAGAAAATAGTGTAATGAGACCTTTTATGAGCGGGCTTGGATTAACCATTCAGCTGATGAACAGCACTCAATACTGCACTGGAGTTTCAACCCAGATTTTTGTGCTCAAATTTGGGATTAGGGCCTTCTGACTCTGATAAAGCGCTACCAATTGTGCACTAAACACCACAGTGATCAACAGCCTAGCTATTAACCCTTTATGTCTCAAAGATACACATCCCTATGAATCCTTATACTAGTGATGTTCTGCCCCGACAGTAGTTCTTTACACTATAATGACCAACAACCCTAACATTAACCCTTTGTTATACATTGAGTTATAGCTCTCCTGTTGGCCCCATAAACTAAAGTGATCAATAGCATTAAAATGACAAACCATTGTATTGGACATGCCTGACATAGACACCTCATACTACAGTGATCTATAGCTGACATTAACCCTTTACACTGCTGTAGCAACAGTACAAACTGTGACCCTTTATGCCACAGTGATACGCTGCTGGTGATAGTAGCCCTTTAAGCAGCAGCGATTCACAGGCTGGACTTTAAACCTTTACACAAGAGTTTTCTATAGTCCTGACATTAACTCTTTTACATCAATTATACACTGTCGTCACATTAACCATTTATTCTGCAATGCTCAACAGTGCTCACATTAATCTGTTAGACCATAATGATTCACAGGAGTGATATTTACCCTATATATCACAATGATATACCCTGTTATCAACCCCTTATACTATAGCCCTGACATTAACCCCAGATACTAGAGTGATCAGCAGTGCTGATGTAAATGTATTATAATACATGGATCTATAGCTCGAAAGTTAATCCTTAAGACTATAGCAACTTTATGCAAAACTGACATTATGTTACATTTTAAACAACCCTGGTCAGCTCACACTGAGAGTACCGTGCACAGTCCTGGTCTCCATACTATTAAAAAGGACATAGAAACACTGGAGAATGTGTCAAAAAAAGATTTGCAAGGGATGGCACTGGAACTGCGAGATTACAGCTATCAGGAAAGATTGCAAAAGGCTGGGAAATTTTTTTTGACAGAATGTTTCCACTTGTGGGAGAGTCCAAAATTGGGGCCATAAATACAAGATAGTTGCTAATAAATCCAATAGGAAAATAAGGGGAAATTACTCCATTCAGAGAGTGGTTAGAATGTGGTGCTCACTCCCACAGCAGGTGGTGGAGGCAAATAGCTTAGATGTGCTCAAGAGGAAACTGGATGAGCACATTATAGCAAAAGTGAAAGGTATGCTGAATAGATGATGCCAGGTAGGTGGAATAAGAGGAAAGAGTTGTGTAGGGTACAACCACCAGCACAATGATGGAAGCTCACAACCTGAAATGTTAACTCTCTTCCTCTCTCAACAGATGCTGCCTTATCCTGCTTAGGATTCCTAGCATTTTCTGCTTATATTTCAAGTTTCCAGCATCTGCAGTATTTTGCCTTTGGACCAACACAAGCTAGCTGGGCCAAATGTTTCTGTGTGGCATATTCTGACATTAACACTTTTAACATAGTGACCCTCAGTGCTCTCATTAACCCGTTATGTTACAATGACCAACAACCTCGGCATGAACCAATTCTGTTACAGTGAAACAAGAGCATAACCCTAAACACCAGAGTGATCAATGCTGACATTAACATATGATAATAAATGTTGCTATACCTGTGATATTAACCCTTTATACTACAGTATTCTATAATCCTGATATCAGTCCGTTACACTGACCAATATCTCTGACATTATCCCTTTATACTAAAGGGATACACACAGTTGACATTAACCCTTTGTAGTGCAGTGTTTAACAGTGCTAACACTAACTCTTTACAGTACGGTAATAAGCAGCTCTGACATTAACCTTTTATAGTCCATTGATAGGTTACCCTCTTATTAGCCTTTTTTAGTACAGTGATAAACAGCTCTGACATATTACTGTTTGAAATTACAGTGATACACAACCCTGACATTAACCCTTTATACTACAGTAATCAATAGCTCGGATATTAACTCTTTATGTTACAATTATAATATTTTGTTATTAAACCGTGACACTACAATAATGAGTACTCCTTTCATTAACCCTTTAAGTTACAGTGATGCACAATCCTCACATTGTAGGACAGTGATCCACAGCCCTGTGCTTTAACCCTTTACAGTGAAGTGTATCATAGCACTGACATTGGCTCTTTATGCTGGTGATACATAACCCTTCAAATGAGCTTTTATACTACAACGATATACAGACATGACTTTAAACCCTTATGCCATACGGATACCAGTGCATGCAAATGACCAATGACAGCAATTTATGGCCCAGCCATTAACCCCTAATATTAAAATGAAACATAGATCAAGAGTGATATACAACAGAACATTAACCCTTCATACTGCACTGATTCATAACCTTAATGTTGCCTGTTCACACTGCACTGACCCTTAGACTAACATTCACCCTTCATACTGCACTGATCCTTAGACTAACGTTAAATCTTTGTACTGCACTGATCCACAAACTAACATTAACTTTTCGTACTGCACTGATCCACAGACTAACATTAACTCTTCATATGGCACTGATCCTCAGACTAACATTAACCCTTCCTACTGCACTTATTCACAACCATGAGGTGAGAGTGACTGCCCTTGACATCAAGGCAACATTCGACCGAGTGTGGCATCCAGGAGCCCTAGCAAAACTGGAGTCAATGGGAATCAGGGGAAATCCCTCCGCTGGTTGGAGTCATACCTGGCACAAAGGAAGGCGGTTGTGGTTGTTCGGGGTCAATCATATGAGTTCCAGGACATCACTGCAGGAGTTCCTCAGGGTAATGTCCTAGGCCCAACCACCTGCTGCTTCATCAATGACCTTCCTTCCTTCATAAGGTCAGAAGTGGGGATGTTTGCTGATGATTGCACAATGTTCAGCAACATTCACAACTCCTCAGATACTGAAGCAGTCCATGTCCAAATGCAGCAAGACCTGGACAATATCCAGACTTGGGCTGACAAGCGGCAATTAACA
This sequence comes from Carcharodon carcharias, assembly GCF_017639515.1. NCBI lineage: Eukaryota > Metazoa > Chordata > Chondrichthyes > Lamniformes > Lamnidae > Carcharodon > Carcharodon carcharias. The sequence continues at coordinate 23,347,968 of NC_054496.1, forward strand.
TTCACACCACACAAGCACCAGGCAATGACCATCTCCAACAAGAGAGAATCTAACCATTGTCCCTTGACATTCGATGGCATTACCATTGCGGAATCCTTCACTATCAACATCCTGGGGATTACCATTGACCAGAAACTGAACTGGACTAGCCATATAAATACTGTAGCTACAAGAGCAGGTCAGAGGCTAGGAATCCTCCAGTGAGTAACTCACCTCCTGACTCCCCAAAGTCTGCCCACAAGGCACAAGGCAGGAGAGTGATGGAACGTCCTCTACTTGCCTGGATGAGTGCAGCTCCCACAACACTCAAGCAGCTTGACCCCATTCAGGACAAAGCAGAGCACTTGCTCGGCACCCCTTTCACAAACGTTCGCTCTCTCCACCACTGACGAACAGTAGCAGCAATGTGTACCATCTACAAGGTGCACTGCAGAAACCCACAGCCACTATCATCTAGAAGAAAGATGCATGGGAACACCACCACCTGGAAGTTCCCCTCCAAGACACTCTCCATCCTGACTTGGAAATATATCACCGTCCCTTCACTGTCGCTGGGTCAAAATCCTGGAACTCCCTTCCTAACAGCACTGAGGGTGTAGCTACACCACAGGGACTGCAGCGGTTCAAGAAGGCAGCTCACCCACCACCTTCTCAAGGGCAATTAGGGATGGGCAATAAATGTTGTCCTAGCCAGCAATGCCCACATCCCGTAAATGAATTTTAAAAAATTAACCCGTGTTGCAGCCCTAACATTAACCCTTCATTCTGCACTGATTCACAACCGTCACATTAACCCTTTATACTGCATTGAATCACAGCCCTAACATTTGCCCTTCATACTGCAGTGATTCATAGACTATTAACCCTACAAACTGCACTGATTGATGGTCCTGATATACACCCTTTAAAGAAGGGTTCAGCTTCCTGATGTTCAGCCCCATTATTATGTATTTTTTACTACAGGAGGTTTTCAAGCCCTGGACATTGAGCTTTTGTACTTCACTAAGCAACAGTCCTAACATTAACCCTTTATATCATAACAAAAAACCATGACATTAACTATTTATAGTACAGTGGTACACAGGTCTGTCGTTAACCCTTACACTGCTGTGGTCAAGAGCCTGATACTGAAGCTTTATAGTAATTCGACAAATAGCTCTGACATTAATGTTTTTAATTGCAGTGATGTACAGCTCTGACATTGACCCTCTGTACCTCAGTGATCAATAACTCTAACATTAACACTTTATCTTATAATGATAAACAGCCTTGTCATTAATCCTCAACACTGAAATGATGAATAGCCCTTTCATTAACCCTTTGTGATGCACTCCCCTGAGGTTAATCCATATAGTAGAATGGTCCCCAGTACTGACATTAACTCCATATACTTATGATACACAGCCCTTTCAATAATCCTTTACACTGGAATGATACAACTGCAGTAACCTTTCACTCTGCAGTGATCCACACTCCTGCCATTTAGCCATTAGGTTTTGATTAATCCACAGTCCTGACAAGAGTTGGTTATAACTGAGCTGATACGTAGCCCCAGCCATTGACCTTTGCTGTTTGTAGTGATATGGAGCTCTACCATTAACCCTTTCTATTCACAGTGATCGACAACCCTAACATTAAACCATAGTGAGCTTCAATAGCTGCCTAAATGACAGCAGGCAATACTGGCCATTAGTCTAACTTCATTTCTGAAATGTCCACACGTAAACTCACCAATCATCCACCGCCAGTGTTTACATTGTTTGTTTCTTGCGTCCATCACTAGAGTCATTACGGCTCAGAAGGCAGCCATTTGGGTCGTGGAGTGCATGCCGACTCTGTGTGGAGCAATCCAATCAGAACCATTCCCCCGCTCCGTCCCCACAGCCCCTAAGTACCCATCCAATTTCCTTCTGAAATCATTGATCGTCTCTGCTTGCACCAGCCTGATGGGCAGTGAGTTCCAGATCATTACCACTCGCTGTGTAAGAGCGTTCTTCCTCACCTCCCCAACCCCAACCCCGTATCTCTTATCCAAAATCTTAAATCCGTGACATCCAGTCCTTAGGCAAGGTGAGAAATTTCACATTGATTTTTTTTTTTATGCAACGGCCCATCTGTTCAAAGATCTCTCAAATGGCTTCTGGGTCGAGGGTCCAGCCATAAAGTGTCAAACATGCGCTTGACTGAATATAAAGAGTAAGGATGCAGCCTGAGCGTGCCCAAGGGCTCCGGCTTAAATGGAATGGCTGGCGCCTGGAGAAGGTAACGTCTCCACCATTCGCTGGAGGGCCAATTGGAGCAGCGCTCAGCATTAACCCTCTGAAGCTGTTCTCAATGCAGCCACCGAACCAGTTCAATGGGTAACAGCTGCACCATTATTGGTGCATTGGACTTGGGCCCAGCCCAATTTTAATCCAATGTCCCCCTAGCACTTGGAGAGCCCTTCCCATGTGGAACTGAGGTATTACTGAGTTGGGACTTGTAAAAGTTCACGAGTATCAACTTGCCCCTCCTCACTGCTTGAGGGGGTAACGTTTGGGACAACGGTAGTGACTCAATGGGCCTGGACTTGGAGCACCAGAATACGTGTTGGGGAAGGGTATTAAGGGATATGGATAAAGGCAGTTGTCTGGACTTGAGGTACAGAGTGGCCAGGATCTAGCAGAATGGTGGAACAGTAGGAGACAGTTGTGTAGTGATGGGCTAGTAATCCAGAGGCCCAGGCTAATTCAAATCCCACCAGGGCAGCTGGAGGAATTTAAATTCAATTAATAAACCTGGAATATAAAGCTAGCCTCAGCAATGGTGACCATGAAACCTCAGCCATTACTGTAAAAAACCCAACTGGTTCACTGATGTCCTTTACAGAAGGACTGGTCTGGCCTACATGTGACTCCAGACGCACAGCAATGTGGTTGACTGTTAACTGTTCTTTGAAATGGCTTGGTCCAACACTCAGTTCAAGGGCATTTAGGCTACAAATGCCAGTCCTGAAAGCGACACCCACATCCATGAAAGAATAAAACAAGGAACAGGCCGTGGGACTGAATAGCCTCCTGTTCCTAAGTGGAGGCAGTTGAGTGGGTTTTACCCAGAGCCGCGGCATCTATGAGGGGCATGAGGAGTCCCAAATGGAGGCTGTATGGATATGGTCATAACCAAAGGATGAGAAGAATTAGATGCTCCCCTCTGCAGGTGGTTAGAGTTTTAATTTATTCCAAGGTTAGTCTAAATAAGCCTGTGCATCACTCTAAAGCAAAGTCTTAGCAATGGGAAATGACCTGAGCCCAGTCCCCACTGGCAACAAGGTGAGGCACTGTGCAGCGATACCAGTGATTGCTGTCCCCTTGCGCGAGTGCCCACCTTACTCACTCTAGAGCGTCAAGTCCAATAATGGTGCAGCTGTTACCTATCGAACCGTTCGGTAGCTGCATTGAGAACAGCTTCAGAGGGTTAATGCTGAGCGCTGCTCCAATTGGCCCTCCAGCGAATGGTGGAGACGTTACCTTCTCCAGGCGCCAGCCATTCCATTTAAGCCGGAGCCCTTGGGCACGCTCAGGCTGCATCCTTACTCTTTATATTCAGTCAAGCACATGTTTGAAATGTTATGGCTGGACACTCGACCCAGTGAGTGGTGACAGGCTCTTCGACTATGGAAAATATCACACTCAAGCCCAGTTCTGTGCTCACCCAACATTCACACAGCAGCCTCAGTGAACACGGATAGAGAGGCATGGCCAGGCTGAGCTTCCCCCTCTCTTTAGCTTAAAGAAAGAGAAAGACACAGGATGAGTGATGGAGGACTCACGTTTCTATTGTGTATTTCATCTTGAGAGATGTCTCAAAGCATTTTACAGCCAGAAGTGCCTTTGAGGTGTAGCCGCTGCAATAAAAAATGCAGCAACCAATTTGAGCACAGAGGCTGTTTCATCACCCCTCTACCCGATCACTAAGGCATTGATTTTAAAATTCCCATCCTTGTTTCCAAATCCCTCTGGCTTTGCCCCTCCCTTTCTCTGCAGGCTCACACCTATCCAAGAAGCTTGCACTCCTCCCATTCTGCCCTCTTACACGGCCCGAATTGCATTCCACCGTCAGCTGCCTAGACTCAAATCCCTGGAATTCCCACTCTGAACCTATCTCCATTTCTACCTCTCTCTCTCCTCTCTTAGGTTGCTTCTTAAGACCTAACCCTTTGGTCACCCATCCTAATATCTGTCTCAGCATCCAATGTAGTTTGGGAATGCCCTCCTGAAGTGCCTTGAGACATTTGACTATGTTAAAAGTAAGCAGCTTTGCTTCCTGGATATGAGGAAATCCAGCCCCGAGTTGAAGAGTCAAGCCTCCAAGTCTCATGGAGAGCTCAAGCTGTCTGACAGTTCATCAACACTGGCATGAGGCCAAAGGTAACCACCTGGCTCAGTAATACCCTGCCTGGATCAGTGTGAACCTGCCTAGCTCAGTAAGACCCTGCTTGGATCAGTGTGGTCCTGCCTGGCTCAGTAATACCCTGCCTGGATCAGTGTGGACCTGCCTGGATCAGTGTGGACCTGCCTAGTTCAGTAATACCCTGCCTGGATCAGTGTGGACCTGCCTAGCTCAGTAAGACTCTGCCTGGATCAGTATGGACCTCCCTGGATCAGTGTGGACCTGCCTGGATCAGTGTGGACCTGCCTAGTTCAGTAATACCCTGCCTGGATCAGTGTGGACCTTCCTGGATCAGTATGGACCTGCCTAGTTCAGTAATACCCTCCCTGGATCAGTGTGGACCTTCCTGGATCAGTATGGACCTCCCTGGATCAGTGTGGAACTCCCTGGATCATTGTGGACCTGCCTGGATCAGTGTGGACCTTCCTGGATCAGTATGGACCTCCCTGGATCAGTGTGGAACTCCCTGGATCAGTGTGGACCTGCCTGGATCAGTGTGGACCAGCCTGGATCAGCGTGGACCTGCCTGGATCAGTGTTGATCTCCCTGGATCCGTATGGACCTCCCTGGATCTGTGTGGACCTGCCTGGATCAGCGTGGACCTGCCTGGATCAGTGTTGATCTCCCTGGATCCGTATGGACCTCCCTGGATCTGTGTGGAACTGCCTGGCTCAGTATGGACCTGCCTTGATCAGTGTGCAGCTGCCTATCTCAGTGTGGACCTGCCAAGCTCCGTAAGGCCCTGCCTGGTTCAGTATGGACCTGCCTGGCTCAGTAAGGCTCTGCCTTGCACAATATGGACCTGCCTTGCTCAGTAAGGCCCTGCCTAGCTCAGTGAGGACCTGCCTGGATCAGTGTGGACCTGCCAGGTTCAGTGTGGACCTGCCTGGATCAGTGTAGACCTGCCTGGCTCAGTATGGACCTGCCTGGTTCAGTGTGGACCTGCCTGGATCAGTGTTGATCTCCCTGGATCAGTGTGGACCTGCCTGGATCAGTGTGCAGCTGCCTAGCTCAGTGTGGACCTGCCTAGCTCAGTAAGGCCCTGCCTGGATCAGAATGAACCTGCCTGGTTCAGTGTGGACCTGCCTGGCTCAGTGTAGACCTGCCTGGATCAGTATGGATCTGCCTGGATCAGTGTGGCCCTGCCTAGCTCAGTAAAGCCCTGCCTGGATCAGTATGGATCTGCCTGGATCAGTGTGGCCCTGCCTGGATCAGTGTGGGCCTGCCTAGCTCAGTAAAGCCCTGCCTGGATCAGTATGGAAATGCCTGGTTCAGTGTGGACCTGCCTGGATCAGTGTGGACCTGCCGGGATCAGTATGGACCTGCCTGGATCAGTGTGGACCTGCCTGGATCAGTATGGACCTCCCTGGATCAGTGTGGACCTGCTTGCATCAGTGTGGACCTGCCTGGATCAGTGTGGACCTGCCTGGATCAGTGTGGACCTGCTTGGATCAGTGTGGACCTGCCTGGATCAGTGTGGACCTGCCTGGATCAGTATGGACCTCCCTGGATCAGTGTGGACCTGCCTGGATCAGTATGGACCTCCCTGGATCAGTGTGGACCTGCTTGGATCAGTGTGGACCTGCCTAGATCATTGTGGTACTGCCTGGATCATTGTGCAGCTGCCTGGCTCAGTGTGGACCTCCCTGGATCAGTGTGGACCTGTCTAGATCACTGTGGACCTCCCTGGATCAGTGTGGACCTGCCTGGATCAGTGTGGACCTGTCTAGATCAGTGTGGACCTGCCTGACTCATAAGCCTCTGCCTTGCTCAATATGGGCTTCCCATGCTCAGGAAAGGCCCTACCTAGCTCAGTGTGGACCTGCCTTGCTCGGTAAGGCCCTGCCTAGCTCAGTTTGGACCTGCCTTGCTCAGTAAGGCCCTGCCTAGCTCAGTGAGGACCTGCCTGGATCAGTGTGGACCTCCCTGGATTAGTGTTGACCTGCCTGGATCAGTGTCAACCTCCCTGGATCAGTATGGAACTGCCTGGATCAGTATGGACCTGCCTGGATCAGTGTGGACCTGCCAAGCTCCGTAAGGCCCTGCCTGGTTCAGTATGGACCTGCCTGGCTCAGTAAGGCTCTGCCTTGCACAATATGGACCTGCCTTGCTCAGTAAGGCCCTGCCTAGCTCAGTGAGGACCTGCCTGGATCAGTGTGGACCTGCCAGGTTCAGTGTGGACCTGCCTGGATCAGTGTAGACCTGCCTGGCTCAGTATGGACCTGCCTGGTTCAGTGTGGACCTGCCTGGATCAGTGTTGATCTCCCTGGATCAGTGTGGACCTGCCTGGATCAGTGTGCAGCTGCCTAGCTCAGTGTGGACCTGCCTAGCTCAGTAAGGCCCTGCCTGGATCAGAATGAACCTGCCTGGTTCAGTGTGGACCTGCCTGGCTCAGTGTAGACCTGCCTGGATCAGTATGGATCTGCCTGGATCAGTGTGGCCCTGCCTAGCTCAGTAAAGCCCTGCCTGGATCAGTATGGATCTGCCTGGATCAGTGTGGCCCTGCCTGGATCAGTGTGGGCCTGCCTAGCTCAGTAAAGCCCTGCCTGGATCAGTATGGAAATGCCTGGTTCAGTGTGGACCTGCCTGGATCAGTGTGGACCTGCCGGGATCAGTATGGACCTGCCTGGATCAGTGTGGACCTGCCTGGATCAGTATGGACCTCCCTGGATCAGTGTGGACCTGCTTGCATCAGTGTGGACCTGCCTGGATCAGTGTGGACCTGCCTGGATCAGTGTGGACCTGCTTGGATCAGTGTGGACCTGCCTGGATCAGTGTGGACCTGCCTGGATCAGTATGGACCTCCCTGGATCAGTGTGGACCTGCCTGGATCAGTATGGACCTCCCTGGATCAGTGTGGACCTGCTTGGATCAGTGTGGACCTGCCTAGATCATTGTGGTACTGCCTGGATCATTGTGCAGCTGCCTGGCTCAGTGTGGACCTCCCTGGATCAGTGTGGACCTGTCTAGATCACTGTGGACCTCCCTGGATCAGTGTGGACCTGCCTGGATCAGTGTGGACCTGTCTAGATCAGTGTGGACCTGCCTGACTCATAAGCCTCTGCCTTGCTCAATATGGGCTTCCCATGCTCAGGAAAGGCCCTACCTAGCTCAGTGTGGACCTGCCTTGCTCGGTAAGGCCCTGCCTAGCTCAGTTTGGACCTGCCTTGCTCAGTAAGGCCCTGCCTAGCTCAGTGAGGACCTGCCTGGATCAGTGTGGACCTCCCTGGATTAGTGTGGACCTGCCTGGATCAGTGTCAACCTCCCTGGATCAGTATGGAACTGCCTGGATCAGTATGGACCTGCCTGGATCAGTGTGGACCTGCCTAGCTCAGTAAGGCCCTGCCTGGATCAGTATGGATCTGCCTGGTTCAGTGTGGACCTGCCTGGATCAGTATGGACCTGCCTGGATCAGTGTGTAGCTGGCTAGCTCAGTGTGGACCTGCCTGGTTCAGTATGCAGCTGCCTAGCTCAGTGTGGATCTGCCTGGATCATTGTGCAGCTGCCTGGCTCAGTGTGGACCTGCCTGGATCAATGTGGAGCTGCCTGGAACAGTGTGGACCTGCCTGGATCAGTGTGGACCTGCCTGGATCAGTATGTAGCTGGCTAGCTCAGTGTGGACCTGCCCGAATCAGTGTGGACTTGTCTGGATCAGTGTGGACCTGCCGGGATCAGTAAGGCCCTGCCTGGATCACTGTGGACCTGCCTGGATCACTGTGGACCTCTCTGGATCAGTGTGGACCTGCCTAGCTCAGTGAGGACCTGCCTAGATCAGTGTGGACCTCCCTGGATCAGTGTGCACCTGCCTGGTTCAGTGTGGACCTGCCTGGATCATTATGGACCTGCATGGATCAGTGTGCAGCTGCCTGGATCAGTGTGGACCTGCCTGGATCAGTGTGGACCTGCCTGGATCAGTGTGGACCTGCCTGGATCACTGTGGACCTGCCTAGCTCAATGTGGACCTGCCTGGTTCGGTGTGGACCTCCCTGGATCAGTATGGATCTGCCTGGATCAGTGTACAGCTGCCTAGCTCAGTGTGGAGCTGCCTGGATCAGTGTGGACCTGCCTGGATCAGTGTGGACCTGCCTGGATCAGTGTGGACCTGCCTGGATCAGTATGGACCTCCCTGGATCAGTGTGGACCTGCCTGGATCAGTATGGACCTGCCTGGATCAGTATGGACCTGCCTGGTTCAGTGTGGATCTGCCTGGATCAGTATGGACCTGCCTGGTTCAGTGTGGACCTGCCTGGATCAGAGTGGAACAACCTGGATCAGTGTGGACCTGCCTAGCTCAATGTGACCTGCCTGGTTCGGTTTGGACCTGCCTGGATCAGTATGGACCTGCCTGGATCAGTATGGACCTGCCTGGATCAGTGTGCAGCTGCCTGGCTCAGTGTGGACCTGCCTAGCTCAGTATGGATCTGCCTGGATCAGTATGGACCTGCCTGAATCAGTTTGCACCTACCTGGATCAGTGTGGACCTGCCTGGATCAGTGTGGACCTGCCTGGATCAGTGTGGACCTGCCTAGCTCAATGTGGACCTGCCTGGTTTGGTGTGGACCTCCCTGGATCAATATGGATCTGCCTGGATCAGTGTGCAGCTGCCTAGCTCAGTGTGGAGCTGCCTGGATCAGTGTGGACCTGCCTAGATCAGTGTGGACCTGCCTGGATCAGTGTGGACCTGCCTGGATCAGTATGGACCTCACTGGATCAGTGTGGACCTGCCTGGATCAGTATGGACCTGCCTGGATCAGTATGGACCTGCCTGGTTCAGTGTGGATCTGCCTGGATCAGTATGGACCTGCCTGGTTCAGTGTGGACCTGCCTGGATCTGAGTGGAACAACCTGGATCAGTGTGGACCTGCCTAGCTCAATGTGACCTGCCTGGTTCGGTTTGGACCTGCCTGGATCAGTATGGACCTGCCTGGATCAGTATGGACCTGCCTGGATCAGTGTGCAGCTGCATAGCTCAGTGTGGACCTGCCTGGCTCGGTAAGACCCTGCCTAGCTCAGTGTGGACCTGCCTGGCTCGGTAAGACCCTGCCTAGCTCAGTGTGGACCTGCCTGGATCAGTGTGGACCTACATGGATCAGTGTGGACCTGCCTGGTTCAGTATGGCCCTGCCTGGTTCCGTATGGACCTGCCTGGCTCAGGTCAGATTACCGAGTCTATAACAGATGATTGAATCTGAGCTCTTGTCACAGGATGTATCATCTCGGAGTCCCTTCAACTCCCAAAAAATCCCCACATCCCCAATCAATATGGAGACTCACTGTTCAACACCACTGCTTTCTCTCCCCTCACCTTAATCAGCAAAACTACATAAAGACCAGCCTGACATTAGGACACTTCCTCCCATCGATCTGATCCATTGAGATGTTCTATCTGGGCATCAAACTACACTGTAATGTTGACCAACCATGTCGATGGGTTATCACTACAGCCTGAATCTTCAGATGTCAATTCGGCAGGTTGGATGGAGGAAGTAAAGCTGTGAACTTACACGGCACCTTATTAGGTCCTCAGTTTATTCTACAAGCATTCCAGTGGAAGAGTCTGAGTAGAGCCTATTAATGCCCCATGAAAATGATGGCCACTCAGCCCTTGAGTGCTAAACCTGGTGGTGTCTCCATTTTAACATCACCTGACAAATTTATATTATGGTTATCAGCAGTTGGGACCAAAATGTGCATGTTAAAAACAGATGTATTTTATCCACACATCTTGCACTTATTTTCACCTATTTGTTTTGTTCAAAACAGAGACTTCCCGTAATTTCTGCGGCCTCAAGGAGCCCATGTTTCATGTCTACATACAGTGTGCAAGGTTGCAGCCCCTTTTTTCTATTATTTGAAGGGGCTGCTCCTTAATTTCTGGTTGCACTTCAGCCCCACGCTCCTGACCTTTGCACCCCCCCTCCACCCCATCAGTTCGGAGAGGGATGGGCAGGTCGGAGGAACTCTTCGTGGGTCCGCTCCCGTCCCAGGCCAAAGTGACCATTAGCAAGATCCGGACAGCGGGCCGCTGAGGGGGTAGAGGGAGTGGTCATTCATCCCGACTGCCTGTCCCTCTCCCTTGTGTCCCTGGAGAGGGAGCCCGCTGTGTCCGCCGGGACACTTGAGACCTTCCATGGCTGGTGGGCACTGCGGAGATGGGAGTGCATCACCAGCCCTGGGAGCGTTATTTGAATTTGATTTGGTAATTTTCTGTTACAGATTTTGCGTTTTGTTACAGTGTCCCTTTAAGGGACTGTTAGTTAATCTATTCGTTCCTTTGTTTTTCATTTTCTCAAAAGACTATAAAGAGAAGACTTGGGGGTAGAATTTTAATACCCCGTTTCAGAGGGGATGGGGCCATAAGATGCGGTGGGGCCGTTATAAATCCCATGGACGACAGCAGAAACGTAAAATCCGGCTGCTGGAAAATTCTGCCCTTGGTCTCCCCCCGGGCCTAGCCAAGGTGGTCATTGGCAGGTCCAGGCAGGGGGATGTTGAGGGGGTCGCTTGACCTGACAGTCTGCCTCTCTTCAATGGTTACGTCTGTGCCCGGGGCGTCCCTAGAGAGGGAGCTTGAGGCCTTCTGGGACCGGTGGGCACCAGAGGGGCTGAGCTGCATCATCAGCACCAGTAATGATATTTTAATTTGATTTGATAAGTTTCCTTTCAAGTTTTGCTTTTTGTTTCTGTGCCTCTTTTAAGGAGTTGATCGTTTGATTATCTGATTGCTCAAAGGACATATATAAAAGGGACTGCTGGGACACACCAATGGTTCGGTTAGTAGACAGGAAGCAGACATATGCAATGCTGCATTCTGTAAATAAACCAGCTATCAGGAAAAGTCTAGTGTCATACTTCACCATCTGGCTTGGGATCCACTTATCACGGAACTGGCTGGCTCAGTGTGGAGCTGCTACCAACTGAGCCAGACTAATCATCTCCAGATAGCATACAACCCTGATCTCACAAATTCCCCTCACAGAGCTGTTGATGAGGAACCAATAATTCCCTCCCTCACTCTCTTCACCTCTCCACCATTCTCTCCTCCTTTCAAGATGCTGCGTAAAAACCCTTCTCTTTTGACCAAGGCCCTCCTAGTGGCCTGGGCAACATTTAGACTTCAACCAGCATTGCTGGAAAGCAGATCAATGCGCCATTATCTCACTGCATATTTTGGGATCATGCTGTGTACCAATTGGCTGCAGCGATTGCCACGTCACAACGGCACTTCGTTAGTTCTGAAGCACTTTGGCGTGTCTTCAGGTCATGAAAGGCCCTGTACGAGGCAAGCTTTTCTCTTTAAAAAAAAAATCAACGTTTAGCGAGTTGTCGATGTTTATTCGTGCCACAGGAACATTTAATATGCCGTTTATAAATATACCCATAACCTGGCATCAAAGTGGCAGATTCAATCGGATGCTTCAATAAACTGTGATGCAACCATTGTAAATCTCCACCCTCTTTCCCGTTCCTCCAGCACTCAGAATATTAACAAGAATATAAATACATTTTCCCAGTCCCACATGGGGCCTTAGCCTGAGGTGTCAGTAAACAGGGACATCTTCACTTCAGCTTTTTACCAACTTGCTTGTTCAAAAATAAATGTAGAATTACAGTGCCAGTCAGTAACTATGACAGGAATTAAGAGCAGCGCAGAGAGAACTTATTAAAATATACTATTTCTGGAGTATTATCTGTGACTGCTATGGGGCTTTAGTGGAACAGGAAATTAGTCCCATTCCCGACACTTGAATATATTATTCAAATGAGAGGTATATTGAATAACAATAATTTTATTCAGGCATCAGTCCCCTAGCTGAAATGCACAGATACATCACCCGTGTTGCACTGTGACAGGGTCTGTAACAACCTGCGGCACACATCGCCCATATTACACCAAAATGGGATCTGTAGCTAACACAATTGCACACATACATTGCTTGTATTACACTGTGACAGGGTCTGCAACTAACAGACATGCATGGCTACATCACCTTTATGACACTGTGAGTGGGACCGTTACAACCTGCAACGTCACTCACATCTGGGAAGTTCAAACGCGGAGTAGTTCGAGGGCGAGAGGTGGGCAGGATGTTGGGCAGCAGAGTTGGACTTTATGCTGACTGGAATTGGGACGAGGGCATTGCAAAACGCAAGTCCCGAAGGTGGCAAAGGTTTCCATGGTGGTGAGTAAGAAAAAGGGATTGAGATGGGAAGCATTACAAAAGTGAAGATGGGCATTCCCATCTCCCATTTAAGATAGAGATGAGGAGGATATTTTTCTCTCAGAGGGTCATGTGTCTTTGGAAGTCTCTTCTACAGAAAGCAGTGGGTCATTGAATATATTCAAGGCTGAGTTAGACAGATTTTTGATCGACAAGGGAGTCAAGGGTTATGGTGGAAAGGCAGGAAAGTAGAGATAAGGTCACAATCAGATCAGCTATGATTGTATTGAATGGCAGAGAGGCTCGAAGGGGCAGAATGCCTACTCCTGCTTCTATTTCTTATGATTTGGTGATCTTATGACTGCTGATTGGCCATGGGATTTGAAGACCAGCTCTGGGTCACACAGGACACCAGGTCTGACATCCTCGGCTTCAGCTTGAGCCAGTCAATGGAAAGGAGTAAAAATGGTTTCTTTCGTTCAAAGTTTTTGGTTTAAGCCACACAGAACGGCTTTAGTCTCCATAATATCAAAGCTTCATGTCCATCCACGAGTTGACATTGGACCGGTGCAAGGAATAATTGTGAAGTTGAGGGTGGTGGCACCAAAAGAAACTTGGGTGTCACTGTCATACTCCTGGAATGTAAACCAATTTTAGTGTTTAGTGTCACTTAAAGGTAACCAAAAGTCACTTGTTAGAACAGAACTTGAATATTGTTGAAAAGAGAAATATGTTGCTGAAGTTTTTCATTTTGCACTCATCAGGGCAAAGGCAAGAATACCAAATTTCAAATGAGCACAATAATTTATACTACAGGTGTAAAGAGTGCTGATTGGTTGGCAAATCAACTCTGATTGGCTGAGATGTTGCCATGGCCAAAACAATGGGGAAATATAGGCTCCCCAGTAATTCAAATAAAGACTTTATTGGCCTTAATGAGTGCAAGGCAAAAAACTCCACCAACATGTTTCTCTAGTCAGCAATATTAAAGATAACTTATAGATTGAGACAAGGTTATATCGTCATAAGCCATAGCAGGTGATTATGTGGGGCAGGAGAAGATGTCATCTTGATGGATGCAGTAGGAGGGATAGCAGTGGAACCTATGAGGGGCAGTGCCAAGGATGTGAACCACAGTCGAGGGGATTAGGAATAGCACAGTCATGTCTATCTAAGGTCATGGATAGATCAAGGTGGACAGGAAGAATAGTGCAGAAGACTAACAGCTGCATTGATTGCCACTGTTGACCAGGGCAACCTCAGCTCATACAATGAGTGTTGGGCAGTGTTGCGTGGTAACAATATGTTCAGAGAAGAAGGGGTGTTGGAGAAGGTGTGCTATTTTGGAACAATTGCTGTGGAGGCAATGGCATCGTGGTATTGTTGCTGGACTAGTAATCCAGAGACCCATGCTCTGGGGACGCAGGTTCAAATCTGGCCTTGGCAGATGATGGAGCTTGAATTTAATAAAAATCTGGAATTAAAAGTGTAATGATGACCATGGATCCATTGTTGTAAAAACCAACCTGGTTCCCTAATGCCCTTTAGGGAAGGAATTCTGCCATCTTTAGCTGGTCTGGCCTACATGTGACTCCAGACCCACAGCAATGTGGTTGACTCTGAAATGACCTGGAAGCTACTCAGTTCACTCAAGGATAACTAGGGATGGTAATAAATGCTAAAACCAGTGCAGCCCATATCCTGTGAATGAAAAAAAAAATCAGAGTTGGGCGCAGCTGTTTTTTTAAGGAGCAGTTTTCAAAAGGAAGCAACTATGTTTGATGAAAGCATTGGCAATATTGATGAACAGAGGACCAGGGAGTCAGAAGTTAGGTTCAATAAGATAAAAAGGGCAAGTGGCATATTTTATGGAGGAGATAATGAGGGCCAAGTGGAATAAGTGTACAGAGCATTATAGGATGGCATCTGTGGTGTTTGTAGACTGTGCATGGCCAGGGATGACAAGAGCTGAAAGGGGTTGATGGGAAATGAACAGATGCCCTCAGTTTGGTGGACAAGGAAATCCAGAAAGCTCTTTAAAGCTAGTATCAGAAGTGACAATGGAAAGTGGGGCAATGAGGGAAAGAGGACATGGTCTGTTACAGAAAACAGCCATCTGCTTAAAGAATGCCGCTTATTAATGAGACAGGTAATATTATTTCAGGAGCTTGAGTCAGGCCTTAAAAGGCCAGGCCAGTTATGTGCCATTTATCTTTAAGACTGTGGCCAACTGAAATAAGGATGAGGAGTTGGGTGGTGTAGTGCGGGGAGCTAAAGGGGTTATTATGCTCGAGGATCTGCTAGGGCTGAGGACATAGAAAGTGTAAATGAGGAAGTTTACAGAAAATCTGTTCCAAATATTTTTTATTTAATCTTTCATGGGACATGGGCATCGCTGGCTATGCCAGCATTTATTGTCTATCACTAAATTGCCCTTGAGAAGGTGGTGGTGAGCCGCCTTCTTGAACCGCTGCAGTTCATGTGGTGTAGGTACACCCACAGTGCTGTAAGGGAGGGGATTTTAGCTGATTGTACAAAGACTAAGGGATACAGATTCCATCAGTAATGACTCAGCCGCATCCTCCAGATTCAATGGGAGGATTGTCGCACGCTAGTGTCCTTCTTGAACCAGCTCCACAAGCATTCAGGAAAATCTCCGACAAAATCAATTACGATGGACCGGACGCTGTGTCCAGATGGCCAAAATGTGACTCCCTCACCCGGTCTTGTTTTCCCAAATCTAAAATGGCCAGCGTTCTAGGGCAGGACAAACAAAATGCTTCAAAGGCACTCTGAAGCTCTCCTTGAAGTGCAGCAGCATTGACATTAATGACTGTGGGGGGAACTGGCTACCAAGCATTCAAAATGGCGACATCAAGCTGTACGATGCTTTGAGCCCCAGCACCTTAATGATAGGGCAAAGAAGGAAAGGAAAGGAAGCCTCAAAGGTGCAAAGGTATCAGGTAATAATGAGGCCAAAGGGTTAACTGGCGATGGGACTGCAGACACTAAGGCTGATGCTAAAAAGTTGATGTCAGGAGAGTGGGAATGTCAGTAGAGAAACAACTGGAGGGGGAATTTAACTGACTGGTTAAGTCACCAAGGATGGGGAGTTGCTTGGCCGAGTTAGAGAAGTATTGATTTTTTTGAGGAGCCGTTGGGAGCTGGGGAGGGCAGCAGCCAGTGAAGATCTTGAAAGTAAGGAAGAACTAAAGGGCAATATGACCAAACAAAAGAAGAGGGAACCAGAGGAGTAAAGAGGAGTTGAGACCTGCAGATGAAAGTTACATCATCAAGGCAGATTGGACAGGTATATGTTGGGATAACCATTCAGCCATAGTGAAGAATAATCACCGTCGGTCAATCAGCTTTCAATCAGAGTCAGAATATCAATGGCCAGGATCTTAAGGTCCTGCCCCCATGTCCCCCCACCCCCCCCGACGGATGCAGAGAGCCATTCAAATTTCCATGCAGCTGGGCAGGACCATACTATCTCGCCCTGGCGGGAGGGGGGCAATAAAATCCTGGCCAGCGTGTTCATCTTGGGTCAGCTTTAATTGGAATGCATCAGGCATTTTGTAGAGTCTTCCACGATGCACCGATGGTTGGGAATTTGGGGTAGACGCCAACAATTCAATGGTAAGTGTGTTGGAGGGTACCGATCTCAGAGCAGAAGAACAGCGTGAGACTAATCAGAAGGGAACCGAGGCTGAAACGATGACCAGAAAAAAAACCAAGAACAAGCTACATCAATCATGGAATTTAAGGTGGTGGGGCAGTCCTGGGATTAGAATGGGGGGGGGTGGTGGGGTGGAGACAAGGGATGGAGAGGAGCTGACTGGAGTGAGAGGCAGAAAGGTTTGAGAACTTGAGCATACAAATGGACATAAACCTTCTGTTTCAAGTACAAGCCCCAGCAGCAGATATACATGCTTAGCAGGAGCCCTTCAGAGAGGAGATTGTAAAAGAACTCCGACACCTGGCAAAAATCCATCAGTCCAGCAGTATGGAATTCAGAGTTCATGCCGGCTCTTTTCTGCAGAGTTTCAAGTGAGTCAGTAAAGAAAGAATTACATTTATATAGTGCCTTTCAGGGTATCCCACAAAAGTCACCTTTAAGTGTAGTCACTCTTATACTGTTGGCAACATCACAGTCAATTTACACACAGCAAGCTCCCACAAACAGAAAAGAGATAATGACCTGATGACCTACTTTTACTAACATTCGTTGAAGAGGAATATTGGCTGGGAAACAACTTTAATCTGCAAGACAGTATCTTCTAACTCCGCCTGAGAGGACAGGCAGGGTCTCCAACAGAGCAGCACTCCCACAGTGCTGTACTGGAATCAGCCTGGATTTTATGCTTGAGTTACAAGTCGGAGTGGGACTTGAGCGTGCAACTTTGTGTCTCAGAGAGGCAAGAAGGCCGTGACTGACACAGCTGACATTTTCAGGACAGTGCAACAAAGGGAACAGAGATAGCAGCAAAAGGACTGGGGCTGTGTGGAACAGCTCTGGCCAACACCAGATGGTAGAATCTCTGTGTCTTTTTTTTTAATTCATTCACGGGATGCGGACAGCTTTTGTTACTCATCCCTGTACAACCACATGGCTTGCTCGGCCATTTCAGAGGGCCTTAAGGAGTCAACCACTTTGCTAAAGGGCTCAGGTGCTTCCTGTAAGCAGCTGCCTCAGCCCTCCTGAGGCCTCCAGGTGCATTCCCCCCCGGAATCGGCTCACAGGAACAGGCGTTCTGTGGGGGAGGCAGCCGAAAGAAGGCTCTGCTGCACGGCTGCTCTCCGTGCCTTGTCTGGCACTTGGGGACCTGCCGAATCTCCGTTGCGTGCCAGGACTGGAGGCTGGTGCTTCCGAGATCTAGGAGTTTGGGGAGTTCACATGTCAGGCAGCCGGTGGGAGACGAGAGCTGGGATGGAAATATGCTTTCAGTGGTTATTAAAGGAAATAACAAGTAGCTGAATGGTAATAGATTAAACACAGTGTGGAAGCCTTGCAGAGAAACAGGCTCCAAATGAGCAGCACTCAAATGCTCATGCTGGATCAGGAGAGGGGAATGATGCTCTCCATACACTAGCAAATAGGCAAAGCATATTCTTTATCAGCACAGTCTCCAGTTTACTCCAACCAACAAGAGCCACAACATGCATCTGTATAATTGAAATATCACGAGATGTTTAGCAAAACGCATAGTCAGAAAAAAAAAACACCGAAGAAGGAGCTAATAGGACAGGAGGCTAAAATCTTGTTCAAATGGGTCGGCTTGAAGGAGGAGAGAGGTAGAGAGGCTGTGAGGTTTAGGACAAAGGCAGCTCCAAGCCGTGGTCAGAGTTTGAAGATCACAGGGAACTTGGGGGTTGGAGGAGGTTACAGGGGATTGGGCGTGAGGATGTGATATTTTCAAACCGAGGCATTGCTGGGCTGAGAACCATCGTAAGTCAGTGAGCACATGGGGTTTTGGATGCACAGGACTTGGCACGAGTTGGGATACAGGCAGCAGAGTTTGGATGGCGTCAAGCTTGTGGATTGCCGTGGGAGTGGGGATAGGTAGAAGACGAGGGGCCAGCCAAGAGAACATTGGAGTAGGCAAGTCTGGAGGTAACAAAAGCACGGAAAGTTCCAGCAGCAGATGCAAAGGATGTAACCTGAATTCGGTGATGTTGGCTGTACTTGTATGATGAATGCTTTTCAACCAATCTGTACTGCTTCACACCCATCTAGCTTGAATTACATCTGCTGTTCACCTGCCCATTATATAACTAATCTAAAGCCTCCTGCAACTCGTTTGTCGTGCCTTCTGCTTTTCATTGTTTACATTAGCCTTCGGTATCCAGGTCGCTTATGTAAGTGTCCCAGACTTCCTCCTTTCTGTATTGTCTGCTGTTTTCCAATCGTGTTTTATCTGACAACGTGCTTGTTATTTATAGCGTGGAGTGTGTGTGCTAGAATAAGGGCCAGCAGGGACTTCCTTAAGTCCAGTGAAACCCAGAGCTGCTGCACCATGGGACAAACTGCAACAGGCTGATGTGATCCTTTGTTAACAGTTCAAGTGACCACGTAAATGGCTCTGGTGCCTCATCTTGACCCGATTGGATTGAATCAGCACCCACCCATCACAGAGTCTTCGTCTTTCCTGTGGCTTCAAGAGGAAAGGCTGCTGTCACAGTTTTAAAGTCAATCTCCCTGACCGGTCCAATGCCCTGCTGGAGAGCGTGCAACTCTGGGATGTCACCCGAGAATTTTAGCCGGGAGAACGATGTTGCAGTCAAAGGCGGTCGGGGTTTTGAGGTTCCACAGGTTTCAGAGGTGGCCCAGTCTTACAGTCTGCGCTCATTTTTCATGTAATATTTTGGATTTGATATGATTATTTGTATTCAATAACAGCATTTACAGCTATTTGGGTAGCTGTAGTGAAATGGCTTTAAAAAGGACCCATCTCAGAATTAGGCTCTCTTCCAGTTGCGTAAATTGACTTTCGATTTCTTTTAGTCCCTTTCCATCTCTCTATCGCTCTTCAGGTACCGTGACCTAAGAGGGCTTCCATGGTCCATGGCTGTGCTTGGCACGGTAATGCAATGGTTTACCTTTGCTTTCGGCAGGCTCTGGCTGACCAGGACACTCTCCTACTCTTACCGCCTGCCACAGGTATACTGGAAGGATTTGCAGGTGCTAACCAACTTTTTAAAAAATGTGTTCATGGGATATGGGTGTCGCTGGCTAGGCCAGCATTTATTGCCCATCCCCAATTGCCCTTGAGAAAGTGGCGGTGAGCTGCCCTTCTGAACTGCTGCTGTCCATGTGGTGTAGGTACACCCACAGTGCTGTTAGGGAGGGAGTTCCAGGATTTTGACCCAGTGACAGTGAAGGAACGGCAATATATTTCCAAGTCAGGATGGTATGTGGCTTAGAGGGGAACTTCCAGGTTGTGGTGTTCCCATGTATCTGCTGCCCTTGTCCTTCCAGATTTTAGAATTCGGGGGTTTGGAAGGTGCTGTCGAAGAAGCCTTCGTGAGTTTCTATGGTGCATCTTTAGATGGTACACACTGCTGCCAGTGTGTGTCAGTGGGTGGAGGGAGTGAATGTTTAAGGTGATGGATGGGGTACCAATCAAGCGGGCTGCTTTTGTCCTGCATGGTATCAAGCTTCTTGAGTGTTGTGGGAGGAGCACACATCCAGGCAACTGGAGAGTATTCCATCACACCCTTGACTTGTGCCTTGTAGACAGTGGACAGGCTCTGGGGAGTCAGGAGGTGAGTTACCCTCCACAGAATTCCCAGCCTCTGACCTGCTCTTGTAGCTACTGTATATGACTGGTCCAGTTCCGTTTTTGTTCAAAAGTAAACCCCAGGATGTTTATAGTGGGGGATTCAGCCACGATAATGCTATTGAAAGTAGGGGGAGATGATTAGATTCTCTCTTGTTGGAGATGGTTGGGCACTTGTATGGCAGGAATGTTATTTGCTGCTTACCAGCCCTAGCCTGAATAGTGTCCAGATCTTGCAGCCTGTTTAGCCACATTGCAAATGCATCTTCTGTGACCATCAAGCCCCAGGGTGGGCCTTGAATTCCAAGCTTCTGGCTCAGCAGTAGGGACCCCACCCTTTCCATAACTGCTTTGAACTAATTTATAATCAATATTAACCAGATGGTCTCCCACTGAAACACACTCTACTCACCCTACTTAAAGTGACAGAACTAGGTAAGCAATCCAACAGCGAGGATCATAAGTGACCTGTGGCTGTGACATCCTTCAGGACATTGCATTGGCTGAAAACAGAGGTATGCGATTTACCAGCTCCAGTTTATTGCAAAACAGGCTGTGGAGCACTCGCTACCTCATGAATAAGCCAGCATCACAGGCACAGGGCTGACATTGTACATCCACTTATCCACCTTGACTCAGTGGGCACAGTTACAGGTTCAAGTCCCATTCCGGAGGCTTTGGAAAAAGAATCACGCTGACACACCGGTGGAGTACTGAGGGAGTGCAGCACTGCCGGAGGTGCTGGCTTTCAGAGATGTTAAACTGAGGTGCTGGTTGCCCTTTCAGGTGAATATAAAGGAACTCATTGCAATATTTCAAAATAAAACAGGCGAGGTCTCCCTGGAGTCCATTATAAATTCCAATGTCTCCGTTTTTAATTGAAATTGCCTATGTAAACTTGTCACTTTGTTATTCCACCCTCTCATCAGTAGTGGCACTGTCACATCTCCTCTGCCCTTACTGTAGTCCCATGCTCCAACCAATGCCCCTTCACCACAGCTACCCACATAGCTGTAAGTGTTGTTATCGAATACAAACGATCATAAAATTACGATGTATTCTATAAAAATGAGAGCAGTCTATGAGACTTTAAACGGGGACCAACTCAGATACCAGTACGTTAAAGGGTGACTGCCACAGTTATGGCAATGCCTGTCAGTCTTACTTCATCTAGAGATGGTGATGCACATTCTCTCACAGTGCCAGGCATCAGCCCTGGCTCAGTGGGTGGCACTCCACTCTGTATCAGCAAGCCATAGCTTCAAGTCCCATGCCAAGAGGTATGGGCACATAATCCGTGCTAGTGCTTCATACAGTGGTGCTGTCTTTTGAATGAAGTATTGAAGCAATGCAGCTTTTTTCCTTCATTAAAGGTCCAATGTCACTATTTGAAAGAGTTGGGTCTCGCAGGTATTATAACATATAGTTATCACTAAACTAGCACCTTTTGTGGAACCTTGCTGTGTGCAGATTGGCTGCTGCATTTCTTCATTAACACAGTGACTACACTTCAAATATACTTAATTGGCTTTGAAACTCTTTGGGGTATATGAGGTCATGAAAGGTGCAATGGAAGACCAGGAGTCTTTCTTCCTTCTCTCTGTCACCACACAAGTCTTTCCTGCTCCTTGTGAGAAACCCTCCCCCAAATCCCTAGAAACACATCCCACTGCTGGCCAGCCACTCATTGGGCTAAGTCACTCCAGCTTTGCTTTCCCACCTCTGCCCCTGCATGAATGTACAGCCTCCTGCTAAACTACTGCACAGCCCTGCCAAACTCTGGCGGCATTCCCTCACCCCACCCCCACCCCCAGCGCTCCTGAAATCTGGTCCACCAATCACCAAGGCTGCTCAACCCAGTGATTGTGCACCCTACCCCCGCCTTTTGAATGTCAGGTGGCTAATATAGTATAAGGGTCTGGCACATATAGGGTTAATTTGGGACTGAGTACAGTACCGCCCACACGGTGATGTAAGAAGGCACATGACCCAGGCCCAGGGGTCAGTGTGGTATTGAGCAGAGATGTGTAAAGACCTAAGCATGGAGACAACTCTTAGCTTTACAGCCCTTTACTGTACATGTGTAAATAGTTCTAGTAGTTAATAAAGACATACAGTTAACCTATAGAAGATTACAGAGACTTCTTAAAGACATACTGATCTGTGACCAACACCCCGCAACAGATAACTCCAACCTGGTACATCTTGACCGCCATCTTGTGATTCTGAAAAAGTGTAACAGATAAAAACTGTTTACATGAGCAAAGGGACCAGCATAGTTTTTGAACCACTTGCATTGTCATAGGAGATCTGCAGATGTTTCTACCCTTGGAACGTGGGCAACAAGGGCAAGGTGGCATTTATTGCCCATCTTTAGTTGCCCTGAGGTGTGGCTGGAACCACATATTGGTCACAGACAAGCGGTGACAGGTACCATTTCCTGAAGAACATCATCGGAGCAGTTTGGTTGCTATGGCAATCCAGCTATTTTCACATATGTTGATGGGATCAAAGTAGCACAGCAGCAAGTGGGAACTGAAGAGTTAAGGGAAGGTATGAATCATAAGTAAGAAGGTGGCAAAAAGGTTTAGCGTCTCATCCAAAAAATGGCACCTCTGAAAGTGCACCTCTCCCTCAGTGCCGCATTGAAGTGTCACCCTAGATTTTATCCTCAAGCCTCTACAGTGGGCCTTGGACTCTCAGTGGTAATAGTCTGACCCACTGAGCCAAAGCCAACAAGGGGGGCAGGGGGGATTTGGGGGGGGGTGGGGGGGGGGGGGGTGTAGACCATAAGACCATAAGACAAAGGAGCAGAAATTAGGCCATTCAGCCCATCGAGTCTGCTCCGCCATTCAATCATGGCTGAAACGTTTCTCAACCCCAAACTCCTGCCTTCTCCCCGTAACCTTTGATCCCCTTACTAATCAAGAACTCATCTATCTCAGTCTTAAATACATTTAAGGGTAGAGAAAAACAGAGAAATAAAACAATCAGGAAGAAAGTGAGCGCTAGATAGAGAACGGGTCAGAGAAAAACCAAGGCACAAACTAAAAGAACAGCTGTGTTAGGCATTAGAGGATTTAAACATGTAATTATTATTTTTTTCTTTGCATAACATCTGAGGAAGTTATTTTTGGTTTTTCTTTCAGTTATAGAGATGAACAAATTGAATTTTGGAAAACATCGCCAGCTAATTATATCAGCTGCTTTTGAACCTTTGTGTTTGAGAGGCGAATAACATCACCTGTGATAGCCAGTTCTAATTATTTAGTCATGTTTGATATAGATTAAATGTAGAGTCAGCAAACCACAGTGATTAACAACACTTTGCTGTTCAGGCTATAGGTTGGGGTATGTGGTATAAGCCCAATAAGCAGTGTGCGGGCACCTAATGGGGCAGGGATGGACATTCTCAATTCTCCGGTATTCTCAATTTTTTCCAATGGCAACAGTCTCCGGGTCTCCCATTCCCCGATTGATCTGTTCACCTCTTCCACTCCTCACCCAACCCGATACCATCCAATTCACCCAGAGAACCATTCCACCCTAAACCAGCGCTCAAAGTCCCAGGGACAACAAAACCACAACTTACCTTCATGCAGCTGCTTCACAGGTTCATTTTGAAACAAAGCATGACACTCAGCCACCTAAGGAGATATTAGGTCAGTTGGCGGGAGAGGGTATGGTCACTGGCAGAGTAATTTAGCGACTCAGGCTGAGGCTCCAGGGCCCTGGGTCCAAATCCCACCATAATGGCCGCTGGAATTTAAATTTGATGAATAAAACTTGGAATAGAAAGCTAGTCTCAGTAATTGTGACCACTGGAATTAAAATTTAATGAATAAAATTTAAAATTTAAAATTGAAGTTTGATGAATAAAATTTAAAATTTAAATTTGACGAATAAAATTTGAAATTTAAATTTAGTGAATAAAATCTGGAATTGAAAGCTAGTCTTAGTAATTATGACCTTGAAACTATCAGTGATTGCTGTTAAAACCCATCTAGTTCACTAATGTCCTTTAGGGAAGGAAATCTGCCATCCTTACCTGGTCAGGCCTACATGTAACTCCAGAGCTACAATAATGTGGTTCATTCTTGACTGCCCTTTGAAATAGCCTAGATAGGCAAGCCACTCAGCTCAAGAGCAATTAGGGATAGGCAATAAATGGTGGCCTTGCCAGAGATGCCCACATCCCATTAAAAAATGACTAAAAGCTTGGTCAAAGAAGTTTGTTTTAAGGAGCCCCTTAAAGGGGGAGAGCAAGGTAGGGAGAGATTAACGTTGACCAGTACACTGGGGAAAACATCCCTGCTCTTCTGTGTGATGCTGTGGGATCTTTCATATCCATCTGTGAGGGCAGATATCAGTTTAGCATCCCATCCAAAAGGCAGCACCTCTGACAGTGTAACATTCTCTCAGTACTGCACTTGAGTATGCACCTCAGGTCTCTGAAGTGCAACTTGAACCCACCAGCTTCTCACTCGGAAGTGCACTATTAACTGGGCCACAGCTGACACCATTAAAGGGATGTTAATCAAAGGCAGCATCATAGACCTTAATCGACAAAACACTGATAAAAATCACTGAATATATTGGCCTGGACATTGCAGTTCAAATGACAGTGAATCTATCTGCGTTCACCAACTCCTGGGCACGTGCGTAGGTAAACATGGAAATTCAGAAGTTGCTGTCAGTGCTTCACAGGTGTGCAGAAAGAAATCACTTAAAATCACTGAACTAACATGAATTTCCACTTTTTACACTCCATTTTTACCATAAAAATGTTTATAAAAACTAAGCTTTGCTGAATGAGATGCAACTGGCTTTATAATGGTATATAACAATGTACTAAGTCTTTATAATCACTGATAAACCTCTCTGATCCTGAAAAACTAATGTCATATATGTGGAGTATCAAATTTTTATATTCTATGTTAAAAATTCTATAGATGTTATATTCTTTATGATTCTTAAGCTTCTGCCTTATTCTCTGTGCAGGTCCAAATATTTATTTCACTTCCCATAAAATTATAAGAAGTGAATGGTAAAACCTATTTGCTACTTCCTGGCTGTCTGTGAGAACTGCTCAATGTGATTGGGCTGGATGAGAACGCTCCTGCTGGCCACAAGAGATCCCCTGTAGATGGCACCAGGAAGAAATTACCACTGGGAAAGGTGAAATCCCATACCACAGAGATTGGTCAGTGGTGAGTGTCATCACTTTACCTTTGACCATGAAACCTGACCTATGTTACAAACCAAATTTGCCTTACTCGGTTAGTGTATATCGGTAGCACTAATAATGCTTTGCATCTTCTTGATACAGCTTCCCTATTTTTAGGACAGTGTACTCAAGTTCGCCATCAACAATGAGTGCTAACCCTGAAAGATGTCCGGTCGTGGTAAAACCGGAGGTAAAAGTGCGCTCCAAGGCCAAGACTCGCTCCTCCAGAGCCGGTCTCCAGTTCCCCGCCGTATCCACCGGCTGCTGTGCAAGGGTCACTATGCTGAGTGGGTCAAGGCCTGGGACCCCATCTACTTGGCCACCATCCCCGAGTATCTGATGGCCGAGATCCTTGAGCTGGCCAGCAACACGGCCCGGGACAACAAGACGACCCGCATCATCCCCCCGCTACCCGCAGCTCGCCATCCTCAATGACAAGGAGCTCAACAAGCTGCTGGGAGGGGCCACCATAGCCCAGGGTGGGGTCCTGCCCAACATCCAGGCTGTGCTGCTGCTCAAGAAAACCAGCCACCCCAGCAAGGTTTACGCCTGAAGGGGCGAGATCGGAAAAAGATCAACAATAAGTGAGAAATATCTTGGTCCATTAATATATATATAATATATATGTAACTGGTGTGTCAGCAAGGGCAGATGTTATTGCCCCCTCTGTTACAGATGACAAAAGGTCTTGATATGCCAGATGTGCCTGGCATGTTTCTTGGACCTATAGCCTGAAACTGATGAGCATATGGATCTAAAAGAAAAGCAAAATACCGCGGATGCCGGAAATCTGAAGTAAAAAACAGAAAATGCTGGAAAAACTCAACAGGTCTGGCAGCATCTGTGGAGAGAGAAGCAGAGCGAACGTTTCGAGTCCGTATGACTCTTCTTCAGATTGAACCTGCCTCCACCACACTCTCAGGCAGTGGATTCCAGGTCCCAACCCTTTGCTGCATGAAAAGGTTATTTCCCCTCCCACTTTAGCTGCTTTTACCAACTACCTTAAATCTCTGCCCCCTTGTCCTCAATCTTTCTGCCAATGGGAACGGTTTCTCCCTATCTACCCTGTCCCGGGCCCCTCATGAATTTTAACGCCTCTATCAAATTTCCATTCAGCTTTCTTTTCTCCTAGGAAAAGAGTCCCAACTTCTCCAATCTATCCTCATAATGGAAGTTTCTCATCCCTGGAATCATTCTCATAAACGTAGGTAATATATGATCCATTTTGGATCTCAAAAGGACAGAATCAGGGTGCTTGGTAAATGATGAAGAGCTAGGCCAAACTGTGGAGGTCCAAAGAGACTTGGGAGGTCCAGGGATACAGGTCATTAAAATGGTCTGAACATATATAGAAAACAATCAAAAAGGTCAGTGGAATGCTGGCATTGTTCAGCCCTGGTTAGTCTACACATGGAGCACTGAAAGCAGTTCTGGGCATTGCACGTTGAGAATGATATATTGACATTGGGGGGAGTGCAGTTTAGATTTACCAGAATAATACCTGTACTCAAAGGGTTAAGCTACAAAGAGAGATTACACAGAATCGGGTTGTATTTCCTGGAATCGCGTTGTATTCCCTGGAATTTGGTCAACGTTTTTAAGATATTAAGGGGAACAGATGGGGTAAATAGCAAGAAACTATTTCCACTTATTTGGTGGGGGAGGGTAGGGTCAAGGACCAAGTGGTACAGTCAAAAATTAGAGTCAGACTCTTCAGGAGTGAAAGTAGAGAACACTTCATCACACAAATGATAGCAGAAGTTTGGAACTCTCGTCTATAAATGGCCATTGATGCTAGGTGAATTGTACATTTTAAAACCGAGATTGATGGATATTTGACCGTCAAAAATATTAAGGACATGAAGTTGGGTTGCAGATCAGCCCTGATTTCATTGAATGATGGAACAGACCAGAAGGAAAAGCCAGTGGAACTTTGAAATGACTGGTATGGGTCTGAACTGGAGTTCCATTTTAAGGTATGCAGGACCAGTTCCAGTCATTTCTCAAGTTTTACTGTTTTATTTCCTTTTGGCTGGCTCGAGGGGCTCCTGTAGGGTAGTGCTGATGTAAAGAAGTGGAAGAGGGCAAGAAGAGTAGAGGCTGCTTTACCACCGGGTCTCCAAATTGGAAAGCACTCCGTCCCCTAGCACCAACTCTCACTTTGACAAGCAAACAGCTTTGTGGCAGGGGTGGGGTGGCATTGGGTGGGGTTGAAGGAGTTAAAAGTAACGCAGGGACCAGGAGATCTGTTCACAAGATGTGAACTCAGGCAACTGTGCTCACTAAATAAATATGTGTCACCTTTTACATGCATGCTTTCGCTGGTGAGAGTGTGGATGCATTTAAAATGAGTTGAGGAAAAAGCTAGAATCTCTCAGAGCAAAGCAAATTGACCTGTTTGCGTTGGGAACAGCCACCGTAGCTTTTAAACAAACATAATACTTGCTGTCTCTCAAGCCTTTAACATGACAAGGGGAAGCCATAATTAACAGACAGAGCAATTAGAGAGAGCACCGCTGATGGGATGTGTGATTGAGCACCAGCTGCATCAGGTGTGAATGAGAACCAACAGCTCACATACCGCGCCTTGTCTGTTCAAATTTACGAGGCGCTTTGATAGACTAGATGGGGAGAGAGTGTCTCCACTGGCAGGGAGCCAATGACCAGAGGACACAGGCCTAAGAACGTTGGCAGAAGCAATTTTCTTTACGCGACGAATTGTTATGATCTGGAATGCACCGCCTGAAAGGGTGATGGACACAGCTTCAACTGCAACTTTAGTAAGAGGAGGGGATGGGGCAGCAGCAAATGGCCCTGCACTAATAACCCAGGTTAACACTCTGGGGACCTAGTGCACCATAGCACCTAGTGGAATTTGAATTCAATGAATGAATCTGGAATGTAAAGCTAGTTTCAGTAGTGGTGACCATGGCAACAATGAACAATTTTTGTGAAAACCCATCTTGTACACTAATGCCCCTTTGGGGAAGGAAATCCGCCACCCTTACCCAGTCTGGGGCCTATATGTGACTCCAGCCCCACAGCAATGTGGCTGGCTCTGCAATGGCCCAGCAAGTCACTCAGTTCAAAGGCAATTATAAATGGGCAACAAATGCTGGGCCTTGGCAGTGATGCCCACATCCCATGAAATAATTTTTTAAAAGCTTTCAAAAGGGAATTGGATAAAGAGTGGGGAGGGAAACATTTCCAGGACAATGGACAAAGCAGGGGTTGGCGGATAGTGGGTCTGATGGCCTGAGCAGTCTCCTTTTGTCCAGTGCAATGATTTTATGCAGTGCTGGAATCCCTCTTAAATCACATCATACTGCATTTCATAAATGCCACTGAAATCTGTGTTTTTCACTGTGCGTAGGAGTCAGTGAATGTAACGGCCCAGACTCTGACTCTCATCCATCAGCTCAGTGCTATGACTCACTGCTCAAAACACACAGCCAGGAATGAATGAGCAGACTGTATTTCCGGACAATATATAAAAAAAAAGATCTTGCGCAAAGGAAGACATCGACCAGAGGTATAATCGTGGCTTTTTATTGGAGCTAGTTACAAACTGGGCACATCACCCGCCATTCGATACAGAGCATGATCTTGAGAGAGTACTGGCGTGGGGTTAATGTATGGTCTCGAGGCTGGGGCAAGGCTGCTTTCACTGTAGTCTCAGCTGCAAGCCACTCTGCCATTCTATTTCTCATTGTCCTGCCTCACGGCTGCTGCCAACCATGGCAAGGCTACCTGAGCTGGACCTGGCAGCTGATGCCTGCTTTGTGAGTATGAGCGGGGGGGGTGAGGTATTTTGGGGGGGTGGGGGGAATATTCTTGCTCTGTACCATGAGCTGGGATAGGCTGGCCCCGTTTGCCTCTTGTGATCTTCGGAGATTTGTGCATTTTAGACACAAACTGTAGTGGTCGGCTGTTTGGGTTTCGGGTTCACTGGGGGAGCCAGATATTTGGTCTCCTGTGTTATTCAGATGTTCTGTGGCTGTAGTATTAAACTGCAGTGTTGCAGTCTTATGGTGATGCAGTTTGGTAGTGTTAGGATCCTGAAGTAACGTTGTGTATGAATTTCAGTGTCGGTGTGATGCCAGGATAGGCTGTACATCCCAACAATTGGCTGGTTGAATCACACAGCGTGTTCCTTCAGTTGTACAGACAGTGCTCAACCAGCCCAGGCTTACAAAACATCTACTTTTAGATGTAATTCCGGGATTGGACAGCACTTACTGTACAATTTTGAGTGTGCTAATAACTACACTAACAACCAATTTAAGATAATCAGTCAAGCTCGTAACAAGGCTCATTTATGTTTGCTGGAAGCAACTTACACTCATATGCAGGGGCCCATTCTCTGCGAACAAAAGGAACATGTACAAGCCTTGTGCCATTTTTTTGAATTACCTGGGAGCTTGGGAAGCCTATAGTTCCCCATTCCTTTTTCCATGGTAATGTCTCGGCCAATCAGAGTTTATTTGCCAACCAATCAGCAACCTCTTCTCCCGTGGTATAAATTGTTGCGATCACTTGAAATTTGGCATCCTTGCTTTTGTCCTGATGAGTGCAAGATGAAAAACTTTGGTAACATGTCTCTCTATTCAGCCGTGTTCAGATCCTGCAATGTTGTAGTATTGCATTATAGTTGGCGCCACATTGCTCGCTGACTTATATCTGCTCCCAGTCCAACATGTCGAATTTTAAAATTCTCTCCCATATGCTCAAGTCCCTCCATGGCCTTTGTCCTCCCTATCTCTGTAACCAAGTCCCAAAACCCTCCAAGATTTCTACATTCCTCCAATCCTGGACTCTTACACCGCAGTGCAAGGATCTATTCATTTGCTTGCTGAACACTAGATCTGGATTAATAAACAATGTTTGATCTCCTTCGACTCGGTGTCAATTTTTGTCTGATGACAGCTCTAGTGGAGTATTTGAATGTGGTAAAAGAGCTATATAAATGGAAGCTGCCCCTATTGATTACCTCTTCACTAGTGAAGGCATTGAGTTGGACAAGAGGAAAGCATGACCCACTGAGCGTACTCCACATCCACAGAGCAAGAATGGGTGCTGAGGCGTGCCAAGGAACGCTCGGAGGACTGGGTGATCTTCAGACCGAGTCTTTCAGATGGAGCACCGACTCTTAGCAAGCTGTCAGTAAAGCCCTCTGAATGGAGCTGGGATCACGGGCTGGCAGAATCACTGGGATATTTAACAGCGCTGCTAATGCGGGAGCCAGCTGTGAAATTGTATGATGCTGCGAGGCCAATAACAATTTCAGCTGACGCATCGGAGACAGGGATGGGGACCACACTGCTCTGAAAGTGTGATGACTGCAGTAACCCACGGCATATCAAATCAAAGCAATTACATTCAGGCACGTGGGTCTCACAGTATTACCAGCACTTCAATTGTCACTGTTCATGCCTAAGAATAATTTTTTTAAAAAAAAAATTATTCATGGGACGTGAGCGTCGCTGGTAAGGCTAGCATTTATTGCCCACGTCTTATGGCCTAACAAGGTGGCGGGGTCTTTTGAGACCTCAGGCGTTGGTCGTCCCATGCCCAGGTAAGGGTCCCATGCTCAGGGTTATGAACCATGGCCAGTGAATTTTCAGTGGTGATAGCGGAAGAGCTGGAACCTGGAGAAATGATGGCTGCTCACAGGCAGAGGATCCCTCGAGAAGAGGACTTGTGTTTCCTCTAAGCGCATGTGAGGAAGACAACAGGAAACCACCTCACATATTCATTTTCCCCAGTCCTATTGCTTATTGAGGTTGAAAATGGGAGGCTCTTACAATCTACTGAAAAGAAAAGCGCAGGACATGCGGGGTGAAGAAATGAACAGGGGTCCTGCCCTCATAGGCAGACTGTGATCTAATTGCCCATGAGGTTTCATTTATATAGCACCCTTCGTGACCTCAGGAGGTCCCAATGTGAATCACAGTCAGTGAAGTACTTTTGAAGTGTAGTTACTGTTATCATGTAGGAAATGTGGCAGCCAATTTGTGCACAGCAGGATGCAACAAATGGCAATGTGATAATGATTGGATCACTTGGATGAAGTGATGGTGATGGAGAGATAGATGTTGGCTCCATTTCAAGGGGAGAGCCCCCCTGCTCTTTTGCCAGTCGTGCCTTGAGATCTTCTAGGTGCCCCTGAGAGGCAGCAGGTCGTTAATTTCACATCTCATCCGAAAGACAAAATAGTAATGTGAAATATAATAA
This sequence comes from Carcharodon carcharias, assembly GCF_017639515.1. NCBI lineage: Eukaryota > Metazoa > Chordata > Chondrichthyes > Lamniformes > Lamnidae > Carcharodon > Carcharodon carcharias. Next base: position 23,379,298 of record NC_054496.1, read on the forward strand.
AATATTTTATTATGAATAAAATACAACAATATTAGCACTCACTCAGTACTGGGAGTGCCAGCCTGTCTCAATATGTTCAAGTTTCTAGAGTGAGACTCGAATTTCTTACCTTTCCACCCTTAAGTTTATATTCTTCCTTTTCAAATGCATTTCTCATTTTGATTTTAATTGATGTTGCAATTTCTACCTCCATACCTATTGGAAAGCAGTCCATGTTCCTTTTTGTTAAAGTGAAAGCACCCAACTCCTCTGCTCGTTCTTTACACAATTGTTGCCAATTTGCAAATGGGTGAAAGCAATCTTTCAGCGTTTACCCTCTTGAAAATATAATTCAAAATAAAAATCTCTTTTTGTGCCTCCCTAAACCTGCAAGGCAGTTCTAGTGACTCTCCCCCTGTTCCTTTTCCATGCTTGTTTTATGATTGCATGTCCAGAATTGCATTGTTGGGGAGGGGAGTCACAGTAGTCATGACCCTCCAATCACTGTGACATCAGACAATTTTGCATGTGAAGAGTTGGCCAAACCTGACTGCAAAGAATAACATGCTCACTTAACTTTTAACTTTCCTGTTGCATATTTTATATATTTGATTTGCCTCGGAATAATGCAGAGATGACACTAAATTTCTAATTGTGCAGCTGATTTATTTATAAGAGTTTTAAAATATCTCTGCAATCACAAAATGTCTCCTCCCATGCCTCTAGCTCAGCTTCTTGTAGCTTCTGCGGTGTCTGTTTACTTTGCTCTGAGTCAACACCCAGACTTAACCAATCCAGCATAGTAAGCATAGATCAGCTACAAGACTCACATAATCAAACACAGAGCAATTGAACCATTGAACTTACATTTCACTTTCGTGTGGACGCTTTGAGTCTGAACGTTGCATCAAATTGGCATTGGGGGCATCGTTGTGGCTGGGCTAAATCAGTCAAGCCTGCTCTTTGTCCCTACACAATCCTTTGACCTTAGCTGTCCCCCTGCAAACCATACTCATGTGGTGGCCTAACTAATGTCTCGTACAAATCCAACCTCACTGTTGCATCCCTGTGAACAACAGGCTGAATCTATTCCGTATTTTTACTTCCATTCCCAGCTTTAGTGTTCTGCTGGTTTCATTTTGATAATGGGGTAATATCTCTGAATGCTCACTTGCTGCCGTCATCGTCTACTGTCTGCCTCTGGGGGCCTAGGTCTCCCACGGGTCCGGTAATTATGGATGAGACAAGGAGCACGAGCTGAAGATTTCAGACTCGGCAGCGAGACAGTATAAGTGAGTTTGAGTTGACTGGGCGAATCCCAGGAGTGGGGAGTTTTACAGAATATTGATTCAGCACTAGTACCTAGTAACAATATTTGCAAGCTTGTGGTCTGTTATGGATGGAGCACGGGGTTAACAGAGCGGGTTTTCAGCATGCTGATGTGCTCGCCCCATGACAGGGGCCACTGGCTAGCTCGGTGCGGCATTATTGATGAACCTGAAACATGAGGACAGTATTTGCTGAAGCGGTTGGTTTCTCTTTCGAAAATTACAGGAGACGACAACCGGTGAAGTCACAGAAAATCCAACAGTCAGTGCAGCATGCCTGTCAGTGACTCCGGTAACCCAGCCACTGTATTTCCATTTGTCTTATTCGGATTTTCCAACCAACCATGAGAAGATGGGCAGCGGGCGCACGGGAACCACCATCACCCTCCTGCCAGCTCCCCTCCAAGACAGATCTTGAATTGGAACTTGTATCGCCGTTCCTTCACTGTTGCTGGGTCAAAATCCTGGAATTCCCTCCCTAACAGCACATGGACTGCAGCGGTTCAAAAAGGCAGTTCACCACCACCACCTTCTCAAGGGCAATTAGGGATGGGCAAGGAACGCTGGCATAAGCAGCTATGCCCACATGCCCTGAGCAAATAGAAATAAATAGCACCAGTGAGTGTGATGACAACTAACTGTTAGACATGATTTCAGCTCTTGTACATGTGCACGCAATTTGAAGGAGTCGGGAGCCAAACAGAAGGAAGAGGCTGAAGGGCAAAAATATTTACAGGGCTGACGTGGAAAGATCAAGAGGGTGAGTCCAGGGCTGCAGCTCTCCTTATTTCTGTCGAGCCTTCCAGCCTGCAACCCTCCGAGACATCTGCCTCCTCCAATTCTGGCCTCTTGCCCAGCTCCGATTTTAATCCCTCCACCATTGCTGGCTGTGTCTTCAGCGACCTTGGTCCTTAGCTCTGGAATTCCAGCCCTAAAGCTGTCTGCCTCTCTACCTCTTCCTTTTCAGGCGATGCAGAAAACATCTTTGACCAAGATTTTGATCACTTGCCCTCTAACGTCTCCTTACAAGGTTCGGTGTCAAATTTGTTTTCCATTAAGCCACCGTGAAGCACCCTAGAGTGTTTTAGTACAATAAAAAGAGTTTTACAAGTGCAGGTTATTGTTGTACCTGCTGATTTTGGAGGTCATTTCACTATAGATTCCACCCACGCAGATACCCGTTACCCCTTGGAAAGCCTGAGGACATTTCATCCATGATGACTTCACCAGTTATCTACAGTGCTCGAACCCTGGCAACAGCTTCCATTTAAAATCCCTTTCACTCAAAACCTGGGTTTGGTGTAACATTACTGCTGAGGGGTTGATCTTCTCGAGGCACACACGATCTTACAGCACAGAAAGAGGCCATTCGGTCTATCGTGCCTTTGCCAGCTCTTTGAAAGGTCCATCCAATTTAGACCCACTTCCCTACTCCTTTCCCATGTACCCGTAAATATCCTTCCCTTTCATGTGTTTATCCAATCCCCTTTTAAAAGTTACTTCTCCTTCCATTACTCCTCCAGGTCAGTAAATTCCAGAACAAAGTAATATGCTCTTAGAACCTGAGAAACAAGAGTAGGAGTAGGCCATTCAGCCCTTCGAGCCCACTCTATCATTCTTCTTCCTCAACACCATTTCCCTGCAATATCCCTGCATCCCTTAATGTCTTTAATATGTAGAAATCTATCAATCTCAGCCTTGAACAGACACCATGACTGAGCCTCCACAGCCCCCGAGGGCAGACAATTCCAAAGGTTCACCACCCTCTGAGTGAAGAAATTCCTCCCCACCTCAGGCCTAAATGGCCTACCCCTTATTCTGAGACTATGTCCCCTGGTTCTAGATCCCCACTCCCCCAGCCTCCACCCCCAGCCAGAGGAAACTTCCTTTCTGCAGCTACCCTGTCGAGCCCTGTAAGAATTCTGGATGTTTGAATGAGATCACGCCTCATCCTTCTAAATTCCAGAAAATTCCACTGTATTTAACCTCTCCTCATAGGACAATCCCTCCATTCCAGGGATTAGTCTGGCGAACCTTCATGGCAAGTATATCTTTCCTTGTGTAAGGAGACCAAAACTGCACACAATGCTCCAGATGCAGTCTCACCAAGTCTCTTCTTTACTCCTATACTCAAATTGCCTTGTAATAAAGGCTAGAAAGGCTCTTCATCTCATCTTGTTTCTTTTGCCAATTACCTTAAATTTGTATCTTCAGGTCACTGTCAGTAGAAACAGGTTTTCATTAGGTACTCAATCAAGATCCTTCCTGATTGTGAAGACCTTTATTAAATCTCTCCTCTGCTCTGAGGAGCACAATCCCAGCTTCCAGACTTTTCATGTCACTGAAGCACCTCAGCCCGGTACCGTTTGAGGAAATCTGCTCTACCTTCTCACCAAGGCCTTGACATCCTTCCTTAAAGAGTGATGTCCAATTTCACGGAATGGTTACCTCACAGAAGGAGGCCATCAAGCCCGTTATGTCTGCTCCATCTCTACTAAGGAGCAATTCTTCCTTTTCAGGTAATAGTCCAATCCCCTCTTGAATGGCTGAGCTTGTATTTGGGGAGATGGTAGCACAGTGGTAATTTTGCTGACTCGTAATCCAGAGACCTGGGTTAATGGATTCATGGATTCAAAGGCCTTGGGGTCATGGGTTCAAATCCCACCACAACAGCTGGTGGAATTTAAATTCAATTAATAAAATTTGGAATTGAAAGCTGGTCTCAGTAATGGTGGCTATGAAACTATCATCAATTGTTGTAAAAATCCATTTTCCTTTGGAGAAGGAAATCTGCCAACCTCACCCGGTCTGGCCTACATGTGACTCTAGATCAACAGCAATGTGCTTGGTTGGTTCTTAAGTGCCCTCTGAAATGCCCTAGCAAGCCTTTCAGTTCAAAGCCGACTAAGGATGAGCAACAAATTTTGGCCTTGTCTGTAATGCCTGCATCCCAGCAAAGAATTTTTAAAAAATATCAACATCCCTCCACCATCCTGCCAGGCAGTGCATTCCAGACCCTAATCACTCACAGCATGAACCAGTTTTACCTCATGTCTCCACTGCTTCTTTTGCCAATCACCTATACCCCCTGGTTCTTGATCCTTTCACCAGTGAGAACAGCTTTTCATTATCTCTGTTTTGTCAGGGTGGGGGGACAATCACTCTGATATTTTAGTAATGGAACCACTGTAAGGTCAGAATACAGAGCTGTTAATTGCAACATGAAATGCGGCCTCGTGTCATTTGGACTGACAGCCCAAACAATACTTTATTCACAGCGGTTTCACATAACCACTGTTGCAATCAAAACAGTCTTGACCCTTGTGCTGCAATGTTACTCTGCAAGATTGTCATCACAATATCTGTCGAGAGTTTTTACAATGCCTTAATACAGCCCTTCAAAGTGGAAGGGAAGTGAAATATTAAACCCATTTAAATTTATTTCTGTGAAGGGCACTTTTCACCATATCAAACGTTTAAAGGAAAAAAAAATAAAGAGAGAGATTGCTGTGCACTTCATTCCACCCCAGTGAGTTCTTGTTAAATGAATAATTCTGTTTAAGTGAGCAGCAATTGATAACCCAAACCCATTTCCTAGCTGCACCTGATGGTTTCGTTCCAGTTAAAGTCAATCAGTTTTGGTCGCAAATGAATGCAGAGGCTGGAAACATCTGTCTTACAAGCCATGTAAACTTACCCACTTTATGATGTAGCCTTGTTCATCCCTGTGCCCCTCTATCAAGTTTTGAGTGGCCAATTAACCTTAGTCTTTACGGACTCCTGCTGACAGTGAAACATAAATTGCATTTATGTGGTGTCCTTTATGGCTTTGAGAAGTCCCAAAATATTTCACAACCAGTAAAAGCAAAAGGAATTTTGAAGCGTAGTCATAAGAACGCAGCCAATTCCCATGAACAGCATTGAGTTAAATGGCCAGACATTCCTGTAGTGTTCAACTGTTCTGTGTTTGATTATGTGAGCCCATTTACTATTGATGCTCACTGTGCTGGATTGGTTAAGCCTAGGTATGGACTCAGGAAAAAGTAAACCAACTGTAGAAAGACATGGAAGCTAGAGTTGTAACATGGAGTGGACATTTTAAAGTACTGTGAATAAAACTCATTACACACATAGAAACTAGTGTCATCTCTGCATAGCTCTAAGATATAAAATATATGACAATTTTGTTTATGATGGTGTTGGTTTAGGAGCAGGTATTTTCCAGAACATCAGGAGAGCTCTTATTTGAGTGGTGCCTTGGGACTTTCTATGTCCACCTGAGAAGGGCAGAGAGGGCCTCAGTTTACTGTATCATCTGAAGGACAGCATCTCCCACAGCGCAGCACTCCCTCGATCATCAGTCTACAACTTATGCTCAAGTCTCCGGGGTGGGAATTGAAAACATGACCTCCTTTTATTTATTCATGGGATGTGGGCATTGCTAGCAAGTCCCGCATATGTGCCCAACCCTAACTGCCCTTGAGAAAGTAGCGGTGAGCTGCCGTCTTGAACTGCTGCAGTCCATGTGGTGTAGCTATACCCACAGTGCTGTTAGGGAGGGAGTTCCAGGATTTTGTCCCAGTGACAGTGAAGGAATGGCAGCATAATTCCAAATCAGTTTGGTGTGTGGCTTGGAGGGAACTTTCCCAACTTAAATTTCAGATTCCTCTTAATAATTCGTCATATGCTTCCAGTAACTAACATATCTTGTTGTTATAATTTAAGATTTGGAGGTGAACTTGCAGGTGGTGGTGTTCTAATGCATCTGATACCTTGTCCTTCTAGGTGGTAGAGGTTGTGTCTTTGGAAGGTGTTTTAGATTTGACTTTCCAGGCAACTTTTCTTGGTGGAAACATTGAACTTTATTTACAAGACAGCAACAGCAGCTACACGCTTGCATCTAACTCTATAATTAATGTAGAACTCCCTCCTAGAGGTTCCCCGTGCTGCTAACTCATTGGTTTGCACAAATCATGTGATCTTACAAGACAGGATTATTCTTAAAGCTACAGCACTACTTTTATCAAAACTGTAATTACTACATTCCTCCCCCTTTAACTTTTCTGTACATTTTGTATTTACAAGGATATTTATCTCTCAACGTTACAATAATTACACCGGTCATGAAATTACAAGTTCAGTCTTTCGGGTGGTTTTCTGGTCCATGTGGAACGTCATAGCTCCAGGACTTCAGGTTCTTTGACAGGAACCGCATTGACATCAGGTGCCTCATTAGGCACATGCAGTTCAGTGTCTTCCACTCTGACAGAGACATTGGGCATGTCTGTCCTTGGTTGAGCAACTTCAACAGGAACCACAGGTTCAACTATGGCTACAGGTGGAACATCATCTTGTTGAGGTATCTCCCTTCTTCTTAAATGATCTACATGCTTATGGGTGACCAGGCCCTCTGCTTCCACATGGTTACAGAGCTTTCTTTACCAGGTAACCACTTTGGTCCTCCACTGAAATTCCTTACATATACTGCTTTGCTGGCAATAAATTTCCGCTCAAGGCTCTGCAAATCATGAGTGACTTTTTGGTTCCTTTGACTTTTCTCCACCTTCCCCTCCAAATTGCCAAGTATCAGGCTTAGCCTTGTTCAAAGAGGTTGCCTCATCAGTCATTCTGTAGGTGTTGCTACTGTCGTAGTGTGGTGAGGCTATTCTGTAGTGAAATAGGAAACCAGCGAGTTTAGTTTCCAATGATTCACCTGTTAACTTCTTCATTCCCACCTTAAAAGTTTGCACTGCTCTTTCTGCCAGTCCGTTATGGTACTGTGCAATCTTCACCCGGTTAATACCATTTAGGCTGACAAATTGTTGAAATTCAGTGCTCATAAACACAGTACCATTGTCTGAGGCCTCTACGTTACCTCTGGCAATCCATGGATAGCAAAGCTTTGGCGTAGTTTTTCTCTAGTGGCACCTGATGTTGACGGCTTAACCTCATAAACATCTAACCGCTTGGAATGAGCACCTATAATCAGTAGAAACATGGTTGCAAGGAAAGGACCAAAGTAATCTATGTGCAATCTCACTCAGGGTCTACCAGGCCACTCCCATGGTTGAAATGGGGCTCCCACCGGCAACTTTTGTAGCTGTTGGCATTGCGCACAGTGTTTTATCACCTTCTCAATATCGCAGTCCATTCCCGGCCACCAACGATATCTTTGCTCTCTATTGTCTTCATTCTGGAAATTCCCGGATGGGTACTGTGTAGATCTACTAAGAGTGACTCCTTTCTTTGTGAAGGAACTACTAGCATTGCATCCCACAATTGAATACCACTTTGACTGCTCGTCTCGTGTCTTTGGTTGAAAAAGGGCGTCAATTCATGAGAGACAGGTTCCATGTAACACTTGGTCTCTCACTTGAGTCAGGACTGGATCACAATCCATTCAGTTTGTTATCTGCCTAGCACAGAATGGTAAGGAATCCAAGAAATTCATCACTAATACTAATACTTAGGGAATTGGGACATGGCTGTTGTTCTTTTGTAAAGGATGGCAACTTAGGCGCTGGCTATGTGAATCCTTGCTCTATGTACAAAGGTGTAGTCATGCGCCGCTAAAATTAGGGCCCATCTTTGAATTTGTGCAGAAGCTATGGGAGAGATAGCCTTTTCCTCACTAAACAGACCCAAATGTGATTTGTGGTCTGAAACTATCGTGAAATGTCACCCACGCACCTATTGGTGGAATTTTTTTTACGCCAAAAATAATCGACAGACCTTCCCTTTCAATCTGAGAATATTCGTTTCAGCTGTGCTAAGTGTCCTGGATACGTAATCTATCGGCCTCTCTGTACCATCGTCCATCATGTGAGATAGGACCGCTCCCACTCCATAGGGGGACATATTGTGTGTTAGCACCAATTCCTTCGTCTGGTCATAATGCACTAGTAAATTTGAAGAGTGCAAAGAGCTCTTTTACTTTCATGAAGGCTTCTTCGTGGGTTGACTCCCAAACCCAATGCTGGTTTTTCTTTAGTAGTGAATGTGGAGAGGCTAGAACCGTTGATAAGTTTGGTAGAAATCGGCCATAATAATTTACCACCCCTAAAAATGTTTTATGTTCAGAGATATTCTTAGGTGCTGGTGCCTCTGATTGCTTTAGCCTTCTCTTCAACAGGGTGTAACCCTTGGGCGTCTATCCAGTGGCCCAAATAAATGACTTCATTTGCCTAAAGGTTGCATTTTTCCTTCTTTATGCGCACTCCTGCTTCTGGATTTCCTCTACATTAGCCAAATGTTCCTTTCTGTGAATCCAGTTATCAGAACATTGTCCAGGTAGACCACAGCTTGAGGTAGTCCTTGTAGCAAGCTCTCCATCGTCCTCTGAAAAATGGCACAGGCCAAAGAAACACTGAAGGGCATATAACCCTTTGTGAGTGCTTATGGTCACAAATTCTCAGGACGCATCATCCATTTCCAGTTGCGGATATGCGTGACTCATGTCAAGCTATGTGTACATTGTCCCTCCTGCTAGTTTGGCATAGAGGCCTTCAATCTTGGGAATAGGGTATCTGTCCACTTTGGCTGCTTTGTTGACCATTAGTCTATAGTCCCCCACAGATCTGGACTGCCTGATCTGGTTAAACGACAGGGACTATGAGTGCTGCACACTCTGAGAACAGAACTGCTTTTATGACACCCCAGCCTCTTTAGCTGGTTCAGCTCAGCATCAACCTTCCCTCTCAGGGCGTATTGTACCAGTCTTTCTTTAAAGAAGTGAGGAGTTGCTTCTGGGTCTACGTAAATCTTGGCCTATAGGATTTGGATTTTTCCCAGTTCATCCTCGAAGATGATGTCCATTTTTTTTAGCAGCTCAGGCAGTCCTCCTGCTCACAAATGGAAGAGTTCGAACCAGCTTAACCCAAGCTCTTTCAACCAATCATGACCTAGAAGGCTTGGTCCTTCACCTTCTACCACTAACACTGGTTGTGTTGTGCTGTCTGGCGTCTATAATGGACTGTTACTCTGTGATACCTTTCACCTGGATTTATTCGCCTGTGTACTCAAGTTTTCAACTTGGCAGAAGTTTGTTCCAAATGTAATTGTTGAGCACCTTTATTTAAATATCTGAAAGTGTGTTCTCCTAGTACAGTGGCAGATGTACTCCTGCCTAATTCCATTTTTAAGGGTTAACCATTCACATCCAATGTGACAATAATTGTTTCTGTCTTCCCAGCTTTCATGTTGAATAAAGAATAAACGTCACTATTGGTTGTTTCTGGCTCTTCCACACTATATACTTTATTGGACTTCAATTGTTGCCTAGAAACCTGTTTAAATCTTGCTTTGTAACGTTTCAATATGTGTCCACTTTTGTGAGAAAAATAACACTCTACCAGTCGTTAGGAGAATGATTGTTTTCACGTCGATAAAAATTAGTTTTCGACTTTGCTGCTGAGCTGCTTCCTCTAAGTTTTTGGTTAGCTCGGGTTGTTTCCTGTCTCGCGGTAGAGTCCCAGCTTTCCTCTCCGCTTTCAGCTTGAATTGCTTGTGAACCCCTTACAGCGCTTTCCATCGCAAGCGATATTTCTAACGCTTTCTTAAAATCAAGATCCACTTCAGCTCGCAATCTTCGAATAGCATCCTGCTTTACACCAGAGACCAAACGATCCCCAAGCGTCTCATTGAGGGTCTCACTGAAATCACAATATTCCATTAGTTGTTTTAATTTCACCACATGGGTAGCAATGGTCTCCCCCGGGGATCTATTCCGTGAATTGAATCTAAACCTCTGCATTGTGACTGAGGACGTGGGTTGAAAATGTCCCTTAACGAGACCTACTAATTCACTGAAGGCCTTTGAATCTGGGGCACTTGAGGCCGTCAAACGTCAAGTTAAACTGTTGGTCTTGTCCCCACAAATATTCAGGAGAATCACTCACCTCTTTTCCTCCACTGTGATCTCGTTGGCTTGAAAGTAGAGCTCAAGACATTCTATATATTGAGACCAGTCATCTGTGGTTGGCTGAAAGGGCTCGATTCTGCCAAACTGTGGCATCTCATAGGCTCATAGACAACTCATAAAGCCGAGGTTTAGGTTCAATTCATGGAATAGAACCCCGGGGGGATACCATTGCTACCTACATGGTGAAATTAAAACAACTAATGGAATATTGTGATTTCATAGACAGCACAGAAGGAGTCCATGCCAGTCAACAAAGACCTGACTACAATAATCCCATTTTCCAGTGCTTGGCCCATAGCCCTGGAGGCTATCTAAATACTTCTTAAGTGTTATGAGAGTTTCTGACTCAACCATCCTTTCAGGCAGTGAGTTCCAGACTCCCACCACCCTCTGGGTGAAAAGATTCTCCTCGACTCCCCTCTTAGCCTTATACCTCTTACCTTAAATCTAAGTTCCCTGGTTATTGACCCCTTTACTAATGGAAAAAGTACATTTCTATCCACCCTTTCTATGCCCCTCATAATTTTATACACTTTTCTATCAGATCCCCTCTCAACCTTTGCTGCTCCAAGGAAAACAGCCCCAGCCTATCCAGTCTTTCCTCATAGCTCAGACCCTCCAGCTCAGGCAGCATCCTGGTAAATCTCCTCTGCACCATCTCCAGTGCAATCACATCCTTCCTATAATGTGGTATATATTTGGAAGAGTACATCTTCCTTTCTTTTTAATTATCTTAGGTACTCACAATCTCTGGGCAAGAGACAGTACCGGATCTGATTTATCCTTATCGCCAGTTTGCTATTGGGTTGATTTCCAGGCAACTTTTCTTGAACTTTATTTACAAGACAGCAGCAGCAACTACGTGCATGCGACTAACTCTATAACTAACGAAGAACTCCCTCTTAAAGGTTCCCCGTTTTACTAACTCATTAGTTTACACAGAACATGTGATCTTACAATACAGGGTTATTCTTAAAGCTACGGTCCCCCGTTTATCAAAACTATAATTACTACAGAAGGTGTTGCGGAAGGAGCCTTGGTAGTTGCTGGTACACACTGCAGCCACTGTGCATCAATAGTGGAGGGAATAAATGTTTAAAGTGGTGGATGGGGTGCCAATCAAGCAGGCTGCTTTGTCGTGACTCAGAGATGGGAATACTGACACCAAGATATCTGCCAGAATGGCTGTAAGTTCATCAGTGTCTTTTCTTTGCCTGATAGAAGCTGACATGTGGCATTCTGTAGTGGTAGCCCCAGTACTGTGTATGGGCACTCAATGTCGCCGAAATGAATTGATAGAGTGCATTTCCAGCGATTCCAAATATTGTGTAAAGCGATGAACCTTCCTAAGTATCAACCCGATATTTGAGGGCTGTTATCTTAGCAACACCATTTGGAACATTCAGAGACATCAGCTCATGAGATTCCACAGTGCCAGTGGCAGTTCCTGCATCAATCTTTCCCTCACCACACCATAATGACCACAGCATGACATATGACAAGAGACATAAGGAGCGTAATGCCACCCTCCCAGCCGTGCAGCTGCACTTTCAGACTTAACATCACATTTGCGTATCTGCGACAATGTGGGATTAAATTAATTATTGTAAGGATAAATTCGACATTTCAAATCGCTTCCACTTGAAGTGACAATGTTTCTTCACTTGCCTTGTTGCAAGTATCATGACTCTATCCCCATTAATTTCTTAAATCATATTTGTATGCATATGATTAAAAAAGTAATTCTGTTGCTACTGCTGCTTGTAGCTAGGAGACCTGCTGTCATTGTGGAGGTGGTGGCGTAGTGGTAATGTCACTGGGCTAGTAATCCAGAGACCCAGGCTAATGCTCTAGGGTCATGGGTTCAAATTTAAATTCAGTCTGGAACATATAAAAAAAAACCTGTCTCAGTAATGGTGACCATGAAACTATCATTGATTGTTGTAAAGACTCATCTGGTTCACTAATGGCCTTTAGGGGAGGGAATGTGCCATCCTGGTCTGGCCTACATGTGACTCCAGACCCACAACAATGCGGTTGACTCATCACTGTCCTCTGATATGTGCTCGATTCATTGGCGATCAGGGGGTAACCAATGCTGACTTTGCCAGTCATAACCACATTCCACGAAAGAGAAAACAAAATGGTATGTCACGCTCATCAGTCTTGCACTTTCCTCACACATCTGCTGTAGCTCATCCCCAACTGCTCTGTGACATCCGTCATCCAACTACACCCAAGTCAACCCATCTTTCTGCTGCCCTCCACTTTGACCTCCAGGACTGATCCCTGTAGCTCATCACCTCTGATTAAATGGCCAAAATACTGACAATTGTGTTACACAAATTTAAAAAAAACAAAGGTGAAATGCCCCTGTTATCCAGCAGCATTGTGGCCTTCTATGTTCATAAGTTGACCTTACTCTTGTTTCACAGAAATCTTTAGCTGTTTCCCAGAGAAAGAAAGTTCAATGGATGTAACAGCTCCACTGCCAACTAAAAACTCCACTCTAGTGCATTATCAGGTGTTCACTGACGCTCAGTTTGGGTCCCACCAGGGTCACTCAGCTCCTAACCTCATTACAACCCTGGTTCAAACATGGACAAAAGAGCTGAACTCCGGAGGTGAGGTGAGAGCGGATGCCCTTGACATCAAGGCCGCATTCGACCGAGTGTGGCATCAAGGAGCCCGAGCAAAACTGGAGTCAATGAGAATCAGCGGGAAAACTCTCCTCTGGTTGGAGTCATACCTAGCACAAAGGAAGATGGTTGTGGTTGTTGGAGGTCAATCACCTCAGTTACAGGACATCACTGCAGGAGTTCCTCAGGGTAGTGTCCTCGGCCCAACCATCTTCAGCTACTTCATCAATGACCTTCCTTCCATCATAAGGTCAGAAATGGGGATGTTCGCTGATGATTGCACAATGTTCAGTACCATTCACGGCTCCTCAGATACTGAAGCAGTCCATGTCCAAATGCAGCAAGACCTGGACAATATCCAGGCTTGGGCTGACAAATGGCAAGTAACATTCACGCCACACAAGTGCCAGGCAATGACAATCTCCAACAAGAAAAAATCTAACCATCGCCCCTTGACATACAATGACATTACCATCACTGAATCCCCCACTATTAATATCCTGAGGGTTACCATTGACCAAGAATGAACTGGAATAGTGTAGTAATTTTTAAAAATGTATTCATGGGATGTGGTTGTCGCTGGATGGGCCAGCATTTATTGCCCATTCCTAGTTGCCCTTGAGAAGGTATAGCCTCTCCAACTGCTTATCAGGAGTCACGTCATTGCTCTTGGTGGCTCCCACCAATGAGCCCTAAGCGTGAGTAATGCAGGAGTGAGGCTTCTTGGTTAGGACCTGGTTAAATCGTGTAGCATCTGAAAAGCTCTCTGTAATAAAGTTATCTGTTTCTAGTTGAAACCTGTCCCATAGATCAAGTCATTACATTTGGTGACGAGGGTAAATTTGCTCTGACGCTGCACCTCACCTTAAGTACATTAAATCTTAAGAAATAAGAAAAGAATACTTGCCAGTCATGCCAGAATTGGTCCTTATGACGTAACTACGGAGGACTGGAGCCAGTATGTAGAGCGCCTTGGTTTTTATTTTGTAGCGAATAAAATTACCATGGAGGAGGAGCAGAAAGCAACCCTTTTGGGCGTGTATGGTAGCAAGACTTACAATTTCATCAGCAGTCTGAGAGCCCTCAGCATGCCTAGGATCACAGAACTTTAATGGCACAGAGGGAAGCCACTCGGCCCATCGTGTCTACATTGGCTCTCCAAATGAGAACTATGACCAAGTGCCATTGCCCTGCCGTTTCCCTGTAACCCTGCACATTGTTGCTGTTAAAATAATCATCTAATGCCCCCTTGAATGCCTCGATTGAACCTGCCACCACCACACTTCCAGGCAGTGCATTCCAGAACCAAACTACTCGTCGTGTGAAAAAGTTTTTTCTCACATCACGTTTGCTTCTTTTGCAAATCACTTTAAATCTGTGCCCTCTCGTTCTTGATCCTTTTACAAGTGGGAACAGCTTCTCCCCATCTACCCTGTCCAGTCCCCTCATGATTTTGAGCATCTCTATTAAATCTCCTCTTCACCTTCTTCTCTCCTAGGCGAACAGTCCCACCCTTTCCAATCTATTATTGTAACTGAAGTTTCTCATCTCTGGAACCATTCTTCTAAGCCTCTTCTGCACTCTCCACAATGTGTTCACATCCTTCCTATGGTGTGGTGCTCACAACTGTACACAATAATCCAGCTGAGGTCGAATGAATGTCTTATATAAATTCGACATAACCTCGCTGCTCTTGTACTCTATGCCCCTTATTAATAAAGTCCAGGATAATATATGCTTTATAACTGCTCTCTTCACCTGTTCAGTCACCTTCAATGATCTATACACATAAACACCCAGGTCTTTCTGCTCCTGTACCCCCTTCAAAATTTCACCCCTTATTTTATATTGCCTGTCCATATTCTTCCAACCAAAATGCATTGTCTCACACTTCTCTGCATTGAACTTCATCTGCCACCTATCTGCCCATTCCACCAATGTCAATGTGCTTTTGAAGTTCTATACTGTCCTCACCACAGTTCACAACACTCCCAAGCTTTACATCTTCCACAAACCTTGAAATTGTCCCCTGCACACCAAGATCTAGATCATTAATATATAGCAGGAAAAGCAAAGGTCCCAATACTGACCTCTGGGGAATTCCACTACAAACCTTCCTGCATCCTGAAAAATATCCATTAACCATTACTCTCTGCTTCCTATTTTTCAGCCAATTTTGTATCCCCAATTCTAAGTGAAAATCCTAAATGAATTAGCAGACCTCATGAAAAATGTATTATCAGCTGAAGCCATCTATAAGAATGCAAAGATTTACATTGAATTCCAGAGTAAGGGCCCCAGCATTTATTGCCTTTGATCAGAGGGCAATTAAGAGTCAACCACATTGCTATACCTGGAGTCACATATAGGCCAGACCAGGTAAGGACTGGAGATTTCCTTTCCTAAAGGACATTAGTGAACCAGATGGGTTTTTACAACAATAGTTTCATGGTTATCATTAGATGTGTAATTCCTGATTTTTATTAAATTCAAATTCCACCATCTGCCATGGCAGGATTTGAACTCCTGTCCCCAGATCATTACCCTGGATCTATGCATTATTATACCAGTGACAACACCATTACACCATCACCTCCCCATGCTACAGGACTGATTAGTTTGTGGAGTTCAGGATGATGGCATTCAGTGCCGGTCACTCGCAGAAGTCAAATTCGAATTGAAGCGCGTCATGGGAATCTCCCTGGCCATGGAAAGTGCTGGGAGAGACTCGGAGGCTTTTCAACACATACAACATGGCTCTGCTCTTTATGTGGGGCAGGAACCTACCACTGGGTGTGGTGTGAAAACCAGAGATACAGCAGTGAAGCGAGCGGCAACACCCACTGTTAGAACCATGAAAAGGCCGAGTGGGAACACTTCAGCAGCGACTCCGAGATTAATCTGTTATAGATGTGGGAGTGACCACGTACCAGACACCTGCAGATTCAAGGAGGCATAATGCCACCACTGCCATGAGAATGGTGACATAATAAAGCAATGCAGGGCGAAATCGAAACAGCCCATAAGGCAGCAAACCAACATAATCGAATTGAATAATACAACAGAACCTGAAGCTGCCTATAGCGACATCTATTCCCTGTACAACGTTACATCTGTAAAATCCGAACCTATTACTATCACAATCCAAGTTAATAGGAAGCCACTAATAAAGGAGATGGATATGGGAGCCTCAGCCACAGTGGTGGGAGAGCACACTTTCAAATACCTTAATGAAGGTATCCAGCCACTGAATCTGGAGCAAACAACAGCTCAATTAAAGACATACATTGGAGAGTCTGTACGGGTAAAGGGCATCATCACAGTACCTGTATCCTATAGGCAACAAACAACCCAGCTTCCAGTGATCATAGTGACAGGTGGAGCACCTAGTCCTCTGGACCGAGACTGGTTACAAAAAATTAACCTCAACTGGTCTGAAATATTTAACTTGAGAACAGGAGGAGTTCCTGAACTGCTAGGGAAATACCACAGTGTATTCTGTGACAAATTAGGGAAGTTAAAAGGCTTGCAAACAAAATTATATGTGAATTCAGAGGTGACACCCTGTTTCTTTAAGATCAGACCTGTGTCTTATGCCCTGAAGGAGAAGGTGGATGCAGAATTGTGCTGGTTAGAGAAGCTGGGCATCATCCAGCCAGACCAATTCTCAGAATAGGCAGCGCCACAGTCCCTGTGGTGATGCTTGACCAAACTAGATGCATTTGCGGGGGTTATAAATTGACCATGAACAAGGCAGCCAAACTAGATTAATATCCTATCCTGAGGGTAGATGACTTATATGCAAAGCTAGCTGGAGGCAAATCTATACCAAACTGGGCATGAGCCATGCATATCAATAGTTCAAGCTGCACAGCATGTCTAGAGGGTATGTAATCATCAACATGCACAAGGGCCAGTAGCAATATACTTGCCTATCTTTTGGAGTATCATCTGCATTTGCATCTTCCAAAGGACAATGGAAAGTCTTTTGCAAGGACTTCCTCGAGTAGTAGCTGTGGTAATCTGATGTGTGATATACCTTTAAGAAGAATGTATTAATGGAAAATCACATCATCTTAGTATCCAATAGCAAATTAGCATGAGCTACCTTCGTAGTCTGTAGTCAATAATGAGTAGTCTAGAGTTAGAGTCTGTAATGTAATGACAGGTTTTGAGCTGTAAGCACACAAGTGTAGCTTCTGAATTCCTTTGTAAACAAATAGAATGTGTTCTCCATAAGAACTGTCTGCTGATCCGCGCTTTCTTTGGTACCAACTTGGCCATCCCGAAACAAGTGTGTGACCCGGATCCATTAGTCCAACTGAACTAGTGACCAGGATCCAACAAACTTGCAACCAGGAAAAAACAAGAAAAAGCTAGGAAGGAAATCAAGTGAACTGAAATTGGACCGTAACTCGCACGGTAATTGTGAGTAGAATTTCTATTCTAATTGTCAAAGCAGTCCCCTCAAAGCATGCCACAGTTTGGAAGAGTTGATCCTTTTGACGCAACCGTGGGTGAGTGATCTCATTATGTCGAGCGCCTTGCGTTCTTTTACTAAGGGGAGGAGAAGAGGCGAGCAATCCTTTTATCCATGTGTGGGAGTATGACCTACGGATTCAATTGAAGTTTGACAGTGTCCAATCCCCCGGATTCAAAAAGTTTCGATGACTTAGTGAACCTTGTGAAGAGTCATAAGCAGCCCAAGTCCTCGATAACAATGCAATGGTTCAAACTTAACTCAAGAAATAGAGGCCCAGGGGAGACAATTGTTTGTTATGTGGCAAGTCTGAAACAGTTAACAGAATATTGCGAGGTTGGTTCATCTTTAAATGATTTGCTTAGAGATCATTTGGCATGTGGTATAAATAAAGATATGATTCAGAATAGATTATTGTCTGAAACAAATTTGGATTTTCAGAAGGCTCCAGAAATAACTCTGGCCATGGAAAGCGGCACAGGGAGTGTAAAATGGCACTGTCCTCCATGTTGGGTGTGGAGACCCAGCCAAAAAGAACATGAAAATGCCCAGCCCTGATGACAAGTGGGAAGTAGCCACCACTTACAGACAAATAAAAAGAAATGACTTAGCAGTGAAAACATGGAATAATGGTAACAGAGGTGGAAGCAGACAACCTTGTAATGAATGGAAGTTCAAAAAAAATGAACGTTTTTACTGTCATCGAAATGGACACCTCATAAGACATTGCAAGGATAGAATCAGGCAGATTTTCAATCAAAAGAAAAAAAACCCTGTTAGATCCATAACGTAGAAGAGCCTGAAGTAACAGATTCAGATATTTATTCATTGTATAATTTAAAGGTAGGAAGAACAGAACCAATCTATGTAACAGTGAGGGTGAATGATAGACCTATCAGAATGGAGGTGGACACAGGAGCTTCCACAATGGTTATAGGTGAGCATACCTTCACATAGCTGAATTATGGGGAATGTAAATTAAATTTGGAAGAAACAGATGCCAAATTGAAAACTTACACGAGAGAAAGCATCCAAATCGAAGGCATAAGCAGGGTTACTGTACAGTACAGAAGTCAATCAGTAAAATTACCCTTGATGGTGGTAGCAGGTAAGGAACCAAGCTCCCTTAGTCGAAACTGGCTGAAAGAAATTAAATTGGTTTGAGCTGAGATCTTTCCACTGAGGGTCAGTGGGCTACCTGAGCTACCACAAAACTACACCTCAGTTTTCCAAGGTGAACTTGGGAAGATCCAAGGGCTACAAGCAAAAATTCCCATGGATCCAGATGCTACCCCCCGATTTATGAAGGCATTATGCAATGCAGGAAAAGTTAGACATTGAATTGGACAGATTAGAGAAACTGGGACTTATACAACATGTTCAGTTCTCAGAATGGGAAGCACCAATAGTCCCTGTACTTAAACCTGACCAAAGCAGTCAAATTTGCGGAGACTACAAATTGATTGTTAATGAAGTGGCTAAGTTGCTCAGACACCCTGTACCAAAAATCAAAGACCTGTATGCTAAGCTGGCAGGTGGAACCACCTACACAAAGCTTGATATGAGTCAAGCTTATCAACAATTGGAGTTAGGGAAGGCCTCCCAGGAATTTGTCACAATTAATACACACAGAGGGTTGTACCAATATACCCGTTTGCCTTCGTGTGTATCCTCAGCTTGCGCCATTTTCCAGAGAACAATGGAAAGTTTACTGCAGGGACTGCCCCACGTTGTAGTTTATTTAGATGACATCCTGGTGACAGGACTCACTGGAAAAGAGTATTTGGCAAACTTGAAAGAAGTTTTTAAAGGTTTCTCACAGATGGGAAAAAAGAAAAGTGCACATTCCTAGCGAGGGAAGTGATCGATTTGGGTCACAGGGTAGATTCACAGGGCCTCCACCCAGTTGAGGAAAAAGTGAGAGCCATTAGAGAGACACCAGCGCCAAAGAAGACCTCCCAGCCCAAATCATTCTGTGGGGCTCTACCACCTATAGTCTCAGCAAGAATACAGAGATGGGTGTTGATTCTGGCAGTGTATACTTTTGTCCACAGGCCTGGAAATCAGATTGCAAGCGCTGATGCACTTAGTCGTTTGTCTTTGAAAGAAAACGATGAACATGTTCCAGTTCCTCAAGAACTTGTTTTATTATTGAACTTAGATTCATCACCGGTATGTGTGAGACAGATCAGAGATTGGACAAGTCGAGACCCAGTCTCATCCAGAGCACGAGAACAAGTTCTTCACTGTTAGTCACAAGAACAGGAATCTGATGAAATGAAACCATATTTTCACAGAAGATATGAGATAACCAGCCAGAATGGTATCTAATTGTGGGGAGCTCGAGTTGTTGTTCCTCCAAAAGGACGAAAGCCTTTGTTAACTGAACTACATAGTGCACATCCCAAGGATTCCCCAAATGAAGACTATAGCAGGCAGCTACCTAGGGTGGCCTGGGATGGATGGAGAAATAGAGAGCTTAGTGAAAAGGTGTATGTAGTGTAAGCAAGTGCAAAAGTTGCTTCCAACAGCTCGGTTACACCTTTGGGAGTGGCCAGAAAGGCCATGGGTGTGATTACATATTGACTACATGGGACCTTTTACGGGAACAATGATTCTCCTTATTGTTGATGCTCACTCCAAAAGGATGGGCAAAATTGAGGTGAAGTCGCCAACATCTTCTGCAACAATTGGTAAGCTACGCCAAAGTTTCACCATCAACGGACTGCCAGAAACCGTCATATCAAATATCGGCATGCCCTGTACACGTGCTGAGTTTCACCAGTTTATCAGCCTCAATGGTATCACTCAAGTAAAAATTTCACCGTACTACCTTTCATCGAATGGACTGGCGGAGAGCGCGGTTTAAATATTCAAAACTGGCATGAAGAAACTAACTGGAGACACTATAGTGACCAAGCTAGCATGTTTTTTTCCCATTATAGGACCTCACCCCTCACATGACAACAGGTGTCACACCTGCAGAATTGTTGATAAAACGCCGTCTTAGAACGAGTTTGAGCTTAATAATGCTGAATTTAGGGGGGAAGGTGGAAAGGAGTCAGGGAAGTCAGAAAATTGTAAATAGCTGGCATAGTCACGGCAGAAAGTTTACCGTCGGAGAGACGGTATATGTGAAAAATTTTGGAGAAGGACCCAGGTGGTTATCAGGTGAAATAAGTGCAGTGACTGGACCTCTTTCTTACCACATGAAAGTGGAAGACTGAGTCAGATGGAGACATATAGATCATATAAGGAAGAGAGAAACAAAGTATCAGGATGTGATTCCTCCAGTGTTCACAACTGCGTCAACATCTCCTACTGAAAGAACTCAACTGAGTACAGATGTGTCTGAAGGATCGGCCGTACCTGTGAGAGTTGAGGAAACAGATTTGCAGATGCCCACTGAAGAACCTGATGTTCAGACAACACCAGAAAAGGAGATTCCTGACAAAGCATCTGAAGCTGTGGAGCTGAGACATTCTACATGCATAATGAAGCCCCCAGCAAGACTGAATTTGTAAATTACTTATCTGTGTAAATAATTTGATATTTTGAGAAAAATCATAATTGTAACTGTAAAATGTATTTCTGAGTAAAGGGGGAGGAATGTGGTAATCTGATGTGTTATATACCTTTAAGAAAAATGTTATAATGGACAATCACATGATCTTAGTATCCAATAGCAGAGTAGCATGGGCGACATTCTTAGTCAGTAGTCAGTAGTGAGTAGTCTAGAGTTAGAGTCTGTAATGTACAGACAGGGTTTGTGTTGAAAGCACACCAGTGTAGCTGCTGAGTTCCTTTGTAAATAAATAGAATGTGTTCTGCAAAAGAACTGTCTGCTGATCCACTCCGTCAATGGCACCAACTTGGCCATCCCAAAACAAGCGTGCAACCTGGTCCATTAGTCCAACTAAACTAGTGACCAAGAACCAACAGTAGTATACCTAGATGATGTCCTGGTCACAGGGTCAACCGAGACTTGGCCAACATGGAGAAGGTACTAAGAAGATTTCATGGCAGCCAGTGTACGATTAAAGAAAGGGAAATGTACATTCTAAGCACCAGAAGTTACTTGCCTAGGTCACAGAGTGGATGCCATGTCAATTTTTAGGTTTGCATCTGGTAGAAGAGAACATTAGAGCAATCAAAGAGGCACCCTCTCTGTCTAATCTAACTGAACTCAAGTTTTTTCTGGCCATGGTCAATTATTATAGGTGCTTCTTCCCAAACTTGTCAACAGTGTTAGCACCATTACACTTGTTGTTAAAAAATAATCATCATTGGCTATGGAATTCACAACAGGAAGAAGCCTTTGTGGAAGTTAAGAAATTATTACGTTCATCATGTTTATTGGTATACTATGACCCACCGAAAGAGTTGGCATTAGCATGTGATACGCCTCCTTATGGTGTGGGAACTGCGTTATGACATAGGACGGAAGATGGATCAGAAAGGCCAATCGGCTATGTCTCCAGAACCTTTCTCCGCAGCCGGGAAGGGTTATTCCCAACTAGAAGAAAAAGGTTTATCAGTGATACTTGGAGCGAAGAAATTCCACCAGTACCTGCATGGGTGACATTTCACCACTGTGTCGGACCATAAACCATCAATGGGTTTATTCGGTGAAGATAAAGCCATTTTGCCAATAGCATCAGCAAGAATACAACGTTGGTCTGTGATACTATCTGTGATTCTATCATGAGTATACCTTTATGTACTGCCTTGGCTTGCATATTGCAAATACAGACACACTCAGTCTTCTCCCATTACCAGATAGTATTGTACATGCTCCAGTGCCACAAGAAATTGTGCTTGTGCTGAATTTCTTGGATTCTTTGCCTGATGGTGCGAGTCAAATTTGAAATTAGATGAACAGAGGTCCAATTCTGTCAAAAGTCCGAGACCTTGTATTGCAAGGGTAGTCAAATTTACCAGTGTCTGAAGAGATGAGACCATTCCATGCCCGAAAAACAGAATTAAGTTGTCGAGATGGAATCTTGTTGTGGGGATCAAGACGTAAGAGAACCACTCTTGACAGAGCTTCACAGAGCGCATCCAGGCATATCGAAGATGAAAAAGCTTGCGTGAAGCTATGTCTAGTGGCCAGGCATAGACAGTGACATTGAAAGTACAGTCAAGCACTGTCTCCATTGTCAGCAACAACAGAAGTTGCCTGTTTCAGCTGTACTGCATCTGTGGGAGTAGCCTGGTTGACTCTGGGTTAAATTGAATATTGATTATGTAGGACCATTCTTAGGTACCATGTTTTTATTGATCGTAGATGCACATTCTAAATGGATGAATGTGTATAAAGTTGGAGCACTGACATCGAGCACAACTATTGAAAAGCTTCATCAATGTCTTGGTATACATGGCTTACCGGAGGTCATCATTTCGGATAACAGTACAGTCCTTACCAGTGCAGAGTTTGATAGATTCATGAGTTTAAATGGAATCAGACATATTAAATGGTTTAGCTGAGAGAGCTGTGCAAACTTTTAAATCAGGAATGAAGAGAAGATGCTCTAGAAACACAATCCTCTCATTTTCTTCTCAATTGTTGTACAATGCCTCATTCAACTATGGGTTCAACACCATCTGAGTTATTGATGAAATGCCGCCTATGTACAAGATTAATACAGATGTTTCCAAACTTAGAGAGGAGGTAGAGAAGAATCAAAGTAATCAAAAATTGAATCACGATATTAATAGCAAAGCTTGCAGATTCACTGAGGTGACAGATCGACCTAGAATAGACATGCCTGATGTTGATCCAGTGAAAGAATATATCGCCGTTCCTTCACTGTCGCTGGGTCAAAATCCTGGAACTCCCTTCCTAACAGCACTGTGGGTGTACCTACCCGACATGGACTGCAGTGGTTCAAGAAGGCAGCTCACCACCACCTTCTCAAGGGCCAGTGGTGCTCACATCCCGTAAATGAATATTTTAAAAAAGGAGTAAAGGCTAAGAGTAGGAGACTCCATTCAGAGATCGCAAATGCACATGGATGATGTAGGGATCCATTCAGAAATCACTTCCCTTGACAGTCTCTCAGGCTGAAGGCTGACTTGACTGACTCTAGTTCTTGGATTCTGAGATGGTTGGTAAGTCCAATGCGTGATTTGCGGACCCTGCCACATGTGGGACAGGCGTTGCTTGAAGGGTTGGGTAGGTGGGTTGTTTGAAGGTTTGTGCACTCCCTCCAATGCCTCGACTTCATCCCAGTGTGTTCTTGACGATGTCTTTCGGTGTTCTCGGTTCCCTCCCGAATGAGCCTTCTCCATTTTGGTCGGTCATGAGCCAGGGTCTCCCATGAGTCAGAGGGGATGTGTGACATCTTCAGCGATGCCTTGAGGAGGTTCCTAAAATGGCTGCGCTGTCCTCCTGGGAACCTCCTGCTGTGACTGAGTTCCAAGTGATGTAGGTGCTTCAGGATAAAAACAACAAAACTGCTGATGCTGGAAATCCAAAACAAAAACAGAATTACCTGGAAAAACTCAGCAGGTCCGGCAGCACCGGTGGAGAAGAAAAGAGTTGACATTTCGAGTCCTCATGACCCTTCGACCGAACTTCAGTTTGATCAAGGAGGTACATTTTAAGGATCAATTTACAGGAAGGGAGAGCGAGAGAGAAATGAAGTGAAGGGGTTTAAGGGGTGAATTCTAGAGTTTACAGCCTAAGCAGCTCAAGGCATGGCCAACAATGGTGGAGTGATTAAAATCATAAATGCTCAAGAGATCAGAATTGGAGGAATGCAAAAATCACAGAGGATTGTAAGGCAGAAGGAATTTGCAGAGGTTTTGGCAATAAATTAAGTTAATTCTCTATTGCTCTTTTTTAATCTTTGGTGGAATGGTCTCTAGATTCTAGTAATAAAAGGGTCAAGTTATTAACACAGATCAATCCCTCTAAGGCTCCAATTCAACCACCTTACATGAATTAGAGAATAACTGTGTCAAGAGAAGTTAAAAACCCTTTTGAATAATTGAAGGACAGTTTGGTTATAAGTTCACACTGCTCTGCCTGGAGTGAGGGGACAGTCCCCTGTTTCTGCAGGGCAGAGGTTGCATGCCCTGTCTGAGTGTGAGTGGACACATGTGAGGGGGCACAACTCCTTATCTGAGTGTGAGTGGATACGCTGCCCTATCTAGGTCTGAGATCCTATCTTCATTATTATAATCAAATCCCTGTGTGTGCCAGAGAGAGTGGGTGTGAATTTGAGAGAGAGAGTGGGTGTGTGAGAGTGAGTGTGAATGTGAGAGAGTGGGTGTGTGAGAGTGAGTGAATGTGTGTGTGCGTCAAAGACTGGGTTTGTAAGAGTGAGTGAGTGTGAGTATCTGTGTGTGTGTGTGTGTGTGTGTGTGTGTGTGTGTGTGTATGAGAGAGAGAGTGAGTGTGTGTGGGAGAGGGAGAGTGTGTGCATGTCATAGAGAGTGGGTGTGTGAGTGTGTGTGTGTGTGTGTGTGGCTCCAACTGATATATGAAGTCATTCTTTTTTCTGACACTGAAAGTATTCTTTGTGTGAGTCACTCAATTAATTGAATATTCAAAGACGTTACATCATCATGACTAAGGAGTACATTGCTGGCAATTGAGACGTTATAGACTGGATGACATATTGCGATATGTCTAAGCATGAGCAGGCACACTGCCCTATCTGAGCGTGAGTGGGCACAAAGCCCTATCTGAGCGTGAGTGGGCACACTGCCCTATCTGAGCGTGAGTGGGCACACTGCCCTATCTGAGCGTGAGTGGGCACACTGCCCTATCTGAGCGTGAGTGGGCACACTGCCCTATCTGAGCGTGAGTGGGCACACTGCCCTATCTGAGCATGAGCAGGCACACTGTCCTATCTGAGCGTGAGTGGGCACACTGCCCTATCTAGGTCAGAGCTCCAGTCTTCATTATCATGATCAAATATCAGTCTGACCGTGTGAGTTTGTATGTGTGTGTTTGTGAGCGTGTATGTATTTTTGTGAGTCCATGTGTGCATTTGTGTGTGAGAGTGTGTGTATAAGCACGTGTGTGAGTGTGATCGTGCATAATTGCGTGTGTGAGAGAGAGAGAGTGCATATGTGAGTGTCTGTGTGTGTGTTTGTGTGTGGCTCTAACACTGACACTGATATATGAAGTCATGTTTTTTCTGATGTTGAAAAACTGTTTGAGTAGCTTAGTGAATTTAATGTTCAAATACATTACTTCATTATAAGCAAGGAGCAGATTGCTGGCAATTGACAGGTTATAGGCTGGACGACATATTGCAATATTAACTGTACATTTACCTGACCCAATGTGTCATAATCCATTTGGCACAAGATAATTAAGGAGGAGGAAGGATGTGCTGATGACCCCAGTGCCTGGAGCTCATCAAGTGAGCCACAAACGCAAGAATTACTTTGCTGGTGTCCAGTGAGGCATTGAAAGAAGCCTTCATCAAACTTAAGGACAGAAAAGTACCCAAAATTATCACTTCCGAACTCCTGCAAGATGCTGTTGAAGGAACTTACAATTGCATGGAAGTGCTGTTTAGTATAGACTGATGATACTCTTCCCCATCACTGCTGCCAAGGTATATTACAACCACTCAGAGTGCAATACGTGACTGTCAACAACGAGAGTTCATCTAGATAATATTTGCTCAAATCAAAGTCAAAAACAATTGTGCTGTGAGGGTGGCTGAGTTGCTACTATTGATAGAGTTTGATCTGTAGACACTTCTTGCATGGAAACATTAAGCTTATTTACAATGTACTCAGCAGCAACTACATCTGTGCTTTCAACTCCAACTCTAACTCTACACACTCTGAGGTAGTACAGATCATGTGATCTTCCTTAACAAGCATTATTCTGAAAGGTACATTATGCACCAAATTAAACCATCATTACTACATTCCTCCCCCTTTAACTCGGCTATACATATATTATTTGTAAGTACACATTTTTCAAGACAACATAATATTAACACTGGATGTGGAATTTACAAGTTCAGTCTTTTGGGTGGTTTTCTGGTACATGTGGAATGTCACAGCTTCACAACTTCCAATTCTTTGTCAGGAACCTCCTTTTCCAGAGTTGCCTGAACATCAGGTGCTTCGGTGGGCACTCGCTGTTCTGTATCCTCAACTCTTACAGGAACATCAGATATGTCAGCCTGGGCTGAGTATCCTCAACAGGAAATGCAGACCCGGTCATGATCACTGGTGGAACCAAATCTTGGCGATTTGTCTCTCTCGTCCTTAAATGGCCCACATGTTTACAGATGATCCAACCTTCCACTTTCACGTGGTAAGATAGAGGTCCAGTCACCGCACTTATTTCATCCGGTAACCACTTTGGTCCTTCGCCGAAGTTCTTCACGTATACCGGCTCTCCCGTGGTAAATTTCCTCTCACGACATTGCCACTCATGTATAGTTTTCTGGCTTCTCTGACTCCTTTCCACCTTCCCCTCTAAATTTGGCATTATTAAGCTCAATCTCACCCTGAGACGGCGTTTCAACAATAACTCTGCAGGTGTGACACCTGTTGTTGTGTGAGGGGTGGTCCTGTAAGGTGTGCTAGCTTGGTTGTTAAGGAATCACCAGTTAACTTTTTCATGCCTGACTTGAACGTTTGAACTGCCCTTTCGGCCAGTCCGTTTGAGGAGAGATGGTTCAGTGCAGTTTTTACATGAGTGATACCGTTGAGGCTGATAAACCTTTGGAACTCAGCACTCGTAAATGTCTTGCCGTTATCGAAACGACTACTTCTGGTAGCCCATGAATGGCAAAACTCTGATGTAGTTTCTCAATTGTAGTGGCCAGCATTGTAACATCACCTCATATACGTCCAACCATTTTGAATGGGCATCGACAATGACAGAAACATTGTTCCCTGGAAAGGCCCAATGTAGTCAATGTGTAACCACACCCAGGGTCTACCTGGCCACTCCCATGCGTGTAACAGAGCTGTCACTGGCAACTGTTGCAGTTGCTGACATTGCACACAGTGCTTTACTAAACTCTTTATTTCGCCATCCATCCCAGGCCACCGTAGATAGCTGTGTGCTATGGTCTTCATTGGGGAAATTCCTGGATGGGCACTGTGTAGTTCAATTAAAAGTGGCTCCCTTCCCTTTGGAGTAACTGTCACTCTTGCTACCCACAATAGTATGTCATCCTGGCTGGTTATGTCATGTCTTCTGTTGAAGTACGGTTTCATTTCACCAGATACGAGCTCCTGTGACCAATCATGTAGCATTTGTTCTTGCACTTGAGATAGGACTGGGTCCTGACTTGTCCAGTCTCTGATCTGTTGAGCACATACCAGTGAGGAATCTAAGAAATTTAACAGGAAAACAAGTTCCTGTGGAACTGGGACATGCTCCTCATTTTCTTGTAAAGGCAAATGACTAAGGGCATCGGCGTTTGCGATTTGATGGCCAGGCCTATGTATGAAAGTGTAATCATACGCTGCCAGAATTAAGGCCCTATTTGTATTTCTGTATCTTCTTTCTATGTGCCTTTTTCTTTCGAGCACAGACTTTAATCTCAGCCCTCTTTTTGACTTCACTATTGGCCAGATTTCTCTCAGATGCAATTTCATCAGCTCTCTGCTTCTTGGAAAATTCTGCAAATTTTGCTTCCAAAGCCTCTTTAGCTTCATTCAGCTGATTATTCAGCTCTTCCATCTCTTTTTTTGTATTTATTTGCTGCCTCCTGGAAAATTGAACATTCTTGTGTCTTCTCTGCCAACTCGTCCTTCAGTTTATTCAGAGAAGTGTTGGAATTATTTCTGTTTCTCTTCATACTTTTCCAGAGGTACAGTCTTTGACCTGAGGGAATCTTGTCGTGTGTGAAGGTCTTTCAACAGGTTTTCTTTTTCCCTATGAAGGTTGCAGACCTCATCTCGAACTCGGTCGTCAAGCAGGGTCTCTTCAAGTTTCTTCTATTCTTTTTCCAGGTTTTGGCTTAAGACAGCCTGCATTTCTTCAGGCTGTTGAGTCCTTACACACTCCTTTTTTTCAAAACAGGAATGCTTCCAGCTTCCTTTTGGAGTCTCAGTGGCCAATCAAGGTTGATTTCCCTTAGCCAATTTCGCCCTGCAAGTCTTGGTCCTCTGCCTCTCAATACTAACACTGGTAGCTTTGACGATTGGCTCCCATAATGGACAGTGACTCTGGTTATGCCTTTTACTTGAATGTCTTCACCCGTATATGTTTTGAGTTTGGCAGCTGTTTCTTGTAAACTTAATTGATGTTCGCCATTATTCAGATATCTGAAGGTATGTTCCCCAATTACTGTAGTGGAAGCTCCCGTGTCCACTTCCATTCTAACCGGTCTGCCATTTACTTTCACTGTGACAATATTGGTTCTGTCTTTCCAACAATGAGTAAATGTCTGAATTTGTTGTTTCAGGCTCTTCCACATTGTAGATTTCATTGGGCTTCTTCTTTTGTCTACAAGCCTGCTTGAACCTTTCCTTGTACTGCCTCATTATATGTCCTTTTCTGTGATAATAGTAGCTTTTGATTTTTTTAAACTGCCAATCGCTAAATGATTGCTTGTCCTTTATTAAAATTATTCTTCGATTTTGTTGCTAAGTTATTTTTTCCTTATCCTTTGGCTAACGGGGGCTGTCTCCTGCTTCTCGGCAGAGTCTTACATTTTCGCATCTTTTTCGGCTGGGGTTTCCCGCCCGGTGTGGAGGACGGAGTCATTTTGCGCACCCTGTATTGCTTGTGAATCTCTTACAGCGCTTTCCATGGCCAGCGCTATCTCTAGCGCCTTCTTGAAATCCACATTCACTTCAGACAATAATCTTTTCTGAATAGTGTCCTCTTTCACACCACACAACTAAACGATCTCTGAGCATGTCGTTTAGAGATGAACCAAACTCGCAATGTTCCGTTAGCTGCTTTAAATCTGCCACTTAGCATGCAATTGTCTCAGCCGGGGCTCTATCTCGCGATTTAAACCTGAACCTCTGCATTGCGTCTGAGGGCTTTGGTTGAAATTGACCCTTCACGAGGTCCACCAGTTTATCGAAATTTTTCAAACCCAGGACACTGGGTGCTGTCAAACTTCTAATCAAGCCGTAGCTTTTGTTCCCATAAGTTCTCAAGAGGATCGCTCGCCTCTTCTCTTCCCCAGTGATCTTGTTCACTTGAAAATAGAACTTGAAAAAAGAACATCAAGCAGGGTCTCTCCG
This sequence comes from Carcharodon carcharias, assembly GCF_017639515.1. Lineage (NCBI taxonomy): Eukaryota > Metazoa > Chordata > Chondrichthyes > Lamniformes > Lamnidae > Carcharodon > Carcharodon carcharias. The sequence continues at coordinate 23,408,839 of NC_054496.1, forward strand.
AGTTTCTTCTGCTGTTCTTCCAGGCTTTGGCTTAAGACAGCCTGCATTTCTTTAGGCTCTGAGGCGTTCTATGTAATGAGACAAATCGTCTGTGGCTGATTCAGAAGGGTCAATTCTCCCAAAATGCAGCACTTTGAGAGGAGATAACTTCCTCAAATCTAATGGAGCTTGCTACTTATAGTCATTGGGTGAGGTACAGTGCGAATTATTCCTAACTTGATTTCTTCTGTTCAATCCTGTTTTATTCTCATTGCCACTTAATTGTGAGGCGGCTGAGTTGTGCTATTAATGATTGAGTTTGATCTGCAGACACTTCTTGGATAGAAACATTAAGTTTATTTACAATGTACTCAGCAGCAACTACACATGTGCTTTCAACTCCAACTCTATCTCTACACACTCTGACTCCTGAGGTCACCTGTCCTACTCTCCTATTGGTTACTGCAGATCATGTGATCTTCCTTAACAAGCATTATTCCTAAAGGTACATTACACAATAAATTAAACCATAATTACTACAAATAGTCCCGGGAACAGAGCCATCACCAAACATTACGATAGGTGGCAGCCAAATGATGCAAATACACCAAGAGACGCCATGTTACATCGGAACAGGAGGAGACCATTCACCCTCTCTAGCCAGTTCCACCATTCAATCGGATCCAGATTGATCTGTATTTTAACTCCATTCGCCCAACTTGGTTCCAGAACAACTCTTGCCGAACAAAATTCTATTAGTCTACATTTTGAGATGTTCATTTGCCTCCCCAGTCTCAACAGCTTTATGTGTAAGAGAGTTCCAGGTTTCCACTACCCTTTGTGTGAAGAAGTGCTTCCTGATGTCACCCTTGAACAGCCTAGCAATCAGTTTTAGATTATGTCTCCTTGGTTTTGACTCCCCCCACCACAGGAAATAGTTTCCCTCTCTCTGCCCTTTCATGTTAAGCACCTCCCCGGCACCCTCCAAGAAACTCTCCGACTCTGAGTTAGAGTCCGAGACTCCGGACAGTTCCAACTTACTTACCTGCATAGTTACCCAGGAAAATCCTAGTCTAATTCCTGGGTGACTATACAACAGACCTTCCAATCATTCACACTGACCACCGCCCCCCACCAACTCCACCATCGATCCCCTGAGTACCCCCACCCCCCCACTGACCCCCAACAACCGCCCCACCGCCCCCCCACCCCCCCAGTGTGGTTTTAGGAAAGGTCAAGGGCCCACTGATACAGCATTTGCAGTTAGACAGCTCCAGGAGAAATTCCAAGTGCAGAACACAACCTGACCAAGGCTTTTGACACAGTCAGCGCGAGAGCCTTAAGGTAATGGAGAAATTCAACTGCCCTGAGAAATTCATCACAATAGTCTGGCAGTTCCATGAAGGTGTGTTAGCATGCGGACGATGGTGAGTCTCTGACCCATTCCCCGTCACTAATGGAGCTAAACAGGATTGCATGGTAGCTCCAACACTTTTCAGCTTGATTTTGTCTGACGTGCTCTCCATGACGGTGATCCTGGCATCGAAGTCAGATATCGTAGGGATGGGAAGTTGCTCAATCTGAGATGACTACAGGCAAAGACCAAGGTCTCCAAGCGCACACTACATGATTTCCTGTTTGCCAATAACTGTGCACTAGCTGTCGGTCCAGAGCTGGACATGCAAGGTAGCACAGACTTTCTCTCCAATGCATGTGACAACTTTGGCCTTATGGTCAGCACCAAGAAAACTGAAGTAATGTGCCAGCCTGCTCTAGGAAAGCCCTATTTCGAATCCAAGGTTTCAGTCTATGAACCAGTCAGGAGTGGATAAATTCACTTATCTCGACAGCACTCTCTCTCTCAAGCTGTCTATATTGCGACTGAGACACAGGCAAGAATTGCCAAAGCAAATGTAGCCTTCAGCAGACTTTGAACATCAAGTCTTGGAATGAAGAGAAGTAAGTCTGCCTACCAAACCAAAAGCCTATAGAGTAACAGTCCTTCCCACTCTGCCCACACCTTTGAGACTTGAACTGTATACCAGTGTCATGTCAACAAGCTCAACCACTTTACCCTGAGCTGACTTCGGAAGCTTCTGAAGATCAGGTGGCAGGATCAAGTGCCAGACACTGAGATGTTCACCCGAGCTGGCATACCAAACATTCACACCAAGTTGGGCTGGTCATGTAGCCAGAATCCCTGACTCTCGCTTACCAAAGCAAATCTTCCATGGAGAGCTTGAGTCTGGGTTGTGGTCATGGCAGTCACAGAATCACACAGTACAGAAGAGGCCCTTTGGCCCATCAAGTCTGCACTGACACTTGAGAAACACCTGACCTACGTACCTAATCCCATTTACCAGCACTTGGTCCATGGCCTTGAATGTTATGACGTGACAAGTGCTCATCCAGGCACTTTTTAAAGTGGAAGGAAGCGCTACAAGGACACGCTAAAGGCTTCACGTACGAGTTTTGATATCGACTTTGAGTCCTGGGAGAAGCACGCCCAGGATCTCTGCACCCGGCGCAATCAAATAAGTAACAGTGCGGCCCCCTTCAAAAGCCAGTGCACATCGGAGACAGAGAGGAAACATAAGGGGAGGAAATCCTAAGCCAGCAACTCATCCAAAACTCAGTCTTCTGTGGCATCCTATCACAGCAGAACCTTCCAGGCGCAGACTGGCCTTAGCTGTCACCGACATTCCCACTGGAACCCTACCAAACTCTACAGATGATGAATGTGGTCATCTTCACTGCGAAGGATGAACAAGAAACTTCCCTGTTTAACTTTATCATAAAATCATAAAACAGAACCGCACAGAAGGAGGCCACTCAGCCTATCGATTCTGCACCTTTCAAAGGGCAATCCGCTCCCCCACTCTTTTCCCGTATCCCTGCAATTTTTTTCTCTGCAACTATTTATCCAATTACCTTTTCAAGGTTATTATTGAATTTGTTTCCAAATTCTAAACACTGGCGTTTTAAAAAATAAGACTTTCCACATGTCGCCTGTGGATCTTTCGTCAATCACCTTAAATCTGTGCCCTCTTCAGCCATTGGAAACAGTTTCTCTTTATTTACCCTATCTAAAGCCTTCATGATTTTAAACAAGTCTATCTTCCCCATACACATGTTCAATTTCTCCGCTCTTTGTCAAATAATTTGTTCTCTGCACCATCTCCTATAACTCAATCAATTCTGGTCCCTCAAGATTCCCTTCAATCTTCCCTGCAATCTAGAGACTTGGAAAAAAAAAACCAAGCCACATGATACCTAATCATCACCTGCTTCTCTTCACTCTTCATCCTACATGATAGGCCTCGGCCTCTCACCTAGGCTTCTGGCAGTCATGTAGCATTTGCAGTAATTACCACTGTTGTGCATTTCTCTCGTACGGTTGAACTCAGCTGTACTTGAAACACTGTATGTTGACTACAACACCAATTACTTTAATTATTAGGGAGCAGATCTGACTACAATTAACCACAGCAGTACTTTCCTCATTAAAAACATGGTGCCTCGCTTGTTGGAATAGACACAAATGAAATAGGTTTAATTGCCACTAGATATCAACTGCTCACAATCGTTCCTTTGCCCACCAGCACATCAACGACTATTTACTCTGATAATGTATGCTTTGCCATGCAAAGAGAGGAAATAGTGGAAGGAACAGGTGGAGGAATAAGCACTAGGTGTGGCTGGGAGCATGAGCGTCGTACAAGAATGTGTTCACCAACATCTCTGTTCATCTCACTCTGGCCTGTTGCGCATCGCCCCCTGCTCTTTGCCACAGTCCCCAACACTGCTTTCTGTCACCCTTGTTAAAATTATTCTTTAATGGGATGCAGGCATCGCTGGCAAGGCCAGCATTTGTTGCCAATCCCTAATTGCCCTTGGGAAGGTAGTAGTGAGCCTGCTTCTTGAACTGTTGCATCTATTTTTGTACTGTTTTGGTACAACTGACTAGGCCATTTCAGTTAAGAGTCAACCACATTGCTGTGGGTCTGGATCACATGTAGGCCAGACCGGGTAATAACAGCAGATTTCCTTCCCTAAAGAGCATTAGTGCACCAGATGGGTTTTTAGGACAATCGATGATAGTTTTATGGCCACCATTACTGAGACTAGCTTTCAATTCCAGGTTTTTATTCATTAATTCGTTTTTATGAAGTGAAGGCAATGTCTTCAGTCCTCCCAATATTTAACTGGGGGAGGTTTCTGCTCCAGTACGTGACGTACAATTTAGAGGCAGTGAAGGGTTCAAGAAAGGTAATGGTGGGGTAGAGCTGAGTGGTGCCAACGTACACGCGGTAACTGGCATGTTTTCGGGTGATGTTGCTAAGGGCCAGTATATAGGTGAGAAATCGGAACCAAGCAGACTGTTTCCTGGCTTCCCCCAGAAATCCGACCAACCCTTGGTTCCAGGAGGAAACAACAGCGATGTATTTTTGCATTGAGATGATCAAATCCGCAATGTCCTCATGAAGGCCACCCCGCACTCTGCCAATGGAGCGTCAATTCAGGGAACACGAAGAAACTGGGAGTTGGGAATGCCTCTCCTTGCCCACCCTTCATTTAACATAACTGCCATAGCCCAGGAAACCCTCAGTGTGAAGGGATGAGGACCTGAGATGGTAGATCTCAACCCCTGTTCCTTGTGGGTGAAGGAGAGGGGAAACGCCGCCCTTATCATTCCACAGGAGTTCTGCTGCTGCTTTACAGTCCACTGGATGGCCTTCATTAGGGCATTGCTCACAGATTTGATCATCTCAATACAAATGTACAACGAGAGAAGGGCAACAAATAGAGTCTCCAGAGTAAAGGGAGCGATTTACAAAGCAAGATTAGAGAAACTTAAAATGGTTGCTCTGAAAAGAAGACACGGGGTGGTGTGTTTACTCGGGGAGTCTGAGTTGCTGTGGCAACATGCACTTTTACATGAATGTTGCAGTCTGGGGCTGTAAGTAAGGCTCTAACTTTCTTCTGACTGCACTGTGGGATGATGGTGTTGTGTGGCAACATCACTAAATGACTGATCGAGGGGCCCTGGTTAGTGCTCTCGGGACATGGACTCAAATCAGATTCAATCTGGAATGAAAGCTAGTCTCGCGGATTTTTGTAAAAACCCATCTGGTTCACTGATGTCTTTTAGGCAACAAGATCTGCCACCCTTACCACATTTGGTCTACATGTGACTCCAGGCCCACAGCAGTGTGGGTTGACTCTTAACTGCCCTCTGAAGTGGCCTAGAGAGCCACTCAGTTCAAGGGCAATTAGGGGTGGGCAACAAATGTCAGCCTTGTAAATCACTCCCTTTACTCTGGAGACTCCATTTGACTCTACATCCCTTGAAAGATGAATAATATATTTTTTTAAATAGCTGTGCAGGAATCCCTCCCACTTCTATCACCTGCTATCGGTATGCGTTGGAAGAATTTGAAGGTTAATAATCAACCTGCTTAGCTGCATTAAAAAACACACTTTCCTTGGACTGCCTAGTCCTGGGGGTAAGATTCAAACCCAGAGCCTCTAGCCTAGAGGCAGGAACGCTACCCACTGCGCCTCAAGACATAGAGAGCATGGGAGCAGAGTTGTGTTAAGACATCAAATATTAAATGGCACTGTCAAAGTAAACCTAGATTATTACTTCAAAGCCCAGGATGTAGACGAGAGGACCAAAGGAACTTAATGTCAATGAAATAATAAATTTTAAAGTAAAAGGACAGACATGATGAGCAACCTTTCTGCTCCAAAAATAATAAATGTTTGGATTAATATACGAAGCAAGGGGGATAGGAGCTGACAGTGTTCACTTGAAATGATATAGCAGTGAATGATTATCAAAGAGCTGAATTTTATTCTGTCTCGTACTCTTAAGCTGCAGAATGCTGGAAAGGAGTAGGAAATTCTGCAGGATGACATTCTACAAAAAAAATCCCCCAATCTCTATCCATTAAAACAGCCAGGTTTCTCTCTTACTTTATGGAGCTGCCTAGATTAATTGATTTGGTCACCATGGAAACGCCCCATTGTGTGTTTCCGCGATGCTCCATTGATGTAGGTGGTTGAGTGTATTTGATTTGTAAGAGCCCACATTCTCTCCATCGTCAGCCCTGCCTGCTTGCACCTCCATAACATCGCCTGACTCTGCCCCCGCCTCAGCTCATTGGCTGCCCAAAGCCTCATCCATGCCCTTGAGACCCCCAAGACTCATCTCCTGGCTGGGCTCCTTGCGCCCTCTGTAGAATGAGCTCATACAAATCTCTGCTGCCCAAATCCTAGCTTGCCCCACTTCCTACTTCCTCCATCACCCCCTCTGTTCACGGACCTACATTGGCTCCGGTCCAGCAGAAACTTGATTTTAAAATTCTCATCGCTGTTTTCAAATTCCTCAATGTCTTCACCCCCTCCCCATTTCTGTAATCTCCACTAACGCTACAACATGCCTGGAGGCAATTCTGGTCTCTTGAGCCTCCTTGATTTTCATCACTTCACCATTGGAAGCTGGGCCTTCAGTTGCCAAGGCCCTTAGCTCTACCTACACCTCTCCACCTCTCTTTCCACTTTAAGGCACAAGCTAAAACCTACCTCTTTGACTAAGCTTTTAGTCACCTGCCCCAACATCTCCTATTCACATTTTGTTTGATATCACTCCCACGATGCACCCCTTGGGACGGTTTACTATATAAGGGGCTATATAAATGCAAGCTGTGACTAGAGCTAGTGTTGTGGACCAACCAGAAGCTGATCTGGAGTTGCCGCTTCTGAAAAGCCACAACCCATGGTGTGTTACTGTTCACTCACCGGGTCTGGGTTGCTGTGGTAACATACACTTTTAGATGCATCGTGTAGGCTGGAGCTATGGATAGCGCTGGTGGAAGCTCCAATGCTATTTCCAACAAATGGCTGATCAGGAACTTCCCCCACCCATACCGCCTGCCATTGGCTTGTGTTGGAAGGATTTTCAGGCTGATCATCAACCTGTTTGGCCGCATTATAAATGCATCTTCCTTGGCCATTAAGTCCTGGAGTGGGCTTAACTCAGAGCTTCTGGCTCAGTGACAGGGACATGACCTACTGCACCACAAGACCTCCATAAACCAAAGGCATACTGCTATAGATAAGGCAACCTATAGAGCACGGAATAACCAGGTCTCCTAACACTTACCTGTCAAGTGCTGACCTAATATATAACATGAGTGATTCATGGTATTTTGCAGCTCTCTGCACCAGTCTTTTCTCACTAACCATTCCACCGCGCACACACGGAAAATAAAGGAAGGCTTGTGTTTATTGAACACCTTATCAAATATCTCAGTACCACAGCTATAAACATAAACAGCAATGAGATTAATGACCTGTTTCTGGTGGTGCTGGTTGAGGGATGAACGGTGCTAAGTGCATCTTCAAATATTGACCATGGGATCTTTACTGTCCACCTTAGCAGACAAAGGAAGACTGAGTTTATATCTATAGGTATTTGTAACAGTGCAGCCCCACCACCCCATATCCCCCTTAATGCTGAACTAAAGAGTCAGCCTAGATCACATACTGGGGGACTGAGCCCCCAACCCTCTGGCTCAGACTCAGGAAATCCAGCAACTGAGCCAAGCAAACAGCTTAGAAATAAATGGTGTGATTAGCACAGCAGGCTACAGAATCAAACAGTCCAAAAGAGAATTTAGGACCAACATCAGGAAGCTTGTCATTTCATGAGCAATCAAAAGAAAGATTTGCGTTTATATGGCACTCTTTCACAATCTCATAACATCCCAAAGCACTTTACGAAGAATGAAATACTTTTTGAAGTGTCATCACTGTTTAAGGTACACGGTGTTGTATATCTTATATCTCAGAACTGTGCAGGGATGATGCTAGTTTCTATGTGGGTAACAAGTTTTATTTACAGTGTTTTAAAATGTCTGCTCCATTCTTACAGCTCTTTCTACAGTTTGCTTCCTTTTTCACCGAGTCCACACCCAGGCTTGAGCAATCAAGAACAGTGAGCATCAATAGCAACAGACCCACATAATCAAACACAGAGCAATTAAACCCTACCCATGGCAACAGATTTACACACAATTAGGCTCCACAGACAGTAGGCCATCAATTTTCTTCAAGTGATGTTGATTGAGGGATAAATACTGTTCAGGGCACTCGGAATGGCATCAAAAATAGTGCCACAGTCTTTCCACCATCCATCTGATGGACCTAAGGTTAACATCAGACTGAAGTGCAGCACTTCCGACAGTACAGTACCGAGACAGTGTCAGCTTAGATTTTCCACTGCAGTGTGACTTATATCAAGACCTGCTGATCCAGCAGCAAGAGTATTCCCCACTGAGGCATGGCTGGCACTAACATATGAAACAGAGCACATGGAAAGGGTTCCCACACGTAATAGCGCAGGTTAAAAACTCTGGGCCCATTTCAGAACTGACTGCGGTAGTTGGAGAGGGGAGATTTAGGCTATAAGAGGGGCTGAATGGACTCCCTTGACTGTAATAGTTTCATGAATGTCTGATGCTGGCATGCAGCTTCCCCCGTGCTTTACTGCTGGAAACCCAGAGGTCTCCGGTGTTACTTTCACTTCCTGCTGAAGCAGCAGTATCTTTGTTTCCCTGAAGGTTTTTGTGATTCCATTAATGTGCAGAATATGTAGTTCCTCATTCTGGGCAGCAATACATTTCCACTGTCAAATGGAAGATGCTCAACTGCACGTCTTTGAACTGTAATGTATTCTGACCCAGCGAGCTATCACTAAAATAGACACAGTCCAAAACAACCATCAGAAAAGGAAGACGAGACGTGAATCCATAGGCGCCAGACAACAATAAGATCCCAACTTCAAATTCAGAAAGGCAGTGCTATCAGTGATTTACAGTCCACACAGTGCAATCCTACTCTCCATTCTGCTTTTGCAACACTAATAACGAAAACTTATTCTTGAGGTTCTGTGGATTTCTACAACACAGTTTAATGCTGGGTGCTAGGGTACCGTAAAACCAGAATCTCCATCAACAAATACCGGAAAGGCAGGAATGGGGTAATTTTATATTTAAACAGCTCCAAAGTTACAATCCCCTTTTTTTGGGTCTCTTTATTTTAATTTTTTTTTTGTCACGAACGCAAAGGCTGTGGTTTAGTGGGAAGCCCTCTTAATTCTGGGTCAGAAGGCTGTGGGTTTAAGTCCCACTCCAGAGATCTAAGCATAGAAAACCCAGGCGGATGCTCCAGCGCAGTACTGTGGGAGCACTGCACGGTGAGAGGTGCCGCCTTTCGCATGCTCTTGTAAGTGATCGCCTGGTGCTATTGGACAAGAAGCAGGGGAGGTTTCCCTTAGCCTGTGTGGTGATGTGGGCTGCAGAGGTAGTGGCCCTATCTAGCCTCAGTGAATCACTGTAAGTCAGCAGAGTGCTACATGGAGCAAATTATTTCTCCTTCTGGGCTCCCAAACTTGCACCAATGAATTAGCAGTGATCACTAGGTCAAACCCATTTAGCTTCACTTCTACCATTATTTCATCCACCTCGTTCCAAAGGTTTTGTCCACTCAGATACAGCATCTTCAATCCCAACATTCATTATGCTCAGCCATGATCAGAATGAACGGTGCAGCAGGCTCAAAGGGCCGAATGGCCTACTCCTGCTCCTAGTATCGATGTTTCTAGGTAGCTTTTTGCTATTTTTTTGCCTCATCTGGTCTTAGACACTAATGTCTTATTCCTGTTGTTAAACTCTATGTCCCCTTCTGATAAAATCAGCTTGATTTTGCCCACATCGTTACGGTGCTCCACAGCCCTGACTTTTCTCTTCGGGCTTGTAACTTTACCCCCACCTGCACTTTCCCACCCCTTGTTAGTTTAAGGCCCTGTATATCGGGGAGGTAATGGTGTCGTGGTACTTCCTAGTAGCTCCGGGTAATGCTCTGGGGACCTGGGTTCAAATCCTGCCATGCCAGACGGTGGCATTTGAATTCAATAAAAAAAATGTAAAAATCTAAAATTAACAGTCATGAAGTGATTATTGTGAAAACCCATCTGGTTTACAAGTGATGTTTCTTCAGAGGAAAGAAATCTGCCATCCTTGCCTGTCCTGGCCTACATGTGACTCTAGTCAAACAATCTGGTTGACTCTTAAATGCCTCTGAACAAGGGCAATTAGGGATAGGTAATAAATGCTGGCCTAGCCAGTGATGCCCACATCTAATGAGTAAAAAAAATATTACCCTTGTTACTCAATTCATCTTCACACTGGTCCCAGGTTAGCTTAAGTGGAGCAGCTCTGATTCGCCAGCACTGGTACCAGCAGCCCACACTGCTCCTTCAGCCACACCTTCTAATCTGCCTGTCAGCTGCTGTTTAAAGGTGGCTCAGGTAACAATCAAAGGATTATCATCTTTGAGGTTCTGCTTTTCAATTTGGACCCTAACTCCCCAAACTCTTTCAGGAGAACCTCATCCTTACATCATCAGTTACCTACGTGAGCCACAGCAAGTCTCTGTTTCCCATTCCAAGTTTGCCTGTAGTCTCAAGGAAGTGTCTTTAACCCTGGCACCTTGCAGGCAATATGACCTTCAAAATTCCTGGTCACAGCTGCAGAGAACAGTGTCATTCCCCATGTCTATCCTGTCCCCTATCACTAAGTCATTCCTTTTCACTCCCCCTTTTTTATTATTTCCTTTATTAAGATGCTGTCATTTATTTGCCCATCTCCTTTTGTCCTCATGTGCACTGGTAGCAAGTACCTCACACTTGTTGGACCATAGCAAAGGCTGAGGCTCCTCCAGTACTGTATCTTATAAGTCCCTATGGCTGCCCGAACTGCACTCACACACTCACCAAACCTAAACCACTACCTATCCCAAGAGATGGGACTACTTGCTCAGTCAAAGCATCCAGGTAACTCCCTGATGCTCCGCAATGTCTGCAGCTTGGACTTGAGCTGAACAATCCTGAGCCGAAGCCCCTCAACTTGCAGACACTTTCTGCAGATGTGATTATCCGGGATCGCACCACAAAATTCCACATGCTGCAGACGTGGCATACCACCTACACTGGCATCTCTATCTAACCTTGGCAACCTTGGTCATTGGCACCCTATAACCCTTTAACATTCACTCCCTCCACCACCGACGCACAGTGGCAGCAGTGTGTACCATCTAAAAGATGCACTGCAGTAACTCACCAAGGCTCCTTCAACACCACCTTCCAACTCTGTGACCTTTACCACTTAGAAGGCCAAGGGCAGCAGATGCATGGGAGCACCACCGCTTGGATGTTCCCCTCCAAGTCACACACCATCCTGACTTGGAAATATATCGCTGTCGCTGGGTCAAAATCCTGGAACTCCCTCCCTAACAGCGCTGTGGGTGTAGCTACACCACATGGACTGCAGCAGTTCAAGAAGGCAGCTCACTACCACCTTCTCAAGGGCAATTAGGGATGAGCAATAAATGCTGGCCTATCCAGCAACACCCACACATTATTAAATTTGAATGTAATTAATGCACTTGGTTTATTTTTCAATATTTTTTAGAAAACAAAATTAAAGTCACTTGTTTAAATTCTTGATTTAATAAAGTGTAAGTTACAGGTTATTAGTTTTAAATGCTTACTGATTCAATCTTCAGTAAAAGGGGCAGGGGGACAACTCAAGCTGTATCAGCTCTAAGCTCCCTACATCGCTCTACCTCTCTCTCCTCTTTTAAGATGCTCCTTAAAAGTTATCTAGCTGATCAAGCTTATGGTCATGATATTGTCTCCTAATATCTCCTTCTGTTGCTCATTGCCGTTATTGATAACATTCCTGTTCAACAACTTGGGATGTTTCTCTTCATTCAATGCGCTATATAAATGTTGTTGTTGTTGTTGGGCTGCCAAGTGCAGTGAGTTAGTTATTTGCTCTTCATCCGTTAGCAATTGCCTTTAAGCCCAGATAATACTGATAGACTCAGTCTCCTCTGTCTGCTGCTAAGAGTCCCACATAGAATGGGTTTGGATGGTTTCAGTCCAGCTCTTAGCGCTGTGGGAGATGGTGATGTAGTGGTAATGCCCCTGGACTAGTAATCTAGAGGTCCAGGCTAATACTCTGGGGACATGAGTTCAAATCCTACCACAGCAGCTGGTGGCATTTAAGTTCAATTAATAAATCTGGAATTTAAATGCTAGTCTCAGTAATGGACAATTGATTGTTGTTTGGGAAGGAAATCTGCTGTCCTTACCTGGTTTGGCCTATGTGTGGCTCCAGACCCACAGCAAATGTGCTTGATTCTTAGTTGCCCTCTGAGATGACCTAGCAAGCCATTCACTTCAAAAGCCATTAGGGATGGGCAACAAATGCTGGTCTTGCCAATAACGCCCACATCCCATGAAAGACTAAAGGAAAAAAAATGGCTGTTTTTTAACTTGGGCACCGCATTAGGAATTACACAGACAGAAATGTGGGATGGCCAGCGTGGAAAATGGGACAAAATATCACATTGGCAAACCAGGACGTACTCCTGTACTGCATGAGATGTGGCACATTGTTGGCAGGAAAATTCTATGACACTATTTTGAAGAAGAGCAAATGAATTGTCCTGGCTAATATTTATCCATTGACAATCATAACTAAAACAGGGATATATATATATATATATATATATATGTATATTATGGTCATTGTTCTTTGTGGAACCTTTCTGTGTGATTTGCCTCTTACCCCCTCCAGGTTCTGTATATCACCTGATTTTGGAGCGTTTGAATGAGGGTGCCTATCTTGGAAAGTATTCCTAGCACTAACATCCATTGCATTGATTTTAGGAGGCCTCGTGGTTCAGCCAGTATTGCCCTGCCTTCTAGACCAGAGGCATTGGGTTCAAGTCTCAGTGCATGACTTGGACTTGACACCAGGACATGATTCTTGATGCAGCTCAAGAGGGTAATAAACAGCCTGTCACTCCTTCCAACACTTCCCCACTATTCCCCAAAGAGCAAACAAGTGTGTGTGAAGATATTTTTGTGATTTTTTAAAATAATTCATCCTTGTGATGGAGATGCTGCTCATAAGGCCACCACTTATTGCCAATTCCTAGTTTCCCTTGAGAAGGCGATGGTGAGTCTTCTTCTTTAAACTCCCAGTCCATGTGGTTATGATGCTCCAGTCGTGCTATTAGGGAGGGAGGGATTTGGACATCGTGATGATGGAGGAATGGTGTCACACGTCCATTTTGGGATGATGTGCAACTTCCAAGTGTCAGCCATGATTGAGTTGGTAGCACTCTTACCTCTGAGTCAGAAGGTTGTGGGTTCAAGCCTCGCTCTAAGGCCTGAGCGCAGAAATCAAGGTTGACACTCCAGCGCAGCACTGAGGCAGTGCTGCACTGTTGGAGGCACTGTCTTTTGGATAAGTCATCTACCTTCTCAGGAGGATATTAAAGATCCCATGGCCCTAGTTGGAAGAAGAGCAGGGGAGTTCCCCCTGTGTCCTAGTCAATACTTATTCCTCAATCAACATCACAAAAATACAAGCAAAATACTGTGGATGCTGAAGATCTGAAATAAAGACAGAAAGTGCTAGAAAAGCTTGGCAGGTCTGGCAGCATATGTGGAGAGAGAAAGTTAACATTTTGAGTCCGTATCTCAAAAATAGATAATCTGGTTATTATTATGTTGCCATTTGGGGGAGATTGCTGTGTGCAAATTGGCTGCTGTGTTTCCTACATCACAACAGTGACTATACCTCAAAAAGTACTTCATTGGCTGCAAAGTTTGTTGAGGCACCCTGTGGTCATGAAAGGCGATATATGAATGCAAGTTTTGCCAGTCTCTTTTTTTTAAGAGGGGAACATGGTGGCTTTGACCTTGTAGGCGGTGGAGGTCACAGATTCAGTCTTGGAGAATTCACCCACCTGTTTTGCCATTCAACACATGCCTGGGAGCAGGGCAAAAGCCTCTTGCTCCATCGCCTTCATCCAGGCTGCCAGGTTAAAGTCCAGCTGAGGGATCCTACTCCCAGTTATGGTAAGGGTCAAGCTTACTAGTAGGACCGCCACCTTGTGAGGATCATCTCAAAAACCGCAGCAGCCCAAAGCTCCCAGCCTGTACTTAGAATATTATAGGATAAAACTGTACTTAGAATTTTATAGAATGAACTGTACTTAGGATCTTACAGAATAAACTGTACTTAGAACCTTATAGAATAAAACTGTACTTAGAATCTTTCTGAAGCTTTGCCAAATAAAACAAGCTGTGTCAGACATATTCCCTACTTAATAATTTTCAACTATTGCCACGACAGAAAGTCTTTTCACACCTGTCTAACTTCTTAAATTGAGTATTTCCACCATGGTAAGTGGCATTCTGTTTCTGAAGGCATACAAACTTTAGAATAAATATGACAAATTCATACTCCCCTGATTGAGCTTCTCCCTTCCAGAAAACTTATCGGGAATTCTGGTGCAGATGTCTGTCCATTGCAAATGATTTTCCACCCATTAATTTTAAGAAAGAGCTTGTACTTATATATGTATATATTTTATATTGTATGTATGTAGCAGATTTCACAATATGAGGATATCCCCAAACACAGAACAGCCAATGAAGTTTAGTTAGTCACTATTTCTATGTAGGAAACATTGTAGCCAATTTGCGCACAGCAAGCTCCCACAAAGAGCATTTAAACAAATAGCCAGATAATTAACTTTGGTAGTAACAGTTGACAGATAAATATTGACGTGTTGTAAGGCACTGGGCATAGTTTGGTAGATCTTATTAAGGTATTCGTAGTCTTAGGTAGTTCAACAGTAAGTATTTATTAACTACTAGAAACTATCTGCATAGGTACGGTAAAGGTCCAAGCTAGGAGTTGTCTCCATGCTTGCTTCTACACACAGCTCTGTCCAACACGACACTGACTCCTAGGTGTGGGTCATGTGTTCTTTTACATCACTGTGTGGGCCGTACTGTACCTAGTCCCACCTTAACCCTTTATGTGCCAGACACTTATACTACATGACCCAGCACAACTCACCAGTTCTTCAATGAATAGTACCATGCAGTCTTTTAAATTCACCTGAGAGGGCAGGCACTTCAGCTTAATGTTTCTGTAATCTCTTCTATGAAATGTAAAGGACATTGTCTGAGATTACTCTCAGCTGGGATCATTGAAATGTTGTGGGTGATCTCAAAAGCCCTGTCTGGAATCTGCCAGCCAACACCCTGAGATGGACACACATTTGGACGATACTGACACCACCCTTTAGGCCCCTCATTTTTTTACCTTGGCTTACTGTCCCCACCACCCCAGCCACCACACCCAGGATGCCAGGCCCTTCCCACTTCACTCCTCCATGTCCCTGACCCACCCTCAGTCCTCCCCTGGATCCCTCTTCCAGTCCTCCGTGCCGCGACCCGACCCCACAACCCCCCTCACCACTTATTCCCCCTTGTCAGACCCAAGCCTCCATGCGAGCTGCCATTCCCCTGCTCCCCTTGCCTTGTGCCGTAGACAAGGAAAATTGTGGACCTTACACACAACCATACAAAGCCAACTGGTGCACGCCGCCTTACAACAAACATGAACTGAGCGCCATGTAAGTCACATGCTCCACTGACTTTATCCTAAGTATTCATGACATGCAAATAAGTTGCAAGTACGTACCCGCCGGAGGCTGGTGTGGTGCTCGACACACCACAAACACGCCATATCTCAAACCGCCATTGGGAAATTGAAATTCAAATTCCTGCTTAATTAAGTCGTCCAACACGCCATGTTTCCCGTCTTGGCGGGCTCCATAAAATCCGCTCCCACTGACTCGTATCCCTCAACCAATATCAATAAAACCAATTATCTAGCCGATGTTGTAGGATGTTGTGTGCACCTGCATGCCATTGAAGTGTAAAGGTGCTTGGCAGAGCAAGGGTTAAAGTGGGACTGGAAAATAGCACCGCCCACAGTATGATGTATAGAGTCACATGGCAGTAGACTCTGAGAGAACAGTCTAGAGAGAACAGTCTAGAAACAGCCTACCTGCATGGTGAGCAGCAATACTTGGGATCTGTAAATAGTTAAAGACTACCAATAAATGGTTCACATTTAAACACACTAGACTACCTCATCAATGAGCCACAACAACCGACACTACAATGCAACAGCCAGTGCTGGGAGCTTGCTGTGAGCAAATTGGCTGCCACATTTCCTACATTACAGCAGTGATTGCACTTTGACTCACTACTACAAAGAGTAGTTCAGACGAATAGCATAGAGGCATTCAAGGGGAAGCTAAATAACCACATGAGGAGGAAAGGATATGCCAATAGGGTTAGATGAAAAGGGGTAGGAGAAGGCTCATGTGAAGGAGCATGGACCAGTTGGGCCGAATGGACTTGTCCTATATGATACATTCTATCTGAGAAACCTAGAAGCCTTACAGGCAGCAGGCAGGAGGCAGCATATGTTGGCCAACACCTCCCGAATTCAGGTTACCATAATTAGGTTTTGCACTTCACAACTTTGTAAAGAATTGCAATTAAACTTGAGTTTCAGATCCATTACAATGTGAGTGTTGTGCATATAATTACACTCACTGATCCTTCAAACATATCATTCCTCCAGCATTGCCTGAGCATTATGGTTTGTTGATGATTTTTTAAACATCATGATTAACCTGGCTAACCCCTCCTTGGTGTCCACGCTGTTATCTCACACATACAGTTTTTGTGCAAAAGACAAAAATAAGCTTTAATTCCTTCCTCCTTTCGAAAAGAATTAAGAAGGGGTAACCCTTAGATTGCCGGGAACCTCGGAAAACTCTAAGCTCCCAGACTTTCTACCTCATAACTAAGTCTTCAGCTTGCACATTGTGACACTAATCCTGCAACGGCAGGAGTCATGGTTTCGCATGGGCTGTTAGAAGTTGGGCACCATTTTCCATTGGCTGCTGACTCTTGCTTGACATCCAGCCACCTCTGACGATTTCTTGATGTGATTTTTGAAATCATGGAGGATACTCGAATGGCCATGCTGAAAGCAAGCTGTCGGGAGCTGATGTTATTGGAAAAAAATAGGGACCAGGTGTAGATGAGAGCAAAGCCTTGGGAGCTTGTGTGCTGGATCAATGGGTAGAACCCACCTGAACGTCAGTAAGACTGTGGGTTCGAGCCCCACTCCTCACCTGAATGCAGACTTTATGCTGATTCTCCGAGGCTATGCTGAGGGAATGCTGCACTAGCAGAGGTGGCATCTTTCAGATGAGGGCTGGGATTTTGAATTGGGTTAGGGCCAAGATTGGAGGCAGGTGGGTGTGCATTTTAGCGCTGCCAATCTCCATGCTGGTTTACCACCACCATCCAAACCCCCAGCCATTTTCAGTGATGGTGGCTTAGAGCAAGATTGGCTCCTCAACAGGATGAGGCAGGAGGTCAATTATTTTTAATTTTTTCTTTACTCTCTCATGGGATGTGGGTGTCACTGGCAAGGCTAGCATTTGTTGCCCAGGCCTAACTGCCCTTGAATTGAGTGGCTTGCTAGGCCATTTCAGAGGGGCAGTTAAGAGCCAACCACATTGCTGTGGGTCTGGAGTCACGTGTAGGCCAGACCAGGTGAGGACAGCAGATTTCCTTCCCTAAAGGACATTAGTGAATCAGATGGGTTTTTACAACAATCGATGGTAGCTTCAACATAATTGTGTTATTGGGTTCACGTAGTTTCAATAATTCCTGAAGACTGCTAGCTATAAACATTCGAACATTTAGTTTAATATATTTACAGATTATGAAGACCACTCTCTTACAAACTTCTGACCATACTTGCTTTCCTTTTACTTTAGACTGTCCCAGAGTCTCAGATCACAAGTCTATGTCATTTCCTTCTATGACATCACAGACTATTACTGTTAACCCTTTAAGGGACTTAGTCTAACATAATCCATTATACAGCAGTTTCACTGTCATCATTACTGGGACTAGCTTTACAATTCCAAATTTGTTAACTGAGTTTAAATTCCACCGGCTGCCTTGGTAGGATTTGAACCCACGTCCTTAGAACATTAGCCCGAGCCTCTCTGGACCCATGACAACAGCTTACAGCTGTTGACCATCCTCCAGAGGACATTGCCCCCCTCCCCCCCCTCCCCCAAGATCATGGTCAGTGTTACAGAGTTGATCTTCCAGGCAACTTTTCTTGGTAGACACATTGAACTTTATTTACAAGGCAGCAGCAGCAGCTACGTGTGTACGTCAAACTCTATAACTAAAGAAGAACTGTCTCCTAGAGGTTCCCCGTGCTGCTAACTCATTGGTTTACACAGATCATGTGATCTTACAACACAGGATTATTCTTAAAGCTACAGTCCTACGTTTATCAGAACTATAATTACTACATTCCTCCCCTTTTAACTTTTCTGTACATTTTGTATTTACAAGGATATTTATTTCGTGACATTATAGTATTTACACAGGTCATGAAATTACAAGTTAGTGTTTCAGACAGTTTCCTGATCTGTGTGGAATATCGTAGCTCCACATGAATTCTTTGACAGGAACCACATTCTCATGAACTGCATTGACATCAGGTGCCTCATTAGGCACATGCAGTTCAATGTCTTCCACTCTGACAGGGACATCGGGCATGTCTGTCCTTGGCTGAGCAACTTCAACAGAAACCACAGGTTCAACAATGGTTATAGGTGGAACATCATTTTGTTGGGATATCTCCCTTTTTCTTAAATGATCCACATACCTATGTGTGACCTGGCCCTCCACTTCCACATGGTACAATGGTCCGGTCGCAGAGCTTACTTTACCAGGTAACCACTTTGGTCCTCCATGAAATTCCTTACATATATTGCTTCTCCAACAGTAAATTGTCGCTCACGACTATGCAAATCATGAGTGACTTTTTGGTTCCCTTTATCTTTCTCCTCCTTTCCCTCCAAATTGGGAAGTATTAGGCTCAGTCTTGTTCGAAGATGGTGCCTCATCAATAATTCTGCACCCTCTTTCCACGTGCCTACTTCTTTCTACCACAGAATTTAGTCTCGGCCCTCTTTTTGACTTCATTGTCGGCCAGACTTCTCTCAGATACAATCTCATCTTGTTTTAGTTCAGTAATTGAGTTACCCATGACTTCATTATCTACTCGCATCTTGAAAAATTCTACAACTTTTGCTTCTTTATCTTCATTCAGCTGATTCTTCAGCTCTTCTGTCTTCTTGTATCTGTTGGCTTCCTCCTGGAACCTTGAACATTGCTGGGTTTTTATGCCAATTGGCTCTTCAGTTTGTTCAGAGAGGTGTTAAATTCTTCCTGTTTCTCTTTGTAATTTTGCAGAAGTACAAACTTTGACCGGAGGGATCCTAGTCGTGTCTGAAGGTCTTTCAACAGGCTTTCCTTTTCTTTGCGAATCTCACTCACTTCATCTTGAATTCTGTAATTCAGTAGAGTCTCCTTGGGTTTCTTCTGCTGTTCTGCCATGTCGTTGTTTAAGACAGTCTTCATTTCTTCAGGTTGCTGAATGCTGACACATTCCTTTTTCATCCTGTTGCAGTCCTTGGTCTTTCTGGGCTCATTCTGAAGTACCTTGACTTTTTCCTTTTTCAACTCAAGAACTCTTCCAGCTTCCTTTTGAACTCTGACTGGCCAATCAAGGTTAATTTCCCTTAACCAATTTAGACCTAGAAGGCTTGGTCCTCAGCCTTCTAATACCAACTGGTGTTTATAATAAGCAGTTACTCTGGTGATACCTTTTACTTGGATTTCTTTGCCTGTATGCATTTGCAACTTAGCAGATGTTTGTTCCAAATTTAATTATTGATCACCTTTATTTAAATATCCAAAAGTGTGTTCTCCTATTACAGTTTTAGAAACACCCGTGTTTGCTTCCATTTTTAAGGGTTTACCATTCGTTTTCACTGTGATAATAATTGATTCTGTCTTCCCAACTTTCATGTTGAACAAAGAATAAATGTCAGAATTGGTTGTTTCTGGCTCTTCCACACTATATACTTCACTGGACATTGTTTGGTGCCCTGAAGCCTGTACAAATCTTGCTTTGCAATAGTTCAATACGTGTCCACTTCTGTGACAAACACAACTCTCTTCCTTTTTAAACTGCCAGTCGTTAGGAGAACGATTGTTTCGACGTTGATAAAAATTAGTTTTCGACTTTGCTGCTAAGCTGTTTCCCCTACGTTTTCAGTTAGCAGAGGCTGTTTCCAGCTTTGCAACGGAGTCTCGGCTTTTCGCACCACTTTTGGCTCACTGTTCCCACCCAGCTAGGAGAACGGTGCCATTTTGCGCCACTTGAATCACTTGTGAATCCCTTACAGCACTTTCCATCGCAAGTGCTTTTTCTATCACTTTCTTAAAATCAAGATCCGCTTCAGCCAGCAATCTTCGCTGCATAGCATCCTCCTGCACGCCACATACCAAACAATCCCTGAGCCTATCGTTCAGGGTCTTACCGAAATCACAATATTCCCTTAGTTGCTTTAATTTCGCTACGTAGGTAGCAATGGTCTCTCCTGGGCCTCTATTCCATGAACTGAACCTGAACCTCTGCATTGTGACTGAGGGCTTGGGTTGAAAATATCCCTTAATGAGTTCGACTAATTCACGGAAAGTCTTCAAATCTGGGGCACTGGGGTTGTCAAGTTTCAAATTAAACTGTAAGTTTTGATCCCACAAATACTCAAGAGAATCGCTCTCCTCTTTTCTTCCCCTGTGATTTTGTTGGCTTGAAAGAAGAACACAAGATGTTCTATACAGTGAGACCCATTATCCGTGACTAGTTCAAAGGGATCAATTCTGCCAAACTGTGGTACCTTGGATGAGTATATCTTCCTTTCTTTTTAATGAACTTATATACTTACAATCGCTGGATGAGATACAGCACCAGAGCTGATTTATCCTCGTCGCCTGTTTATTATAGAGTTGATCTTCCAGACAACTTTTCTTGGCGGACACATTTAACTTTATTTACAAGATAGTAACAGCAACTACGTGTGTGCATCAAACTCTATAGCTAAAGAAGAACTCTCTCCTTGAGGTTCCCCATGCTGCTAACCCATTGGTTTACACAGATCAGGTGATCTTACAACACAAGATTATTCTTAAAGCTACAGTCCTATTTTTATCAGAACTATAATTACCACAACCAGGCGGCCATCGTTTTTTAAAAAAATTAAAGATAAACATTCCTTCCCTTTTCCCTCTCTCTTTCCAGCCTCAGATTGGCAGCTCCCAGCTCTGCCCATGGCACTGTCAATCTCTGAGTACTGAAGGGCCTCCAATTGGCTCTCAACCATCGGGAGCCTGCACACCCTCCTCAGTCGGATGGCTAGCCCATTCCCTGGTCTTCAATTGGCTGGAGTATTTAAAAAATTGCAGTGGGCATTTCTAAACGGGGTCGGGACTCCGAAACCTGCCCCCATTTCTGGGTCCCGAGCCTTGATTCAAAATCCAGTCTGAGATGTTAAACAGAGGTCCTGTTGGGGTGGATGTAAAAGATCCCACAGCAACACTGAAGAAGTGATCTCTCCTCCAGTGTCCTGGCCTACGTTTATCCCTGAACAAACATCACTTAACAACCACTTAGTTTTTTTGCTTCATCGCTGTTTGTGGGATCTTGCTGTTTGTGGTTGTGAAAAGCTGGCTGCTGTGTTTCTGAACTTACAACAATGACTACACTTCAAAAAGTACTTCATTAGCTGTAAAGGGAACATCATGAATGGTGATAAATAAATGCAAGATTTCGCTGTGTCAATAAAGTTACTCAGGCAGCACCTTTACTGTCACATTAACACTGAACTAGCAAAATAAAGACTTCAAAGCCTTTTTAAAAAATGCTAGCACTTTTCTTCAGTGTGTTGCCTCTTCTCATTTGTTACATTTATACCTAACCACATCCTCTCTCTCTCTCTCTCTCTTCAATTTATTATCTTTACTTTCGTTCCTCATTGCTTTTGTGAAGTTCCTGTCTTCCCCGAACGCTCTACTGTAGATACTGGACGATGATGAGACATGTATAGTTTTCATAAAGGTTGACACCCTCCTGTACCTTGTGTGACCCTTGGCATGTGGGGATAATCAATCTGTTTTACAACAGGAAATCATATCCAAGTGTAACCGTGACCTCAGCAAACTGGCAAGTTGACTTGATGGGCTGAAAGGCCTTCTTCTGGGCTATACTGACTCCTAGGTTCTATGACCAATTCCAACAAGCTCACTTCACAACAGCAGTCTGCATTGAACCAGGACGACATCCCATCTTCAGAGGGGAGGCAAAACAGATCAGCATCAAGCATCAAAAAAGCCAGTGCTTGGTTCACTCCAGCAGTGACCCACATGTGATCTTCTCCCACTCTTCAAGGCTGTCATCCTCTGAAGGATCGAACAGAGACAGCCAATGGAGGGAGAAAACCACTTTAGAGTGGCCCAAAAGCAGATTGAGGCCAGCCATTGGTCACAATAGCAATGAGATTGATCAATGGATCGTACTGATAGCTTTTTGAAGGGCTCCTTTGTTTTTGCACTATTTGTGTCCCTTTCCCTTCTGCCTTGAAGATGTTGACTTTTTACAGGCTGGTCTTCAGTATCTCATCCAACCAATTGTTCACACATGAGTCTTGACCAAGGGAGCATACTGAGCAAGAATGGGTGGATTATATTTACCGTGATGTAAGATCCCCAGGGAGAACTCCCTTACTTTTCTTCAAAGAGTGCTAGGGCATCTTTTATGTCTGCCTGAGAGGGCAGGCTAGGTCCCAGTTTTACATCTCATCTGAAAGACAGCATCCCAGGCTGTGTCGCACTCCCTCAGTACCGCAGCGGGAGTGTCAGCCCCGATGATGTGCCTAATTCTTTGATGCTGAAGCAAGGGTGGGGCACCCACTGAGCCATGGTTGACACTTTTCAAGCCTCAGTAGACTCTGCCACTCCTCTATCTCTCGAGGAAGTGAGGAGCCCTCAGCCCGGGGAGCACCGAGAGTGCACCGGGGTATGTGTAGGAAATATGGCTGTACCTGGTGTGTCAGCTGGGGGCATCTGTAAGAGAGGCAGAGCGTGTACTAGGGCCATGAAGACAATAAAGAGTGTGCACTTTTGGAATGAAACAAGAAAGCAAGAGCTCTGAAGAATTATTTTTTGCAAACTGCAGAGTCCTTTCTTTATCCCAGTTTAAAAAAAAACCGCATCATGATCAGGTCTGCTGAAATCCAGTGTTGGTCACAGAACGTTCTAATCTACAATACTCATCAGGAAACATTCTGGGAGAAAATGTGATTGAATCATGGATGGTGAGTTATTGTGAAGGGCACGTCGAAACAATATTGGGAGAACAACAGAGATTAAACGAACAGTGTGCCTGCATGTTCTGTACTCACCCTGGCACTCCAATTGGGACCTTCCCTAATCAGGTGGTCCCTTCAAGGGCTATACTTAAGAAGCCGAATTAATGAGGTTAGATGGAGCATCCAGAACAATAAAACTTGTTAAAAACCCTCATCATTTAAACACAATGGAAACAAGTGAAGGAATTGATTGGAGACACATTCTGCTCACCTGTGCACAGGATTTACTGGACAGCTCTGGGTCTGCACTACGAATAGAGTAACGTCTACATTTCTCATTATGAGCACTAGGGGTGAGTGTCCAAGAAAAAGTCAACAACAACTTAGGAACATAGGAGGAGGGGTAGGCCATTACGCCCCGTGAGCCTTCTCCGCTACTCAACTAAATCCATGGCTGATCTTCTACCTCAACACGATTTTCCTGCACTATCCCAATGTCCCTTGATATCTTTAATATCCAGAAATCTATCCACCTCTGTCAATAGTTTGCATTTATATAGCATCTATCGTATACTAAATTGTGCCAAGGCCCATCAATAAGAGAGTTATTAGAGAATAATTGGCACCAAGCCAAGATGGAGATGTGAGGTCCAGGTCATCAAAAGCTTGATCAAAGGATTAGCTTTTAAGGAGCATCCTATGGAAAGGCTTGAAGAGTAAATCCCAGAGCTTAGAACCTCGATGACTGAAGGTAAAGCCTGAAGGAAAGAAGCCAGAGTTTGAGGAATGCAGAGTTCTTAGAGAGTTGTAGGGCTAGAGGGGGGTTACACAGATAGAAAGGGCCACGGAGGGGCTTGAACACAGATGATAAGAATTTTAAATGCGATCGCTGGACCAGGAGCCAATGCAAGTCAACGAGCACAGGAGTGGTGGTTCAACTTGTAACAGAGCTGAGGTAAACTGGCTTAATTCCACCAACTGCCATGTTGATGTTGGGCCTTAAACCCATGTCCCCAGGACATGACAATTACTAGTCCGGTGACATTACTACCATGCCGCCATCTCCCCATGTGCTGAGTGGCCTTTCAATAGTTTGTCTTTTCACACTTGACATCAGCTGCTGGTCAAGGTTTCAGCTTTTTGTCAGCGAGTTACACCTTTACCTGAGTTTGGAAGTTTGTAGCTTCAAGCCCCACTCCAGAGACCTGATCACCAAATCCAGGCTGACACCAGGAGAGGGCTGCACTGTCGGAAGTCCCGCCTTTTTTGGATGAGATGTTGAGTCAATGCTCTGCCTGCCTTCTTGGGTGAATGGAAACGTCCTGCGGCTCAATGTGAACAACAATGTCACAGATCTCTTCGTACCCCTCAACCGACATCAGTAAAAGAAGACGGATTATCGGGTCATTACCGCACTGGAGGTCACTGTGAACAAATGGCTGCTGCGTTTCTTACTTAGCAACAGCGACCTCATTGGCCGCCAAGCGCACTGGGACTTCCTGAGGCCAGGGAGGGCGCTATATAAACGCAAGTCCTTCCTTCCTTTAATGGCAGGGGATGAATCAGATGGCACCAGCTGAGAAGCCTGTTACAGTCATCAACATGTTCAAACAAAGCTTTATTTTTCAGGAAAACCTTCTGACAAGTTATCTGAAAATGAGAAATGGTAGAATTTAACTGGCAGCTTACACAAGCCCACCGTGCAGTGACAGGCTTCATAGTCAGCATGTAAACATAACCTTGTGTTCAAGCATATTGTGTGATAGTGCTGAAGAATGTCGGCGTAACAATGAATTATCCGCTTCAGGCTTTGAAAGTTTTTTTTTAAATTTGCACATACTTCTATCTCCATGCTATCCTTTCATAATATCCTGTCAAACTCAGATTCATCACTGTCAGCCTCTGTCAGATAAGCATCTTACACCAAGCTTCTCCGGCGTCTCCCATATGAGTGGGAGCTTGTCAGGACAGGGCTATCAGTGAGTGATCCGGAGCTGTAATTTCTGAATTGTTCCTATCTGGGCTGCTTTCGGGAACTTTGAGGCTGGTTTGGAATCAATCCCACTGAGAAAAACAACAAAGATCACCGCCTTTTATGCAATGACTATAACATGACAGGCCCATTGACATCAGGAGAGAAGGCAGCTTCATGTTATGGATGCAAATCCTTCACCAGGACTGAGATGCACCCCCCCCCCCCCCCCACCCCTCTAATTTAAAAAAATCACAATTCTTATGATTGTAAAATTAACCAATAGTTCATTTTGAGCTCAGTACTGGAGCATGAGAAAAGTTGACTAGTGAAAAAGTGAGTAGTATGAGAAAAGTACTGGGAGTGTCAAGGATGCAAAGAATCCCGAGTGATTCAACAATAAAAAAGTGGCTTGGGCATAAAATGCCACTGGTGCAGAAAGTCTAAGAGAGATGGCGATGATGCGTAGGGGCATATTTCGTGCTCTGCGCACAGAGGTACTTGAGGATACGAGAGCAGGAAGGCCATGGGAGTTCTCGATAGACAATTCAAGGGTGACAAGATGACTGAAGCAGGCTGGGGATGAACAAAAATGGAGTGAAGCTCATAGAGAACCGTGTTGAGCTGAGCTAAAGGAGCTGTATTTTTATTCATTCGTGGCATGTGGGGGTTGCTGGCTGGGTCAGCATTTATTGCCCATCCCTTGTTGCCCTTGAGAAGGTGGTGGTGAGCGGCTTCCTTGAGCCGCTGCAGTCCATGTGGTGTAGGTACACCCACAGTGCTGTTAGGGAGGGAGTTCCAAGATTTTGACCCAGCGACAGTGAAGGAACGGCGATATATTTCCAAGTCAGGATGGTGAGTGATTTGGAGGGGAACTTCCAGGTGATGATGTTCCCATCTATCTGCTGCACTTGTCCTTCTAGATCGTAGCGGTCATGGGTTTGGAAGGTGCTGTCTAAGGGGCCTTGGTGAATTCCTGCAGTGCGGCTTGTAGATGGTACACACTGCTGCTACTGTGCGTCAGTGGTGGAGGGAGTGAATGTTTGTGGATGTGGTGCCAGTCAAGCGGGCTGCTTTGTCTTGGACGGTGTCCAGCTTCTTGAGTGTTGTTGGAGCTGCACTCATCTATGCGAGTGGGGAATATTCCATCACACTCCTGACTTGTGCCTTGCAGATGATTGACAGGCTTTGGGGAATCAGGAGGTGGGTTACTCGTCGCAGGATTCCTAGCCTCCAACCTGCTCTTGTAGCCACAGTATTTATATGGCTGGTGCAGCTCAGTTTCTGGTCAATGGAAACGCTCAGGATGTTGATAGTGGGGGATTCAGTGATGGTAATGTCATTGAACGTCAAGGGGCGATGGTTAGATTCTCTCTTGTTGGAGATGGTCATTGACTGTCACTTGTGTGGTGCGAATGTTACTTGCCACTTGTCAGTCCAAGCCTGGATATTGTCCAAGTCTTGCTGCATTTGGACGTGGACTGCTTCAGTTTCTGAGGAATTGTGAATGGTGCTGAACATTGTGCAATCATCAGTGAACATCCCCACTTCAGACCTTATGTTGGAAGGAAGGTCATTAAAGAAGCAGCTGAAGGTGGTTGAGCCGAGGACACTTCTTAGCCCTAGGGCGGAATTTTCCGGTCCAGTTGGCAGACAGCGTGTTTGGTGGTGTGAGTGGACAATATGACAGGAAGGCCAAAAATTGGTTTTACACCATCATGAAACCAGTTTGCGATCATCTGCTCCAACTGTTAATGGCAGGCCATATTTCCCACCACCGCATCTCAGGAACCTAATTTCAATGTTTCATCATCCCATGATAAGCCCTGCTTGGCGGAATATTCACGCCCACAGTGGATGATGCTGATGTGTTTCACAACTGTACATAAGTGACATGCACCAGGCGAGTTGCACTTCACTCAGGACTTTGAGGCCTGTTTGACTACCTTGCTTCAGGCAGCACTCGCAGTCATCAGCGCCAGGCTTCACAGACAGCACCACATCACTTTTAGCGGGTTTATGGGCAGGTCTCTACCTACCAGACCAGCCGTATGTAGCTGGCTTTTCAATGGCTATAGGGCTGGGGCTTTGCTTGGGAAAGGGGGAGAAGAGGCTTCAGGCAAGGGAACAGTCTGCAGGGCGAGGGTTGTACTGGGGAAGGAGGGTATCCCAGGGTGTGTGTGGGGGCACATATTGATCTGTGCAAGTGGCCTCAAGATGGTGAGGGTGGAGGAGGCAGTCTCCAGAGGAGATGAGGCGAGATGGAGATGTGAGGGTGTGTGTGTGAGAGTTTGAGTGGTGATGTCCCTTGAGCTGGCAGTGAGTGAGATGACAGTGAATGTGTGATGGGCTTGTGAGTGTGTGAGTTTAGAGTGATCAGATGGTTGCTTTGCTCTAGCGGCAGTGGTTGAGATCGTTCATCCTCTTTCTGCACTGGATGGCCGACCTCCTCTGTGCAGCATTGGCACTGCCCAACACTGCCATCACTGCCCCTTATTCTGAGACCGTGTCCCCTGGTTCTAGACCTTCCCCCACCCCACCAGCCAGGGGAAACATCCTTCCTGCATCTACCCTGTTGAACCCTGTAAGAATTTGTATGTTTGACTGAGATCACCTCTCATTCAATAAGATCGTGGCCAATCTGTCACCTCAACTCCTCTTTTCCACTCGGTCCCCACATTCCTCGGTTCCCTTACAGTCCAAAAAACAATTTGATCTCAGTCTCCAATATACTGAAACCCTGAGCATCCACTGCCCTCTGGGATTGGGCATTCCAAACTTCACAACCACCCCTGGCAACCCGAGTGAAGAAATTTTTCCTCATCTCAATCCTAAATGGGGGACTCCTAACATAGAACATGGAAACATAGAAACTAGGAGCAGGAGTAGGCCATTCGGCCCTTCGAGCCTGCTCCGCCATTCATTATGATCATGGCTGATCATCCAACTCAAGAGCCTGCTACCGCTTTCTCCCCATACCCTTTGACCCCTTTCACCCCAAGAGCTCTATCTAACTCCTTGAAAACATACAATGTTTTGGCTTCAACTACTTTCTGTGGTAGCGAATTCCAGATGCTCACCACTCTCTGGGTGAAGAAATTTCTCCTCATCTCATCTTATCTGAAGCTATGACCCATGGTTCTATACTCTGTAGCCAGGGGGGAGCAGCTTCCCAGCATCCACCCTGCGCGGGGCCCTCTAAGATTTCCAGGCCTCAGCACTGCTACACTTTTTGTTTGCTGTCTATCTGATGTTAGTCCATCTCTCCGAGCTGCAGAAAAAAACTTACCTGCACAAAAGGTAGGGCGGTGAGGGGGATGGGGGAGGGGGGTGTGTGTTGGTGTGGTGCGTGTTGGGGGTTGGAGGGTGCTTCAGGATTCAGAAGGTTAATGAAGCGGCAGGAAAAACTGATGGACTTTATTTTACCTCAGTTAAAACCTGACCTAAGCACTGCCTCATTCCCACACCTTACGAGCCCAAGTTCAGCAGACTAGCCGGTATTGTTGGTGATGGGTTAGGTGCTTTCACAGGCCACAGGGTTGGGGGGGGGGTGAAAAAAAATGTATTTGAGCAAGTTCCCTTTGCTACTTTATACTCAAAGTGCAATTTATTTTTTGGGGGAATGGGGCTGGAGGTTAGAATGTTGAAGGCTCAGTCTCCGATTAGGAGAGAAAGGGTATCTCACTGAGCGCCGGGGAGAACGAGGCAAAAAAAAACACACACACACACACAAAATAAACAAGCTAATTAAATTCTGTAACTAGCAACCTCTTAAAACCACTAATCAGTGGAAATTGCATTTGAATCGAACCCTGAAATGCTATTGGAGAGACAGTTTGACAACTCCAGACAAGAGCTTTTGTCAGCCCACATTTCAACATCTGACAAAAAGGTCAATTAAGTGATGGGAAGCTAAAACCTGCCTCGATCTCTCAGATCAATGTGGATCCTTAATTTTGTGAAGTTAAAGTGATGAAGTCAAAGAAACAAGAGAAGTACAAAACGATGAAGAGTAAAATTCAGAATGAATGGCACATATCCCGACTAATATAAAAGCCTGGACTAATACATATTTCAAGAATGTGTCTTCTGCCATTATAGCTCAAAGGGGAAAGGAGTGAAACATCAGTGCAGTGCAAACACAAATGCTGCAGAAGTGCCAGGTACACCTTGGCTGGCGATCCAGTACCATTATATAGATTTTCAATGGGCTTATTCATTCTCACTGTATAGGAACCCCCATCAATCAGACCTTTTCTTATTCACACCCAATGGCTAACTCCTTTCCCTTCAGTTCCAAACCACCAAATTCTTTCGCGTTCACTTTTACTCTGTTGAAATCCAGTGAATCAAGTCCCTTCTCACCCGCTTCCTGAGGGCAGAATTCCACGGGACCAAACGCTTCCCATTCAATGAATCTGTCTGAAATTCCAGTGCCGATTTTTTTAAAGCTTCCATAACAGTGATTTCCCAATGGGCCAAACCCACTGTATGAACAACAACAGGCCAAACTTCTCAGACTTAACCCTTTCCCTTACATGTTTGGTTAGCCATGAGACCATAAAATATAGGAGCAGAAGTAGGCCATTCGGTTCATCGAGTCTACTCCGCCATTCAGTGAGATCATGGCTGATATGATAATCCTCAACTCCACCTTCCTGCCTTTTCCCCTATAACCTTTGATTCCCTTACTGATTAAAAATCTGTCTATCTCAGCTTTGAATAAACTTAATGACCCAGCCTCTATAACCCTGTGCGGTAGAGAATTCCACATATTCACTACCCTCTGAGAGAAGAAATTCCTCCTCATTCTCTGTCTTAAATGGGTGACCCCTTATTCTGAGATTATGCCCTCTGGGCCTAGGATCTCTCACAACAACATCTATCCTGTTAAGCCCTCTAAGAATCATATCTGTTTCAATAAGGTCGCCTCTCATTCTTCCAAACTCCAATGAGCACAGGTCCAACCTACTCAACCTGTCCTAATAAGAAAATCCCTCCATACCGGGGTCAACCTAGTGAACCTTCTCTGGACTACCTCCAATGCCAGTATATCTTTCCTTAGATAAGGGGACCAAAACTGTTCACAGTATTCCAGGTGTGGTCAAACTAGTGTTGTGTATAGTTTTAGCAAGACTTCCCTATTTTTATACTCTGTCCCCTTTGAAATAAAGGCCAGCATTTACCTTTCCTATCACCTGCTGAACTTGTACGCTAGCTTTTTTGGGATTCATGCACGAGGACCCCCAAATCCCTCTTTGCTGCAGTTTTCTTCAGTCTTTCTCCATTTAAATAATATTCAGCTCCTCTATTCTTCCTGCCAAAGTGCATAACCTCATGTTTTCCCACATTATATTCCATCTGCCAAGTTCTTACCCACTCACTTAACCTGATCTCAACAAGACCTCAGTGAGCAACAACTCTTTCTTTATTTTTGTTGCCCATCTCTAATTGCCCTCGAACTGGGTGGCTTGCTAGGCCATTTCAGAGGGCAGTTAAGAGTCAACTGCATTGCTGTGGATCTGGAATATAGGGCAGAGGAGGTAAGGATGGCAGATTTCCTTCCCTAAAGGGCATTAGTGAACCAGATGGGTTTTTACAACAAGCCACGACAGTTGTCATGGTCACCATTACTGACACTAGCTTTATGTTCCAGATTTATTAATTGAACTCAAATTTCACCAGCTGCCTTGCTGGGATTTGAACCCCCGTCTCTAAAGCATTAGCCTAGATTTCTAGTCTAGTGGCATTACCACTACACAACATCTCCCTCTATTAACTTGCATTGAGTCAAATAGGAAAAGAGCAAACTCCTTTCTATTCAGTCATTGTATAGAATTATAGTGAGTCATCCATTCCCAATCATTTCCAGTGCACAGAATTGCAAACCCCTTAATTGGGGTTCTATTGGGGCCTTATTGCTTATAGTCACAATGAGCATATCCTGTGTAAAGAATCCAATGGAGAAAACTCCTTCCCTTTAATTCTTATAGACTCCTTTAGACTTTAGAAAATCCAAACATTCACTCACTTAGGAAATTCTCAACCAACACCAGGCTCAATAGGAACTCATTTGAAAGGATAGCGTATTTGTAATTGTGCTGAGATTAAGCCGCTGTGCAATACAATATCCTGGGCATTCATGTCAAATCAAACCGAGATGTTCAATTCACCATCAAAGGTCACTTGGACACAGCAGCACGTTGACCTCGAATCAATTTATGGAGTTTCAGGTTATTGCCCAGTGTTCCTGTTCTGTTTAATTCAATAGAACCTGTGAGGGATTCATTAACTAGCATGGTACAAAGATTTACAGCTAGGTTATTTAGTGTCTGTTAATCCTGAACAAAGTAGAACATTTCCTGACAATGGAGGGAGCTATTCCATAGCGTTTAGCTGTAACATATAACACTCTTTGTCAATAAAAGGACACATCATTCCGCATATTAATCAATAAACGGACAATCAATTTACATACCAATGAATGCTCAGAATACTTTCAAACGAGTTTCTGTTGAGCCTGGTGTTGGTTGAGAATTTCTAATGCTCAGTGTTTGTATATATATATATATATATTTATATATATTTGAATCAATACTCGATCTTTCCACAAAACAATAAATATACATTTAATCTCTTCTTTATAATGAACAAACGCTAAGTAAATAAACAAGGCACAGTCACATGTGATGGTCAATAGCCAACACACAGTCAATTTAAGGTGATTTGCAAGAGAGCCAGAGGCAACATGTGGAAAAGCATTTTTTTACACTCAAGAGGCTAGGATTTGCAATGTACTGCCTGTTAAAGTGGTGGAAACATGCTTACCGGGCAGGGGAGGGACCACGATTATGAAGGTGGTCCTCCCAGGACAAGGCTAGCCCATTGCACTTCGGGTGTGCCGATGCCTGCGATGTCCCCATATGTGTATACTTACCTGGCAAGGGGAGAGACCAGGATCATGGTTGCTTCTGAATGTGGGTAAGTGGTTTTTTCTCGTGGATATCATTTATTTTACAGAGATAAAAACAAAAAAACTGCGGATGCTGGAAATCCAAAACAAAAACAGAATTACCTGGAAAAACTCAGCAGGTCTGGCAGCATCGGCGGAGAAGAAAAGAATTGACGTTTCGAGTCCTCATGACCCTTCGACAGAACTGACTCGAGGACTCGAAACGTCAACTCTTTTCTTCTCCGCCGATGCTGCCAGACCTGCTGAGTTTTTCCAGGTAATTCTGTTTTTGTTTTTTATTTTACAGGGTGGTTTCAGCAGAGGCTCTGGCCTTTTTGCCCTTTGGTGTTGGAAGCTCTTCTGTGCTTTGTTCTCCTTTGAAGGGGCTTTAGTGCCGAACATTGGGAACTTAAAGTGTTGATGGCTGCAACCAGTCATGCCCCAAACCAGGGAGTACGTAATGCCAGTGGGTGGCGGTGACAGACAGCGAAGGAGGTGCACCCACGGATCGGGCCTTCTTCATTAAGAGAATCCTTTTGGAGTCATGTGGATTTGAAGCTGTGGAGATCTACTGCCTGCAGGACTTCCCCAGCGCTGGATACTTCGATGTGACCTTCAGGAATGTTGCTGCCTGCGTCAAGTTCCTGAAGGTGTTTGAGGAGAAGAGAGGCCAGCTGGAGATCAGGATCCTGACGGTGGAGCCGCTCTTTGCTCTGCCATTGCAATGGGACCATGTGGTGACTGTGCATCTCTACAACCCTCATGCCCCTGTCGCCGATGTGCTCACCTTCCTCGCCAGGTACGTCGACAAGGTTGGGAGTTGCACTGAGGTTAAAGACACCTTTAGGATTTGGACCAGTAAACACCAGGTCAAGGTTACGCTCAAGGGGGACGGTAAGGGAACCATCCTCCACCCTCCTTCCAGCTTCGCTATCGGGGGAAACTGTGGCTACCTTGTCTACGCTGGGCAGCCCAAACTTTGTCACTCATGCAGCAAGTCTGGTCATTTGGCGGCCAACTGCAGCACTGTCCTCTGCAAGAATTGCAAGCAGGAATGGTACCGGACAAAGGACTGCAAACAGACTAAGAGCTGCAACCTGTGTGGCGAGGCAGGTCACCTCTACAGGACCTGCCCCAAATGTTGCCTCACTTATGCATAGGCAGCCACAGCCAATGAGAGGGAAGCAGATGAAATGGTCAGTGTCACTACCACCAAGGACACTTGCAACCCTCCAACCATCAAGGTCCCCAGCGAGCACAGTGAAACTAAGGAGGACATGGAGAGAGACAAGATAAAGGGAAACATTGAGGCAGCCGACAGCCTCAGGGGGAATGGATCGGAGAGACTTCTCCAACAGAGAACAATTCAAACCTCGCTCGTTGCACGAACCCCCCAAAGCCCCCTGAGCGGAACATCTCCAATGGGACAGTATAGGACGGTTTCTTCAGCCCATCCAAAGTGAGACAATCTGTGAACACTGTGGGTACGCAGGAGCAGACCAAAGGTCTGGAACTCTCAGAGACAGCAGGTTTGGTAAGCGACAAATGCTTTAAAAATGTGGATAAAGATTGTATCCATTAACGTGCGTAGCATTAAATTTACTACGCGATGTGTTGCGACCTTGGACTACCTTGCCAAAGTCAAAGCTGACCTGTTGTTTCTGCAGGAGTGTGCGATACCGCACCTCAGCTCCCACAGGCAATGGTCACGATGGTGGGTCCCATGGGCCATCGATCTGGTCGGGAGGAAACGACTCACGTTCCTCCAGCCTGGGGATTCTGCTGCGGGGAGGCAACTTCTACCTGTCCCTGGTTTTGAGAAGGATGGGTCTGGCCACGCTGCCGTTGAACGCTCCAAGTAGTTGGACTATGCCATAGCACCTGTCCCTTGTGGAAACATTTATGCAGACAAACACCTTTGACCACAAGTCCATCAGACAGTGGTCGACACATAACGTCCTAGAGACCCTGAGGGAAAAGGAGATGGTGGATCCTGTCGGCTGGTTCCCCGAGCAGACTTTCAAAGTCATCTGGCAGAATGCCTCATCGCCAGAACTTTCCAACAAGCACCAAGATGTAGCTTGGCTGGTGGTGAGACAGACCCTCCCTGTCACATCCTTCCTACACATCATGAGTCTCACCCCCTGCACACGTTGCCCTCGAGGTGGCTGAGGTGGGGACGAGACCATTGTTCACCTCCTTGTGGATTGTGCCTTTGCAAAGAAGGTCTGGAGAGACACACCAAGGCAAACATCAACTGCAACTGGAGGATCATCAACTCGGTGAAAGACGCTCTTTGATCTGCCCGAAACTTGCTGGTCTTCCAGTGCAAAGAGTTGTCCCCGACCGAGTGTTGCAGACTGGCACATTCCAAAGTCCGGGACTACGTGCTGAGGGACACACTAAAGCTTGGGGCAGCTGCTGCAAAGGCCAAATGGGGAAAAGTTGCTGTCTGAGACCTTTCAGCCATAGTGAACCAAGGTGTTGGGAATTCTATAGACCCCTCAGGCTGTATGACTTATATTGAATGTATGCAGTGAATACTACATGTTTCTCAATTGTATTGAAGCACCTCAGAGTGCAACATGATCTATGTAGATAACTTAAATACCATGCACTGTCTGTCATGACCATTTTGAACTGTCTGCAATGTTCATTGATTGTGTTGAAGCACCTCATGATCTATTTGAAAAACCTGAATATGATTGCACTTTTTGTGATGGTCGTTTCAAAATGTTTGTAATGTTCTTTCAGATATTTTATGAACAAAGTGTATTTTTCCAAAAAAAAGTTATAATGGTGGAAACAGATTCAATAGTATCTATAAAGGAAAATTGATAACTATGTCAAGGAGAAAATATTGCAGGAATATGGGGAAAGAGTGGGGTAACTGGATCAGTCAGCTTGCTCAGTGAAAGAGCAGGCTTATATTCGATGGGCTGAATGGTCTTCATCTGTGCTGTATTATTCGCCGGTTTGAGCACCTTATCATTATAATTAATTCATCATTACAGCCAATGCCGGCTACATAATTATCAGTCCTCAATATGCATTTTCCATATTGGGGGAGACAGTGGCGTGATGGTAATGTCACTGGACCCGTAATCCAAAGGGCCAGACTAATGCTCACGGGGCATGGGTTCAAATTAAATTCAATTAATAAAATCTGGAATTGAAAGCTAGCCTCAGTAATAATGATCATGAACCAACATGGACTGGTTCACTAATGTCCTTTAGGGAAGGAAATCTGCCACCCTTACCTGGTCTGGCCTACATGTGGCTGCAGACCCACAGCGATGTGGTTGACTCTTAACTGTCCTCTGGACTAACCTAGCAAGCACTAGGTTCAAGAACAATTAGGGATGGGTAACAAATGCTGGCCTTGCCAGCGACACCCACATCCCATGAAAAAATAAAGGGAAAACAATTTGGCCCCTCGAGCCTGTTCGCCATACAGCTAGATTCCACCTCAATGCCATTAACCCATAACCCTTGATATCTTTAACTTCTAGATATCTATCAATCTCTGTCTTGAATATACTCAACGACTGAGCCTCACTTCAAATTAATACTCAATGCAGAACCAAAACCTTTTACATAAAAATTAAAGAACAGCCAGTGCCTTTTAGATAATAGTCAATATGCAGCCAATCTGTAATCTTTGTAATATGAAAGCCCAATATTCAGCAACTATACCTTCTGCAAAACATAACAGTTGGGCTCAATACTCTGTTGATGAATCTGCAGCCAAACCCTTTTACATTATTGTTGCTACCTGGCATATAGGTGCTCCCTTCTACATAACAATAAGATGATATCAAAGTTACATCATGAAAAAACTGTTCCATGTTGGTGTTTATGCCCCACCTGAGTGTCCTCCCATTTGACTTCATCTAATCCTTTCAGCCAATCCCCTTTAAACACGCAGCATGTGTAGACACTCAATTGTACATCATAAGTAACATTCAATCAATAGCTAGTCACTTCTACATAACAATCAATGTTTAAAAGATAAACAGACAATTCATCTTACATAAACAAAGGTCAATAGATTCCTTTTAGATAATGATCAAGACATAAAACACAAGCAATCCCATTTACAATAATTAATGCTTCATAAACAGATGATTCTTTCAACATAATAATCAATTGTCATTGCACACTAATATCATTCTACATAATCAATATTCATAAATCGCCAATCCCTTCCGCTTAACAATCAATATTTGGTACACAATCTATAACAATTGCAATATAAAAAATGATCACCAACTTATTGAAAAGGTAATATCATTGGACTTCATGAACATTGACAAGAATCTTGTACAGTGTACATTATTGTATTATTGCTGTGTACATTTTCCTAGCCCACACTAAGTCCTGATCACCCACTACCTCATGCTCATTGACTTATATTAGTTTCCAGTCCTTCAAAGCTTCAACTGAAAAATTTTCACCCTTCTTCTGAAATCCCCCCAGTGTCTCACCCTGGCCTTTCTGTGTAATTGCCTCTGGCCCTACAACCATCCAAGATACCCACACTCCACGACCTCTGACCACTTACACACCCCCACTTTTAATTCTTCCAACATTGGCAGTTGTGCCTTCAGCTGCCTTGGTCCCTAATCAATTGAATTCCCTCTCTAAACCTGTCCCCCCCACTCTCTACTCCTTTAAGATGGTCCTTAAAACCTACCTCTTTGATAAAATGTTTGGTCACCTGCCCTAATTTCTCGTTATGCGGCTGGGTGTCAAGTCTTGTTTGACAACGCTCCTGTGAATGAAGCACCTTAGGATATTTTACTAGACCAGTGACACTATATAAATGCAATTTGTTGTTGTTGAGTTATTTGAGCCATGACCTGTGGTAAGTTTAGCATGCTTACGAAGAACAAGTGACTTTGGACCTACAGTTCCCAAAGCTCTCCACCACTGGACTTTTCCTCCCCTCGTGTCTGGGTCTGTTGTAGACTCACTGCTCATATAATAAAGAGCAGTCAGCATGGATTTCAAAAGGGTTTAACCAGCCTTATTTTGAGTTCTTTGAAGAAGTAACTGAAAGGGTCCACAGGATAAGGCAGCAGATAACATTTTTGGGTTTTCGGAAGACCTTTGGTAAGTTACTGCATGGCTAAGATCAGGACATGCGGGGTCAAGGAGCAAGAAATAGACTGGATAGAAATCTGGCCACAAAACAGGAACGAGAGTTGGGTTGAAAGGTCGTTACTCAGTCTGGGAAAAGATGGAAAATGGCCTTCTGCAGGGATCAGTGCTGAGGCCATTATAATTGCCAGTTACATAAATGAATTAGACTGGGGATTCGGAAGAACATTTTCAACATTTATGGAGGACACCAAATTCAGTGAGTGAGTGAGAAAGAGAGAGATAATTGGCTTATTGGAAAAATCATCACGGCAGCATGTGCCAAATTATCCACCACCTTCAACATTCACTCCCTCTGCCACCAACACAAAGTGGCAGCAGCATGTACCATCTGCAAGATGCACTGCAGGAACTTACCAAGGCTCCTTAGATAGTGCCTTCCATAAACTCACAACCTTGACTACCTGGAAATACAAGTGCAGCAGACGCATGGGAACATCACTGCTTGGAAGTTCCCCTCCAAACCACACACCATCCTGACTCGTATCATCGTTCCTTCACTGTCGCTGGGTCAAAACCCTGGAACTCCCTCCCTAACAGCACTGTGGGTGTACCTACACCACATGGACTGCAGAGGTTCAAAAAGGCAGCTCACCACCACCTTCTCAAGGGCAATTAGGGATGGGTAATGAATACTGACCTAGCCAGCGATGCCCAAATCCCATGAATGAATAGAAAAATGATGACAATATAAATAAAACTAGTAATGGTAGTTAATAATATAGTGAAGGTCAATCATTCCAATACTATAGAGGAAAACTGCTGCAACATGCAAAAACCTATTATTAAACATGTAGAATGGAATGTAATTGGCAAATTAGCTCAATACAGAAAAGTCTGAGGTGGTACATTTTTATAGAAAGGTTAAGGAGGTCATATACTCCATGGAAAATAAGTGCCTGAGAGTGGTAGAGGAACTGGCAATAGTGATACACAAATCGCCAAGCACATTAATGCAGGTAAACAATGCAATAACAACCATTCAAAGCACTGGAGTTCATTTCTAAAGGGGTGGATTTGAAAAACAGGGAAGTTATATTAAACTTGCATAGCTGGCAAAGGCAGGGTGGGCTGAACGGAATCTTTCTGTGCTTTATCATTCTATGAACCCTGGTTAAACCACACTTGGTGTACTGTGTACTATTCTGGTCTCAATATTACAAAGGAAAGGTATAGAGGCACTGGAGAAGTTGCAAAAAAAAAAGCAGAAATGAGAGGTTGTATCTGTCAGAG
The DNA here is from genome assembly GCF_017639515.1 of Carcharodon carcharias. Classification (NCBI taxonomy): domain Eukaryota; kingdom Metazoa; phylum Chordata; class Chondrichthyes; order Lamniformes; family Lamnidae; genus Carcharodon; species Carcharodon carcharias. The sequence continues at coordinate 23,447,406 of NC_054496.1, forward strand.
CAATTGAATAAGTTGGGGCTCTTTTCCCTAGAATAGAGAAGACTGAGAGGTGACTTGACAGAGGCTTTATAGATTGTGAAACAGTTTGATAGAGTGGATGCAGAGAAGCTGTTTCATTTGCGCGGGAAACCAGAACTAGATATCATAAATATCAAGTATCCAGTAGAGAACTCAGGAGAAAATTCTTTAGCAAGACAATGGTTGGAAAATGGAACACATTCCCATGAGGAAAAGCTGCCTGGCGAGGAGCGGAGGAGCCACGCTTGACGCAGGTCTGGTAGCTCTCCCAAATGTCTCGCTACTGCAGCAACCACAGGCTAATTGGTAGTTTGGAGAGAGGGCCTCCATTTTGAAGCACCTTCTCCCTCACTTACCTGCTTTCGAGCTGGAAGGCCTTTGGCTTGGTGCTCTAGCTTCGAGAGCCCATCCGTTTGGCGGCCATCCATCTTGTGGGATGATGGTTTGCGCCATGGTGGTCGACCGTGTGCTTAGACATCGCCCGGCCTGGTTCAGGATCTCCACTCTAGCACGGCGGTACCTGACACATTGGCGGCAGAGGGAGACAGTACGGCCGAAATGCCGCTCGATTCTCCGGCCTCTGTTTCCTCCAGGGCCCTCTTCTCGGCCTGTTGAGCTTCTCGGCTCTGCTCACCTCTACCAATGCCCCTCCACACAGTCAGCCTCCAGAGATCATGGCCATCAGCGTTAATGGACAAAATTTTCGGACCCTGTTGGCGTCGGTCGTCAAGGCGGGCGGGGATTGGCGGGGGCACAATATGGGCGAGTAGGCCAAGAATCGGTTTCATGCAGTCGGGAAACCAGTTTGCGACCACCTGCTCCGCCCATCAATGCTGAGCAGGGTTTCCAGTCACCGTGTGTCGGGAACATGGTTTTAATACATTTGCATCTAATTATAAGCCCCGCTGGCCGGAATCATCCCCCCCACGTCAGATTTACCGCCCACGTTGCCAGCTCTTCACAAGGCGTGTTTCACGAATGCCATTAAAAGGTGTGCACCTGGCGACCTGAACTTTGAGAGGACCTCGGAGGTGAGCAGACACAACCTCGCACAGCCCTCACAGGCATCACCCGTAGGACACCAAGGGAGAGGCGCCGCGCCTTCCCGACTGGCTTTCAGTGCTGTGCCGGGGCTAAGGCTCCAGTGTGAGTCAGGCCGAGGTGAGGGGTGGGGCAAGGCAGAACAGGCAGACTGAAGGAAATACTCGAGCACACGCCAGGGGTAGGGGGCAAGGGGGAGGGAAGCAGCCGCGCACTTGGAAAAGCCCGTCAAAAGTGAACATCCTTCTGCAGTGGAGACCGTTCAGCAGTAGCTCTGTTGACAGGTTCGGAGTTGGAGCCTCTGAAGCTTTTCTGTTCCACTCAAGCAACACAAGAGCATGAACGGCCACCAAATGCTCCAGAACTTCTCAACGCCCAGGCACAGCCTGCAAATGAATGTGTTTTAGGGGGAAGCAGAATAATTGGACGACTGGGCAAGTTGTACAACCCCCTTGCTAAAGGTGGCCATGGAGCAGTCACTGCTGGAGGTGCTCACAGCCCCTTGCAATGTCCTTACTCAGGTTTGGACCAGTCTCCCCCATCGTTCAAGCTAACAGTGCAGCCTTGCAGTGTGGGTTAGGAGAATGCCTGTGCCTGAGCTGAGAGCACAGCATGCAGTCCAATGGGCAAAGCTGCTGCCAATCGGTCAATTGGAGTGGGGCATAGGTGGGTGGAGTTTCTGAGAGCCAATGAGCGCACTAATCTCTGGCCATCCAAATGGTGGCCGGCACTCTCCTGCATGTGTGAAGGGGCCTTCAGACTTAACCAAGAGAGGTTCTTAGTACACCCATGCTAACTCATACATCTTTCTTTTTGATCCTCAGGAGCTGAGCATCAGGATCATGGAGCCTGATGATCTAGTGATCTGTCTCATGGCGTACAGGGAGCAGAGAAGAAGGAGAAGAGTGCGGCAGAGGTGCTTGGTTCAGCAAAGGGAGGAGCACCTCCTTCAAGAGAAGGGGGAGGCAGGGCCTGCTGCACATGCAGCTGAAGAGCCATCACTCAGAGTCGCCTCACTAGACCCAGGATCAAGAGATGGCGCCTGTCATTCCTGTAGATGACTGAGAACCAGTGTCTCCGAAGACTGCACATGTCTAGGGAACTGGTCTATCACATATGCCATCTGCTGCAGGATTTGGTGCCACAAGGATGTGGGAGGCATCCACTGCCAGTGGCTCCTTCCAGAGTTCCGCAGGTGACCTGTGCAGGATCTCACAAGCCTCTTCACACAAGTGTATCCAGGGGATGCCATCCTCGCAATAGCACAGGATTTGTGCATTTCGCCCGGGATCAGGAAAGCCAGGAATCAAGAGCGTTGGGATTTGCCCAGATCTCAGATTTCCCACAGGTTCAGGGTACCATCGACAGTACTCATGTGCCACTTAGATCTCCATGTCAACAAGCAGTCAACTACGCCAACCACAAGGGCTTCAACAATGTTCAGCTGGTGTGCGACCACCACAAACGCAACCTGCAGGTCTGCGCATGAGTCCCAGGGAGCACCTACATCCTTAGCAGGTCTCAGATCCCTGATATCTTACAGGGTCCGGAGAGGCTGCAGTGTTGGCTCCTCGGAGACAAGGGCTACCGCAGAGGTCGTGGCTGACAACGCAGGTGCAGGGGCCTCAGGCCGCTGCAGAGCGACGGTATAATGAGGCTCATACCGCGACCCGGACTTTGGTGGAGCAAACAACAGGCGTTTTGAAAATGAGACTCCGGTGACTCGACAGGTCCAGTGGAACACTGCAATACCGTCCCCAGAAGGTGTCGCGCATTATTATCGCTTGCTGAGTTCTTCACAATCTGGCGTTGCATAGTGGGGAGGACCTGGCTGAGGCACTGCACATATCCTCTGATGAGGAGTACGTCAAAGGGGACGATGATGATGAGTCCTCAAAAGTGAGGATGCCAGCGATGGAGCCATCACACTGGCCAGGCAAGGCAGGCTGCTCAGGCTGCCCTCATAGCCACAAGATTCATGGAGGGTGATGATGAAATACATTGAGGGCACTCCTGACATCCTCACCTTGCATTTGTGAACATTTGACTCCTGTGTGGCTAATGGAAGCACAAATACCCTCTGTGAGAATGCTCCTGTCATGGAGACGCTGTGGAGACCCTAATAGTCACTCGATTGCAGGAGGATGATGATGACCTGCAGTGAGGACACTCCATAGATCTTCACACAGCCTCTGAGAATGTCTGACTCCTGTCTGGCCAAGGGCAGCTCTCTTACGCTCTGTGATCAGGGTCATATCATAGAGACACAGCCATGAAACTTTAAAAGCATCTGATCCTTTGTCAGCCTTCAGCACCTGAACCCTTCAGGAGCACAGAGTCACTGGTCACAGATGCTGAAGAGATGGCGCCAGCCCCACCTTAAAGGTGCTGAGAGCAGACAGAGAGAATGAGGGAACTCTGTGACACCTGCCCACTACATTCTGGCAGCAATGACAAGCACCATCGAGGTGCAGGCATCAGTAATGTGTCCAGGGAGTGTGAGGCCGGACCATCACTTTGGTCTGAAGGCTGCACAAAGCACAGGGAAGAGGCCCTGGACTGAGACACCTGCCTTTATCTTGTGCAGAAAGGTTTCACATCTGAATGACAAGATCACTGCTCATCAGAACAAGGAGCCACAGGCAGAGAGACATTCTGGGGAGTTTATTTACAATAGTGAATATTAGATGCAAGTGATTAACATCCATGCCCAGGCTGTGTGACTGTGCCTGGGTGCTCCCCGGACACCCACAGCAGAGGTGGAGGGAGCCTGCTGACCTCTACACCCTGTCTGTGACGACCTTGGCGAGCGCCTTCTGAAGGGCCGAGACCTGGAGGTCCCCGGCCTGCTTTCTGGGTCCTGCTGTGTGGCAGTGGCACCCACCTTGGCCTGTGAAGCTGGAGCTGCTGGGAGAGGGGATTTGGATGGGTCGGACACTCCTGGAGTCAGCTGGATGTATAGCCCTGAGGTGTACACCTTCTGAACCTCCTCCTTATGGGTGCCTAAGGGCACTCCTTGAGGAGTAAGGGTAGCTGGAGTGAGATGGAGCTGCACTACACCCCCTCTCGCGTTGACACCATTGGTGGCCAACTATGGCGTCAGTGATGGAGTTCAGCCCATGTAGCAGTGCAGGAGCGACATCCTGGGCCAAGGTCTCCATGGCAGCCGCCATCCTACCAGTGTTGACCTCAGTGCATTGACATGCCGGCGCTATCACCTCAGACTGAAGGCAGACAGACTCCCCCATCATGCCTTGCAATCTGAGGAGTGCAGTGACATCCCTTCCTGATGCTCCCGAGCTTGTCTTTGCAGTTCCAGCAATGGAGACATGACCGAGTCCAGAGGCTCATCATCTGACTCGGATTCAGCATCGTTCTGATCTCCACCAGCCCTCCGAGTGCTGGGGACCTGGGAAGTCCCTGCCTCCACCTGCTGTGGATCAGATGGTGTTGTGTGCTCACCAGATTGTGATCCCGAGGCTACTCTAAAGCTCGATCCCACCAAGGTGTGTGTCTCTGCGCTGGTGGAGGGTGTGGGTGAGCGCTGTGACGGGACTTCAGGGAGGGTGCTTCCAGATTCCTCTTCAGAGGTTTCTTCGGGGCTTCAGTCGAGGATCTGGATCATGGACTCCCCCCTCGGCAACCTCCCAGATGTGCCTGAGAAAGCAGGGAGAGATAATTAGTGCCCGGCAGGGGATTGTGGAATAGGGGGTCTCACTCACAGCATGGTTGCCTGATAGATGTTGCTGGATCCTCACTTGGTTGAATGCTGCTGACCTCACTGTCGGCACAGGAACGGTCCAGATCATCACTGTCCAGCTGAATAACTAACTCTCCTTTCCAAATCTGTGAGGACCTTGATGTCGGGCATTCCTCCACCAGTCCTTGACTTCGCCCTTTTGTTGTGTGCTAGCTTGTCCTGCATGAATACAAATGGCGAGAGTATAAATTGGACGCCTGCCAGGCCAGGTGATAAGGATGCCCGGCATGCGTGGGTGGTGAGTGGTGCCATGGATGGGATGAGGACACAATCCGGAGGGCAGAGGAAGGCGTGTGTGAGAGAGTGAATGGTGATGTCCCTTGAGCTGGCAGTGAGTGAGGACCCTGTGGGTGTGTGATGGGTTTGTGAGTGTGAGTTGAGGGTGATGGGAAGAGTGACTTACCCTGGTGGAACGGAGGAGATCATTCATCCTCTTGCGGCACTGGGTGGCTGTCCTCTTTTGAAGGGTATTGGCACTGACCACCACTGCCACCGCCTCTCATACGGGATTGGTGACCTTGTTTGCTGGTCTCTGCCCAGAGTAGGGGGGGGTAGAGGACTTCATGGCTAGGCTTCTACTGCATCCAGTGGGTACCCGAGAGAGGCGCCGCTAAATTTGGGGGCAGCATGGTTTCTCCCTTTGGCAGCCATGACTTTGCAGCAGCTTCCGATGCCTTAGAGAGAGAGCCAGCTCCGTGCCGGGACCCCCTTTAAATATGGCGTCTGGGTTACTGAAGGCCTGAGGTGACAGCGGAGCAGGCAAATCCTGCCCGCCAGGGATCCGGCGTGTTTCCCGCGAATGCATTGTTGATGAGGCGGGACGCGCCAGGGAATGGAAGGATACAGCGTGAAAAGCCACCATTGCAGCTGGCGGACAAAACCGCATTTTGTACAAATCTGGGGCGATTCCGCCCAATGCCTTCCACCTTTCGCCACATCTTGCTTGCAGGTGTCCCCTTGTCGTGGGCATATGGACGTCCAACAGGTCGTGATCCTGGTCTCCATGAAGCGCCCTCTCCCTCACTAAGCTGCTTTCAAGACGAAGGCCTCCCATTGGGTCACCAACTTCGAGAGCCCACCCGCCTTCCTTGATTGGACAGCGCCAACCCTCTGACCACTAATTGGCCACCCCAGAATAAGAGTGCAGGCTTCTGACCACCACCCCCCCACCATTTAAACTTGAGGCTGTGAGAAAGCAAGTTCCCTCTTTAAGATTTTGACCCATTAAATCAAAATTTTGAGTTTATAATATTGATTGGGAGTTGACCTATTTTACATTTTCAAGGGGTACAATGAGATGGGGTTCGAGGGGCATATAAAGCACTTGAAAGTTGATTGTAGGCATTGCTGTCATAGTCAGTCAGTCAGGTTGCACTATAGTAAGTGGCCACCCATTCAAAGTACTGGGACAAAGTGCTGGAAGAAAACTCCCTGGTGGACAGCAGCCCAGCTAATATGGTTTTAGAAAATAAGGGGGGGCAAAACTATACTGTATAATTATGTAAACAGTTGAGTGCATTAAGTTCGCAATCCTATCCAAAGCTCAATCCCAATTCATTTTACAGCTTTTATATTGTACAACCCTACAGTCACGGATGGCCCTAACATATCAGCACACGCACAAGGAGCAGCTGTAGGCCATTCAGCCCCTCGAGCCTGCTCCGCCATTTAATAAGATCATGGCTGATCTGACAGTAACCCGAAATCTGCACCTCTCCTCCCATTGATAACCTATCACCCTCCCTGCTTACCAAGAGCTGTGGAATTCACTTAGCTCTGTCTATTACTTGCTGCTTATGCTGTTTGGCACGCAAGTAGTCCTGTGTTATAGCTTCAGCAGGTTGACGCCTCATTTTTAGGTGTGCCTGGTGCTGCTCCTGGCATGCCCTCCTGCACCCTTCATTGAACCAGGGTTGATCCCCTGGCTTGGTGGTAATGGTAGAGTTGGGGATATGCCAGGCCATGGGGTTACAGATTGTTAAAAGCAAAACACTGCAGATGCTGGAAATCTGAAATAAAAACAGAAAGTGCTGGAAAAACTCAGCAGGCCTGAGGTGGGGTGAGAGTGAGTCTGGTGCTGGAGAGTGGGTGGGTCTGGAGGTGAGGTGGTGAGAGTGGTTTTGGTGCTGGGGAGTGGGTGGGTCTGGAGGTGAGGTGGGGTGAGAGTGGGTCTGGTGCTGGGGAGTGGGTGGGTCTGGAGGTGAGGTGGTGAGAGTGGTTTTGGTGCTGGAGAGTGGGTGGGTCTGGAGGTGAGGTGGTGAGAGTGGTTTTGGTGCTGGAGAGTGGGTGGGTCTGGAAGTGAGGTGGTGAGAGTGAGTCTGGTGCTGGGGAGTGGGTGGGTCGGGAGGTGAGGTGGTGAGAGTGGTTTTAGTGCTGGGGAGTGGGTGGGCTGGAGGTGAGGTGGTGAGAGTGGATCTGGTGCTGGGGAGTGGGTGGGTCTGGAGGTGAGGTGGTGAGAGTGGGTCTGGTGCTGGGGTCTGGTGCTGGGGAGTGGGTGGGCTGGAGGTGAGGTGGTGAGAGTGAGTCTGGTGCTGGGGAGTGGGTGGGTCTGGAGGTGAGGTGGTGAGAGTGGTTTTAGTGCTGGGGAGTGGGTGGGCTGGAGGTGAGGTGGTGAGAGTGGTTTTGGTGCTGGGGAGTGGGTGGGTCTGGAGGTGAGGTGGTGAGAGTGGGTCTGGTGCTGGGGAGTGGGTGGGTCTGGAGGTGAGGTGGTGAGAGTGGGTCTGGTGCTGGGGAGTGGTGGGTCTGGAGGTGAGGTGGTGAGAGTGGGTCTGGTGCTGGGGAGTGGGCGGGTCTGGAGGTGAGGTGGTGAGAGTGGGTCTGGTGCTGGGGAGTGGGTTGGTCTGGAGGTGAGGTGGTGAGAGTGGTTTTGGTGCTGGAGAGTGGGTGGGTCTGGAGGTGAGGTGGGGTGAGAGTGGGTCTGGTGCTGGGGAGTGGGTGGGTCTGGAGGTGAGGTGGTGAGAGTGGTTTTGGTGCTGGAGAGTGGGTGGGTCTGGAGGTGAGGTGGTGAAAGTGAGTCTGGTGCTGGGGAGTGGGTGGGTCTGGAGGTGAGGTGGTGAGAGTGGGTCTGGTGCTGGGGAGTGGGTGGGTCTGGAGGTGAGGTGGTGAGAGTGGTTTTGGTGCTGGAGAGTGGGTGGGTCTGGAGGTGAGGTGGTGAGAGTGGTTTTAGTGCTGGGGAGTGGGTGGGCTGGAGTTGAGGTGGTGAGAGTGGTTTTGGTGCTGGAGAGTGGGTGGGTCTGGAGGTGAGGTGATGAGAGTGGGTCTGGTGCTGGGGAGTGGGTGGGCTGGAGGTGAGGTGGTGAGAGTGAGTCTGGTGCTGGAGAGTGGGTGGGTCTGGAGGTGAGGTGGTGAGAGTGGGTCTGGTGCTGGGGAGTGGGTGGGTCTGGAGGTGAGGTGGTGAGAGTGGGTCTGGTGCTGGAGAGTGGGTGGGTCTGGAGGTGAGGTGGTGAGAGTGGTTTTGGTGCTGGAGAGTGGGTGGGTCTGGAGGTGAGGTGGTGAGATTGGGTCTGGTGCTGGGGTCTGGTGCTGGGGAGTGGGTGGGTCTGGAGGTGAGGTGGTGAGAGTGGGTCTGGTGCTGGGGAGTGGGTGGGCTGGAGGTGAGGTGGTGAGAGTGGTTTTAGTGCTGGGGAGTGGGTGGGCTGGAGGTGAGGTGGTGAGAGTGGTTTTGGTGCTGGATAGTGGGTGGGTCTGGAGGTGACGTGGTGAGAGTGGTTTTGGTGCTGGAGAGTGGGTGGGTCTGGAGGTGACGTGGTGAGAGTGGGTCTGGTGCTGGGGAGTGGGTGGGTCTGGAGGTGAGGTGGTGAGAGTGGGTCTGGTGCTGGAGAGTGGGTGGGTCTGGAGGTGAGGTGGTGAGAGTGGGTCTGGTGCTGGGGTCTGGTGCTGGGGAGTGGGTGGGTCTGGAGGTGAGGCGGTGAGAGTGGTTTTGGTGCTGGAGAGTGGGTGGGTCTGGAGGTGAGGTGGTGAGAGTGGTTTTGGTGCTGGAGAGTGGGTGGGTCTGGAGGTGAGGTGGTGAGAGTGAGTCTGGGGCTGGGGAGTGGGTGGGTCGGGAGGTGAGGTGGTGAGAGTGGTTTTAGTGCTGGGGAGTGGGTGGGCTGGAGGTGAGGTGGTGAGAGTGGGTCTGGTGCTGGGGAGTGGGTGGGTCTGGAGGTGAGGTGGTGAGAGTGGGTCTGGTGCTGGGGTCTGGTGCTGGGGAGTGGGTGGGCTGGAGGTGAGGTGGTGAGAGTGAGTCTGGTGCTGGGGAGTGGGTGGGTCTGGAGGTGAGGTGGTGAGAGTGGTTTTGGTGCTGGGGAGTGGGTGGGCTGGAGGTGAGGTGGTGAGAGTGGGTCTGGTGCTGGGGAGTGGGTGGGTCTGGAGGTGAGGTGGTGAGAGTGGGTCTGGTGCTGGGGAGTGGGTGGGTCTGGAGGTGAGGTGGTGAGAGTGGGTCTGGTGCTGGGGAGTGGTGGGTCTGGAGGTGAGGTGGTGAGAGTGGGTCTGGTGCTGGGGAGTGGGTGGGTCTGGAGGTGAGGTGGTGAGAGTGGGTCTGGTGCTGGGGAGTGGGTGGGTCTGGAGGTGAGGTGGTGAGAGTGGTTTTGGTGCTGGAGAGTGGGTGGGTCTGGAGGTGAGGTGGGGTGAGAGTGGGTCTGGTGCTGGGGAGTGGGTGGGTCTGGAGGTGAGGTGGTGAGAGTGGTTTTGGTGCTGGAGAGTGGGTGGGTCTGGAGGTGAGGTGGTGAGAGTGTGTCTGGTGCTGGGGAGTGGGTGGGTCTGGAGGTGAGGTGGTGAGAGTGGGTCTGGTGCTGGGGAGTGGGTGGGTCTGGAGGTGAGGTGGTGAGAGTGGTTTTGGTGCTGGAGAGTGGGTGGGTCTGGAGGTGAGGTGGTGAGAGTGGTTTTAGTGCTGGGGAGTGGGTGGGCTGGAGGTGAGGTGGTGAGAGTGGTTTTGGTGCTGGAGAGTGGGTGGGTCTGGAGGTGAGGAGATGAGAGTGGGTCTGGTGCTGGGGAGTGGGTGGGCTGGAGGTGAGGTGGTGAGAGTGAGTCTGGTGCTGGAGAGTGGGTGGGTCTGGAGGTGAGGTGGTGAGAGTGGGTCTGGTGCTGGGGAGTGGGTGGGTCTGGAGGTGAGGTGGTGAGAGTGGGTCTGGTGCTGGAGAGTGGGTGGGTCTGGAGGTGAGGTGGTGAGAGTGGTTTTGGTGCTGGAGAGTGGGTGGGTCTGGAGGTGAGGTGGTGAGAGTGGGTCTGGTGCTGGGGAGTGGGTGGGTCTGGAGGTGAGGTGGTGAGAATGGGTCTGGTGCTGGGGTCTGGTGCTGGGGAGTGGGTGGGTCTGGAGGTGAGGTGGTGAGAGTGGTTTTAGTGCTGGGGAGTGGGTGGGCTGGAGGTGAGGTGGTGAGAGTGGTTTTGGTGCTGGAGAGTGGGTGGGCTGGAGGTGAGGTGGTGAGAGTGGTTTTGGTGCTGGAGAGTGGGTGGGTCTGGAGGTGAGGTGGTGAGAGTGAGTCTGGTGCTGGGGATTGGGTGGGTCTGGAGGTGAGGTGGTGAGAGTGGGTCTGGTGCTGGGGAGTGGGTGGGTCTGGAGGTGACGTGGTGAGAGTGGTTTTGGTGCTGGAGAGTGGGTGGGTCTGGAGGTGAGGTGGTGAGAGTGGGTCTGGTGCTGGGGAGTGGGTGGGTCTGGAGGTGAGGTGGTGAGAGTGGGTCTGGTGCTGGAGAGTGGGTGGGTCTGGAGGTGAGGTGGTGAGAGTGGGTCTGGTGCTGGGGTCTGGTGCTGGGGAGTGGGTGGGTCTGGAGGTGAGGCGGTGAGAGTGGTTTTGGTGCTGGAGAGTGGGTGGGTCTGGAGGTGAGGTGGTGAGAGTGGTTTTGGTGCTGGAGAGTGGGTGGGTCTGGAGGTGAGGTGGTGAGAGTGAGTCTGGTGCTGGGGAGTGGGTGGGTCGGGAGGTGAGGTGGTGAGAGTGGTTTTAGTGCTGGGGAGTGGGTGGGCTGGAGGTGAGGTGGTGAGAGTGGGTCTGGTGCTGGGGAGTGGGTGGGTCTGGAGGTGAGGTGGTGAGAGTGGGTCTGGTGCTGGGGTCTGGTGCTGGGGAGTGGGTGGGCTGGAGGTGAGGTGGTGAGAGTGAGTCTGGTGCTGGGGAGTGGGTGGGTCTGGAGGTGAGGTGGTGAGAGTGGTTTTGGTGCTGGGGAGTGGGTGGGCTGGAGGTGAGGTGGTGAGAGAGGGTCTGGTGCTGGGGAGTGGGTGGGTCTGGAGGTGAGGTGGTGAGAGTGGGTCTGGTGCTGGGGAGTGGGTGGGTCTGGAGGTGAGGTGGTGAGAGTGGGTCTGGTGCTGGGGAGTGGTGGGTCTGGAGGTGAGGTGGTGAGAGTGGGTCTGGTGCTGGGGAGTGGGTGGGTCTGGAGGTGAGGTGGTGAGAGTGGGTCTGGTGCTGGGGAGTGGGTGGGTCTGGAGGTGAGGTGGTGAGAGTGGTTTTGGTGCTGGAGAGTGGGTGGGTCTGGAGGTGAGGTGGGGTGAGAGTGGGTCTGGTGCTGGGGAGTGGGTGGGTCTGGAGGTGAGGTGGTGAGAGTGGTTTTGGTGCTGGAGAGTGGGTGGGTCTGGAGGTGAGGTGGTGAGAGTGAGTCTGGTGCTGGGGAGTGGGTGGGTCTGGAGGTGAGGTGGTGAGAGTGGGTCTGGTGCTGGGGAGTGGGTGGGTCTGGAGGTGAGGTGGTGAGAGTGGGTCTGGTGCTGGGGAGTGGGTGGGTCTGGAGGTGAGGTGGTGAGAATGGGTCTGGTGCTGGGGTCTGGTGCTGGGGAGTGGGTGGGTCTGGAGGTGAGGTGGTGAGAGTGGGTCTGGTGCTGGGGAGTGGGTGGGCTGGAGGTGAGGTGGTGAGAGTGGTTTTAGTGCTGGGGAGTGGGTGGGCTGGAGGTGAGGTGGTGAGAGTGGTTTTGGTGCTGGAGAGTGGGTGGGCTGGAGGTGAGGTGGTGAGAGTGGTTTTGGTGCTGGAGAGTGGGTGGGTCTGGAGGTGAGGTGGTGAGAGTGAGTCTGGTGCTGGGGAGTGGGTGGGTCTGGAGGTGAGGTGGTGAGAGTGGGTCTGGTGCTGGGGAGTGGGTGGGTCTGGAGGTGAGGTGGTGAGAGTGGTTTTGGTGCTGGAGAGTGGGTGGGTCTGGAGGTGAGGTGGTGAGAGTGGGTCTGGTGCTGGGGAGTGGGTGGGTCTGGAGGTGAGGTGGTGAGAGTGGGTCTGGTGCTGGAGAGTGGGTGGGTCTGGAGGTGAGGTGGTGAGAGTGGGTCTGGTGCTGGGTCTGGTGCTGGGGAGTGGGTGGGTCTGGAGGTGAGGCGGTGAGAGTGGTTTTGGTGCTGGAGAGTGGGTGGGTCTGGAGGTGAGGTGGTGAGAGTGGTTTTGGTGCTGGAGAGTGGGTGGGTCTGGAGGTGAGGTGGTGAGAGTGGGTCTGGTGCTGGGGAGTGGGTGGGTCTGGAGGTGAGGTGGTGAGAGTGGGTCTGGTGCTGGGGTCTGGTGCTGGGGAGTGGGTGGGTCTGGAGGTGAGGTGGTGAGAGTGGTTTTAGTGCTGGGGAGTGGGTGGGCTGGAGGTGAGGTGGTGAGAGTGGTTTTGGTGCTGGGGAGTGGGTGGGCTGGAGGTGAGGTGGTGAGAGTGGTTTTGGTGCTGGAGAGTGGGTGGGTCTGGAGGTGAGGTGGTGAGAGTGGTTTTGGTGCTGGGGAGTGGGTGGGCTGGAGGTGAGGTGGTGAGAGTGGGTCTGGTGCTGGGGAGTGGGTGGGTCTGGAGGTGAGGTGGTGAGAGTGGTTTTGGTGCTGGAGAGTGGGTGGGTCTGGAGGTGAGGTGGTGAGAGTGGTTTTGGTGCTGGAGAGTGGGTGGGTCTGGAGGTGAGGTGGTGAGAGTGGGTCTGGTGCTGGGGAGTGGGTGGGTCTGGAGGTGAGGCGGTGAGAGTGGTTTTGGTGCTGGAGAGTGGGTGGGTCTGGAGGTGAGGTGGTGAGAGTGGGTCTGGTGCTGGGGAGTGGGTGGGTCTGGAGGTGAGGTGGTGAGAGTGGGTCTGGTGCTGGGGTCTGGTGCTGGGGAGTGGGTGGGTCTGGAGGTGAGGTGGTGAGAGTGGTTTTAGTGCTGGGGAGTGGGTGGGCTGGAGGTGAGGTGGTGAGAGTGGTTTTGGTGCTGGAGAGTGGGTGGGTCTGGAGGTGAGGTGGTGAGAGTGGGTCTGGTGCTGGGGAGTGGCTGGGCTGGAGGTGAGGTGGTGAGAGTGGTTTTGGTGCTGGAGAGTGGGTGGGTCTGGAGGTGAGGTGGTGAGAGTGGTTTTGGTGCTGGGGAGTGGGTGGGTCTGGAGGTGAGGTGGTGAGAGTGGTTTTGGTGCTGGGGAGTGGGTGGATCTGGAGGTGAGGTGGTGAGAGTGGGTCTGGTGCTGGGGAGTGGGTGGGCTGGAGGTGAGGTGGTGAGAGTGGTTTTGGTGCTGGGGAGTGGGTGGGTCTGGAGGTGAGGTGGTGAGAGTGGTTTTGGTGCTGGAGAGTGGGTGGGTCTGGAGGTGAGGTGGTGAGAGTGGTTTTGGTGCTGGGGAGTGGGTCTGGTGCTGGAGGTGAGGTGGTGAGAGTGGGTCTGGTGCTGGGGTCTGGTGCTGGGGAGTGGGTGGGTCTGGAGGTGAGGTGGTGACAGTGGGTCTGGTGCTGGGGAGTGGGTGGGTCTGGAGGTGAGGTGGTGAGAGTGGGTCTGGTGCTGGGGAGTGGGTGGGTCTGGAGGTGAGGTGATGAGAGTGGGTCTGGTGCTGGGGAGTGGGTGGGTCTGGAGGTGAGGTGGTGAGAGTGGTTTTAGTGCTGGGGAGTGGGTGGGCTGGAGGTGAGGTGGTGAGAGTGGGTCTGGTGCTGGGGAGTGGTTGGGTCTGGAGGTGAGGTGGTGAGAGTGGGTCTGGTGCTGGGGAGTGGGTGGGCTGGAGGTGAGGTGAGAATAGGTCTGCTGGTGGAGTTAGAGTGGGGCTGCAGGTGAGGAGTGGGTGGGTCATTATGTGGGGAAGGGAAGAAGTGTTTACTTACAATGGCCCAGGATATGGTTACAGTACAAAAGGAGGCCATTGAGCCTAGTGAGTCCACACTGGCTCTCCGCAAGGGCAGTTTAAACAGTTCCATTCCCCAACCATTTCCCTGTTGCTCTGCAATTATTTTTCCATTCAGGTGCTTATTTATCAATTCCCTTTTGAAAGCCTCAGTTGAATCTGCCTCCATTGCGCACTCGGGCGACACATTCCAGACCTTGACTACGCCCAGTGTAAAAACAAAAAGTTTTTATTGATATTGCCTTGATTCTTTTGCCAATCACCTTAAATTGATATCCTCTGGTTCTGTGAATGGGAACAGTTCCTCTGAATCTCGGCAGCTCAGTTGGTAGTGCGAAGTAACAAGGCCCTGGGTTCAAGTCCCACTCTGGGCTGACACTCCAGGTATTTCCTATTTAAAGCATTATTTTTTTTTTCATTTTAGCATAGTTTGTAAATAACTGAACCTCCCCGAACAGCACTGCCTCCATTTCTGTTTTAGTGCCGTTACTGAGCATATATCAAAGAGCTGTGCTGTAACTGCTCATACTCAGTTTTTAAAAAAAAATAACACCGTCATTTCACTCACCGCCTCTCCCGGTTCCCTCACTGCCCCCTGCTCACCACCTTGCTTGAGGGACGATGAGCAGGAGGGCGTCGGGGGTGGGGTGAGGTGGGGGGTCAGATAAGGAAAGAGGCGAGTGGGAGGGAATGAGTGGGAGGGAGTGACGTGGGCAGTGAGACAGAGGGAAGTACAAAGAGTAATATGTTAGTGAGAGTATTAAGTAGAAAGAGGATTTTTGGACCAGTTCAGTTCAAGGCAGCCAATAGACTTTTAATGTACAAATTACTGGTCAGCAGCATAGCCGAACTTTAATACATGCTTTCTCACGGGAAAGTGAACTTTGTTTAGGGCATCATCGTTTAACGTGGTCAGGTTTTTTCGGGAGTGCAAAATAAGGAATCTCTGTGCTGAGGAAGTGCTGCACAGTCAGAAGGGCTGCCTTTTGGATGAGATTTTAAAACAAGACCCCTTCTGCCTGTTCAGGTGGCTGTAAAAAAGCCCATGGAAGGGCAGAGGAGTTCTGTCCAGTGTCCTTGCTGATATGTGTCCCTCCATAAGCATCGCAAATACTGATTGCTTGGTCGTTATCATATTGCTGTTTGTGGGAGCTTGCCATGCGTAAATTGGCTGCTGCGAATCCTACCTTACGACAGTGACTACACTTCAAAAAGTACTTCATTAGCTGCAAAGCCCTTGAGGTGTCCAGTAGCTGTGAAAGGCGCTACTTAAATGCAAGTCTTTTTTTTTAATCGACTCTGCCCAGACACCTCATACTGTTGAAAACCTCTACCAAGTCTCCATTCTCTAAGGAGAGCAACCCAGCTTATCCAATCTATCCCATGCAAATGAAGTTCCTCATCGGTGGAATCATCCCCCTAAATCTTTTCTGACCCCTCTCTAAAACCTTTACGTGCTCCTGCTGAGCCCGAAACAGTGTTCGGTAAAGGTTCACGATTGCCTCCGAACTCATTACGATTGCCAGGGGAAGGCTCAAGAGGCCAACTAGTCTTCCCCTGCCACCAGTTTCATATGGGACCCTCACAGTGAATGAAAGGATCATGAGGAGTTCACCAGGTAACTGCTGATAATGATTACACTGCCCCTAGTGCTCAAGGCTAGTTACTTCCTTTCTCAGCACACTGATGTTCAATGTTTTCCACTCGAGCCAGTTGCATTCTGCTGTTGACTGCAATGAGTTTAGCGATTGTCTGAAGTCTCCAGTAATGCAGTGTTTCAGGAGCCGAGTCACTCACAAATTTCAGAACAGTTTGAAGTGATTCCAATGTCCTCACGGTCTGGTTTCATTCTGCAGATTAGAGGCTAGAAATCACGATTTCAGCATGAGCAGCTGAACACTGAATGCATTCACATAACCACCCTCTATTTCCAAATATGATCGCAGACATTAGCTCATTTATATTAGTTAAATTTAATCCCACCGCTGAGGTAGCAAGCCAGGGTTTTTAGCTGAACGCTTTAAGGGTGGACACCCTGCCTTAGCCATGGTGATTTCTAGGTTTTACACCTCGATAAAAATCAGGGGGCTAAGGGAGTGAACTTCTCTGCTCTGGGCCATTCCACCGCTGCAGAACTTCCACCAAGGCAGATTTCCTGATCAAATGCACTCAATTTGCATTCCTGGGAGTGTTAGGCATCCAGGGGTCCCAGGACATATACCAAAGTTTACTTATAATCGGGGTACTCAACCCTGCCAGAGTCACCAGGGTGCCCTCGACATCAGTGATTCCTGTCTCAAGTGCTAGCTCTAACGACCCAGGAAATTGGCCATTTAAATTTCACACTAACCCCCGCTCCCATTCCCAGTACTGACGGAGTGCTGCACTGTCACAGGGCCAGCACTGAGGGAGTGCTGCACTGTCACAGGGTGAGTACTGAGGAAGTGCAGCACTGTCAGAGAGAAAGTACTGAGGGAATGCTGCACTGTCGTAGAGTCTGTACTGAGGGAGTGCCGCACTATCGCAGGGTCAGTACTGAGGGAGTGCTGAACTGTCACAGGGTCAGAGCTAAGGAAGTGCTGCACTGTCACAGGGTCAGTGCTGAGGGAGTGCTGCACTGTCACTGGGTCAGTGCTGAGAGAGTGCTGCACTGTCAAAGGGTCAGTATTGAGGGAGTGCTGCACTGTTAAAGGGTCAGTGCTGAGGGAGTGCTGCATTGTCATAAGGTCAGTGTTGAGGGAGTGCTGCACTGTCACAGGGTCAGTGCTGAGGGTGTGCTGCACTGTCAAAGAGTCAGTGCCGAGGGAGTGCTGCACTATCACAGGGTCAGTGCTGAGGGAGTGCTGCACTATCACAGTCAGTGCTGAGGGAGTGCTGCACTGTCACAGTCAGTGCTGAGGGAGTGCTGCACTGTCACAGGGTCAGTGCTGAGGGAGTGTGCACTATCACAGTCAGTGCTGAGGGAGTGCTGCACTGTCACAGGGTCAGTGCTGAGGGAGTGTGCACTATGCGTAGATATCACATTTCAGATGAGATTCCAAACCAAGTGGATATAAAGACCCCATGGCACTATATTGAAGAAGAGCAGGGAGTTCTTCTGGGTATTCTGGTTAATATTTATCCCTCAATCAAAATCACAAAGACAGGTAATTTTGATCACATCGCTGTTTGTATGAGCTCACTGTGCAAAAAGTGGCTGCCATGTTCCCTATATTACAAAATATTGAAAGTCCCTCATGACTAAAGCACTTGGGCATGCCCTGAGGTTGTGAAAGGTGCTCTATTAATGCAACCTCAATCGGCACTCTATTGCATTCATATGACGGCCCCTCTCTTTCTTTTTAGTTTTAGATGGGACCCAGAACCGTAATTTGTCTGATTTCTCCGCAAACGCTGATGGATGGCCCCATGCTTTTACCGTTTTCAGTTTCTATTTTAATTGGATTTCTTGGGAGAGAATCCCAATTAATGGATTTTACACCTCAGCCTCATTTAGTTTCAATTGCAAGGTCTCTTATCATTATCATTCCAGCAATCTGTCTCGCTGGCACAGTCTGGCATCATGGCATAGTACTTCCAACAAAAGACTTCACACTGTGTGAGTACAGCTGAGCTGGGCATTGCAGAGCCCAGTGTGATTTGCCAAGCAAATAAAGCCTACCTTGAGATTCAGCTGTGAACACAGAGAGCGATGGAATGAAATTCATCACTGAAGCAGTTCGATTCTTGTCCCTTGATCGCAGTGTGTCCTTTGGTTATTTGTGGCTTCCGCACAGTAAAATGTAATTCAGTCCACTGCTGGCGCCTGAAGTGGCCTCAAGATTCAGTCCTTCAGTTGGTTGGGTTGTTGGTGGGGGTGGGGGGGGGGGCGGCGCGGGGTGTGGGGTATGGGTGGGGAGGTGTTTTCGAAGATCAGGAGAGGAGGCTAGGGGCCTCTTTACTGTAGCTAAGGAAAATGGAGGGCAGCTAAGGAAAAGGAATGCAGCTAAGGAAAAGGAATGCAGCTAAGGAAAAGGAGTGCAGCTAAGGAAAAGGAGTGCAGCTAAGGAAAAGGAATGCAGCAAAGGAAAAGGAGTGCAGCTAAGGAAAAGGAGTGCAGATAAGGAAAAGGAGTGCAGCTAAGGAAAAGGAGTGCAGCTAAGGAAAAGGAGGGCAGCTAAGGAAACGGAGGGCAGCTAAGGAAACGGAGTGCAGCTAAGGAAAACGGAGGGCAGCTAAGGAAAAGGAGTGCAGCTAAGGAAAAGAAGGGCAGCTAAGGAAAAGGAGGGCAGCTAAGGAAACGGAGGGCAGCTAAGGAAACGGAGTGCAGCTAAGGAAAACGGAGGGCAGCTAAGGAAAAGGAGTGCAGCTAAGGAAAAGAAGGGCAGCTAAGGAAAAGGAGGGCAGCTAAGGAAACGGAGGGCAGCTAAGGAAACGGAGTGCAGCTAAGGAAAACGGAGGGCAGCTAAGGAAAAGGAATGCATCTAAGGAAAAGGAGGGCAGCAAAGGGAAACGGATGGCAGCTAAGGAAAAGGAGTGCAGCTAAGGAAAAGGAATGCAGCTAAGGAAAAGGAATGCAGCTAAGAAAAAGGAATACAGCAAAGGAAAAGGAATGCAGCTAAGGAAAAGGAGTGCAGCTAAGGAAAAGGAGTGCAGCTAAGGAAAAGGAGTGCAGCTAAGGAAAAGGAATGCAGCTAAGGAAAAGGAGTGCAGCTAACGAAAAATGAATGCAGCTAAGGAAAAGGAGTGCAGCTAAGGAAAAGGAGTGCAGCTAAGGAAAAGGAGTGCAGCTAAGGAAAATGGAGGGCAGCTAAGGAAAAGGAGTGCAGCTAAGGAAAACGGATAGTAGCTAAGGAAAATGGAGGGCAGCTAAGGAAAAGGAGGGCAGCAAAGAAAAACGGAGAGCAGCTAAGGAAAACGGAGATAAGGTAAGGAAATGGAATACAGCAAAGGAAAAATGATTGCAGCTAAGGAAAAGGAGTGCAGCTAAGGAAAAGGAGGGCAGCTAAGGAAAAGGAGGGCAGGTAAGGAAAACGGAGTGCAGCTAAGGAAAAGAAGGGCAGCCAAGGAAAATTGTGTAGCTAAGGAAACTGAGTGCAGGTAAGGAAAGGGAGTGCAGCAAAGGAAAAGGAGTGCAGGTAAGGAAAAGGAGAATAGCTAAGGAAAAGCAGTGCTGCTAAGGAAAAGGAGTGCAGCTAAGGAAAAGGAGAATAGCTAAGGAAAAGGAGTGCAGCTAAGGAAAAGGAGGGTGGCTAGGGAAAAGGAGTGCAGCTAAGGAAAAGGAGTGCAGCTAAGGAAAGGGAGTGCTGCCAAGGAAAAGGAGTGCAGCTAAGGAAAAGGAGAATAGCTAAGGAAAAGCAGTGCTGCTAAGGAAAAGGAGTGCAGCTAAGGAAAAGGAGAATAGCTAAGGAAAAGGAGTGCAGCTAAGGAAAAGGAGGGTGGCTAGGGAAAAGGAGTGCAGCTAAGGAAAAGGAGTGCAGCTAAGGAAAAGGAGTGCAGCTAAGGAAAAGGAGTGAGGCTAAGGAAAACAGAGTGCAGCTAAGGAAAAGGAGTGCAACTAAGGAAAAGGAGTGAGGCTAAGGAAAACAGAGTGCAGCTAAGGAAAAGGAGGGCAACTAAGGAAAAGGAGTGCAGCTAAGGAAAACGGAGATAAGCTAAGGAAAAGGAGTGCAGCTAAGGGAAACAGAGGGCAGCTAAGGAAAACGGAGTGCAGCTAAGGAAAAGGAGTGCAGCTAAGGAAAATGCAGGGCAGCAAAGGAAAATGGAGAGCAGCTAAGGAAAAGGAGTGCAGCTAAGGAAAACGGAGTGCAGCTAAGGAAAAGGACTGCAGCTAAGGAAAAGGAGTGCAGCTAAGGAAAACGGTGTGCAGCTAAGGAAAAGGAGGGCAGCTAAGGAAAATTGTGCAGCTAAAGTAAATGGAGTGCAACTAAGGCAAAGGAGTGCAGCTAAGGAAAAGCAGAGCAGCTAAGGAAAATTATGCAGCAAAGGAAAACAGAGAGCACCTAAGGCAAAAGAGTGCAGCTAAGGAAAAGGAGAGCAGGGAAGAAAAGGAGGTCAGCTAAGGAAAAGGAGTGCAGGTAAGGAAAAGGAGTGCAGCAAAGAAAAAGGAGGCCAGCTAAGGAAAATTCTGCAGCTAAGGAAAACTGAGTGCAGCTAAGGAAAAGGAGTGCAGCTAAGGGAAACAGAGGGCAGCTAAGGAAAACGGAGTGCAGCTAAGGAAAAGGAGTGCAGCTAAGGAAAATGCAGGGCAGCAAAGGAAAATGGAGAGCAGCTAAGGAAAAGGAGTGCAGCTAAGGAAAACGGAGTGCAGCTAAGGAAAAGGACTGCAGCTAAGGAAAAGGAGTGCAGCTAAGGAAAACGGTGTGCAGCTAAGGAAAAGGAGGGCAGCTAAGGAAAATTGTGCAGCTAAAGTAAATGGAGTGCAACTAAGGCAAAGGAGTGCAGCTAAGGAAAAGCAGAGCAGCTAAGGAAAATTATGCAGCAAAGGAAAACAGAGAGCACATAAGGCAAAAGAGTGCAGCTAAGGAAAAGGAGAGCAGGGAAGAAAAGGAGGTCAGCTAAGGAAAAGGAGTGCAGGTAAGGAAAAGGAGTGCAGCAAAGAAAAAGGAGGCCAGCTAAGGAAAATTCTGCAGCTAAGGAAAACTGAGTGCAGCTAAGGAAAAGGAGTGCGGCTAAGGAAAACAGAGTGCAGCTAAGGAAAAGAGGGCAGCTAAGGAAACGGAGGGCAGCTTAGGAAATGGAGGGCAGCAAAGGAAAAGGAGTGAAGCTAAGGAAAATGGAGGGCAGCTAAGGAAAATGGAGGGCAGCTAAGGAAAAGGTGTGCAGCAAAGGAAAACGGAGGGCAGCTAAGGAAAAGGAGGGCAGCTAAGGAAAACGGAGGGCAGCTAAGGAAAATGCAGGGCAGCTAAGGAAAAGGAGGGCAGCTAAGGGAAAAGGAGTGCAGCTAAGGGAAAGGAGTGCAGCTAAGGAAAACGGAGTGCAGCTAAGGAAAATGTTTGCAGCTAAGGAAAACGGAGTGCAGCTAAGGAAAAGGAGGGCAGCTAAGGAAAATTGTGCAGCTAAAGTTAATGGAGTGCAGCTAAGGCAAAGGAGTGCAGCTAAGGAAAAGCAGAGCAGCTAAGGAAAATTATGCAGCAAAGGAAAATATAGTGCACCTAAGGCAAAAGAATGCAGATAAGGAAAAGGAGAGCAGGGAAGAAATGGAGGTCAGCTAAGGAAAAGGAGTGCAGGTAAGGAAACTGAGTGCAGCAAAGGAAAAGGAGGCCAGCTAAGGAAAATTCTGCAGCTAAGGAAAACTGAGTGCAGCTAAGGAAAAGGAGTGAGGTTAAGGAAAACAGAATGTAGCTAAGGAAAAGAGGGCAGCTAAGGAAACGGAGGGAAGCTAAGGAAATGGAGGGCAGCAAAGGAAAAGGAGTGCAGCTAAGGAAAACGGAGGGCAGCTAAGGAAAACAGAGGGCAGCTAAGGAAAACGGAGGGCAGCGAAGGAAAAGGAGGGCAGCTAAGGAAAAGGAGGGCAGCTAAGGAAAACGGAGGGCAGCTAAGGAAAATGCAGGGCAGCTAAGGAAAAGGAGGGCAGCTAAAAAAAAGGAGTGCAGCTAAGGCAAAGGAGTGCAGCTAAGGAAAACGGATTGCAGCTAAGGAAAATGTTTGCAGCTAAGGAAAACGGAGTGCACCTAAGGAAAAGGAGGGCAGCTAAGGAAAATTGTGCAGCTAAAGTAAATGGAGTGCATCTAAGGCAAAGGAGTGCAGCTAAGGAAAAGCAGAGCAGCTAAGGAAAATTATGCAGCAAAGGAAAACAGAGTGCACCTAAGGCAAAAGAGTGCAGATAAGGAAAAGGAGAGCAGGGAAGAAAAGGAGTGCAGCTAAGGAAAAGGAGTGCAGGTAAGGAAACGGAGTGCAGCAAAGGAAAAGGAGGCCAGCTAAGGAAAATTCTGCAGCTAAGGAAAACTGAGTGCAGCTAAGGAAAAGGAGTGCGGCTAAGGAAAACAGATTGCAGCTAAGGAAAAGAGGGCAGCTAAGGAAATGGAGGGCAGCTAAGGAAATGGAGGGCAGCAAAGGAAAAGGAGGGCAGCTAAGGAAAACGGAGGGCAGCTAAGGAAAAGGGAGTGCAGCTAAGGAAAAGAAGGGCAGCTAAGGAAACGGAGTGCAGCTAAGGCAAATGGAGGGCAGCTAAGGAAAACAGAGGGCAGCTAAGGAAAATGCAGGGCAGCTACGGAAAAGGAGAGCAGCTAAAAAAAAGGAGTGCAGCTAAGGGAAAAGGAGTGCAGCTAAGGGAAAAGGAGTGCAGCTAAGAGAAAAGGAGTGCAGCTAAGGGAAAGGAGTGCAGTTAAGGAAAACGGAATACAGCTAAGGAAAATGTTTGCAGCTAAGGAAAAGGAGGGCAGCTAAAAAAAAGGAGTGCAGCTAAGGGAAAAGGAGTGCAGCTAAGGGAAAGGAGTGCAGCTAAGGAAAACAGAGTTCAGCTAAGGAAAGTGTTTGCAGCTAAGGAAAACTGAGTGCAGCTAAGGAAAAGGAGTGCAGCTAAGAAAAACAGAGTGCAGCTAAGTAAAACGGAATGCAGCTAAGGAAAATGTTTGCAGCTAAGGTAAACAAAATGAAGCTAAGGAAAACAGTGTGCAGCTAAGGAAAAGGACGGCAGCTAAGGAAAATTGTGCAGCTAAAGTAAATGGAGTGCATCTAAGGCAAAGGAGTGCAGCTAAGGAAAAGCAGAGCAGCTAAGTAAAATTATGCAGCAAAGGAAAACAGAGTGCACCTAAGGCAAAAGAGTGCAGATAAGGAAAAGGAGAGTAGGGAAGAAAAGGAGGTCAGCTAAGGAAAAGGAGTGCAGGTAAGGAAAAGGAGTGCAGCAAAGGAAAAGCAGTGCAGCTAAGGAAAATTCTGCAGCTAAGGAAAACTGAGTGCAGCTAAGAAAAAGGAGTGCAGCTAAGGAAAAGAGGGCAGCTAAGGAAATGGAGGGCAGCAAAGGAAATGGAGTGCGGCTAAGGAAAACGGAGTGCAGCTAAGGAAAATGGAGTGCAGCTAAGGAAAAGGAGGGCAGCTAAGGAAAAGGAGGGCAGCTAAGGAAAACGGAGGGCAGCTAAGGAAAAGGTGGGCAGCTAACGAAACGGAGGGCAGCAAAGGAAATGGAGTGCAGCTAAGGAAAACGGAGGGCAGCTAAGGAAAAGGTGGGCAGCTAAAAAAAAGGAGTGCAGCTAAGGGAAAAGGAGTGCAGCTAAGGAAAACGGAGTGCAGCTAAGGAAATTGAATGCAGCTAAGGAAACGGAGTGAAGCTAAGGAAAACGTGTGCAGCTAAGGAAAATGTGTGCAGCAGAGAAAACTGAGTGCAGCTAAGGAAAAGGAGTGCAGCCATGGAAAATGAGGTCAGCTAAGGAAAATGGAGTGCAGCTAAGGAAACGGAGTGAAGCTAAGGAAAATGTGTGCAGCTAAGGATAACAAAGTGCGGCCAAAGGATTAAAAAAGTGCAGCTAAGGAAAAGGAGGGCAGCTAAGGAAAAGGTGTGCAGTTAAGGAAAACGGAAGGCAGCTAAGGAAAAGGAGGGAAGCTAAGGAAAACGGTGGGCAGGTAAGGAAAACGGATTGCAGCTAAGGAAAACGGAGTGCAGCTAAGGAAAATGGAGATAAGCTAAGGAAAAGGAGTGCAGCCATGGAAAATGAGGTCAGCTAAGGAAAATGGAGTGCAGCCAAGGAAAAATGAGTGCAGCTAAGGTAAAGGAGTGCAGCTAAGGAAAACGAGTGCAGCTAAGGAAAACGGAGTGCAGCTAAGGAAAACGGAGTGCAGCTAGGGAAAACGGAGTGCAGCTAAGGAAAACGGATTGCAGCTAAGGAAAAGGAGTGCAGCTGAGGAAACGGAGTGCAGCTAAGGAAAAGGAGTGCAGCTAAGGAAAACGGAGTGCAGCTAAGGAAAACGGAGTGTAGCTAAGGAAAAGGAGTGCAGCTGAGGAAAAGGAGTGCAGCTAAGGAAAACGAGTGCAGCTAAGGAAAACGGAGTGCAGCTAAGGAAAATGTGTGCGGGTGAGGAAAATTGTACAGCTAAGGAAAAGGAATGCAGCTAAGGAAAAGGAATGCAGCTAAGGAAAAGGAATGCAGCTAAGGAAAAGGAGTGCAGCTAAGGAAAAGGAATGCAGATAAGGAAAAGGAATGCAGCTAAGGGTAAGGAGAGCAGCTAAGGCAAATTGTGCAGCTAAGGAAAACGGAGTGCAGCTAAGAGAATGGAGTGCAGCTAAGGAAAAGGAGTGCAGCTAAGGTAAAGGAGTGCAGCTAAGGTAAAGGAGTGCAGCAAAGGAAATGGAATGCAGCTAAGGAAATGGAATGCAGCTAAGGAAATGGAATGCAGCTAAGGAAACGGAGTGAAGCTAAGGAAAACTGAGTGCAGCTAAGGAAATGGAATGCAGCTAAGGAAATGGAATGCAGCTAAGGAAACAGAGTGAAGCTAAGGAAAACGTGTGCAGCTAAGGAAAATGTGTGCAGCAGAGAAAACTGAGTGCAGCTAAGGAAAAGGAGTGCAGCCATGGAAAATGAGGTCAGCTAAGGAAAATGGAGTGCAGCTAAGGAAACGGAGTGAAGCTAAGGAAAATGTGTGCAGCTAAGGATAACAAAGTGCGGCTAAGGATAACAGAGTGCAGCTAAGGAAAAGGAGGGCAGCTAAGGAAAAGGTGTGCAGCTAAGGAAAACGGAGGGCAGCTAAGGAAAACGGAGGGTAACTAAGGAAAAGGTGGGCAGCTAACAAAAAGGAGTGCAGCTAAGGAAAATGGAGGGCAGGTAAGGAAAACAGAGTGCAGCTAAGGAAAAGGTGTGCAGCTAAGGAAAAGGAGGGCAGCTAAGGAAAAGGAGGGCAGCTAAGGAAAAGGGAGGGCAAGTAAGGAAAACGGAGGGCAAGTAAGGAATACATAGAGCAGCTAAGGAAAATGGAGATAAGCTAAGGAAAAGGAGTGCAGCTAAGGAAAATGAGTGCAGCTAAGGAAAAGGAGTGCAGCTAAGGAAAATTGTACAGCTTAGAAAAGGAGTGCAGCTAAGGAAAATGGTACAACTAAGGAAAAGGAGTGCAGCTAAGGCAAAGGAGTGCAGGTAAGGAAAACCGAGTGCAATTAAGGAAACGGTGTGCAGCTAAGGAAAAGGAGTGCAGCTAAGGAAAAGGAGTGCAGCTAAAGAACACAGAGTCAAGCTAAGGAAAACAGAGTGTAGCTAAGGAAAATTAGAGCAGCTAAGGAAAATTGTGCAGCTTAAGAAAACGGAGTGCAGCTAACGAAACGGAGTGCAGCTATGGAAAAGGAATGCAGCTAAGGAAAAGGAGTGCAGCTGAGAAAACTGAGTGCAGCTAAGGAAAAGGAGTGCAGCAGAGAAAACTGAGTGCAGCTAAGGAAAAGGAGCGCAGCAGAGAAAACTGAGTGCAGCTAAGGAAAAGGAGTGCAGCTAAGGAAAAGGAGTGCAGCAGAGAAAACTGAGTGCAGCTAAGGAAAAGGAGTGCAGCTAAGGCAAATGCAGGGTAGCTAAAGAAAAGGAGTACAGCTAAGGAAAATGGAGGGCAGCTAAGGAAAAGGAGTGCAGCTAAGGAAAAGGAGTGCAGCTAAGGAAAAGGAGTGCAGCTAAGGAAAAAGAGGGCAGCTAAGGAAAAAGGTGTGCAGCTAAGGAAAAGGAGTGCAGCTAAGGAAAAGGAGTGCAGCTAAGGAAAAAGAGGGCAGCTAAGGAAAAGGATTGCAGCTAAGGAAGCGGAGTGCAGCTAAGGAAGAAGAGGGCAGCTAAGGAAAAGGAGTGCAGCTAAGGAAAAGGAGTGCAGCTAAGGAAAAGGAGTGCAGCTAAGGAAAACTGATTGCAGCTAAGGAAAAGGTGTACAGCTATGGAAAAGAAGGGAAGCTAAGGAAAAGAGTGCAACTAAGGAAAACGGAGTGCAGCTAAGGAAAAGGATTGCAGCTAAGGAAAAGGAGTGCAGCTAAGGAAAAGGAGTGCAGCTAAGGAAAAAGAGGGCAGCTAAGGAAAACTGATTGCAGCTAAGGAAAAGGTGTACAGCTATGGAAAAGAAGGGAAGCTAAGGAAAAGAGTGCAACTAAGGAAAACGGAGTGCAGCTAAGGAAAAAGGTGTGCAGCTAAGGAAAAGGAGTGCAGCTAAGGAAAAGGAGTGCAGCTAAGGAAAAGGATTGCAGCTAAGGAAGCGGAGTGCAGCTAAGGAAGAAGAGGGCATCTAAGGAAAAGGAGTGCAGCTAAGGAAAAGGAGTGCAGCTAAGGAAAAGGAGTGCAGCTAAGGAAAAAGAGGGCAGCTAAGGAAAAAGGTGTGCAGCTAAGGAAAAGGAGTGCAGCTAAGGAAAAAGAGTGCAGCTAAGGTAAAGGATTGCAGCTAAGGAAAAGGTGTGCAGTTAAGGAAAAGGAGTGCAGCTAAGGAAAAGGAGTGCAGCTAAGGAAAAGGTTTGCGCCTAAGGAAAAGGAGAGCAGCTAAGGAAAAGGAGGTTAGCTAAGGAAAAGGAGTGCGGCTAAGGAAAAGGAGGTCAGCTAAGGAAAAGCCGTGCGGCTAAGCAAACAGAGTGCAGCAAAGGAAAAGGAGTGCAGCTAAGGAAAACAGAGTGCAGTTAAGGAAAAGTTGTGCAGCTAAGGAAAACGGAGGCCAACTGAGGAAAACAGAGTGCAGATAAGGAAAAGTTATGCAGCTAAGGAATACGGAGTGCAGCTAAGGAAAATGGAGATAAGCTAAGGAAAAGGAGTGCAACTAGGGAAAATGAGGTCAGCTAAGGAAAATGGAGTGCAGCAAAGGAAAAATGAGTGCAGCTAAGGAAAATGGAGATAAGCTGAGGAAAAGGAGTGCAGCTAGGGAAAATGAGGTCAGCTAAGGAAAAAGGAGTGCAGCTAAGGAAAAGGAGTGCAGCTAAGGAAAACGGAGTGCAGCTAAGGAAAACGGAGTGCAGCTAAGGAAAACGGAGTGCAGCTAAGGAAAACGGAGTGCAGCTAAGGAAAACAGATTGCAGCTAAGGAAAAGGAGTGCAGCTTAGGAAAACGGAGTGCAGCTAAGGAAAATGGAGTGTAGCTAAGGAAAAGGAGTGCAGCTGAGGAAAAGGAGTGCAGCTAAGGAAAAGGAATGCAGCTAAGGAAACGGAGTGAAGCTAAGGAAAACGTGTGCAGCTAAGGAAAATGTGTGCAGCAGAGAAAACTGAGTGCAGCTAAGGAAAAGGAGTGCAGCCATGGAAAATGAGGTCAGCTAAGGAAAATGGAGTGCAGCTAAGGAAACGGAGTGAAGCTAAGGAAAATGTGTGCAGCTAAGGATAACAAAGTGCGGCTAAGGATAACAGAGTGCAGCTAAGGAAAAGGAGGGCAGCTAAGGAAAAGGTGTGCAGCTAAGGCAAAGGAGTGCAGGTAAGGAAAACCGAGTGCAGTTAAGGAAACGGTGTGCAGCTAAGGAAAAGGAGTGCAGCTAAGGAAAAGGAGTGCAGCTAAAGAACAAAGAGTCAAGCTAAGGAAAACAGAGTGTAGCTAAGGAAAATTAGGGCAGTTAAGGAAAATTGTGCAGCTTAAGAAAACGGAGTGCAGCTAACGAAACGGAG